>NC_086105.1:16442500-17072500 GCF_963921235.1 Mobula hypostoma | reverse complement strand
GAAGGTGCAATCACTTATAGAGCTAAGAATTGATTTGAATATAACAGCTCATAAAGCACCATGCTTAGTAATATCAGAAGTAAAAGGAGGACAGATCATGACTAATGTTTGTGAATCATTTTTTGAATCTGTTTTTTAGTGCTCAGGACATTGCTTGATATAAAATTGTTTGAGATTCTATATTTGTTCTCTGCCTTTCATTAATTTGGTTTGTCAACAATCAAAGTTTACGATCAGGATTTTGTTAGTATATATGCTTGATAGTATGGGGGTAGCTGTGAGGAGGCATACTGAAGTAAAATAGATCAGCTGGTTGAGTGGTGTAGTAAAAACAACCTTACACTAAATGTCAGCAAGATCAAGGAATTAATTGTAGACTTCAGGAAGGGGAAATCAGGAGAATGCATACCATCTCTCATTGAAAGGTCAGCAGTGGAAAGGGCAAGCAGCTTCAAGTTCCTGGGTGCCCGTTTCTGAGGATCTACCCTGGGCACAACATATTGATGCAACCACAAATAGGGCATGCCAGTGGCTATATTTTATTAGAAGTTTGAAGAGATTTGGTATGTAACCAAAGACCCTAGCAGATTTCTAGAAATGCACAGTGGAGAGCATTCTGACTGGCTGCATCACAGTCTGGTTTGGAGGCATAGGATCGGAAAAAGCTGCGGAGGATTGTAAACTCAGAAACTCAACTAGCTGCAACATGGTCACAAGCCTCCTCACTATCAAGGGCATCTTTAAAAGGTAATGCCTCAAAAAGCTGCCGTCCATTATTAAGGACCCTCACCACCCAGGACATGCCCTCTTCACGTTACTACCATCGGAGAAGAGGTATAAGAGCTTGAAGACACACACTCAACATTTTAGGTCTACTTTGCACTATTTATTATTTCCTATTGTAACTTATTGTAATTTTGTAACATTTATACTGCATTGCTGCCGTAAAACAACAAGTTTAACTATATGGTATAATTATGTGGTTTTGTCAGTGTTAGTCTTTGGTCTGTCTTGTTTTCTGCGATATCACGCCGGAGAAACATTGTATCATTTCTTAATGCATGTACACATTTCTAAATGACAATAAAAGAGGACTGAGTGTACTCATAATCTAATCTAAATTTCAGGATATATGTCACAGATAATAATTCTGATTCACAATTCTTCTGCTTAAACTGTCTACCATTAATATCTTCTCCAGAAAGATTAGCTGTGATAAATGGATCTTCATAAACCTCCATCATCATCAGGTGTCATTTAGCCTTGTTTGATCTCTACTATCATCATCATCATGTGCCTTGCCGTATGATGTAGGTGATCATGGTCTTATCGATGACCATGATTGTTCTTTGCAAATGTTTTCACAGCTGTGTTTGCCATCGCCTTCTTCTGGGCAGTGCCTTCACATTTTGGGTGACCCCAGCCATTATCAATACTCATCAGAGATCATCAGCTGGTCGCCAGTGGTCACATAACCAGGACCAGCTGCTCATACGACCATCCACCAGCTGCTCCCATGACTTCACGTGACCCTGATCGGGGTGGGGGGGGGGCTAAGCCGGTGCTACACCTTGCCCAAGGGTGACTTACAGACTAGTGGAGGAAAGGAGTGCCTTACACCTTCTTTGGTGGAAGTGTCTCTCCTCCCTGCCACCCAAGATCTCTACCATATCACCATCAAATACTGTTCTTCATTCTTTGCACCTCTTCCCTTTATTGCTACTTAAAACGTGATTGCTTCTTACCTTTTTCTAGTTATGATTAAGGGTCAACAAACTGAAATGTTTCCCCTTTTACAGATACGCGTGCTTTTTCTGTTAGACTTTTGTTTGTTTTATAATTGTGCATCACCTTGGTTAAGATTGGAGTGTGGTGAAGCTAGCCAGGATTTAATAATGGGAGAAACCGGATAGGGTTTAGATACTATGAACTATCCTAATTAAAAACATATTACTGTTTATTGTAAAATCTTGATCTGATGCTTTTTTGCTGGTGTGGGGGGTGGCAATTGTTGCCTTGCTGCTGCATGTGCATGGGAGGGGGGAGCTGGGGGGGGTGGTTTGGGGTTCTAACGTTTCAACTGTCATTCATTCTTTGGGGCACTCTTCTGTTTTCATGGAAGGAAAAGAATTTCAGAATGTATATTGTATACATTTCTCTGGCATTATATGTACCTATTGAACCTAAAAATCTTCTTGATCATTTGTTGTATTTGTTTTTTTAATAAGAGATAACACATCCATTTATTTATAACTATCTTTTGTGATATTTAGAGCATAGAATAGTACGGAGCAGTACAGGCCCTTTGGTCTACAATAGAAGTTTTAAAATATGCTGGATGTAACTAACAGAAGTAAGCATGAGCCAGTGCAGTTACCAGCTTGCTTGTTTTGAAAGTAAGACCAATGCCACCAGTGATAAAAAAAAGTTTGTATTTTAAAATTAAGTTGGTGGTGCTGGCAGAGCCCTGGATTTTCTTCAGGTAGTGCGGATGCCAGATGATGCACAGATTTACTGACCATAATACAGGCTGGGTAGGAATGGGCATAGCAACTCTCCACCAACGGCAGCAACTTATTTGGGTATTTATGAACTAACATCAAAAAATGAAAGCTTCCTCTCCAAATCATTTGCTAGAGTTGCTACATAATAGGTAAAAGGAAATATTGATGTGAACTCTGTA
The DNA here is from genome assembly GCF_963921235.1 of Mobula hypostoma. Taxonomy (NCBI): domain Eukaryota; kingdom Metazoa; phylum Chordata; class Chondrichthyes; order Myliobatiformes; family Myliobatidae; genus Mobula; species Mobula hypostoma. Next base: position 17,069,817 of record NC_086105.1, on the reverse strand, counting down.
TATTTTGATCCAAGATTTGCGTACTTTTGAACTTGCAGTAAGTTTCATTTGTGTAATTCATCCAGACATAATTATCTATTGATATGTGCCTCTTTAATCTGTTATCGCAAGCAGTGAGTCTCTGTTATAGTAAGCAGTGAGTTGGAGAAGAAGTTACCTAAGTGTTTATTCTGCTAAAACACGTTATGTTCTCATTCTCTTGAAAATATTGATAAATGCAGGGAGTTCCCTAACTGTAAGCTGCAGTTACAGCTCAGTACACAATTGGTGAATGTGTCAGACACTTCTGCTGATCTCAGTGTACAACTGGTGAATGTATCAGAAACCTCTGTTCTTTCACATACATTTCAGGGAGGTATTGTGTAGTATTTATCCCTAAGTAATCTATGTAACCAAACACATTCACATGATCTGGACCTGACGGGAAATGACAAATATTCAAAAGGAATAGATAAATGATGTAGACTTTCTTACTTTGGTGACATCATAGAGGTGGGGTTATACTACTAGTTCTGCATTGTGAAGGCAAACTCAATCTGAACTCAAATTAATCTGTTGCCCGAGGGGTTCACAGGCATTTCAAAACCAGTTGCTCATTGTATTAAAGCAGCAGTCAGTTAATATAGTTTCAAAACTACATTTTAAAAAACTCAAGTAGATTACTGGATAAGTTGAATGTAACTTACATTTTGTATCATGTTTAAATATTAGTAAACAATTGCCACTGCTATTTTCTAATGTTAAAAAGTACCTACACAGGAGGTAACTAATAAAGAGACCACTGAGTGTTTTTCTGCATGGGTTCAGGTTTGGCTGCTGTAGCCCATCCTCGTCAAGGTTCAACGTGCTGTGCATTCAGGGATGATCTTCTGCACACCACTATTGTATTGTTTTTGAGTTACTGTAGCCTTACTGTCTGGCAATTCTCCTCCGATCTCCTTCAATAACAAGGCGTTTTCACCCACAGGACTGCCACTCACTGGATGTTTTGTTTTGGTTCTTTTTGCACCACTCTCTGTAAACTCTAGAGACTAATGCGCATGAAAATCCCAGGAGATCAGCATTTTTTGAGATACTGAAACCACCCCATCTGGCATCAACAATCATTCCACAGTTAAAACCATTTAGGTCACATGTCTTCCCCATTCTGATGTATGGTCACAACTGCACCTCTTGACTAAGTCTGCCTTATTTTATGATGTGTGTTGTTGATACATGATTGACTAATTATATATTTGCATTAATGAGTAGGTGCACAGGTGTACCTAATAAAGTGGTCACTGATTGTAAACGTAGAATGGGAGTGAGGTATCCCGGACAAATATCAGCCCTTTCTGACCTCATTTTCTGGCAGCAAGGATACAACCAGGACCGTTTTCTTCGTTTTTATCCACATAACAATATAAATAATATTTATATACTACACAATGGGTTTAAAGATAATTGTACAACAATTATCTATCTACAAGAAGGGTCAGAGCTCTCTCTATTTCCTGAGGAGACTGAGGTCCTTTAACATCTGCCGGACGATGCTGAGGATGTTCTACGAGTCTGTGGTGGCCAGTGCTATCATGTTTGCTGTTGTGTGCTGGGGCAGCAGGCTGAGGGTAGCAGACACCAACAGAATCAACAAACTCATTCGTAAGGCCAGTGATGTTGTGGGGATGGAACTGGACTCTCTGACGGTGGTGTCTGAAAAGAGGATGCTGTCCAAGTTGCATGCCATCTTGGACAATGTCTCCCATCCATTACATAATGTACTGATTGGGCACAGGAGTACATTCAGCCAGAGACTCATTCCTCCGAGATGCAACACAGAGTGTCATAGGAAGTCATTCCTGCCTGTGGCCATCAAACTTTACAACTCCTCCCTTGGAGGTTCAGACACCCTGAGCCAATAGGCTGGTCCTGGACTTATTTCCTGGCATAATTTACATATTACTATTTAATTATTTATGGTTTTATTACTATTTAATTATTTATGGTGCAACTGTAATGAAAACCAATTTTCCCCGGGATCAATGAAGTATGACTATGACTATGACTATGTAAGAGCCTTTGATTCCAATCACAATTATAAGGAAGACAAGTGCAATGTCAGCTTTAGAGAGGACTAGAATATAAAAGCAAGGATGAAATGCCGAAGCATTATAAGGCACTAGTTAGACCGCACTTGGAGTATCGTGAGCTGTTTTGGGTCCCTTATCTAAGATAAGGTGTTGGAGATGGTCCAGAGATGGTTCACGAAAAGGTTCCTGGGAATGTCAGGGTTTAACGTATAAGGAGTGCTTGATGACTCTGGGCCTGCACTCACTAGAGTCTGAAGAATGAGGGGGATCTCATTGAAACCTATTGGATATTGAAAGGCTTAGTTAGAGTGCACATGGAGAGGGTGTTTCCCATAGTGGGGGAGTCCAGCGCCAGAGTGCACAGCTTCAGAAAAGAGGCTGTCCCTATAAAACAGAACAAGGAGGAACTTCTTTACCCAGAGGCTGGTGAATCGGTGGAATTCATTGCCCCAGATGGCTGTGGAGGCCAGGTCATTGACTACATTTAAAATGGAGGCGGTTAGGTTCTTGATTAGTAAAGGGGTCAAAATTATGGGTAGAAGGCAGGAGAATGGGATTGAGAGGGATAATAAATCAGCCATGATGGAATGGCGGAGCAGACTTGGTGGACCAAATTGCCTAATTCTGCTCCTATATCTTATGATTCTATAGTCTTATAAATCAACAATATTTAATACTCAATATTACTTAATTTACTAACAACAGTGTAACTCATGAAGTCGATATTGCAAGCTTATCCATTGCAATTTCATATTTTAAAGGTGATAAATTCATATATATGACAGTCATAAATAATTTATGAAACTTCTCTGTCCATTTGAAATGATGAATAAATAAGTCAGTTTTTTTTTGTAACAGCTCACTATGCTTTCCTGTACAATGGTAGGAATAAAAACTGGGTTGTTTGGACTAAGTTGCAGAGTTCTACGCATAAATACAGTAACATTGAATATACATTCTTTATCACACCCTAAAATATGCTAATTAAATTGAAAGAGGGGTTATCTGTCATTCCTTGGCTCTAAATCTCAAATATTTAATAAAACAGATGCATTTCTATCTGATAATTACTCACCAGAAATATTGCCCTGTCATCTACCACTTTCTCTCTGGCAATCCTTCAGACTCTTGGAGAGTTTTTATTTCAATTTATTCTGTGGATTCCAAGATGGCTGATGATGCCTGGGGTTGATTCACACATCCTGTCGCAGGTGAGGCAGAGGGGATGGATGAGCAAGTGGGTGGGTAGCATGAAAGTAAATTAGTATATTATTGTCACAAGTATGAGGTACAGTGAAAAACTTGCCTTGCATGCTGTTCATACTGGACTCTGTAATTCCCATTACGATGCGTTTCTGGTCTCTGGTTGCTCCTTTTTTTTGCTGCTACATTGAGCGACTTAAACCAGGGCAGCCCGCAGATAATGAACACTGAGCTGAACTGAATATCAAAGTTCAAATACCTTAAGTATCAAAGAATGTATAAGTTGCACACCTTGAGATCTGTTTGCTTACAGGCAGCCACTAAGCAAGAAACGCGAAGACCACAGTTAAAATAAAAGACCATAAAAGCGGAAAACAAAAACACACATCGTGCAAACAATAGAAGCAAATGACGGTATTCTGAACCAGACTGAGTCCTTAGATCTGCTTCCAGAGCAGCCAGGGTAGGCCCAAGCCTACTCATATTAGCCAACACATATCAAAGTTGCTGGTGAACTCAGCAGGCCAGGCAGCATCTCTAGGAAGAGGTACAGTCGATGTTTCAGGCTGAGACCCTTCGTCAGGACTGAGGACTTCCAGCATCTGCAGAATTCCTGTTGGTTGTGTTCATATTAGCCATCTCAGTTCATCATATTAATGGGACAAAAATATGCCTGGACTCTTCTGATTTTGTGTTTTGTATTCTGAGTTTCTCACTTGTACTTTTTTTGTGTGTGGGAGGTTGATGTTTTTCTTTGAACGGTTTCCACGGTGTCTCTTTGTTTAGTGGCTGTCTGTAGGGAAGATGAATCTCAGGGTTGTACACTGCATAAAGACTTCGATAATAAATGTACTTTGAATCTTTTGAATTCATTACACAGTGCATTGAGATAGCCCAGAGTAAAACAATAATGGAGTGCGGAATAAGGTGCGACCATTACAGAGAGAATGCAGTGCAGGCTGGCTGCAAAGTGCAAGGTGATAATGAGGTAGATTGTGAGGCCAGAGTCCATCTGATCATAAGACCATAAGACCATTGAGTCTGCCCCGTCATTCCATCATGGCTGATCCTGGATCCCACTCAACCCCACACACCTGCCTTCTCACCATATCCTTTGATGCCCTGACCGATCAGGAAACTATCAACTTCTGCCTTAAGTATACCCACGGACTTGGCCACCACCGCAGTCTGTGGCAGAGAATTCCACAGATTCACTACTCTCTGGCTAAATAAAGTTCCTTCCTACCTCTGTTCTAAAAGGTTGTCCCTCAGTTTTGACGCCATGCCCTCTAGTTCTGAATACCTCTACCACAGGAAACATTCTCTCCACATCTACCCTAACTAGTCCTTTCAACATTAGGTAGGTTTCAATGAGATCCCCAGGTGTTCTAAATTCCACTGAGTAGAGCCCAAATCTGCCAAAAGCTCCTTATATATTAACCCCTTCATTCCCAAAATCATCTTTGTGAATCTCTTCTGGACTCTCCAATGACAATACATCTTTTCTGGGATACGATCGTACCAGGAAAACATTCAGTTGTCTTACAGAGGCAGGGTGGAAGCTGTCCTTGAGCTTGATGGTCCATGCTCTCAGGCTTTTGTGTCTTTTGCCTGGTGGGAGGCAAGAAAAGAGAGAATGACTGGGGTAGTTGGGATCTTTGGTTACACCGGCTGTTTTACCATAGCATCAGGAAGTGTAAACAGATTCCATGGAGGAGAGGCTGGTTCCCTGATGTGTCAACAACTCTCTGCAGTTTCTTGTGGTCATGTGTAGTGCAGTTGCTATACCAAGCCATGATGTATACGGATAGGAAACTATCTATGGTGCCTCATTAAAAATTATTAGGGGGTTAAATAACACTTGGAAGATTTCTTTAGCCTCCTGAGGAAGTAGAAGACCTGGTAAGCTTTCTTGGCCATGGCTTCAATGTGGTTGGATGGGGATAGGCTATTGCTGATGTTCACTCCTAGGAACTTGGAGATCTCAACATTCTCGACCTCAGCGCCATTTACATAAAGAGGAGCAAGTGCATCACCTCACATAATCATGGCAGAGGTGCTGCTGACTAACCTTACTGATTGGAGTTCTGTTGGTTAGGAAGCCGAGGTTCCAGCTGCAAAGGGAGGAGCTGGCTCCCAGGTTTAGGAGTCTACAGATGAGTTTTGCTTGGAATTATGGTATTAAAGATGGAGCTGCAGCCAATAAACAGTGGTCTTAACATACGTGTCTTTACTATCCATGTGATCCAGAAATGTCGGTCCAGGGAGAAGGTGTCCATCATTGACTTGTTTCGATGGTAGGTGGATTGTGTTTTGGGGTGAAGTTGCCTGGGAGGCTGGAATTATTGCATGCAATGACCAGCCTCTTGAAGCATGTCGTGATGGTTGATATCACAGCTATCGTGTGAAAGTCATTAAGGAACATTACCTTGTTTTCCTTGGGTACCTGGGTGATAGTCTTCTTAAAGCAGGTAGGACCTCAGATTGAAGTAGGGCGAGGTTAAAAATATCCACAAATGGCCCCACCATCTGATCTGTGCAAGATCTAAGGACGGTGCCCCATGGCAGTGACACCAGTTACCCAGTTGCTTTCTGCGGGGCACCTTTTAGGAGACTTTTATTACGTCTGCAATGATGACTGTGGGTTCAGGTACACCGGGGGCTGTTGGGGTAGTTGGTGGAATACCCATCCCATTCTGTTCAAAATGTGCATAGAATACATTAAGGTTATCAGGAAGGGATGTGCTGTTGTTGGTAAAGCTGCCTGACGTTGTTTTGTAGCTTATTTTATCATGTGACTCCTGCCATAACTGGTCTGGGACTTTATTGTAGGCTGGCATTGTCTTTTGACCTCTCTGATAGCTTCAGTGAGTTTGTATCTTGATTTCTTGTCCATTTTAAGTGCTGTGTTTCCATTCATATCTGAAGGTACTCAGTGTCTTTCCCCGTTTTAATCAGACAAGGGCCAGGGATCCCCACAAGTTAATAAGGATGTTACATTCAATCCAAGAATTCTTCTAGAACAGTCCAGAATTATTTTCTCTGAATGCTTTGGAGCTCAGAGTAGTGCATCTGCTCCTAGAGACAGCTATACGATAGACAAAAGATGTGGCCCATCCAATAGCAATGGCTGAGTAAAATCAGCTTATCCTGCTAATGGACTTGGAAGCTATTGGAGACACATTGTTTTGAGGTGCCTGCTGTACGTAGACCATGTCTGAAGCGTACCTGAGGATGGAGATCAAAAATTTTGTTTAAGGCCTTGACATTTAAACATTTTTTTCTTCAGACAGAGAAAGACTATCTTGGCATTCTGGAGGTGGTGTTGAACTTTATTATTGACATTTGTTTGTTCAGAGAAGTGGCCTCTGAGATCTGAAAAGTAATCAATGTTTTTCCAGGTCTCACTGTGGACCTTTATTGTTGGGGTAATATGTCTAGTGAAAGCAAAGGTTAGAAAGGACCTTTGCTTTGGAGATTTTTCATGCAAGGCACGTTGTCCAGTCTATCTTTAAGAATGAGTCAATAATGAAATGGAGCTTGATCTTCAGTGCATACATTCACAAATAGAGTTCAATAGTTTTACATTCATCTTGTGGATTAGCTTCACTCCAACAAGAATCTCATTGGAGATGTGGTGATAAAAAGTTTTAGGAGAGAATTGGAACAATGACAAATCTTTGCTTGACCCCTGTCTGCACTGAAGTTTAGTTTGTATTGAATCTACTAATTAGATTACGATTTACGTACTTATTTTGGTTCTTTCATTATGGCAGGCATGCTTATTTATTTCTTTAAGGTAAAAACTATAATTACTTACTACCCGTTATGCTGCTGGCACTTAGGTCAGCAATGAGGTTCTTCCATCTCTGTCTGTTCATGCCATCACACACAGATTTAGAAGGATTCTTTATTGCTGTTTGTTGGGGTTGTTAGACTTGAACTGAACCCCTGAACCTGGAGGACCAAGGGGCCACTCTTAGCCTGGCCTCTAACCTTTGACCTGTTTGGCATGGGTGACCCTAGCGAGAGCCAAAGCATAAAGCCCGGACTCTGGGTCATTGTGGCACGCAAGCCTCCAAACCCTGCGAGAAGGTTGCAATCCCCTTGGAGGAAAGAACAACATAATTAATATGATGGAATTTATGGTAGATAGAAAATAAACAAAAATATCAATTCAAATTGCAGAAGAAGTCTTATCCTCAGCACGAATGTTGGAAAGACTTGCACATCTCTAATTATTTTTGTTAAAAAAATGCAGTTGTCATTGTCCACACCAACTGGTCCTTCCTTCCTAGCAGGTGGCACCAGACAGTCAGCCATTCTTGTCTGGCACGTAGTGTCAGGATTGGTCTCCTTTCGGATAAACCGGGTCACGACATCAACTGGTGAGGTCCCTTCAGAAAATATCAACTTCCTATATTTCCTGCAATATAACTAATTTAATATACTTATAATGCCTTCATTGAATATATAAATGGAATAACTAATTCAGCTGCATATTTCTTTAAGAGGCTTATGGCATGACATAACGTTTTCAATAATGATGGATGTCCTAGATCACAATATGGTTTGGACTTTTATTTTCCATTCTAGTATTGTTTAGCTGTTCTTGCGATAAATTACTGCACTTACTTTTCAAATTTAAGACAAAAATCAGAAGGATTGCAACCTTCTTGCAGGGTTTGGAGGCTTGTGTGCCTTAATGACCTGGAGAGCTATGCTGGCTGGAGTCAGGGCTTTATGCTTTGGCTCTCGCAATGCAGAAAATGTGTTCATGCCAGCCTGACAATTACCCTCATTCCATTCCCTATTCCATTGTCATGGTGATTGTGAAACTAAATTTGATACTTAAATAACCTATCACAGTATCTTCCACTTGTATTGTTGTAAGAAATTGAAGTGTTATAATATTGGCCTTGACTGTGTTCCTTCCACTTCCTTTACAATCCTGCTCTCAGGATCAATATATTGCATTTTTTAGACTGGATGTATGGGTGAATGGGGTGTCTAGGGAGGGGTAGCACTTCTGCTGAAGGGGCTTGACCTGTCCATTCTGGGGCAGCTCACTCACCTTTGGTTCCCAATGGACACTCAGTTCTCACCTGTGGCTCCAGGTAGCTTTTAGCATACAGCAGAACCACACCCTGGTGCGCCACTTTGACAGGCTGGTTAAATCAGGTGAGGGTCATACCCCTGGTGAGATAGGGGTGGGACTGTCCTGGCATGCAAAGTCACCTCCAGTCGACTGGGTGGATGAGATCTACAGTGAGATCCAACAGCTGGGAAGGTGGTGCTGCAACACTCCGTGGAGAGCGAAGGGCAGGACAAGGCACAGAAGATGTCATGGTCATCCACTGCGACCAAGGAAAACCCCAGTGTGTGATGGTTGTTCGTACCACTGGACCCGGGCTTCTGAGATCAAAAGAGAGGAACTACCCCAGAGTCAAGGCTTTTCCACTTTAAAGACTCTCCTGCACAGGTTTCCTGTCATCATCGGACACGATGGACAACCACCAGTATAGATTAAACCCACAAATTAAGCTATGAGTAGCATTTCTATTGTTTCTTCCAGATATTTTGTGACCAATATGGACAATATCGATAAATTGGTTGAGCAATTCCATTTGAAAAACACACAGAATCCTGAAGGACTTCAGTGGGTCAGGCAGTAGCCATGAAGGGAAATGGATTTCCTCCCGGTTTTTTGTAAGTTGCTCCAGGTGCCAGACCCATTACGTTCCTCCAAAGAACATAGAACATAGAACAGTACAGGTGCTTTGGCCTACGATGTTGTGCCGACCCTTTAAACTATTCTGAGATCAACCTAACACTCTCTGTCGCATAGCCCTCGCTTTTTCTTTCAACCATGTGCCTATCTTGAGGAAGGATTTACTGGCTTTGGAGGCCGTGCAGAGGAGGTTCACCAGGTTGATTCCAGGGATGAAGGGGTTAACCTATGAGGAGAGATTGAGTCACCTGGGACTATACTCTTTGGAGTTCAGAAGAATGAGAGGGGATCTTATAGAAACATATAAAATTTTGAAGGGGATAGATAAGATAGAAGTAGGAAAGTTGTTTCCATTGGTAGGTGAGACTAGAACTAGGGGACATTGCCTCAAGGTTCAGGGGAGAAGATTTAGGACAGAGATGAGGAGAAACTGTCTTTCCCAGAGAGTGGTGAACCTGTGGAATTCTCTGCCCAGGGAAGCAGTTGAGGCTTCTTCACTAAATATATTTAAGAAACGGTTAGATAGGTTTTTACATAGTAAGGGAATTAAGGGTTATGGGGAAAAGGCAGGTAGATGGAGCTGAGTTTACGGACAGATCAGCCATGATCTTATTGAATGGCGGGGCAGGCTCGATGGGCCGGATGGCCTACTCCTGCTCCTATTTCTTATGTTCTTATGTTCTTATCTAACAGTCCCTAAATGTACTTAATGTATCTGCCTCTACCATCTCTACCATCACTACCATGGCTACACATTCCACACACCTACCACTTTCATTGTAAAATATCTACCTCTGACATCCCTTTTATACCTTCTTCCAGTCACCTTAAAATTACACCCACTCATATTTGTCATTTCCACCCTGGGCAAAAGGCACGGGCTGTCCACCAATCAATGCCTTTTATCATCTTATACACCCCTATCAGGTCACTTCCCATTCTCCTTCACTCCAAAGAGAGAAGCCCTAGCCCCCTCAACCTTTCAATCCTCCAACTTATAGAAGTTACTCCAGATTCCGGCAACTGCGACCTTTTGTGTCTCTTTTCATATGGAACATTTTTGAGGCCATCTTCCACTTCACACTTTCCACAGCCTGTAGACATAACTATCTAACATGTCACTAATAAAAATATATATTTTGGTAGTGACTAGTTAAAAATCTGATATATTGCACAAAGTAATACAAAGTTGACATGGTGGCACGGTATCGTAGTGGTTAGCACAATGGTTTGCAGTACCAGCGAACCGGGTTCAATTCCTGCTGCTGACTGTAAGGAGTTTGTACGTTCTCTATGTGACTGCAAGGGTTTCCTCTGGCTACTCTGGTTTCCTTGTGTAGTCCAAAGATGTACCAATTGATCTTTGTAAGTTGTCCCAAGGCTAGGATTAAATCAGGGAATGCTGGGCAGGGTGCCTCGAAAGGACAGAAGGGCCCACTCTGTGCTGTATCTCAATGAATAGATAAATTCCAGTTCCGAATGGACATCTCTTGCCAGTGGCAATTGTGTTTTTTTTTATCCAAAGAAATTAAGGACTTTCAGGAATTTATAGTAGGACTCTTCAATAGTTTGAAAGTAAATAACTTGTAAAACAAACATGTGAGTTGCTTCCGGAGATGGGTCATTCTTGGGGGAGGGAGGGGAGGGGAGGGAATGTTGACTCAGACCATGAGAGGCCTGCGTCAGGCATTTTCATGCCTTATAAGGTGCAGATTGGAAGTCTGTGTGAGGCGCCACTCCTCGTACAGACTAGAGCAATGTGTGATTAAGTGCCTTGCTCAAGGGCACAAACACGCTGCCACAGCTGAGGCTCGAACTAGCGACCTTGAGATCACCAGACGAACGCCTCAACCACTTGGCTATGTGCTCAAAACGTTCTTGGGTTATTTATAATCATTTTTAGTTGCAAAGCTGTTTTCTGGGTGGTAGCTTCTGATAACATAACTATGAGTGAACTGTTATGTAGAACTTAAAAAAATTGTAGAAAAGATCTCTACTGAATGCATTAAAGATTCAAAGTACATTTATTATTGAAGTATGTAACAGTATACAGACCTGAGATTTATCTTCCTGCGGGCAGTCACGGAGCAAATAAAACCATGGAACCCAGTCAAAGAACACGTCAAACACCCAATGTGTGGAAAAAAGAACAAGTCGCACAAGAGGCAAAAAGCAAGCAAACAACACACAGAATATTACACATCAAACCTCAAAATAGTCCAGTTCAGTTCAGTTTAGCGCTGTATTGTTCATTGATTGCAGGTCGCAGTCAGTCCGCGCTGAAGTGCTCCGATCAAATTATGCAAAATAGCAAAAGAAGAGTAACCAGAATCCAGAAACACATGTAACATGAACCACAGAGGCCTCCAAGAAGTTTTGTATACCTCTGTTAAATCTCCCCTCATTCTCCTGCATTCTAGAGAATAAAGTCCTGGCCTATTCCCTATAACTCAGGTCCTCAAGAACTGGCAATGTCCTCGTAATATTTCTCTGCACCTATTTACTTATTTCCTGTAGGTAGGTGACCAAAACTGCACACAATACTTCAAATCAGGCCTCACCAACGTCTTATACAACTTTAACATAGCATCTCATCTCCTATACTCATACAACTTTAACATAGCATCTCATCTCCTGTACTCAATACTTTGACTTATGAAAGCCAATGTACAAAAAGTTTTCTTTATGACCATATCTACTTGTGACCCTCTACTTATCTACTATTTGAGGCACCTTTGTTTAAAATATAGTCTTCCATAAATGATGAAGATTCCTTTTGTGACCTTGTAGAAGTCAAACCATTTATAAGGAGCTTTTGATGGCTCTGGGCCTGTGCTCACTGGAGTTTGGAAGAGTGATGGGGATCTCATTGAAACCTATCGAACATTGAAAGGCCTAGATAGAGTGGAAGTGGAGAGGATGTTTCCAAAAGTGAGTGAGTCTAGGACCAGTAGGCACAGCTTTAGAATAGAAATTCATTCCTTTAGAACAGAGATGAGGAGGAACTTATTTAGCTACAGGGTGGTGAATCTGTATAAATCATTGCAACTGATGGCTGGGGAGACCAAGTCATTGTGTACATTTGCAGTGAAGGCTTAGTAAGGGCTTCAAAGAGAGAGAGAAAAAGTCAGCCATGATGGAAAGGCAGAGCAAACTTGATGGGCAAAATGGTTTAATTCTGCTCCTATGTCTTATAGTCTTATAAAAATGAATCCACAGCCATCAGCCATGCTGATCCAGCCTTGTAGCGCGAGGTAGACTCCTACACCTTCCTCCAGCAGCGGTGAATGAGAGGAAGAGGGAGGCTGGACAAATGCAAAGAGATGGCGCTGAATACCTGCTCACCTTCTACACTTGTCTTCATCTTTTTCTTTTTTTTTAAATTTTATTTTTATTTGGATAAGGAGTTCACAATTATCATGTACTTTTTTCACACATATAACCTTTTCCATTTTTTTATATGTATAAAACTACAATTATTTATACTTTCTTAAGTACACATTGAGATGATATAAAAGCAAAATAAACATTTAAATAGATAATTATGTACTGTGGTAAATCTAACCTATTAGGCTAAGTAATGAAATTAGTTGTTAAGAAAAATGGTAATAATAGTTTCCATACAACCCTTCTGGACCATTTCCACTGGTCCAAAATGTTGCATACAAGCCTATATACCAACCATTGTAGGTGTTTATATCCCAATTTGTTCGTGCTTGTTCCTGCCCGCAGACATAATTATCCAATCCCTATGTACTTATTTACTTAATTTTTTCTTTTTTTTTATCCCTTTCCCAAATCTTTCCCTTTACTTGTGTTAATTCTCTATTTTCCAAAAAAAAACAACAAACATTTAGACTAGGGGTGCTTACGTTAGCAATATTACTGTGTTGATGAGAAGAGCAATATAAATCATTAGGAGAGTCATCTAAAGTCTGCTCGCATTGGGGTTATATATTCAATCCATTTATTCCAGATTTGATAAAATGGTTCTCAGGGAGTAGGTCAACTTTTCCATTTTAAATATTTCCTAGATAATTTCGTACCAATCTTCTAATGTAGGTGGCATTGGATTTAGCCATTTTCTAGTGATTGATTTCTTACTTGCCGCTAAGAGGGCCTGCAGCAACTTTATATCTTCCTTCTGTTCAAGGAACAATACATGCCCCAAATAGAGCGTCTCAAAGTTCAGAGGTATCTGGGACCTAAGTACCTTAACTAATGTTCTATGAATACCTTCCCAAAATAGACTTAATTTAGGGCAATCCCAGAAAATATGAAAATGATTTGCCTCCTTAGAGCTGCACCTTCTCCAACACATCACATTTGTATCTTTATATTTTTCCTGATATGGGGTCTTGAAGTATCTTATAATGTTTTTCCAACAATGTTCTCTCCAAGTCAAAGAATTAGTCGAGGACCATTGAAAGCTGCAGATTTTCCCCCAAGCCTCCTCTGAAAGTACCAACCCCGCTTCTTTCTCCCACTTCTCTTTAATATACAGTGTATTTACATTTTTAGCATGGGAGAGTGCATTATATAGGCGAGAAACTGATTTACTAGGTATTGAACTGCAAGCCGAATTCAGAATCTTGAAAAATTCTAATTCTACTGTTGATAGGTCTGTATGTCTACAACTCTGTTTAACATAGTTTCGTATTTGAAGGTACCTAAAAAAGTCATTATGTTCTAGGCCATGTTTGTCCTGCAGGATTTGGAAACTTTGTAATACTCTTTTATCTATAAATGAGAGGTAGGTTGTAAGACCTTTCTTTATCCATAGCTCAAATCTTTTATCTCCTCTGTTGGGAAGGAATTCGGTATCATATGCACACCATCTAAAGAGTTTTAGCATGTTATTAATTCCACATGAATTAACCACCTTCTGCCATACTTTTAATGTAAGATTTATCCAAGCATTATTAAATTTTTCCAACTGGGCCATCAATCCTTTGTCAGCTATTGAGGCCTGAAGAGGAAAACTGTCAACTAATCCAAATTCTATTTCCTTCCATCTAGCCTTATATTCCCTATTACACCAATATAACAGAGGGGTTATCTGTGAGGCATAAAAATAATTTCTCAGGCAAGGAAGAACCATACCTCCTCTTTCCTTCCCTAACTGTAAAGTGTTATATCGAATTCTAGGTTTCCTTCCTTGCCAAATGAAGCGGGAAATCCATTTGTCCCATTCCCTGAATTGATTATCATCCACCTCCACTGGTAAAGTACAGAAAAGATATAATAACCGAGGAAGAATATTCATTTTTATAGTATTTATCCTTGAATTTAAACTTAAAAAGGGGATAAGATTCCATCTATGCATATCTGCTTTTATCTCTGAGATTAATGGCCCATAATTTACCTGTGACAGTGTTGAAAGATCCTTCGGCAGGGTTATTCCTAAATATTTTAATGATTTAGCTTCCCACTTAAGATCGTATGTATCCTGCAATTTTTTGGATGGTGTATAATTTAGGGACATAACCTGCGTTTTCTTTACATTTATTTTATAACCTGATATTTTCCCAAAGTCATCCAACAGTGTAAACAATCCTATAAATGATTTTTCTGGTTCACTCAGATAGACCAAAACATCATCTGCGAATAACGCCACTTTCTGTTCAATCCCTGCCACCTTGATACCTTTTACGATTTCGCTCTGTCTTATTAGTTGGGGTCTTCATCTTTTTCAATCTCGCTCTATGCTTTACTCGGTGAGGAATAATAAGAGCTGATTGTGGGGTTCGTGCTCCGTCTGTAGGCCGCACACTTTGCTCTCAACCTCGCCGAACCCCTCTGGAGACAGCAAAAGCACCAGATCACTCAGTTGGCCAAAAGCACATCATCAAAATGTAAATTACAGGCTCCAATTGCACGCAGTTTAGTAGTAAATGCATATTTAAAAGAAGAAGTAGTTTCGAGTACTGTCTGCGTTGGTCACTGACGCTATCTCGTTTGTTAACTAATTAGGAACTTAGTGTTTAATAGATGAATATCTGTTGGTGGGTCTGCGTGTCAGACTTGGTTTCCCCATGGTCCATAAATATTGATCTTTGTTGGTTTATGGACAGTCCAGTACCTCCCTTAGAAGTGTATCCAGCACATGACACGGATTTTTCCAAGATGGACACACGTGAAGGTCCCTTCCTGAGTTGGACTGAGAGACAGTTCCTTAGCACTTTGGACCTACATAGCATACATAGGAAAAAAATCATACACATGCATTCTCAACTGTATTGAAATGAAAGTGCAAACTTAATGTGCCAACTTCTGTGGTTTTTGCCGTTAAAATCTAACCAGAAAAACCCAGTTCTAGAAAAGTGTTGCAACACACATCAAAGTTGCTGGTGAATGCAGCAGGCCAGGCAGCATCTATAGGAAGAGGTGCAGTCGACGTTTCAGGCCGAGACCCTTCGTCAGACGAAGGGTCTCGGCCTGAAACGTCGACTGCACCTCTTCCTATAGATGCTGCCTGGCCTGCTGCATTCACCAGCAACTTTGATGTGTGTTGCTTGAATTTCCAGCATCTGCAGAATTCCTGTTGTTTGCGTCTAGAAAAGTGTTAACTGCATGATAAGTAACTTAGGTTTGTTATTCGCTATTCACAGAAGATCCATCATACTTCCAGTTTTATAGGTGATCTTTTAGCTTCATAATTCAGAGGGATTATATTGGCTCTTAAGTACATACTTCAGTAGGTAGATAAGGCAATTTTTTTTGATTGGTGAGAACAGGGTAAACTGAATTTGTAACAATAAATGACTCTAACAGTCGTAGAAGTCTGTGAAAATGTGTTAAATTTCACTTAAGATGAATTTTTACTTGTTCCTGCTTACAAGTTTGTTAAGGCCCATTAGACTCTACTTGATAAATTATTTGCTCCACTGATACCACTCTCTACTAAATTTTACCTAATCACTTATCTGCATCTCCTTTGAAGAAAAATTGAAATAGTTGGAGAGTAAGATACTTTTAATAGGCTTTAGTATGTAAAATGTTTTTTTTTGGCCAAAAGGATGAAAATAGATTGTTCAACTTAAATGATCAGATACTCACGGCAGAGTGCCCAGCTCCTTATAATGTATGTTCCCTTGAAGTGATTACAGACACGGTTTGAAAATCTATATTTAATCAGGGAGAAATTTACTCCAAGAATTGAATTTTTTTGTGAACAATGGTAACTAACTAACATGAGCTTTCCCACACATGGGACCCTTTATCATTTTGTTTGTCACCTCTTTCATTTGTCATGGAGGAGTTAAGAACATTGAAACATAAGAAATAAAGGCATGTGCAGGCCATTAGAGCCTTCATGACTTCCCTGCCATTCAGATGATCTTTTATCACAGACGATTTTTCTACATGGATTTCTTGCATACCCTAAAATCAATCAATTGCTATCTTGAATATACTCAAAGTTCAAAGTTTATTTTATTTTTTATATGTTTAGTGATACGTATGGAGCTGCACCACTCCAGTAACCCCCGATTAACCCTAACCTGATCACAAGGAAACCCGAGCACCCACAGAAAAGCCACACATTCCACAAGGAAGATTTCCCTTTTTCCCCTTACTGGTTTTTCACCTGGAACCTATCAGCCTTCTCCTTCCCACCCTCCCCCAACCTTCTTTATAGGACCTCTGCCCCATCCCTTTACAGTCCTGACGAAGAGTTCTGGTCTGAAACATTGACTGATCATTTCCACGGATGCTGCCCGACCTGCTGAGTTCCTCCAGCATGTTGTGAGTGTTGCTTTGACCCCAGCATCTGCAGAGTATTTTGTGTTTACCACGAGGAAGATATACAGAGATTCCTTACAGAGGACATTGGAATTAAACACCAAATTCCAGGACCCTATGAGTGTAGGAAACACGCAAGTGAATTGCAGCCTCACTTTTAATTTGTCCAATTTCCTTAAATTCAATGAATTCTACTTACTTATTGTTTTATTTCAAGATACAGCAGAGAACAGGCCTCTGTGCTGGGGGCATTGTACAGCAACCCATCTATTAACCCTAGCCCAATCACAGGACAATTTACAATGTCCATTTAGCCTGCTAACTGGTAGGTCTTGGGAATGTGGCAGGAAATCAAAGTAACTGGAGGAACATACAAACTCCTTACAGAGGACATTGGAATGGAACTCCAAACTCCAACGCCCTGAGCTGTGATAAAACCATGCTAACCACGATACGACTATGGGAATATATTTATAATATAAATTTATTACCAAAGTACATATGTGTCACCATATATTACCCTGAGATTCATTTTCTTGCAGGCAGTCACAGTAAAACAATGATATACAATAGAATCAATGAAAAACAACATTTTCAGTGGCAAAGCCTTTAGTACCCACCTGGATAGAGAAAAACTCACCACGTTCTGGTATGAAAACACTTAATCTCATCTCAATCCTAAGAGCTAACCTATTTTTAAGTTTGTAGTCCTAGATTCTAACTAACCCTGTTAGGGCAAATATCATCCACGTACTTAACTTGTGAAGCCTATCAAGACATTTTTATGTTTCAATAATGTCACCTCTGAGAGGTGTTCAGAGGTGTTCTTCTGCACACCGCTGTTGTGACATGTGGTTCCTTGAGTTACTATAGTCTTTCTGTCAGCTTGAACCAGTCTGGCCATTCTCCCCTGACCTATCTCACTAACAAGACATTTCCACCCACAGAACTGCCACTCACTGGGTGTTTGTAAGCTCCAGAGCAGGAGTTACCAACCTGGCCCACAGACTCCTTGCTTAACAGTATTAGTCCATGGCATATAAAAAGGTTGGAAATCCCTGCTCTAGAGACTATTGTGCATGAAAATACCAGGAGATCAGCAGTTTCTGAGATGCTCAAACCACCCCATCTGGTACCAACAATTATTCCACAGTCAAAGTCACTTAGATTACAATTCTTCTCTATTTTGATACTTAGTATAAACAACATTGAGCCCCTTGACCATCTCTGCATGCCTTTAAGCATTGAGTTGCTGGCACATGATCGACCGATTAGACACTTGCATTAATGAGCAGGTGTACAGGTGTACCCAATGAAGTGGCCACAGAGTGTAAAGTGCATAATGTCACATTCAAGAGGAGTTCCAGCATACTTAAAATTAATGAGTTGATGCCATCAAAGAATATTCAGATATGGTATCACAGTCCATGGCAGGATGAGGAGAAATCCACCACTTTCTCAAGCTAGCTTCCGACTTCAATAATGTTAAGAGCAATACCGGCCATTTATCTGCTTGTGGTTTTCAGCATTACTGCTCTCTTGCAATAACTCATAATGGATGTCATTAATTGTTGCAATTGATTGCTGAACATCTGAAGATTGTTGTGTCACCTTGTTTCTGGTTTCTTTCTTGCAATCTGATTTGTATGGTTTGTATGCATCCCCGACGACATCCTCGTTCTGCCATCCTCCTTTGCTCCACAGTGCCAGCTAAATGCACTTTACGAGTCTTTAACTAAGACTCGTACTCTCATTTATCACTGATATCCTCACTCACTCTGTGCTATGTGAGAGTAAGTTAGATTTTATTTTCAGTGATATGTTACTGAATTCTCTATTCTTGTAATATAGTTCCAAGGCTTTCATTTATTGTTCATGCCATAATAGGATGCAACATACTCTTTCAGTCCATTGCATTTGCCTCCTCAGACCATGTTCTACATTTCAAGTACTGCAGAAAGACTGCTCTTGTTAATGTGTGCAGTTGCTTACATGGCTGTCATACTCCTGAACAAGGATAGTGAAACCAATTTCAGTTTAATGAATCTTCAGCCATCTTATTTTATTCCCTGGACCCTCATGACTGTGGCCAAATTCTGCTCTAACCCCATCTATGAGTTTGCAGATGATGCCGTGGTAACTCAAATAATGATGAGTCGGACTTTAGGAAGGAAATAGAGAGCCTAGTGACGTGATGTCATGACAACAACCTTTCCGTCTGCATCAGCAAAACGAAAGATCTAGTCATTGACTTCAGGAAGTGAGGTGATGAACATGCTGCTGAGGTCAGGAGGATTGAGAGCTTCAAGTTCCTAGCAGTGAACATCACCAATAGTCTGACCTCTACCAACCACATAGACATCAGAGCCAAGAAAGCTACTTCCTCAGGGAGCTAAAGAGATTTGGTATGTCCTATTTGACACTCACCAATTCTTTATCGAATGCACCGTAGAAAGAATGCTATCTGGATGCATCACGGCAAATGCCCTGCCCGAGACAACAAGAAATTACAGCGAATTGTTGATACAGCTCAGCACATTATAGAAATCAGACTCCCCTCCATAGATTCTGTCTATACTTCTTGCAGCCCTGGTAAAGCACCCAAAACAATCAAACACCTCATCTACCTTGACATTCTGTCTTCTTCCCTCTCCTATTAGGCAGTAGATATAAATGCCTGAAAACATACATCACCAGGTTCAAAGTCAGCTGTTATAAGCCTACTGTATGGTCCCTAGTATGATAAGATGGACCTTTGACCTCACAATCTATCACATCATGGCCTTGTTCAAAGTACATTTATTACCAAAGTACGTATCAATTATCCAACCTTGAGATTTGTCTGCATACAGGCAGCCACAAAACAAGAAACCTGAAAGAACCCAATTTAAAAAAAGGCCAACACCCAATGCGGTGAGAGAGGAAAAAACACAAACCATGCAGGCAATAAAAGCAAGCAACAGCTTTTGGAGTGAAAGTGATTCCGTAGACACGAAGCCCGAAGCAGCTGGAACAGGCCGAAAGTCTCCACCTCAGTTGATCGCAATTTAGACCAAAGCTCGCAGACATGAAGCCCGGAGCAGCTGTGTACCTTATTGTCTGCCTGCAACACTTCATTCTGCATTCTGTCATTGACTTCCCTTTACCGCCTCAATGCACTGATGTGATTGGATGGCATACAACGTTTTCCACTGTTCCACAATATCCGTGACAATAATAATAAATAAACCAAGAAACCATCTCAGCAACAAAAAGTAGTTGAACTCGTTATTAAAGCACTACACATACCTGTAACCTTCATAATGCATCACTGATACACAAACAGATATCACTTTTTAGTGAGATATGGACACTTTGGGAGCCAGTTCCAGGAAACTTTGAGAGCTGAAGAATAAAAAGAACTGAAGCAAGAGTAGGTTAATTTGCTTCCTGTGTGTCTGCCTTAGCATTCAATAAGATAACAGCTAATCTTTTACTTCGGTATCTCTTTCCGTGACCTCATATAAGGATAGGATACGCACAATAAATAGAAAGGGCCTTGGGGTACTAGTCTATAATCTTTGAAGGTGGTTGCACAAGTAGTTAGGGTAGATAGTAATAATTTTTATGCCTGGGTGGGTATGTCTAAGGCAAGATGTTATAGGTTGAAGGTGAGATGTAGGAGGTTTAGTGGGGATCTAATTTCACACTGAGAGATTGGAATGTGGAATGCACTGCCCGAGCAGTTGCTGGAGTTGAATACTTTCACGGCCTTTGAGAAGCATCTGGATAAGCCTTGAATTGAAATTATGGGCCTATTGAACATAAGTGAAGTTGATATAGATGTGTGCAATCATTAGCGGGACATGGTGGGCTGAAGAGTCTCTTTTTTTTCTATATGATTATCCTTTGATTTTCTTAATATCTAAAAATCCATTGATTTCTGTCTTAAGTGTACCAGTGACTGAGGCTCTACAGAGGATCTGATAGATAGCTAGAAATTCTCACTACTTTATTGGTGGAGAAATTTCTTAATAAGTGGTTAACTCCTACCTGCTTTGAGACCAAGACCCTGGTTATTGACACCCCAGCCTGAGGAAAATCATCCCTACTTCAATGGTATGAAGTCACTTTGAGATATTGAAACATGAAAATACCTTAAGTTTCTCTTTCTTCTACAGTAAATCGGCCCAATCCTGTCACAATAAACACAAATGTATGAGGGCTTCCACCACAGATTATTGTCACCTTTGTAACTGGTATTCATTGATATATTAAATAAAATGAGAAAACGATTTAGATACTCAGTAGATCAGGCAGTTTCTGTGGAGAAGGAAAAACAAAGTTAATATTTCTACTTATCCAAACATTGACCTGAAATACTTACACTGATTTTCTACATCCATTGTCCAACCAAGACGTTTAGGTAAACCATTTTAAATGTAAATTAATTTCCTTCTATGATTTTTTTTGTTGGATCTACTGAATTGCTCTGGTTAAATGCTCTGGTCAGCATCTTTTAATTTTTAAATTTCATACTTAGCTTTAATTTCATCTTTTGACCAGCTAAAGGGACATGGATATTGGCCCTTCAGCACCAACTTTCCCATACTAACTAGCTTCCCTACCTGAGCTGGAATCATGTCTGCATTTGGCCTATATCCCTCTAAACCAGGGGCCCCTGGGCCCCTCAGTTAATGGTAGGGGTCCATGGCATAAAAAGTTGGGAACCCCTGCTTTAAACCTACCTAACCAAATGTCTTTAAATGTATCCACTCCTGCCACTTCCTCTGCTAGCTCCTTCCAAATTACCACACTCTGTGAAAAACATCCCTCTCACCTAAAGCCTATGTCCTCTAGATTTTGACTCCACTACCCTGGGAAAAAGACTGCAATGTTCATCTTCATGCCCCTCATGATTTTATATACCTCCATAACATCACTCCTCAACCTGCTATGTTTCAGGGAAAATCTGGTGACATCCTTGTGAATCCTGTTTGCACCATTTCCAGCATAAGGACATTCTTCCTATGGTTAGGTGATTGAACCTGCATGTGATACTCCAATTGAAGCCTCATCAGGCTCTTGAGTAGTCATAACACGATATCTCAACTCTTGTACACAAAGCCCTGACAAATGAAAGCAGACTTGTCAAACACCTTCAGTACCAGTCTAACTGTGTCACCGCCTTGCTACCAGGCGATAGTCATTAAGGCAGCTCATATTATTCTTTTTTGAAGCAAGTGGGAACTTCCATCCATAGCAGTGAGTAGAATACGCCCGCCAGCTGGTTGGCACAAGTTTTCAGAGCCTTACCAGGTACTTCATTGGGAACTTCCACCTTGCGGGGGTTCACCCTCTTTAAGGACAGCCTAATATCGGCCTCTGAGACAGAGATCACAGGGTCATCAGGTGCAGCAGGGATCTTCACAGCTGTAGTTATATTCTCCCTTTCAAAGCGGGCATAGAAGGCATTGAGTTCATCTGGTAGTGAAGCATCGCTGCCATTCACGCTATTGGGTTTTGCTTTGTGGGAAGTAATGTCTTGCAAACTGTGCCAGAGTGCTCGTACATCTGATGTTGCCTCCAACCTTGTTTGAAATTGTCTCTTTGCCCTTGAAATAGCCCTCCGCAAATCATGGTTTTCTGGTACAGGCCTGGGTTGCCAGACTTGAGTGCCACAGAGCTAGCCTTCAGCAGATGACTTTCTGTATACACATGATTGTGTGGCTAGGCATAGCTCAAATACCATCTACAAATTTGCTGATGATACAACCATTGTTGGTAGAATCTCAGATGGTGACGAGAGGGTGTACAGGAGTGAGATATGCCAACTAGTGGAATGGAGCCACAGAAACAACCTGGCACTTAATGTCAGTAAGATGAAGGAGCTAATTGTGAACTTCAGGAAGGGTAAGACGAAGGAACACATACCAATCCTCATAGGGGGATCAGAAGTGGAGAGAGTGAGCAGCTTCAAGTTCCTGGGTGTCAAGATCTCTGAGGATCTAACCTGGTCCCAACATATTGATGTAGTGATAAAGAAAGCAAAACAATGACTATACTTTATTAAGAGTTTGAAGAGATTTGGCATATAATAAATACACTCAAAAACTTCTATAGTTGTACCATGGAGAACATTGTGACAGGCTGCATCACTGTCTGGTATGGAGGGGCTACTGCACAGGACCGAAAGAAGCTGTAGAAGGTTGTAAATCTAGTCAGCTCCATCTTGGGCACTAGCCTACAAAGTACCCAGGACATCTTTAGGGAGCAGTGTCTCAGAAAGGCAGCGTCCTTTATTAAGGACCTCCAGGACCCAGGGCCTGCCCTTTTCTCACAGTTACCATCAGGAAGGAGATACAGAAGCCTGAAGGTACACACTCAGTGATTCTTGCTCTCTGCCATCTGATTCCTAAATGGATGTTGAAGCTTTGGAGACTACCTCACTTTTTTAATATAGAGTATTTCTGTTTTTGCACATTTTAAAAAATCTGTTCAATATACATAATTGATTTATTTGTTTTTTTATTATTTTCTTCTCTCTCTGCTAGATTCTGTATTGCATTGAACTGCTGCTGCTAAGTTAACAAATTTCATGTCATATACTGATAATAATAAACCTGATTCTGATTAACTACACATTAACAAAGACAAATAACAAATATGCAAAAGAAGACTAACTGTGCTAATAAAAAATAATAATACTGAGAATTGTAGGCATAATGCAACCAGTTCTGGATGGCTAAAATTTGAACAACTGGAAAGGATAGCAGTACATAAACTAGATAAATAACTCAGCACAGACAGAATGTATCCCAGATTGCCAAGGGAAGGGGGAATAATTGTACAGGACCCAATCATGAGTGTCAATAGATCCAGGAATGCTATCAAGAACCAGAATGTTGAAAACAATACATCCTTACAGTCAGTGGATATATAGTTCAATCAACGTGGGGAAAGTTCTGGAAACTATTATCAGAAGTCACTTGGAAAACTGGACAAGGAATCCAAAGATACATGAGGATTAGCTTTGTATAAAAATAGTTAGTAGTTTAGGGTCTGGGTACTTTCCACTGTGCATCTATAACATTTTGTCAATGGTTAATTAAAATCCCCATAAATCATTATAAATTATACATATCGTAATGAGGAGAGGCAGTTAAATCTTAAGGGGCTGCTTGGAAAGTAAAAAATTTTGCGAGGTATGAGTCGAAACAACGACAAATTAAAATGATCATGATTTGTAAAGAAAAATATTACTTGGTGACAAACTTAGGTGATTTAGGGCTTTTAGACTCAACCTTCTCACCACTACAAAGCAGAAAACAGCAAAGCAAATAGGGCTGAACACAACGGAATACAGGTCAAAGGAAGTCCTACTCAAATTATATAGTATTTAGATCAGGCCATATCTTGAGTACAATATCCTGTTTGTTCAAGAAGAAACAAGGATGGAATCTGATCTCCGAAGATGGTTTGGACTGAATTATCCCCAAAATAAGGTACGATACAGACAATGGGTAAGCCTGCTTTTCGGGCTTGAAATAGAATGATTGAAACATGACCTAGAGAGGGATAAGAAGTCGTATGGAGCATAAAACAGATATATCTGAGAATCACTTTGGTTTCAGAGTGCAGCAAATTGACTAAAGGCAAACTTAAAAGTGATGCAAGTAAATTCTGTATTAAAAGAAAATGTAATCAACAAATAAAAATATCTTCCATTATGAACATTTTTTTTAAGCAGTGTAACTGCAGATCCCATTTCTACTGAATGCATTGTCTTTCATCAAAACTTTGCAAGGGAAGTCTGAGAAATTAATTAATTGAGCTGTTGGCCAGACAATGAACAGTATCTGGAAGACTTTTGTTGACACCAGAAAATACCTATATTCATGGGGAAAACATTTAGTGAAGGTAGATACTTGCACCATTTTGTGGCTTGTTTTAATTAGATAGATGTGTGTGTGTGTGTGTGTGTGTGTGTGTGTGTGTGTGTGTGTGTATGTGTATGTGTATATATATACATACAAATACATATACTGTGCTGTATATTAAACTGTGGGCAATGTCTAGGGCCCGGTCTTCCATTATTTTCAGTTGAACGATTGTTGTAGTATAATAGACTTCTCCTGTTAAAAATGGACCTTTCCTGACCAAAACGTAACTTGGCAGATATTTTTATTATGGAGGCTCGCTGAACTGAGTATTACAAGCAGAAATTTGATGGTTTATCGATTGGCTGGCGATGAAATGTATGGTCAGCGCCACTGTGAAGCACCTGTGGTTTGCTAGTCAAGGGATAAGACTCTCTTTGAGCGGTTTGACTTATTGACGCCCGAGAAGTTCCGGGTTCATAGTCTGGCCAAACTCCGCTACAAGGCAGACTGTGAAAACCCCAAGATCAAGATTTACAGTTCTTGGAAGTATAAAGCAATTGACCATTTCCAGTAAGTTTGAAGGTGAGACACGTCACTGCGCCAAAATGCGGCTTAAAAAAAATAAATCGGAAGTTAAACGCCAACTAACTGGACGACTTGGGAACTTAGTTTTTTAAATAGTGTACGATCTAGGGGTATTTAGAAAGATGGGCGCTTCGATGGAGCCAAACTCTCGACTGGATAATTTTCATTTCGCTGCTTTTGTGCTTCTCACTTTGAAAGAGAGACTCAGAAAGAAAGGGTGACTGTCACAAGCATTATCCAGATTCCACACCGGCCAGAGCCCCGTCTGACTGACCGGCGCGGAGACAGTTTCAGCCATTTCATGTCACGCGCTGTGATTCCCATTTTGTTAGGCGCCTTGTCAAAAGACTCTTGATTTAAAAATGGTCATTAAAGTTGAGTTAGGTCAGCCATAAAAATGTGCAGCACGAACAAGGCCATCCGGCCCACTGAGATTGTTTAAAAGAGGTTCCCAAACCCTGTCCTCTCCCGTTTGCAAAACATCGCTCACATCCAGATTCCAGCATCTGCAGTTTCTTGCATCTCCAAAACATCCACGTCCCTTAGCGGAAATGGGATTATAACCCGGGGATTTACAAAAAGCCGTCTAAATAAACATTGATCCTCAATGATAATCTGTTTATCTGCGATCAAATTCGCGAAGAGTGAACTTCTTTATCGTTATATCATACCCAGCCGAGAACCAAACAAGTGTTTACACGACGGACAGGCTCTAGGTTTCACGGTCTCTGCTCCGGTCCCCATTTCCCAGATTCACCTGAACTGGACCGATTCCTGCTCTTTCAGTCATTGAAATCCACCGTAATCTTACAAATGGGGTTTCTTGTTTTAATTCAGCGCAAGCTCTTATCTCACACAGGAAGAGATAAATATCGCACATCGGAAAGAACACATTTGTGTTCTACTAGGTCTGCAAGGTATTCATACTTCTCATGTGTGCTAGATAGTGTGTGCAAAACCTCGATAATCCGAATCTTTATCAGAGAGAAAGCAGTCATTGGTGATAAGTACTGTATTTACAACAGATTCACGCATCATTTTTGATTGCTCTATGGGCAATGACATTAGAAGCGTCCTCCGCAGAGGCCTTTCTGTTGTCAGGACGGGTCACAGGCTAGGTAACTCTAAAATTAAGAATCGAAAACAGTGCAAAGAAACAGGTCACAACTGAACTAACCATAGACATTTTTTTTGTGAAGCAACTAGAAGATAATCATTAAAGATACTATGACAGAGACAGCGACAGAGCGACAGAGAGACAGAGAGAAACACTCGAGTTACTTACAACATCGCAAACATACATGCAATGTTAAACGAGACACGAAAGACGGCAGATACTGATCGTGCTTTTTGGTCCTGATGCACGTCGACGATCCCTTTCGACCCGTTGAGTTCTTCCAGCAGATTATTGTTCTGCGATCTATGGAACATCTGAGAGACATTTTTTTAAAATTAAGGCTCCCAGAATCTGCAGCAACAATCTACTGGAGTAACTCAGCGGCTCGAACATCGTTCCCAGGGAGGAGTGGTTAAACTTTGGGATTGAAGCCCGGCATCAGGACTGAGCGGTCTGCGGAGATGGTGGGGCGGGGTGCAAACAGGGGCCAGTCTGCGATCTGCTGGAGCTGAAGGGGTGAAGATTGAAGGGCAGATCGGACCAGGTCGGAGAGGGTGGAATTGGGATAATCTGGGAACATTTGAAAAGGGTCGATTTACACCATTATGTTAGCAGTAAAGCTCGAGAGTCAAACCACCTTCCGCTTTGGAGTCCACGTTTGCAGAGATCGAAAGGAAAAGCCACCTCTTGCTATTCTTGGCTGGAGTACAATAACATTACCAAACTACAGTGAAAAAATGTCAGAGAATCATAGAGGTTCATTAAAAATAAGAGTTAAATTACAGTTGAGCGTGGATGCACAATCTATGGGCTAAACATATACCTCAATACCAGCTTCCTCTTGCTGTCCTGTGGGTTGGAGAAGCCCACTGGGAATTCATTTGCACTTCTGGTACAATGGTAGTTTCACAATCTAACAATGAGCCAAATGGCAAACATACACAAGTGGGCAGCACAGTGCTGCAGACAGCAGAACTGCTGTTTCTGTCATAGGGTGGGCACTGGGAGTGGACCCAAATGCAAGACACAGACACTGAAGTACCGGGAACAGGACTCGGAGTGTCAAGAAAGCAAGGGAAGTGGGGAAGAAAGGACGCTGGACATTGACACAGGCCCTGGACGAGACTGGGATGCAGGGCCTGGGCTAGGACATGGACAAGAAACACGGAACCCCGACAAGGATCTAGGAACAAGGAGCCTGGACTAGTGACAGAAAACTCCGGAACCAGAGCCTGGACAAGGACCCAGAACCTAGGTCTTGGTTGAGAGTCGGAACCTGGGTCTTGACTCAGAACCGGAACCTGGGTCTAGGCTAGGACTTGGGACTAGGATCTTGGCAGGACAGGACGTGGCTACAGAACAGGATGAGAACACAAAGCCTTGACTTGGACAGGCCGAGATTCTTGGACATGGCTTGGAATGGAACGCAGAGCCTTGGTCGTGAAAGAACAGGAAGGCAGAGCCTTGGTCATGAGAGAACAGGAACATGGAAGACGGAGCCGGGACCACTCCTTGGGAACAGGACTTGGGATGGAGCTCATACACAGAACACTGAGAGACAAGTCTCCACTCAAGTTAGCAGCAAACGGCCGGACCTACCCAGCGGAGGTGACGGCACAAAGAGACGGATCCCAATACAAGGTAGTGGCAAATGGCCAGACCTACCTAGCGAAGGCGTGGACACAGATAAGGTTCCCAACACAAGGTAGTGGCAAAGGGCCGGACCTACCTAGTGAAAGCGTGGACACAGAGACAGTTCCCAACTCAAGGTAGCGGCAAATGGCTGAACCTACCTAGCGAAGGCGTGGACACAGAGACAGTTCCCAACTCAAGGTAGTGGCAAAGGGCCGGACCTACATAGCGAAGGTGAGGACACAAAGAGACAGTTCCAAACAATGAAAGACTGTTCCTTATCTAGACACAGCAAGGCCCCGATCTTGCCCTGGCGGTTGAACCTGACGGCATTACAGGCAAGGCTTCAGGCAAAGGTAGCAGGCGAGGCTTCAGAAGGAAGGGGAAGGGGGGATCAGTCCAGCAACTGAAGCTGAACCCAGGAGCTGTTTATGTAGCCAGCCCAAAATGAGAATCATGTGCCTCAATTAAGGCACACAACAGGACAAGGGAAAACCGGAAAACCTGGAATACGGAGCGATGGACTGGACCATGAACCGGAATGCAGTCTTCACGGACCAGACCATGACAGTTTTATGGCCTCAGAGATCCGGGTACAAACCTGACCGTGGTATGTGACCATGCTTTTTCCAGGTGCTCCATTTTTCCTCCCATATTCTAAACATACGCCACTAGACTGATTGTCTATTGCAATTTGTCCCTGATATGCAGATAAATGGTAGGGTCTGTTGGTAGCAAATGGAATGTGGCAGGGTGGGGGAAGGGTTGGATTAGTGTCAGTGATGCAAGCTACAAAAGGCTTGTTTCTCTGCTCTACCACCCCGACTCTATGACTCTAAAATAGGACTCAACCATTTGGCCATTGAGGCCTTTTTCATCACTCAACATTGTTTGGGTGTATTCTGGAATGAGGGTATATAGAAAACACTAACTTAAGCAACAAATCTTTAGGCATGAATACGGATTGTAAATTAAATTTAAAATACAGTCCTAAGGCCGTGGTCTTCAGTTAATTGAAACATCAGACAATGCTGATTAACATTCAGTGTGGGCGTGAAGAAGGAGGTGTGAAAATTATATGTAATTCAAAGGAAATATTGTAAATACACTGTAACTATAGAATTGTCCTTTGATCTTCCCCATATAAAATGTCATGTAATATTGGGTCAAACGGGCCTCTCCCCCCGAAAAGGTCTCCGATTGATTCCTGCCACTCGTTTTTGTTGAACTTGTGGAATTTATTACCATAGGCAGCTGCGGAGGCCAGGTTGTTAGGTGTATTTAAGGCAGAGCTTGATAAGTTCTTGACTGGACACGGCACGAAAGGTTACAGGAAGAAGGCCGGGGAGTGGGGCTGAGGAGGGGAAAATGGATCAGCCATGATTGAATGGTGGAGCAGACTCAATGGGCCGAATGGCCTAATTCTGCTCCTGTATCTTATGGTCTTATGGAATAAAGCACATCTGTGTCCGCTAGCTTCAGTCTCTCCCTGGTGACTTTCTTCAAGTTACAAGCATATTCATGGCTGTTCATCCACCTTGATATCATATTCCTTTGATCCATTTGGCATTAAAAATATCCATCTATCTTCGTCTGGAATATAATTACTGACTTGGCTTTACTGCCATGTGTGATAGAGAATTCCATAGGTTCACTATCCTTCAGGTGAGGAAATATTCCCCAATCTTTGTTCCAAATTACACATCCTATCTAAATGTCAGGGACCCCAGTTTGTACTCTCCAACAATCAGGAACATCTTCTCTGCATCTAATCTAATACCATTACAAACTTATATGTTTCCATGAGATCCCCTCTCATTTTTCGATAGTCAGTCATTAAAAGCCTAACCAGCTGAGTTTTGTCTACATGTAGTAGTGTTGCCATTTCAGTAATCAGTCTAAGAAACCTTTCTTAAGTTTCTTCCTTCTTCCAACAAGGAGGGGGCCACAAAAATCCACTTGGAGTTTCATTAAAGCCTTATAAAACTATCATAGGTCATTTTGTTCCTCTTTTCAAATTATTTATTATGAAGTCGAACATACCCTTTCTAACCTCAGTTACCCATCCTCATTTTTCTGCCTCTGGATTGGTCCACCTTGAGCTATTTAATATCCCTAGCACTGCCTCTCTAGTGATGTCCTTCAGTTCCTCTTTTTTCTTTAATGGTTTGATAACCATGTTACACTGGATTTTGAAAAATCTTAATGAATTATTTGACCTGAATTTATGATTGTAGATTCTTTGCTCTACAGCATTAAGACCTCAAATAAACATTCCATTGATGATGCAAAGTAAACATTTTGAAGTAATGTTCTGAAAAATTATTAGAATTCTATGACTTTCTATATTGTCCATAAGCTTTTTAAAAACATTCTGACCTGTCTTCTTATTTGTACCCATAGATCTTATCTTTGTTAATTTTCTTTATAATCAATTAAAAATAATGTCCAGCTGTCCTCAAAATTTCAAGTTATATGAACAAAAAAAAAACAGATGCTATTCTTCCAGGTGAGGCAACCCTTCAGTTGTGAGTCTGTTGGTGTTGTCTACTATATCCGGTGCTTCTGGTCTGGCATCCTGCATTTCGGTGAGACCTGATATAGATTGGGAGACTGCTTCACCAAGCACTTATGCCCTGTCCACCAGAAAAAACAATGGCCACCCATTTTAATTCTACTTCCCATCCCCATTTCAATATGTCTATCCATGGCGTCATCCACTGTCGTGATGAAGCCACATTTAAGTTGGAGGAACAACACCTTATCTTCCATCTGAATAGCCTCCAACCTGATGGCGCCAAGATTGATTTGTTGAACTTCTGGTAATGCCCCCTCTTCCCCCTTCCCTGCTCTCCTTCACCATTCCCCATCCCCTTTTCCCTCTCTCACCTTGCCTGCCCATCGCCTCCCTCTGGTGCTCCTCCCCATTTTGTTCCTTCCTTGGCCTTCTGTCCTCTCCTATCAGACTCCCCCTTCTCCAGCCCTGTATCTCTTTCTCAAGCAACTTCCCTGCTCTTTACTTCACTCCTCCCCATCCCCATTTCAGCTATCACCTTGTGTTTCTCCCTCCCCTCCTCCCACCTTTTAACCCTCCTCCTCATCTTTTTTTCTAC
Organism: Mobula hypostoma; assembly: GCF_963921235.1. Taxonomy (NCBI): domain Eukaryota; kingdom Metazoa; phylum Chordata; class Chondrichthyes; order Myliobatiformes; family Myliobatidae; genus Mobula; species Mobula hypostoma. The sequence continues at coordinate 17,038,762 of NC_086105.1, read as the reverse complement.
AGTTTTGCTGAAGGGTCTCCGCCTGAAATGTTGACTGTACTCTTGTCCATAGATGCTGCCTGGCCTGTTGAGTTCCTCCAGCATCTTGTATGAGATGCAGTAGGAAGCATCTCAAGCTCGCTCTGTCATTCAGTAAACTTCAGCTTCACTTTCCCCAGAACCCTTCACCTCTCTGCAGTTTAGATTCGATGCATGTGAACCCTGTATATACTTAATAACTCAGAACTCACATCCTCTTGAGGTAGAGAATTCTAAAGATTAAAATCTCAATGTTACATGGTGAAATTAGGCCACTGACACCATTCAGCCTACACATGCAGGCACCTCCCAGTCTCCATCCAGCTAACAGAGTTGACCTGCCGCTTGTCCCAGACTCCTCACCTGTGGCCTATTTAATGCTAGTTCTCATCCAGGGTCCTTGCTCACTCATCGAACCATCTGGACTCAACCAGTTGCTCCCAGCCCTCCCTCTCCCTGCCTAGAATTTACCTTGTTGCCTGTTATGTTTAGTTTCTGTTCTCTTCTGTTTTATGAACCCCTCGTGGCTTGTTACTTTGTGGTCTATGATTGAAGTTATCGTTTACCGCTGCATTGCCTTTGCTGCTCTGCTTTTGGCTCCAGCCAGTAAGGTAGCAGCATGTTTGACCTCCATGGCTTCTACGGGGTCAACTAGAGGTTGAATGTATTTTTGATGATTGCAAGACCCGACTGGACATTATTGCGAGTCTACGCCATCAGTGTGTTCCTCGATGGCAGAGACACTGAAGGAGCTGGTCTTGGTGCAGATCCTCCATCAGAGAGGCATCTGATGAGTCAGTACATGAAGGCAGTGTGCAGTCTAACAGCGAGCGGTCGTGTTAGTTGCTTTACTTGTGATCACAAGACCTTGTTGGACACTGTTAATGTGCGATGCTGCGAGTCTGATTGACGGGGTGGGGGGGGGAGCTGCGTGGCCTCGGCTGTAGTGAGGACTAAGCCTCGAGTCATGGTGTTGCTTGTTTCCAGCTGCCCAGGAGAGAGGTGTCAGAGTCGGTGCGCTCCGCTGGAGGCGGTGTGGCGCTGTGTCCAATCTGGAGTCGATGCTGCCCCCAGTGTTCGCTTGGCAGGAGACAAGCTGTATTGTGTTCGATTGCAGACTGCTGCAACGTTCATGGACTCACGGTTTTGGACTGTACCTTTCTGAGTGTCTGTGTTTTACTGATATCTTATATGTACTATACGTGCCTTGTGCCGTGTGTGACTGTGTTTTGCATCTTGGCCTCAGAGTAACATTGTTTTGTTTGGCTGTATTCATGTATGTTGCAATGACAATTGAACTTAAAGCCTGCTCTTCATTTCCTGACAGGATGAGTCATCCAACGGTTGACCCAGCAGAATATGCTCACCTCAAGGAAGCCATCTGCCGAAACAAGCACATGATCCAGAAGCAGCAGGAAACCATTGACTATACTTCTGCAACTTCATCCAACTCTCCCTCTCGCTGCAGTGACTCCACGCCAGTCAACCTCCCCCCATGAGCCCTGGATTCCCGGCTTGAATGCTTCAATGGATCTCCAAACTGATGCTGCAACTTCCTGTCCCAGTGCATCTTACACTTTGAGCTCCAGTCGTCTCTGTATTCTACAGACTGGGCTACGATCGCTTTCCTGATCTCTTTCTTGACTGTGTGAGCTCTGACTGCTAACTAGGACAATAAAGTCACCAGTTGCAACACATACGAGGATTTCACCGCTGAGTTGCACCAGGATTTTGACCATCAGGGAAGTTGAAGGGACACAGGAACTCTGATACTTCGCTTATGTGGAGGCTCATGCTCTGTGCTGGATGCAGGACCCTCGCGGCAGTGTGCAGCTGGAATGCTGTTCCATTACCATGATGGCCTCTCGGCGCATTGGAAAGATGAGCTGTCTACCCAACTTCTCAAGCCTCATCACTCTAGCTCTCTCTGTATTGACAAGCACCTTATGGAACAACCCTCCAGATCATCAGCAACGTCTCCAGAACCCATGCAGTTAGGGAGAGTTTCCTCAGCTCCTCAAGAACGTGAGTGTTGTTGGCATATTGTTCGCATATTGTGTTGCAGCTGACCACCAATGCATCAGATGCCCACTGCATCCAGGAAATGGCACCACTGGGTGGAGATGAAGGGCCTCCTATTTGGCAAGCTCTCCTGTGCCTCTCGTTCCAGTACCATCACCCGTTTCACTTTCTCTGTCCTTCTCCACCCTCTGTTGGCTCTACAGGAGGTTCTGTTGGATTTTGACACAGAAGACAACTTTCTGGCAGCTCGGATCCCTACCAAACGTATCTCTCACCGCTTCAACATCAGAGCCATGGATATCCCTTAGGATCTGGGACAGCTGGAGCATGCACGTAGCCTGGGCACATGAACATTGGAGAGCATTGTAAGTTCATCTAATTTGTTCTGATCATCTGACCCTCTCATCTTGGGTTACCCCTGTCTCCACTCGCAATCCTCATTTCGCCTGATCATCAAGTGCACTGCTGAGTTGGGGATCCACCAGCCTACAACCTCAGTTGACTTCACCCTGTAAATACATGAGGACGGAGGAACCCCTTGACCTCACCAAGTTCCCGCAGGAATACCACAACTTAGCCATTGCCTTCAGCAAAAGGGAAGCCAGCACTCTGCTGCCTTACAGACCTCATCCTGGGTGCCACCCCTCCCCAAAGCCATTTGTTCTTCCTATCTCCTCCTGAGACCAAAGCCATGAAAAACTATATACAGTGCTGAAGTGCTACAATACAGCTTCATTCATCCATTCCAGTGCCCAGCTGGCGCAGGTTTCTTCTTTGCCAGAAAGAAAGATGGTCGGTGGGGGGTTTAGTTCTTCATATCTGCTTTGACTAGTCTGGACTCAACAAGATCAGCATTAAGAACTGCTACCCTCTCCCCTTAATGAATAGCACATTTGAAACACTCCATGGGGCTCACATCTTTGCCAAACTGGATCTATGGAGTATATACAGCTGGATCTGCGTTCACCAGGGGGATGAGTGGAAGACAGTATTCATAACAGCCCTGAGCTACTGCGAGTATGTAATGATCCCTTCAACAATCCAGCCATTTTCCAAGCCTTTATCAGTGAGATCCTTTACAGGTATGTGTCTGTCTACCTTGTCGACACCCTCATTTCTCCAAGAACTCCCAAGACCTCGTTCCCATTTGTTCAGTCCTTTAGCATCTCCTCAAAACTACCTGTATGGCAAGTTAGAAAAATGCCAGTTTAATCAGAAACTACAACCAAATCGTTGCTCCTCTCACTTCCCTCGCCAGGTCACCTACCTCCTAGTTTGCTGCTGCAGACCACTTTTTCAAAGAGCTCCAGAGATTCTTCACTGTGTCCAATCTCTGCCTTCCAAACCCCTCCTGGCCTTTTGTGGTAGAGGTGGATGCATCTGTTGTAAGGGAATGGAGGGCCCTCCTAGATGCCAACCGTGCCTACTGCCACTAGGCCAAATGCGGTTGGCTGCCAGCCAGACTACTCTGGCTTGGGTAACGTGTCTGGCCATCCGCCTGAGATCTACCCCTCCACATTGATCCTCACAATCTCTCGGTCTAGTTCTTTGGTCCGTGCAAGATCACCCACTGCATCAGTCCAGTCAGTTTCTGATTCCAGCTGCCACCATCCCTCAGGATCACACCTACCTTCCACATGCTTGTTCTCACGTCTGTTGTCTATGGAGCACTCAAACCACCTGAGCCGGCACCCCCAAAGCCTAGGATGTAGGAAGATGGTCCAGTATCCATGGTTTACTGGCTGCTGGAGTGTGCAGTACCTGATTGATTGGGAAGGGTCTGGCCTGGAGGGGAGGTCTTTGGTGCTGTCCAGTTACACCTTGGACCCATCACTCATCAACGAGTTCCACTGGACCCCTCTTGTTTAGCAGCGCCATTAGGGGCTGACCATAGTTGTGGGAGGGGGGAAGTGCCCTGGTCCTGTCAGGCCTCCTCCTGCACGCACATGCCGGCACCTCCCAGTCTCCATCCAGCCAACAGGGTTCATCTGCCGCTCATTCCAGACCCATCACCTGCAGCTTATTTAACCCCAGTTCCCAGCAGTGAAGAGTCCCTGCTCACACATCGAACCAGCCAGTCTCAGACAGTTGCTCCTTGCTGTCACTCTTCTTTGCTCACGCTTACCTTGTTGCCTGCTGTGTTTAGTTTCTGCTCCCTCTAGTTTTGTGGCCCCTTGTGGCTTACTATTTTGTGGTCTATCATTAAAATTATTGTTTACTGCTGAATCGTCTCTGCTGCTCACCTTTCATGTCAAGCCTCCTCGATAAACCCTTCCGGGGATCCTGTCGAAGGGTCCTGGCCGAAACGTTGACTGCAGTTTTTCCATAGATGCTGCCTGGCCAGCTGAATTCCTCCTGTCATGGTCCGGTCCGTGAAGACTGCATTCCGGTTCACGGCCCGGTCCATCGATCCTTGTTCCGGGTTTTCCTGTTTTCTCCCTTGGTCTTTTGGGTGCTTTAATTGAGGCACCTTGATTCTCATTTTGGTCTGGCACATAAATACCACTGCAAACCAGGGATTGTCTGCTGGACTGTTCCCTTCCACTTCCTTCTGAAGCCTTTGCCTGCAACCTTGCCTGTAACGCCGTCAGGTTGAACTGCTAGAGCAAGACCAGGGCCTTGCTGTGTCAAAATAATGAACTGTCTGTTGTTGTTTGGAATTGTCTCTTTGTGTCCTCGCCTCCACTGGGTAGGTCTGGCTGTTTGCTGCTACCCTGAGTGGAGAACTGTTTCTTCGTGTTCAGTGTTCTGTGTATAGAAAGAGCCCCGGCCCTTCATCCTGTTCCCAAGAAGGGGGTCCTGGCTCTGTGTGCTGTGTATGAGTCCTGGCCCCACATTCTGCTCTCAAGGAGGGGTCCCGGCTCTGTGTTCTATATTCCTGAGTTCCAAGTCCAAGGCTCTGAGGTTCCTGTCTCCCAAGACCAAGTCAAGGCTTCATGTGTCTCATCCTGTCCATGTGTCTCGCCGCGCCCTAGAATACCTCGCCCAGCCCTGTGCAGGAGTTCCCTCGTCCTGTCCTGGAGTCTCACGTCCAGTCCTGTAGCCATGCCATGACCTGTAGCCATGTCTTGTCCTAGCCTAAACTTGGATTCCAGTTTCGAGTCAAGACCCAAGTTCCTAGTCCCAACCAAGACCCAGGTTCCGGGTCCTTGTACAGGCTGTAGTTCCAGAGTCCTGTGTCCCTAGTCCAGGTTCTTTGTTCCTAGTTCCTTGTCCGGGTTCTGTGTTTCTTGTCCATGTCCTAGCCCAAGCCCTGCATCCTAGTCTCGTCCAGGGCCTGTGTCAATGTCCAGCGTCCTTTCTTTCCCACTTCCCTTGCTTTCTTGACACACAGAGTTCCTAGTACTTCAGTGTCTGTGTCTTGCATTTGGGTCCGCCATCAGCACCCACCATACGACACCTCCAGCATTTTGTATGTGTTGCTCAGCATTCTGTTAGATGACTGCAGTTCAGAATGAGGCAACTGATTAAGCTTTGAGGACTTTATTAATCAACTGCACCTCCTAGTGGACCACCCAGGTATTTTTACACAGACTTTCCAAAGCTCCATTATTCTGCCATCTCTAAGTTCAAAGTAAATTTATTATCAGAGTTCATATATATATGTCACCATACACTACCCTGAGATTCATCTTCTTGTGGGCATTCACAGTAAATTCAAAGGAATGTAATAGAATTGATGCAGAACTGCACACAAATATAAATAAACAACCAGTGGTCAAAAGACAGCAAATTGTGCAAACATAAAAAAGAAATAATAATAATAAAACTAAATAAATATTAAGAACACGAGTTGTAGAGTTCTTGAAAATGAATTGATAGATTGTAGAATCAGTCCAGTTTTGGGGTAAGTGAAGTTATCCACACTGGTTTGGGAGCTTGATGGTTGAGGGATAATAACTCTTTCTGAACCTGGTGGTGTGGTTCCTGAGGCTTCTGTACCTCCCTCCTGACGGCAGCAGCGAGAAGAGCGCATGGCCTGGACAGTATGGGTCCTTGACGATGGATGCTGTTTTTCTGCGACAGTGTGCTCAATGGTGGGGAGGGGCTTACTTCAACAGCACCTCCTAGTTGGACTGGACTGTATCCACTACCTTTTGCAGGCTTTTCCATTCAAGGGCTTTGGCATTTCCATACCAGACCATGATGCCACCAGTCAGTACACTCTCCACTGTGCATCTATAGAAGTTTGTCAAAGTTTCAGATGATACGCAGAATCTTCATAAACTTCTAAGATGGTAGAGGCCTCTGTAATGGAACTTTGGCACTGTATCAGCTCTTTGGCTTTACTGACGTTGAGAGAGATGTTTAAGCCAGATTTTCAGTCTACCTCCTATATGCTGATTTGTCACCACCATTGCTTTGGCCAATAACACCAGCAAACTTAAATATGGCCTTGGAACTGTGCTTAGCCTCACAGTCATAAGTATAAAGCGAGTAGAGCAGATGGCAAAGCACACCACCTTGTGGTGTATCTGTGCTGGTGGTGATTGTGGAGGAGATGTTGTCGCCAATCTGAACCGACTGAGGTCTGCAACTGAGGAAATCGAGGATCCAGTTGCACAAGGAGGTATTGAGGCCTAGGTCTTGGAGCTTTTTGATTAGTTTTGAGGGCATCTGCTGTTGACTTGTTGTGATGGTAAGCAAATTGGTGTAAATCCAAGTAACTACTCAGGCAGGAGTTGATATGTTTCATCACCAGCCTCTCAAAGCACTTAATCACAGTGGACTGGACAACAGCCATTGAAGCAGTCTACCATGTTCTCCTTGGGCACCAGTATAGTTGATGTCTGCTTGACGCAGATAGGTACCTCAGACTGCAGAAATGCAATGTTAAAGAGATTAGTGGTAATCCAGGTAGTTAATTAACACAAACTGCAAACAGCAACAGCCAGGGTAAGGTTGAAGACAGCAAAGGGGAATGTTGAATAAAATAACAGAAAACAAGCAGAGACTGACCAATTAAAGGAAGCTTTGCCACTAACTTGGAGCTCAGAGATAACCAGAGGTAAATTCACTTTGTTCTTGATTACTATTAACATTTCAGCTGCATTTAAGTTGAACAGGTGAAAAGAGGTTTGTTCATTCATTATATGCCTTGCCATATGACAAAGGTGGTCATGGTCTTTCCGTGACCATGATTATTCTGGAATCATAGGCTCATAGAGAAGTATAGCACAGAAATAGGCCTTCGTCCCATCTAGTCCATGCTGAAACCATTTAAACTGCCTATTCCCATTGACATGCGCCAGGACCATAGACCTCCATACCCCTACCATCCATGTACCTATACAAAGTTCTCTTAAACTTTGAAATTGAGCTTGCATTAAACCACTTGAGCTGGCAGCTCATTCCACACATGACTCTCCCAGTGAAGAAGTTTCTCCTCATGTTCCCCTTAAACTTTTCACCTTTCACCCTTAACCCATGACCTCTGGTTGTAGTCCCACCCAACCTCAGTGGAAAAAGCCTGCTTGCATTAACCCTATCTATAATCCTCATAATTTTGTATCCTTCTATCAAATATCTTTTCAACCTTCTATGTTCTGAGGAATACAGTCCCAATCTATTCAATCTTTCCTTATAACTCGTGTCCTCCAGACCTGACAACATCCTTGTAAATTTTCTCTGTACTCTTTCAACCTTGTTTACATCTTTCCTGTAGGTAGGTGACCAAAAATTCATACATTACTCCAAATTAGGCCTCGTCAACATCTTATACAACTTCAACATAACATCTCATCTCCTGTACTCAGTACACTAATTGATAAAGGCCAACGTGCCAAAAGCTTTCTTTACCACCATGTGACGCCATGTTCAACAAGTTGTGTACCTATATTCCCAGATCTCTTTGTTATACCACACTCCTTAGTACTCTGCCGTTCATTGTGAAAGACCTACCCTGGTTGGTCCTACTGAAGTGCAACACCGCGAATTTGTGTGCATTAAGTTCCATCCGCCATTTTTCAGCCCATTTTTCCAGCTGATGCAGATCCATCTGCAAACCATGATCGCCTTCCTCACTGTCCATTACATCCCTAATCTTGGTGTCATCTGCAAATTTTCTGATCCAGTTGACCACATTATCAACCAGATCATTGGTATAGATGACAAACAAGAAAGGACCCAGCACCGATCCCTGCAGCGTACCCCTTGTCACAGGCCTCCTGTCAGAGAGGCAACCATCCACTACCACTCTCTGCCTTCTTTCGCAAAGCCAGTGTCTAACCAATTTACTACCTCATCTTGATGCTGTGCAACTGAAACTTTTTGACCAACCTCCCATCTGGAATTTTGTCAAAGGCCTTACTAAAGTCCATGTACACAACATCCACTGCCTTGCCTTCATCCATTTTCCTGGTAACTTTCTTGAAAAGCCCTATAAGATTTGTTAGACATGACCTACCTCACGTAAAGCCATGCTGACAATTCTTCATTAGTCCATATCAATCCAAATACTTATTTATCTGGTCCCTTAGAATAGCTTCTAATCTTTCCCACAACTGATGTCAGGCTCACCAGTTTATAATTTCCTGGTTTATGTTAGAGTCTTTTTTAAACAGTGGAACAACATTGGCTATGCTCCAATCCTCTGGTACCCCTCCTGTTGCTAAGGATGATTTAAATGTCTCTCGAAGGGCCCCGGCAATTTCTGCACATGCCTCCCCTAGGGTCCAAGGGAACACCTTGTTTGGCCCTGGGGATTTATTCACTATGATTTGCCTCAGGGTAATTAACACCTCCTTTTCTGTAATCTGTCCATGAAGTTGGTGCCACTTTACCTCCGTTCTATAGACTCTGTGTCTGTCTCCTGCATAAATATAGATGCAAAAAAAATTAAGACCTGCTCCATCTGTTTTGGCTCCACACATGGATTACCATTTTGGTCTTCCAGAGGACTAATTTTGTCCCTTGCAATCCTTTTGCTCTTAACAAATCTGTAGACTCCCTTAGGATTCCCCTTCACCCTTGCCTGCTAGACCAACTTCATGGCTTTTTTTAGCCCTGCTGATTATTTTTTGAAGTGTTCTCCTTCATTTCTTATACTCCATAAGCAACTCATTTGTTCCTACATGCCTGAACCTGTTATACACCTTTTTTTCTCTTAACCAGGGCTTCAATATCTCTTGAAAATGAAGGTTCCATACACTTGTTATCTTTATCTTTTATTCTGACAGGCACATACAAGCTTTGTATTCCCAAATTTTGCTTTTGAAGGCCTCCCACTTACCAAATACACCTTTACCAGAAAACAGCCTGTCCCAATCCACACTTGCGTTCTGCTACCATCAAAATTGGCTTTTCTCCAATTTAGAATCTCAACCTGCGGATCAGACCAATCTTTTTGGATATTTCCTTTGAAACTAATGGCATTGTGGTCACTAGATGCAGTGTTCCCCAACACAAACTTCTGTCACCTGTCCTGTCTTATTCCGTAATAACAGATCCAGTATCGCACAATCTCTTGTTGATCCATGCCCTGAGCTCACCTGCATTTCCTATGATACTTCTTGCATTGAAACATACACAGCTCAGAACACTAGTCACACGATGTTCAACTTTTCGATTCCTGACTTTGTCTGAGGTTCTTACCAACATCTGTCTCCACAACCTCTCCACTAACTGTTCTGACATTCTGGTTCACATCCCCCGCAACTCTAGTTTAAACCTCACTGTGCAGCATTAGCAAACATTCCTGCTGGAATATTAGTCCCCCTCCAGTTCAGGTGCAAACTGTCCCTTCTGTATAGTCCTACCTTCTCTGAAAGAGAGCAAAATGATCCAAAAATCTGATGCCCTCCCTCCTACACCAACTCCTTACCCATATGTTCAACTGTATAATCTTCCTAGTTCTGGGAAAATTTTTCTCCGGAAGTGGTTTGCCATTGCCTAATTGTTCATCAGGATTTGTTGTACTTAAGGGAAATATCCCAAACAGTTTCGATTCTGTATTTCCGATGATTCTATCAGTTTGTCATTGAAAATAAAATTGGGTGATCGGGAGCTCTTCCTGGTGAAATTCAAACAAAAAACAGTCCAGTGCACTGAAAAACAATGTGGTGACATTTTAAAATGCAAGCCTTTTTGGATACAAGTCACAAACTTCTGGTGGAAAATACATTGCTGCAATTGTAAACCTAGGAATATTGTGGAAGGATTAGGAAGATTACAGTGGGAAGGTGTGAAAGTGGGGGCTGAAGGCCAGTATGGTGTGGCCCAGAAGAATCTACGACCACAAACTTAAAACTTGCCTTTCTGGACCCGTTTGGCAGTACCATCAATGAAACTCACATGGGAGTTCATAATACACAGCATAATTACTTCTGGTCTATTATGGCCCAACATAGAGGGTGGCAAAGGTTTCTGAGAATGTGGCAATAATCTAAAGAATTATCTTGCACATCATGGGAAATTTGAGCAAATGTCATCATTGATTAATAACAATAATTAGTAACAATAATTATGGACTTTTTAAGGAAAAAGAATGAGTTTGTTGCTTATTTCTGTGTATTCTGTATTTTACTATTAACAAATGTGTAACAGAGATAGATTGAAATAACTGAAACATTTAAGAAAACCAGTTCAAAAATTAATATTAATTTTTTAAGATGACAATTGAAAACAATTCAAATGTTCTTAATATTATTTTTATTATAACCATTTACTATCAAAACACTAATGTGTACACTAATGTGTCTGTGAGGATTTCAAAACTTATCATCCAATGTCACATGTTCTCGTAACTGTCTAGCTAGCGCCAAGCTGGTGTGAGATGTTTTCTGTGAAAACATCTCTCTCCCCTTCAGGTGTTTAAAAAAAAGTCATCTACTGCTTCACTTGGTAGTAAATATAATCATTACGTTTGTTCGTTAAGTGCCATATTGTATGACTTGGGTGACCATGGTCTTTCTTGACAAATATTCTATAAAAGTGGGTTGCCATTGTCTCCCATGGCTTCACGTGACCCTGCTTGGGGGTGGGGGGCCAAGCAGGTGCCACACCTTGTCCAAGGGTGACCTGCAGGCTAGCGGAGGAAAGGAGTGTCTTACACATCCTTTGGTAGGGGCGTATCTCCATCCTGCCACCCCTAATTATGTATCTTTTCATTTAGGGTGGGGTTTAAAGAATTGAGGGGCAACAAAATTTTAGCATGTGCCGTCTTGGGCATGCGTGCCTTAGCCTCACCCCCCGCCCCCGTGAAATAGATCATAACTTTTACCCAGACACAAGTCCACTAACACAAAGACATGTGCTTTTTCTAATCAGTGATGCATATGAAGTGACAACTAGCAACGGGGCAGAAAATCGATTTATGGGTCAGGCAGCATCCATGGAGGGAAATGAATGGTTGATATTTCAGGCCCTGATTCTGCAAGAGGAACTGTCCTGATGCAGGATCACAACTTGAATTCCTTTACCCCCAGAGACACTGCCCAAGCTGCTAAATTCCCCCAGCAGTTTGACTTTATGCTTTAGATTCCAGCAACTGCAGCCTCTTGTGTCTCGAGAAAACCTATGTAATCAGGTTTTGGGTTAAAAGAAATACTATTTACATTTACAAGAGCCTCACATAAAGCCACCCAACAAATTTTAGCTTTATTTGATCAAATTGAATTTGAAGAGAACAATTGATTGCAGCAGGACAATATAAAACCATAAGATTTAGGAGCAGATTTAAGCCATTTGGTCCATCGAGTCTGCTTTCTATTTCATCATGGCTGATCCATTTTTCCTCTCAGCCCCAATCTCCTGCCTTCTCCCCATATCCCTTCATGCTCTGAGTAATCAAGAATTTATCAACCTCTGTCTTAATATACCCAATGACTTGGCTGCCACAGCCACATGTGACAATGAATTCCACAGATTTACCACTCTCTGGCTAAAGAAATTCCTCCTCATCTCCATTCTAAAATAACACCCCTCTATTCTCAGGCTGTGCCCTCTGGTCTTAGACTCTCCCACCATATGAAAAATCCTCTCTACATCCACTCTATCACGGCCTTTCACATTCGATTTCAACATCGTTGTAACTTCATTTTTGCTCCTTATTGACACAGTCTATGCCCATTACCTGCTGCTTCAAAGGTAGTGGAATGGGAAGACATTTTAATTTTATTTTAAGGTTAGTATTTTGCTGTACCTCATTAGTTAGAAATGATGTTTTCTTTGTTCACATACTTCTGTTTTAAATGGAGAAGAAAATTGCAGTAGAAGTATATTTTAATTGCCATCTAAAATAAACACACAAAATGCTGGAGAAACACAGCAGGTTAGGCAGCATCTATGGAAATTAATAGATAGTCAACGTTTTGGGCTGAGATCCTTCAGGACTGAGAAAGAAGGGGGAAGATACCAGAATAAAAAGGTGGGGGCAGGTATGAGGAAAGAGACTAGCTGGAAGGTGATAGGTGAAGCCAGGTGGGGGGAAAGGTCAAGGGCTGGAGAAGAAAGAATCTGATAGAAGAGGAGAGTGGACAGTAGGAGAAAGGGAAGAAAGAGGAGACCCATGGGGAAGCAATAGGCAGGTGAGAAGAAGTGAAAGGTTGGAGTGGGGAACAGAGGAAGTTGAGGGGTGGGAGAAGTTTGTTACCTGAAAGAGAAATCAATATTCATGCCATCAGGTTGGAGGCTACCCAGATGGAATATAAGGTGTTGCTCCTCCACCCTGAGGGTGGCCTCATCTTGCCACAAAAGAAGGCCGTGGATCGACCATGGAAACAGGAATGGGAATGGGAATTAAAATGTTTGGCCACCAGGAAGTCTGGCTTGTGACGGATGGGGGTGGGGGGGTGCCATATAAATAACTATCCACTAATTTTCCCACCTTTTTTTGGTCTTTAGACTGCAATCCATTAATATCTTATGCCTCATCATTGAATTTCATAACTTACTGAGACCTGCTTTTAGTTAATATTACTAGTTTTGATAGATATACAGAAATACATCAAAAATCTTTGTAATCTTACATTCCTTTTCATGGACAGTCATTTCCTTATGTGTTGCTAGGATAATTTCTCTTATAATGATAAAATATTGACGAAGTGAACTGGCAGGATAAAAGAGGGTATGTGAAAACTCAGAACAACAGCATGAATACAAAAAAAAAATCAATATCCATATGTTTAAAATATCAATACTCATCATAATACCTTGTAGGCTGGTCCTGGACTTATTTCATAATTTACTGGCATAATTTACATATTACTATTTAACTATTTATGGTTCTATTACTATTTATTATTTATGGAGCAACTGTAATGAAAACCAATTTCCCCCGGGATTAATAAAGCATGACTATGACTATGACTATTTGTAAATGCCAGTTAAAGTCTCAGGACCTCCAAGAAGAACTCACCCTCACTGTGGTTTGGAGGCTTGCGTGCCTCAATGACTCGGAGAGCTGCGCTAGCTGGAGTTAGGGCTCTTGGTAGGATCACCCAGGTCAAAGGGTAGAGAACAGACTAAAAGAGGTCCGCCTGTCCTCCAGGTTCTGGGGCACAGCTCAGGGCTAACGACCCTGACTGGTAAAACCAAATTATTATGGAAGTGGCAATAAAGAATCTTTCTCCATCAATGTGTGACAGTATTCCTGAGTCTCCACCCGGGACTTGTATGATTGACAGTGGCGAAAACTGAGAGGAAGCTACTGACATGATGAAGGAAGCCCTGAACACCACCAGAGATGGAAGACCTTCATTGCTCCTCGAAATGCCAGCAGCATAGCGGGCAGTAAGTAAGTAAGTATAGGAGTGAGACTTACCAGTTAGTTGAGTGCAACAACCTTGTATGCAATGTCTGCAAGACAAAAGAGCTGATTGTGGACTTCAGGAAGGGTAAGTCGAGGGAATTGAACCAATCCTCAAAGAGGGATCAGAAGTGGAGAGAGTGAGCGATTTCAAATTCCTGGGTGTCAAGATCTCTGAGGTTCTAACCTGGTCTCAATTATCAATGCAGCTATAAAGATGGCAATACAGTGGCAATATTTACTTAGGAGTTTGAAAAGATTTTATCACCTGAACACTTAAAAACTTCTATAGATGTACTGTGGAGAGCACTCTGACAGGCTGCGTCACTGTTTGGTATGGTGGGCAGGCTACTGCACAGGACCGAAAGAAGCAATAGAAAGTCATAAAGTTAGTCAGCTCCATCTTGGGTACAAACCTCCACAGTATCCAAGACATCTTCAAGGAGTGGTACCTCAGAAAGGCAGCGTCCATTATTAAGGACCACCATCACACAGGATGTGCTCTTTTCTCATTGAAACCATCAAGAAGGCAGTACAGAAGCCTGAAGGCACACACACAGTGACTCAGGAACAGCTTCTTCCCCTCCGTCATCCAGTTCCTAAATGGACATTGAAGCCATGAACACTACCTCACTTTTTAAAATATTATTTCTGTTTTGCACTGATTTTAATCTAACCATTATATATATATACATACTCACCGTTATTTATTTATTTATTTATTTATTTCCTTCTAGTTATCATGTACTGCTGCTGCTGCTAAGTTAACAAATTTCATGGTGCTTGCCGATGATAATAAACCTGCTTCTGATTCTTTTTCTGATTCTGATTGATGATTTGTGTTATCTTTTATCTTGGAATAACTAACAGTTCATTTGCAATCTTGGATTGAGAAAGAAAAGACGAAAAAAAAAGTTGAGAGTATTGTCCAGAAATCTTCCAGAAGTAATCAGTGCAGGTAAGAAGTCTTAAACCGCACTCCTGAAATGGTCCATAGATTTTGTGCAAACATTTCATTCAGCAGCTCACCATTAGATTATAAATGTCTTGAATTACTACCAAAGTCAGATGCAAATGTCCATGCAAGTCTAATCTGGGGTAACCCATGTAATGCAGCGCTTTCTCACATTTTGCAGGTTTGAAAGTATTTCTGATAGTGATGTATTTGCAGAGGTGCATTGCTCCAAGTGCATTCGGCTGAGGTCATGCCAAGTTTCGGTCTGTCTGTATTTGGTTTTGTTCTGCCCGCAATGGCACTACCTTAAACTTTGGCTGCACCCTTTTGCTAATACTCCTGTTTCTTTCCATGCCTCACTACCTCCACAGCTTAAAATATGTTTGAGTTCTTACTGCTACATTCTTAAGAAAGATCCTGAATTCAAAACTGATTTCCTTCCTGATCTGCTGGGTACTTCCAGCAATCTTTTCAACGGGGTTTATGAGCCAAGTATATTTGGCTGGATTGTGCTGGACCTGGCTCACTACATAAGGTACCTGACCACCATTATTTACCTATTCTCAGCAGAAAGCTGAGTAACTTTGCATTCTGCACTTGAAAGGCAGCTGTGAGGCACTGAGTGGTTAGTGGCTGAGGCGAAGCTCCCGGAACACAGGACAGCCTTCAGCAATGTGCCTCTGTGGAGGACATTTTCACCATTTAAGCTTAAGGTAGATCCAAATAATTCAAATGATTAAAACAAATTAAAATATAACCTTCAACTAAATTTATTTATTGGTTGAGAGTTGACCATGGATACTGCGTCGTAGCTGTCTAGATATGAAAGCTTGGGTTGTACGATATGGAGAGCAAGCTGTTACCCATGTAGCAAGCTCCCCCCTCCATGTATCTGATGAACCCACAGGAACGGCACGGACCCATACAGTTTGGTACCAGCAGCATTGCGGGAGTTGCCAGTCAGCATTGAACTCAATATAGAACTGTTTTAGGGACTCCATTATTTACTTATAAATAGACAATAGACAGTAGACAATAGGTGCAGGAGTAGGCCATTCAGCCCTTCGAGCCAGCACCACCATTCGCTGTGATCATGGCTGGTCATCCACAATCAGTACCCTTTTCCTGCCTTCTCCCCATATCCATTCACTCCGCTATCTTTAAGAGCTCTATCTAACTCTTTCTTGAAAGAATCCAGAGAATTGGCCTCCACTGCCTTCTGAGGCAGAGCATTCCACTGAACCACAACCCTCTGTGTGAAAGAGTTTTTCCTCAACTCCGTTCTAAATTGTCTACCCCTTATTCTTAAACTGTGGCCTCTGGTTCTGGACTCCCCAACATCGGGAACATGTTTCCTGCCTCTAGCGTGTCCAATCCCTTAATAATCTTATATGTTTCAATCAGATCCCCTCTCATCCTTCTAAATTCCAGTGTATACAACCCCAGTCGCTCCAATCTTTCAACATATGACAGTCCCGCCATTCCGGGAATTAACCTCGTGAACCTATGCTGCACTCCCTCAATAACTAAGATGTCCTTCCTCAAATTTGGAGACCAAAACTGTACACAATACTCCCGGTGTGGTCTCACCAGGGGCCCTCTACAACTGCAGATGGACCTCTTTGCTCCTATACTCAACTCCCCTTGTTATGAAGGCCAACATGCCATTAGCTTTCTTCACTGCCTGCTGTACCTGCATGCTTACTTTCAGTGGCTGATGAGCAAGGACACCAAGATCTTGTTGTACTTCCCCTTTTCTTAACTTGACACCATTCAGATAGTAAACTGCCTTCCTGTTCTTGCCACCAAAGTGGATAACCTCACATTTATCCACATTAAATTGCATCTGCCATGCCTCTGCCCACTCACCCAGCCTGTCCAAGTCACCCTGCATTCTCATAACATCCTCCTCATATTTCACACTGCCACCCAGCTTTGTGTCATCTGAAACATTGCTAATGTTACTTTTAATCCCTTCATCTAAATCATTAATGTATATTGTAAATAACTGTGGTCCCAGCACCGAGCCTTTTGGTACCCCACTAGTCACTGACTACCATTCTGAGAAGGATCCATTAATCCCTACTCTTTGTTTCCTGTCTGCCAACCAATTTTCTATCCATGTCAGTACCTTACCCCCAATACCATTTGCTCTATTTTTGCCCACTAACCTCCTATGTGGGACCTTATCAAAGGCTTTCTGAAAGTCCAGGTACACTACATCCACTGGCTTTCCCATGTCCATTTTCATAGTTACATTCTCAAAAAATTCCAGAAGATTAATCAAACATGATTTCCCCTTCGTAAATCCATGCTGACTTGGACCTATCCTGCCACTGCTATCCAAATATGCTGCTATTTCATCTTTTATAATTGATTCCAGCATCTTCCCCACCACTGATGCCAGACTAACTGGTCTATAATTGCCTGTTTTCTCTCTCCCTCCTTTCTTAAAAAGTGGGATAACATTAGCTACCCTCCAATCTGCAGCAACTGATCCTGAATCTATAGAACATTGGAAAATGATTACCAATGCATCCATGATTTCTAGAACCACCTCCTTAAGTATCCTGGGATGCAGACCATCAGGCCCTGGGGATTTATCAGCCTTCAGTCCCATCAGCTTACCCAACACCATTTTCTGCCTAATGCGAATTTCCTTCAGTTCCTCTGCAGCATAATATTCTAAAAGTTAAAAGTCAACATAAAAATTTATCAACAAAAACTATTGATTTTATTTTGCAGGAAGGGATGGACTAGAGAAGGCTATGGTAATGAGTCTTCATATCAGAATGGTAGGTGGCAGAAATTAGTGGAGTTTAAAAGCAGATTAATTGCAGTAATAATCATGACTATTGAAGTAGCACAGTATTGACCTGGGTTTGATTATGGCCTTATGTTAGTGTGTAATTGCAAGTTCTGCCTGTCACCATGAAGGTTTCTCTTGGGCATCCTGATCTCTCCCACATCCCAAAGTCGGTCCGTCCATTCATTGGCTGTTGTAAATTTCCATCGGCGTGTAAGCGTGTGAGGAACCTGGGTGGAGTTAGGAAGAACGAAATGGGATTTGTGTAAGTAAGTGCTTGCTGGTTGGTATTGACTCATTGTGTTGAAGGTCCTGCATGATTCAATGACTATAAGATCATTTAAATGTCTGAACTTACTTTTTCTCCCTGTGGGGTTTTTGCATTCCACCCACCGTGACCCAAGGGTTGGATCAGGAGCTCAGGTGCATCTGAATCTGACCTCCAGAACATTTTGGACTCTGCTGAATCTCGGAGAAATTGAACTGAACGATCGGCATTTAGCAGTTTCATCAAAGCTGCCAGCTGTGACACAGCCTGATTTGACCCATTCCTTGCCACAACGCACCTCATGCGCAAGGTTCCCAACACTGATTTCTTCTCCCAGTGCTTTGGAATATAATCTGACCATCATGGGGTTGGAAAGTTCAAACCAAGGAAATCCTGTGAGGTATGACCACAACACACACACAAAATGCTGGAGGAGCTCAGCAGGCCAGGCAGCATCTATGGAAACAAGTCCAGTCGATATTTCGGGCCAAGACCCTTCAGCAGGAACTTTCATCTTTTTTTCACCAGTCCTGCTGAAGGGTCTTGGCCCAAAATATCGACTGTAGGCTTGCTAACCAGTTTATAATGAGAAAAGCAGAAACTTGGTGGGAAAGGTGAAGAGATAGCATTATCGATAGAAAGCTAGAGATATCAATGAAGAGGTATTTGATAAACATAAAGAAGGTGAGAGAAAAAATGGGAGAAAGAAAGAAAAAAACCCAATATCATTAGATATGAAGTCAAAGCTCAAGATATGATTACAGAAAAGCTTTTGAATTTGCTCATAAAAACATAATTGCAGGTCAACCTGTAAATTAATTATGCAAACAAAATGATTATATAATGTGCATTGTGATGCACATAAATGATGCCGGAATTGTGTTTAGTTTTGTTTGCAAATGAATTAAAGTAAATATGCTGTACAAATGATTTGGAATGAACTCCCATAATAACATTACAAATAAAACCTTACCAGGGTTCCCAACCTCTTTTACGTCATGGACCAACACCACTGGGCAAGGGGTCAGTGGGAGTAGGTTGGGAACCCCTGCCCTAGACCAATACAGTAAGACGGGCACAGGTCGGTTGAGGAAAATATGTTATTTAGCCAGGATACTTATGGCCGATGGTATTCTGTATATCAGGGAATCCAGATTCCCAATGTAGATAAACACATGTTGGGGGAAAAGATCAGGCTTATATGTGTAACAGTGAATGCAACTTAATGTTAAACCTCCACAACTGTTTTTTTATCTTTACAAGAGTGTACCAAAAATACTTTAGCCTTGAATTTCAGAACTGAGGCCAAAGAGGCTGGTCCCGTCCTGTGCTGTTCTATGTTCTAACTCTGAGATAAGGGGTTAGGAAATGTGTCCAGACCAGCAAGCCCTGGGTTTGACTTTAATTCCCACATAAGTTTGCAGCTCTGGGGATAATCAAATGTTCCTCAAGACTGTCCACCTGGGCCTCATTAGGATTTTCTCACTGACTTCCAGCTGAAAGGTTCTGAGAAGTTAATATGCACAGCTCTTTGGCAGTTGAAATTGGCAATAGGGGCCATCACCAGGAAGCCAAATGAAGTGAGCGTGTTGAGAGGTGAACCTCTGACAGTGCTGGAGGGAAGGCAGGATTTTGGAAAGAGTAAAATAAGATAACTTTGTGGGGAACGAAGGAGATCTTCTGCTCCTTGTGGTCCACAGAGCAAGGATTAAAAGATGCATCCTTCCTTCACCCCGCCGGTTCTACCTGCAGCCCTGACTGAATCACTTCTCTCACATGAGGTAAACTCACCTCCAAGAACTCCTCATCTCATGTTCTTGAAGCTTATTGCTTATTTATTTCTTATTATTTTTTCTTTTTTTGTATTTGCATAGTTTGTTGATCTTTGCACTTTGGTTGTCCACCATGTTGGGGCAGTCTTTCATTGATTCTATTATGTCTATTGGATTTATTGAGTATGCATACAAGATAATGAATCTCAGAGTTGTAAAAGGTGACATATATGTACTTTGACAATAAATTTACTTTGAATTTGAACTTTCAGCCTCTTTATATTGGCTATCATTCTTCCACATTTTCCATCCCGATGCAGAATCATGACCTAAAAAGTCAGCCATCTCCTTGTCGCCATGTCAACAGATGCTGCTTGATCTGCTGAATTCCTCCATCAGTTTCACTTTTGCTTAAGAAAATGCTCATTGTGCTGGGTCTCTCCTGGCCTTGACTACTGCTGGAAAATTGGTTCACACAGGTCCGAGGTTAAAATGGTACAATGAGTTTTGATAAGGCCTATGGAACTAATTGTCACATACAAGTTGGATCCCACTAAATCTGAATTTGAATTTATTTAAATCTTACATCCGTCCCACAACATGAGGGAGCAAAATTCTTTGCGTTATGATTTCGTTGCAATGTACAGACATGTGAATTTATAAGTCTAATGGCTTGAAGAAGGAAGCTGTCCCATAGCCTGTTGGTCCTGGCTTCAATGCTGCGGTAGCGTTTGCCAGACAGTAGCAGCTGGAAGAGTTTATGGCTGGGGTGACTGGTGTCCACGAAGATCTTCCAGGTCTTCTTTAAGCACATGTTGCTGTGAGAGTCCTCAACGAAGGGAAGTTCACATCCACAGATGCGCTGGGCTGTCCGTACCACTCTCTGCAGTGCCCAGCGATCAAGCTTGGTGCAGTTCCCGTATCAGGCGGCAACACAGCCAGTCAGGATGCTCTCAATAGCGCCCCTGTAAAAAGCGTTGAGGATTTGGGGGCTCACACCATACTTCTTCAGTCATCTGAGGTGGAAGAAACGCTGTTGTACTTTTTTCGGCTTTTTTTTTTGCCACACCAGCGGCGTGTACAGTCCAAGTGACTGCGATTGGAAAATGAATTTGGACAGATCTCGACAGGAAATGAGTAATTCCTCACCAACCTCATTTCCTGTCTGGTTGTGATGGGGAATGGACAGTAATGGAGCACCCTACTGGGAGCAAATGGAAGTTCATTCAGTACATGTCTGACATGTAAGTAGGAAGTGAGTTTAGTGGAGTAATGCCTGTCTTTCTTTTTAAATCTTTTTATTAATTTTCCAAGATTACAAACAGAATAATAATGTTGATACAGAGAGATTGGAATAATCTTATTGTTGATAAGCTATTATATCTAATTTTTTTTTAACCCTCGGTCATGGACCAAGCCTTTTTGATATGGAAAACGAAAGGTATAACATGTTTTCGTGACTTATTACTGGATAACTGTCTCATGTCTTTTGAACAGTTACCTAATAAATTTGATTTGCCCAGATCCCATTTTTTTTAGATATTTACAAATAAGAAACTTCTTAAATACCATGCTGCCTACCTTCCCGACCTCATACCCTACTGATATCATCGATAAAATTTTAGGTTTAAATCCCCTTCAGAAGGGATTAACAGCATCTATTTATGATATAATTGTGAGTAATGCCTATCAGATGTCCCACAGATCTAATCTTCATTGTGACAAGTGGCCCAAAAGCCAGGAGAAAAAGCATTGATAGGGGCCACCAGACTATATGCTGAAGGAACTGTGCTTTCAATTTCACGTCTGAATGAGGAGATTGATCAATGGTTGGTACTGACCATTGAAACCAAGTCTGTCCACTTCACACTGCCCCAGCCGAAGAGACAACCTGGGGATTTTTAATGTATGTGGCTTTTTTCCCAGATCCTCCTCGGCTAGATAAACGTCTAAACTTGATTTGATTTGATAAAGGCCAGAGTTCCCTGGTGTTATCGGATTCTGCTCTTTCCCATGAATGACAGCAAAGTGCATTCAATGCATCCTCAACTTCTTATCCATCCAATATTGATTTGTAAAGAAAAATGAGAAATGTGCTTGAAACTGTAGCAGGCATGCAGATTATCTTCAGATACTGAACTTGGAGATGGCTTCCCGCAGGGCTCAGTTCATGGGCTGTGTGTATGGTAACAATGGCATAATCTACAATGAGACTCCAGGTGGCACTAGTATAAAAGCCTATCGCTACATGAAATGCTTCCTGCAGGAGGACGCACTTATGTGCCGGCCTCTTATCGGCTCTGCTGTGCAACGTTATTGCAAGATCAAATGCAATGTGGCTACATTTTTGCAGCTCCTTAACAACCTAGGCAAGTGAATCCAACCAAAGAACCACAATGAACTTGCATTGGCCAGCTGAGTTGCAGGCATTTAGTGGCAGCATTGACATATCCAAAACAATCAGCAAGAAACACCAAAGGCGCAAAATGCTGAGTGCACTACAACCCGCAAAAGACAAAACTAGATTTCAGCGATAATCACAAACAAGAGAAAATCTGCAGATGCTGGAAATCTGAGCAACACACACAAAATGCTGGAGGAACTCAGCAGACCAGGCAGCATCCATGGAAAAGAGTACAGTCGATGTTTCGGGCCGAAGGGTTTCTTCAACGCTAACCACTCCAGCAATAATAGAGAAAGAGTTGTTTAAGTGATTGGGAGCTAAACGTTTATGCTTCACCAACTGTACTTACTTTTCGGAAATATTGTCTCACAATTATTTTTGGTTTGTTTAAAGTGTATATTATTTATTAATGTGGTCATCATGCAACATTAAAAGCCGGAGGTGGTGATGGGGGCAAGCTCCCACTACCTATTAAATGGTCTCAATGGTGTCCGTCTCAAATAGCCTCTGACAACCAAGTTCAACTCCTGGCCTTCATGTGTGGCTTAGTTACTAAGCCCGGTGGAACCATTTCTATTGACAGGAGAAGGGGCAAGGGTGGGTTACTGGCGTCTTGATACCAGTCACTTGGGGCAGATGGGGCTTGTCAGCCGTGGTTGACAGCTTATCTAGGAGAAGGAAAACTCTGACCTCAAACCTCCGCTGCCTTGTGGCTATACCCACTCACGGGGACGGCTTTGGGAGTAATCACTGAGGGAAAAATACAGAGTTGGAGTCCCTAAGGCAGTCCTACTTTAAGTTCAATGCTGACCAGCAACTCCTGCGATGCTACTGGTACCAAACTGTATCAGTCTCTGCCGTTCCTTTGGGTTCATCAGATGTGTGGAGCAGGGGAGCTGCTACACGGATAACAGCTTGCTCTCCATATTGCACTGTCCTGGCTTGCATATCTAGACAGCTAGGACGAAATATCCACGGTCAACTCTAACCAATGGAGGTCTCAAACTTATACATCATGCAAAGTTTATTTCTAGGAATTGTTTGGATTTTTTTGATGAAGATCTGACAATATGGTTTTTAGCAATGATCTCATAATTTGGGGCTTAATTTGAATTTCAATATCAAAAAAAATGTATTTTGGATGAATAAACTGAAACAAAATTCACATACATCTGCAATAGGTATACGTGAGAAGCATGGAGGAACATCTGGAGAAACTTCTGAAATGCCTGCTTCACTGCCGCTGCTACTGTGCGATGGAGAATCTCCGGAGGGGAAGGCCCCAAACCCTCGGCTTTGCCTGTTGACTGTTGCTGGGGCTGGGGTCGAAGCGCTCGGCAGAGATGGTGCTAGGTGCTTGGTGTCGGAGGGCTGGTCGGAGGCTTGAAGTTTTCGGATGGAGTCAAGAGTCGACTGTGGTCGGGTGCTTCCAGGATGCTGCATCGGCAAGATTGCGGAGCTGGAAGCTCATGGCAGGAAGAGTTTTTTTTTCTTCCTTCTACTGTCTGCGTGAGATGATGGGACTTTCGAGAGACTTTGAGACTTTTTTTTACCGTGCCCATGGTCTGTTCTTCATCAAATTATGGTATTGCTTTGCACTGTTGTAACTATATGTTATAATTTTGTGGTTTCTGTCAGTTTTTCAGTTGGTTTGTGTGCTATCATTCTGGAGAAACATTGTATCATTTCTTAATGCATGCATTACTAAATGACAATAAAAGAGGACTGCGTGTCCTCATAATCTAATCTAATCTAGTTATTTTGGAAATGTCTAGAAATTCAATATTAATTTTCAATTGCGTTTATTTTTGTCCAGAGTAACAATTTTGTTAATTTTAAAATGCCCTACTTGCATCAGTATCTGGATGGTACAGTTTTGTTGGAAGTCACTGTCACCTTCTTGGGAACTCTCAGACTACGGGGAACTACACAAATCTAATGTCCAGTTAAGTTCTAATAACAAATATATTGACCGGTCTCTCTCTCTCGCTCCTGCTCACTGCTGTGGGAAGAAAATGCATGCGTTTGACTGGTCTCTCTCTCCTCACTCGATGCTTCCAAAGGATGGTGCCAGGGCCTTGGATTTTGGGCAAGGTTTAATCGACATGGTTGTGGTTGGACTCTGCAGTTCATGTTAAGTGTGTTTCTGGTTACTCCTGTTGAGCATTTTTTGATGGGAGCTGACTAGCTCAGTGATATGCAGTCAACAAACAACACAGCGCTAAGTTGAACTGAATTGAACTAAATTAAGTTGAATATTCCTAGACTGTTTCAAAATCTGCGGTTTTGATGTTTTATATTCTGTGTGTTTTTTGCTTGTTTTTTGCCATTTGTGCAATTTGTTCTTTTTTTGCTCGTTGGGGGTTTGATGTTTTCTCTGAACGGGTTTCATGGTGTTTCCTTGTTTTGTGACTTTCTGTGGGGAAGATGGAGCTCGGGGTGGTATACTGAATACATACTTTGATAATAAATATACTTTGAATCTTTGAAGCTCATAGTCATAGTCATAGTCATAGTCATAGTCATACTTTATTGATCCCGGGGGAAATTGGTTAAATTTAATCAAATACTCCATCCAGCATTGAACTAGGAAGTTTAAATATTCTTTCATGTGGAAAAATGAGGACAAGAAGGTGGTGTATTTTGGATAAGCACGTGACTTGTAGGAGGGACACCCCACTGCTAAATGCCATTGTGACTGAGACCTGAGACATAATTGATATCAGAAATGGCTCTGTACATATAATTCCCATGGAAACCATTCCTCCCCTTGCTCTGTCTTTATAGAATGCTCATGTCTGGGTGCCCCTCTGCCTTGTTCACCATGTGCACAGAAACTCTGGAGGCAAAATTGCAAAGTTCATGATAGACATGTTACTTAAAATATGATTTAATTTTGATGACATTCTACCATTCGGTGCACATGAATGTTAAATATTAAATGATGCAATTGAAAATATATGTAACTGGGTGCCCATCGGATCTTATTCAGTATTGTTAAAAGTGTGCTTATGCATCCATCCGGGTCATGCTAGAATAGTTGCCTGTGCCTTTAAGGGAGACAGTGATGTCATTATGCATGCGCGGGATAGTCGGGAGACCATTTTGTTTTCTGCTGAAAACGTTGTTGGGGCATTGGAATTGAGTTCCTCCCGAGGCTGGGCATGGTGAGGAAAGCTGAGCATTAATTGACAATATCTATGTGAATTCGTTTATGCTTGTTGGCGGATCGAGAATATCGGTAATTTGACATGTTTTACATGTGGATGCTTTAGATTTCCACCAGTGAAGAAATCGACACAGGGTAGCGTGACTTATACAAAGTTCCTCACCATCCAAGTAGGTCAGTCTTCCTGTAATTTAACTACCAGGCAATATCTTATAAAAGTTGTGCCAAAGTGTACCTTTTGTCTAACTTTATTGTATCAGGACTGATTGTGCATGAAACCGCGTAACATGAATGTTTAGTCTCTGTTTGGAAGTTCAGCACGTGTGTACGTCTTAGATGAGATGTATTCACTTACATTTTTCGCTGTTATGTATAAGGTGCAGGGTGGGTGGGATTCTAATGTTGTTTGTATTGTGTTCCTTCAGGATTGCCACTACTGTATTTGTACTGTATTAGTTCTGGTATTTTTTATACTGCATACGCAATTCTGTCCATACACATGGGGTGTGGATTGAAAATTAAACTGAGATTGTAACGGCAAGAACTGGTTATAAATTCATTCGTTTTGTTTTGCGACCCTCTTCTGGCACTTAAGCATCTAAAACAGATAAAGGAATTAAAGCCTGAAAAAGTATTTGTTGTCCTGAGTGTGTACTTTTCCCCAGGCTACATATAGTTTGGGGCATTTTGCAGAACTGCTCATAGAAATATGACAATCTTCAAAGATGAGGATAATGGATCCTCTCTCATTATCCCATTTATATTACAGTTTGATGTTTTGTTATGTGCCATGTCGTATGGCATGGGCGATCATGGTCTTTTCAGGACCATGATAGCTCTTGGCAAATTTTCTATAGATGTCGTTTGCCATTGCCTTCTTTTGGGCAGTGTCATTACAAGACGGGCGATGCCAGCCATTATCAATACTCTTCAGAGGTTGTCTGCCTGGTGTCAGTGGTCGTATAACCAGGATTTGTGATACGTACCAGCTGCTCATACGACCATCCACCACCTGCTCCAATGGCTTCATGTGACCCTGATCAGGGGCTAAGTGGATGCTACACCTTGCCCGAGGGTGAGCTGCAGGCCAGCTGAGGAAAGGAGCACCTGGCACCTCATTTGGTAGAGATGTACCTCCACCCTGCCACCCGTCTAATACAAAACAGGTATCAATAATGTTGATTCTTACTGAAGTATAAAGTGTCGTGAGAAATTTTTTTCTGAGCGGGGTCTTTAATCCTAATTTGATGGATTGTTGTTAATGTTTTCAGTCACTGAAATAAAATAATGTATTTTAAAGGTTCAAGTAATCAACTGTAAGCAGTTTCCAAACTACAAAAAAAGAGCTGATTATTGACTTCAGGAGGAGGAAAACTGAGATCCATGAGACAGTCCTCATTGGGACATCAGAGGAGGAGAGGGTCAGCAACTTTAAATTCCTCGGTGTTATCACCTCAGAGGACCTGTCCTGGGCCCCGCACGTAAGTGCGGTTATGAAGAAAGCACAGCAGCGCCTCTACTTCCTAACAAGCTTGTAAAGATTTGGCATGTCATTTAAAACTTTGGCAAACTTCTATAGAAGTGTGCGGAGAGTATATTGACTGGTGCATCAGGGCCTGGTTCGAAAATACCAGTGCCAATACCAAACCAGAAAACCTTACAGAAGTAATGGATGCAGTCTAGTCCATCACGGGTAAAGCCCTCCCCACCATTGAGCACATCTACATGGAGTGCTGTTGCAGGAAAGCAGGATCCATCTTCAGGGACCCCCACCACCCAGGCTATGCTCTCCTCTCACTGCTGCCATCAGGAAGAAGGTACAGGAGCCTCAGGTCTCACACCACCAGTTTCAGGAACGGTTATTACTCTCAACCATCAGGCTCTTAATATGTTCCCAATATTTATGGCTTATTTATTTATTTTTCTCTTTCTTATGTGCACAGTTTGTCGCACGATGCACATTGATTGTTTTTTGTCCTGTTGGATGCGGTCTTTCATTGTGTTTCTTGGATGTACTGTGTATACCTGCAAAAAATGCATCTCACGGTTGTATGTGGTCACATATATGTACTTTTATAATAAATTTACTTTGACCTTTGAACTTTTGAACTCTCTATCTTTACCAAGCAGGGTTGCGACCACAGTGGATGCGTCTTTCTTAGAGAAAGGTATCATGTCCACCTTCTGCATTCCAGCAGCCTCGATACTCTGTGTTAATTTTGAGGTCCAGGAGTAAATGCAGACCGGACCTGATCCATCTAACTTCAGGGATTTCAGGTAACAACATCCATCTGTAACTTAATTATGTTCAGTCGTGTGGGACACAAAGACCCCTGTGGGTGAAAGTGATGAGAGGGAAAAGGATGAAGAGAAAGCAAGTGAAAGAAGGGGAGTTTAGGATGGAGAGAAAGGGAGGGGCCAGGTGAAGATGTGGGGGAGAAAAGGGGAGACAGAGAGGAGAGAGGGAAGGGGAAGGGGAAGGATGGGAGGGAAGGGTGTGAACAAGGGGAAGATGAATACAGAGGGGAGAAGAAGGGCGTTGGCAAATACAGTACTTATAAATGGTAATGCTTTAATCAAGCATTTTAAAACAGATCAACGGATTTTGGTGTTTTAAGCACTATTCCATAGTAAGACCTGATGTATGATATTGTGTTTTATTTTTGGTTTTTATGCTGACAGATGGCTGCTTTAGTAAATTGTTTTCGGGAATGGTGTGAAATTTCAGATAACAAAATATTATACTAAAAACGACAGACTGCTTCAGGTGAATGGAACCCCAGAACATATAGGGAGGGGAGGGAACGTCGACTCAGACCATGAGAGGCCTGCGTCGGGCATTCTCATGCCTTACAAGGCGCAGATTGGAAGTCTGTGTGGGGCGCCACACCTCCCACAGACATTAGAGCAGTGTGTGGTTAAGTGCCTTGTTCAAAGACACAAACACGCTGAGGCTCGAACTAGCGACCTTCGAATCACTAGACGAACACCTCAACCACTTGGCCACATGACCAACACATAGACTTAGTATAACTACTTCCGGAAGAAACAAAGTATTGAGATTAACAGTATTGAATGAGATGCTGAGGAACTGTTGCCGAAGCCTGGTAACTATTCTGCGGTGCCTCAGTTCTGTGAGGAAGTGAAAAGAGGCATACTAGAGGATTAAAATGTGAGCAGTAGCAATTTTTCCCACTTTAATAAAATTTGGGAGATGTGTCATTCTATTTAAACTAAAAACATATAGATGAACTGTATACTTTGGCAGTGAATGTCTACATGATCACAGCTATACTTGGAAACCACAGATGGTACAGACCTAATGCTGATTCTGCCCATGATTGCCCAGTTCCTTGATGTGTCTTGAAATAAGTGTTAGGGTACTCACTGAGAGAAGAACAAAGCCTCAAAGGTTTAACACATACCCCAAGCAAATTTAGGGAAAATTACTTCTCATCCCCAGTTTTGAAAACTTTAATCCGAAAATCAGACCTCAGTGCCTCATTTTACAGCTGTAATTTTATTTTAGTGGAAGGATTTTTTAGTAAATTTCTACCAGTTTATGAATTTATTTAAAAATGTTTTGATGCATTTAACTGCATATTACATACTTTTATTGCCTGTTATGGATCTAGTCATGGGGTCTTTCACAAATTTTCTGGAGGGAAACAGTAAGCAGAGAAGCAACCACCATCTGCAAAATGGAAAAGCCTGTTAACTCAGGTTTCAACTCCACAGGAAACAACGACCAGCGACTACGTATGCAACAGCATGATCTTTACCAAATGCTAATGCAGGAAGATATTATATGTAAATTTTAACTGAGCTCACACCACAAGTGTGCACCAATGGGTAGGTTATTCTCTACCCTCAACAGTTCGGATCATTTTTCTCTTGGCCTGGCTGAACTTATTCATACACCTGTGCAGAAAGTTCACTACGAGTTCTCAGAATGGCATATGCAGCTTTCAAGCTCTCCTTTGTCATAAAATAAAGCAGAAATGTTGGGAACTCTTTTCAGGCCCGGGAAAGAGGGAAGTGAAAAGGGTGAATGTTTCAGGTCAAAGACTCTTTGTCAGAACTGAAAAGGAGACCACAGAAACTTGTAAAACTACAGGAAGGGAGGGAGAGGGGCAGGGCTGGTGTCTCTGGTAGTGTGCAATTAGCAAATGGGAGCAGCTTGAGAATAAGAACATAGACAAAAGAATCTATGCCTAATTAACAAAAGGGCTGCAAAAAATGCCGAGTTTGAAGGCCATGCCTGGTAGGTCTGGTTGAGAACATCCTCAATTTCCAGAGGGAGGCAAAGAAGAGAGAAAAAAATAAATTTTTAGAATCAAATTCAAATTTAATTATAAGATACAGGAGCAGAATCAGGCCATTTGGCCCATCGAGTCTTCTTCATGATTCATTCAACCATACGTGAATACAGCTAAGCAAAACAGCGTTCCCCTGGGGCCAAGGCGCAAAACATACTTTATACTTTATTGTCGCCAAACAATTGGTACTAGAACATACAATCTTCACAGCGATATTTGATTCTACGCTTCCCACTCCCTGGATTACAAATATTAAATATTAAAAATAGTAAAAATTAGTAAATATTAAAAATTTAAATGATAAATCATAAATAGAAAGTAGAAAAGGGAAAGTAAGGTAGTGCAAAAAAACTGAGAGGCAGGTCTGGATGTTTGGAGGGTATGGCCCAGATCTGGGTCAGGATCCATTCAGCAGTCTTACCACAGTTGGAAAGAAGCTGTTCCCAAATCTGGCCGTACGAGTCTTCAAGCTCCTGAGCCTTCTCCCGGAGGGAAGAGGGATGAAAAGTGTGTTGGCTGGGTGGGTCGTTTCCTTGATTATCCTGGCAGCACTGGTCTGACAGCGTGCGGTATAAAGTGAGTCCACGGACGGAAGCTTGGTTTGTGTGATGTGCTGTGCCGTGTTCACGATCTTCTGCAGCTTCTTCCGGTCTTGGACAGGACAACTTCCATACCAGGTTGTGATGCACCCTAGAAGAATGCTTTCTACAGTGCATCTATAAAAATTAGTGAGGGTTTTAGGGGACAGGCCAAATTTCTTTAGTTTTCTCAGGAAGTAAAGGTGCTGGTGGGCCTTCTTGGCAGTGAACTCTGCTCGGTTGGACCAAGTCAGGTCATTTGTGATAGTGACCCCAAGAAACTTAAAGCTTTTGACCTGTTCCACTTGCGC
Source organism: Mobula hypostoma (assembly GCF_963921235.1). Taxonomy (NCBI): domain Eukaryota; kingdom Metazoa; phylum Chordata; class Chondrichthyes; order Myliobatiformes; family Myliobatidae; genus Mobula; species Mobula hypostoma. The sequence continues at coordinate 17,008,394 of NC_086105.1, read as the reverse complement.
ACCACCGATGTAAATTGCGTCGTGCTGTCTGCTACTCTTTCTGAAGTCAACAACCAATTCCTTCGTCTTGCTGACGTTGAGGAATAAGTTATTGTCTTCGCACCATGCCACCAGGTTCTTAATTTCCTCTCTGTACTCAAATTCATCATTACCTGAGATAAGGCCTACAATTGTTGTGTCATCAGCAAGCTTATATATTGAGTTTGATGGAAACTTAGTGAGTACAGCAGGGGACACAGCACATAAATCAAAATAGTGAGCATAGTCACACAAATAAACATAGTCACACCAAAAAAACAGGTACATGTAGCCCAAGTCCCTGAGCAACATGTCCCGCCGACTGATGGTGCAGTTCTCAGCAGTGCACAGCCACTACAATCCAGCCTGTCATTCCACAGATTAAACACTGGAGGGCAGCACTGATGGAAGGGGCCAGGCCCCAACTGAGAACGGGCACTTCGCTACACTGCCTCTGGCATCTCCGCTCCTGGACTGCTGGGAAAATAAGAGATGAAAAAGTAAAGAAGCTGAGCCCATATCATAGATGGACAACTGTTTCAGACTGAGAATTCAACTTGACTGAAACTCTAGAATTCAATTTGAAGTCCAGCTGGCTGCAGAGTGCCAAGATGAGGCCTTAAGTTCCTTAAGCTTGCATTGGGTCTTATTGTGATGGAACTGAACAGTGCAGGCATTTGGCCCATAATATTGTGCCAAGTTAGCTAAACTAGTAATTACAGTAAATGCCTAACTAATGTCTTCCGCTTGCACAATGCCCACGTCCCTCCATTCTCTGCACATTCTATCTATCTGCCTATCTAAGAGCTTTGGAAATGTCTCTATCGTATTTGCCCCCCACTACCATCCCTGGCAGCATAATCCAAGTACTGGGCACTCTCTGTAAAGAAAAAAATTGCTTCACCACTCTCCTTTGAGCTCACCCTCTCTCACCTTAAATACATGCCCTCTAAATTTAGACATTTCGACCCTGAGATAAAGAGTCTACCTCTTATCTATGCCTCTCATAATTGTATAAATTTCTATCAGGGAATTTATGCAGCCTCTGCCGATCCAGAGAAAATGATCCAAATTTGTCCACACTCTCCTCATAATACATAGTTTGATTTCAACACCTCTCAATCTTTTGACTTTGCTAGATTATATTAGTTACTTTTGGGATTTACTAAACCAAAACAGCTGTTAAATAAAAATGGTGAAGCACATGGTATGGCTTGATCACTTGTGATAGTTGAGTCTCTATCTATAGCAAACAGAAGTACAGAAATCTAATGGCATTAATTGGGTTTTTAATTGTTCTTGTGATACCTTTTTCATGTAAAAAGTGCCTCTTCCTGGACAACAGATTTTAATTTTTCATGTGCAGCTGTGCACCTACGTGGACTTAAATTTATGAATCACTTTGCTGATTAAACGATTGTGAGTGGTGCCTACCTTTGCAATATATTTAAGTTTAATTCTGGTTCATTATGTCAGATTACAAAATCTTCAAGTAATTTTAAATTTCGCATTGAAACTCACTTGACACGTAGGTAGGAAATAATTGTCCAGGTGGGGTGAAGAACTGCAACACACAAGAAAAAGTTACAAGTTACATTCCTCACATATATGGAAGAAGTTCATTAGTGGGATTAGTGATAACGTAACATTTCAAATGTGGTTACCCAGAATGAATTTCCGTTGCCTGTTGTGCCTATTTTATGAAATCTAGTAAATTCATATCCAAGTTTAATGCATGATTTAATGAATATGAGATATTGGAAATGTATGCGCACGATGCTAAATTAGTCAAGGCTGTCAGAGCACATTGGGTATGTACCATTGCTTCGGAAATTAAGGGGTATTCATTTCCGAAATGCAGTTATCAGATGAGTGATGTATTCCAGAAACAATTCTTATTGACAAAAAGGTGTTAAGACAATTTCAAAATTCATTATGCAATTTTTTGAATTGTGGTAGGTGAATCACTTCATCTTAAATCTCAGTTAAAAACAAATTCACCAAATATTTAAATTAACACAGAATGGTGATGTTCCTTAGCATCATTTATGATCTTTAGTAAATGCAGCTGCTTTAGGATAATTAAAATAATGAGATGAATTAATTTAAAACATATTGAACATGAATTAGAAGAGTATTTGTGGTGTCATCATCTGCCTAACTGGGAAAGTAGTTTGTAGCACACTGTCCAAGCATTAAATATAGACATTACGTGTGTCACGGCGCAAAGCTGCAGTTAGGTATTTCATGACTCAGCATCATAATATGCCGATCTTTAAGTTACTCATTTCGTTCCACTAAGCCCACAAGTTGTGGAAAGCAAGTTCACTCTTTGAGGTGGGTTGTTTCTTTAGGGTAACCGAGCTGAAGTTCCTCGGCTCTAGTGAGGGGATGTTACCCACCAAGTAGCAAATAGACAACAAACTATAAAGCCATAGAGTTTTACAGCACAGATACCATTCTTCAGTTTACCTCATCACGCTGACATTTTGCCATCTACACTAGCCCCATTTTCCCACATTAGTTGTGTATTTAAGTTTCTGTTAACTTGTGCTTGTATCTGATCTCTGTGGCAGTGAGTATCACACATCAATTACTCTCCCTGTAAAGAAAAGGTTTCCACTCAAAACCTCTTTTAATCTCCTTTCTCCTCTTAAACCTTTCAAAGTTCAAAGTACATTTATTATCAAAGTACGTAAACATTATGCACCCTTGAGATTTGTCTCCTTCCGGGCAGCCCCAAAACAAGAAACCCAAGAGGACCCATTAAAAAAAGGGACTGACAAACAGCCAATTGGCAGAGCGAGAGAAAAAAGAAACAAATCTAGCAAACAGTAAAAAGTAAGCAAGTAGCACTTAGAACGAAAGTGAGTCCTCAGACATGGAGCCTGGAGCTGCTGGGACAGGCCCGCTCTCCCTGCCTCAGTTCAGCACAGCACATAATGGAGTAAACATCGTGAAGCCTAGGGCAGCCAGAGCAGGCGCACAGCTTCAGCTTCAGTTTCTGATACCCCTACCATGGGACCAGGATTCTGACGACCTACCCTATCCATTCCTTTTTTATTATAGAGTCATAGGATAATCCAGTATGCAAACAGACCCTTCGGCCCAACTGGATCATGCTGACCACAGCATCCTCCCTTCTAGCTCAGCTGCCTGTGTTTGCCCCATAAACCTCCAAGCCTCTCTCTCTATCCAAATGCCTTTAACGTTGCAATTGTACTCACCTCGAGCACTTCCTCTGATACTTTATTCCAGGCACTCATTTCCCTCGGTGTAAAGAAGTTACCTCTTAGGGCCCTCTTTATTGCCCATTTTAAACATATATTTTACGATCGCAGGACTCCGCTGGACTAAAGTGCTGCGGGTTTATCTCACGAGTGAGTTATCTGGTGGCGGAGAAATCGGGGGAGCCGCGCTTGGTGTGGGTTGCGCTGCTGCCTGCAGCTGAGAGGCGCCGGTCCGCAGAGGTGGTGTGCTGCCTGTCGGCCAGTGATCATCTCAGTTGCTTCTCTTGCGATCGCAAGACCCTGTTGGGCATTGTTAATGTGCAATGCTGCAAGTCCGATCCACTGATTTATTGGCAGATGGCAGGGGAGCTGGGGGTGTGGACCAAGTCAGAGCGAGGACTTGGCCCCAAGCTGCGATGTCACCTGTTTACAGTCACCCAGGAGAGAGGTATTGGACGTCAGTGCTCTCCCTGGAGGAGGTGTGCTACAGAGTCTAAGTTAGAGTCAGTGCTGCCATCCCTCCATTCAACTACAGACTGCTGTAACATTCATGGACTCAGGGTCTCGGACTATATTTTTTTGTTTTGAACTATATTTTGCTGATATCTTATATCTGTGCCCTCTAGTTTTGGGCTCTCCAACCCTGGCGAAAAGGCCATGGCCATCCATTGTATCCATGCCCCTCATGATTTTATAAACTTTTCTGAGATCACCCTCATTCCCCTTCACCTCAGGGAATAAAGATCCAGTGTGACCAGCCCCTCCCTATGACTCAGGTCTCTGGTCCAGGCTGCATCCTCATAAGTCTTTTCTGCACCATTTCCAGCTTAACAGGACGACCAAAACTGTACGCAATACTCCAAGTGCGAACTCGCGAGCAAATTATATAACTACAATGTATTCCTAAACTCCTTGCTATGATTGATGGTAACTTGCATATTAAACACCTTGTCTACTTGCATGGGTATTTTCAGCGAACTGTGCACTTGTACACCCAGGTCCCTCTGTTCCACAGTTTTCATCGGTGTCCCACCATTCACCGAATAGATCCTTTCCTGGATTTGAATGTCCAAACTTCATCACATCACACTTATCTAAGTTGAAAACTATCTGACATTCCTCAGCCCATCTCCCTTCTCAAGATCTCTTCGTAATTCATTGTAACCTGCCTCACTATCGACAAGACTCCACAGTGAAGCTTCATTAGCAGATGTGCTTTCATATCCAAATCATTTACATAAATGACGAATAGCAGAGGTGTCAAACAATACGTCATTGGACTCTGAGAAAACCTGAGCACCTGGAGGAAACCCACACGGTCATGGGGAGAACCTACGAACTTTTTACAGGCAGTGATGAGAATCGAACCCGGGTCGCTGGTATTGTAAAGTGCTGTGCTAACCATTGCATTACTGTGCCCCCCTTCTGGAGTTGGGAGAAAAGTCCACGTTTTGGGCTAAATAAAGAGGGACAGGGGCAAGGAAGAAGAGTTCAACTTTGTGTGGGCTTGAAATTAAAAGTTGTTTTTAAAGTATCAGTGCAAAATTGGAACATAGCTTAACTCCAAGGCAGCTAGTCTGGTGTGGAAAGCATAAACCATAGTTCATATTTGAGTGTCATGGCGGCACAGTTAGTGGGGCTGCTGCCTCTCTGCTCCAGCAGTTTTCCCTTTGGTCATGTCTATGTGGAGTTTATGTTCTCCCTGAGAAGCACTTTTCATTCCCTCCAATTTCTTGTGTCATCTCAAAAGGTTTGCTGGTTAACTGGTCACCATAAATTGCCCTGGCACTTGGGTCGGTGGTAGATTCTCACTTGGGATGCTGTTTTTTCAAAGAGTCAATAATTTTGTAAACTTGTATCAGGTCTTCCCTCAACCTCTATCACTCCAGAGAGAACAATCCTAATTTGTCCAACTCTCTTTACAGCATTGATCATTAAACAACATCCCTTCCCCATTTCTCTTCTTCTATTCCCCGCTCTGGCCTCTTACCTCTTCTCATCACCTGCCCATCACCTCCCCCAGTTGCCCTTCTTTCTTCCTTTTCTCCCATGGACCACTCCCCTCTCCTATCAGATTCCTTCTTCTCCCCTTTCCTATCCACCTGGCTTCACCTATCACTTTCTCGCTAGTCATCCTTCCCCTCCCCCACCTTTTTAGTTTGGCATCTTCCCCCTTTCGTTCCATCCTGATGAAGGGTCTCGGTCTGAAGTGTTAACTCCTTGTTCATTTCCATAGATGCTGCCTGACCTGCTGAATTCCTCCAGCACTCTGAGTGTGTTGCTCTCCTTACAGCTCATGCTCTCTGATCCAGGCAACATCCTGGTAAGGTTCTTTTGCACCCTGTCTTTTGCCTCCACATCCTTCCTTTAATGGGGTGACCAGAGTTGACTGCAATACTCCAGATGTAGCCTAAACAGAGGATTATAAAGCTGCATCATAAATTCCTGACTCTTGAAACTAGTGCCTTGACTAACAAAGACAAGCATGTCATATGCTTTCCTTACCACTCTATCAACAAGCGTAGCCACTTTCATGGAGCTAAAAGACCCCATGATCCCTCTGTACATCAATGCAGCCAAGGGTCCTGCCATTAACTGCATACTTCCCCCTTGCATTTGCTCTCCTGAAGTGCAACTCCTCACACTTAAACTCCATCTGCCACTTCACTGCCCACATCTGCAAGTGATCTTAATGCTGATTTATCACTTGGCAGCCTTCAGTACTATTCACAACACCACCAGTCTTGGTGTTACCAGCAAAGTTACTAACCCAGCAATCATGCTTTCATCCAAGTCACTTACATACATCAAAATCGCAGAGGTTTCAGGACAGAACCCTGCAAACACCATAAGCCACGTATCTCCATCTGTTGATCATTATCCTCTAGCTCCTATGGAGAAGCCCACTCTGAATCCAAACAGCCAAATCCCATGCATATTAATCTTCATATAAGATTAATATCATATTAATCTTCTGGATGAGCCTACCGTAAGGAACCTTACCATCACTCTACCTTCATCAATTCCTTGAAAAGCTCAATCAAATTAGTAAGTTGAGATCTGCCCTGCACAAAGCCATGCTGACTGATCCTAATTAGGCCTAGATTTTTCAAATGTTCATAAGTTCTTCTCCCTGAGAGTCCCCTTCAATAGCTTCTCTACTACCAATGTTAGACACAGAGATTATTACATTCCAGGAGTATCCATATTTCCCTTCTCAAACAAAGGAACAATATTAGCTACTCATCAATCCTCTGGGATTTCACCTCAGACTAGAGCAGAGACAGAGATCTTGATCAAGACCCCAGCAATTTCATCACTTGTCTCTCTCAATAATCTGGTGTATATCCCATCAGACCCAAGGGATTTAGCCACATTAATGTTATCTATTAAATGAAAAAACCCTTTCTCTTTATCTCAAAATGCTCTAGCATATTATCATGTACCACATTTATTTCACTATCTTTCATATCCTTCTCCTTAGTGGATATAGATTGGGAGGTATAGGTGATAGGGAAAGATAGTAGAGATAATTGGGACCAGAGGTAATTTAATTGTCTGCCAGATTGTTAAGGATCTTAAAACAATCATGCTCTTGGCTGTTCCTGATTCTGACGTATGACTATACTGAACATGGCAGACCTGGTCATGGTAGTCGAGGAAGCAAGGCTCAGGAAGGAGGTGTGGACCGAGCATTAACTCCTCCAATTGCAACTACGAAGAGCTTAATGCTCATTTCAGATGCAGCTTCTTAATGTCTATGCATCAGCTTTGCACAGGAATTGACCTTTGCACCTTTAATGCAGACACTTTTTATAACAACTAGAATCTTTTCACACTTCTAAAATATGGTGATGCCAACAAAATTCTGAACCTGCATGTTTGAAAGAGTGCTTATTTAAGGAGGTGTCTTCCAACAGTGCTGGTTTAAATTTCCCTCACTTTGAAATAATCTTTTGTTTTTACTTAATACTTGCTGCATATAGAAGTTCATATCAGTCTTCCCTGTCAGAGCTAGATATATTAGGAGTTATATTTAATTTTGGAAAACATAATATAGACAGTACTGTGCAAAAGTCGTAGGCAAATATACATAGCTAGGGTGCCTGAGACTTTAATACAGTACTATAGAAATTTTATGTATTACGCTGTCCTGTTGCCACAGAAAGAAAATGACATATGTGACTGATGATAAACCTGATTCTGATATGAGTCTCTATTGTGGACTGAGAGTGGGAAGGCGGCAGGAAGAGGGGAGGGAGTGGGAAGCACCAGGGAGACATTCTGCAATGATCAGTTAACTAATTGTTTGGAATCAAATGACCCTGCCTATTGTCCCAGACCTGGGTGGTCTGCACCTGTGCCACCCCTGCCCCTGGAGCTCTTTTTCTGCCATCTGTCCCACACCCCTCCTGTGACACTCCACCCTTGCCATTCCCAACATCCTTTGCCCCATTGTTGTGTTTTTTTCGTGTTTATTTAGAGATTTAGCACAGAATAGGCCCTTCTGACTCTTCGAGATATGCCGCCAGCAACCCCTGATTTAACCCTAGCCTAAACACGGGACAATTTACAATGACCAATTAACCTACTAACTGATACATCTTTAGACTGTGGGAGGAAACCAGAGCACCCGGAGAAAACCCATGCATTCCACAGGGAGGATGTGCAGAGGATTCCGGGAATAAACTCTGAACTCCTGCGCCCAAAGATGTAATAGTGTCACACTAACTGCTACACCCCTATTGTAAACATGTGGTAGAAATGTGACATTTAAGTATTATGAATATCGGCTGCACTTGGTTAAACTGTTACTTTGCAGCTCAATTACTTCCCCCTTTCCTCACTGCAGTATATCTATTTCTTGCAGGAAACTGCATTTTCTGTCTGTTGCATTTGTGTAAGGCAGCGACGTGATATTTTCTAGCTATGAATCTCAACTTCCAGAGGTTGTATCACAATGAATAGCACAGGTTTGTACCTCAGAAAACCAAGTTCGAATAGATCCAGATGACGATAATGTGCCTTTGTGAGTTATTCAATGTAAAACCATTGATCTGATTGTCTTGTTAGAAGTCTGCATCTGATGTGGTTATCTTACTGTCAACGCTCTGCAACATAACTAACAATTTGGATTTCAGCAAGATGAATAATCAGAAATATTGTTTACATTTTATTTCCTTGCAGACTGCTCAGATAAGTCAAGTTTAAGTTTAATTATCATTCAACCATACATGAATACAGATGAATGAAATGTCTTTCCACTGGGGTCAAGGTGCAAACATACACAGCACAAGGCGCACATAACGTAGGAAGTAACCATGCTGTCATGCAGCTAAATAAATATACATATCATAGCCCAAGTCCCTGAGTGATATGTCCTGTAAATTGATAGTGCCATTGTCTAGAAAAAGCCCTTCTTGGCAGTCCACAGATAAACCTACGTATGCACGCATACAATCCAGACTGTTATTTCAGAGCTGATACTATTTGTCCACCCTTGCTCATCCAGGGAATTGTTAATGGCATATAAGCACAGAGCAAGTCAAAATTCAAAGTTATAAGTAAATTTTATTCTCAAAGTACATATATGTTACCATATACAAGCCTGAGATCCATTTTCCTGTGGGCATTCTCAGAAAATCTACAGAATAGTAGCTATTACAGGATCAATGAAAGATCAACCAGAGTACAGAAGGCAGTAACCTGCACAAATACAAGTATAAGTATTGGCAATAAGTAATGAGAACATGAGATGGTGAGTTAAAGAGTGCTTAAAGTGAGATCATTGTAGGAACATCTCAATGATGGTGCAAGTGAGTGTAGTTATCCCCTTTTATTTATGAGCCTGGTGGTAGAGGGGGAGTAGCTGTTCTTGAACCTAGAGGTGTGAATCTTCTACCTTCTACCTGATAGCAGCAGTGAGAAGAGAGCCTGGCCTGGGTGGTGATGATGCGTGCTGCTTTTCTACGACAATGTTTTATGTAGGTATGCTCAGTGGGTGAGAGAGCTTTACCTGTGATGAACTGGGTTGAATCCACTACCTTCTGGAGGATTTTCTGTTCAAAGTCATTGGTGTCACCATTTCAGCCCATGATGCAGACGGTCGACACACTTTCCACCACACATCTATAGGAATTTGTCAAAGTTTTAGATGTTATGCCAAATATCTGCAGACTCCTTAGGAAGTAGTCAGGTGCTTGCATCAGATATAGGTGTAAATAGGAAATGGAAAATGTGTGAAGAAATAAGGAGAATTAGGATCACCAGGCAAGCAATACTTGGCAAACCGTTGAAGCTGACAAGTCTATAGACCTAATGGGTTTCATCCTGAGGTTTTAAAATAAGTTATCTGGGAGGTAACTGGTACATTGGTAATAATATTCCAAAGGTTCCTAGATTTAGGCTTCCATCCGATTGGAAAATAGCAGGTGTAACTTTCTTTATAATTCTAAAAGGGGTGAAGACAGAAAGTAGGAAATAGTGGGCCACTTGGTTTAACATTTTCTATGCAAGGTATTGCTAAAAGCTGTTACTTATGACATGTTGGAAGGCGCTTAGTAAAATTCAAGATCAGCAGTTTTGTTAGTGGGAACTCACATCTGTCCGGTTTATTGGAATTATTTGAAGAAGCAGACTTTTGTGGAGAAAGAGGACACAATAAATAGATCCCCAGAAAACATTGATGAAGTGCTGCATCAAAGATTATAGCAAAAAAAAGGAGAAGCTTTTGTTGTAGGAGGTAACAAATATTGAAGTGTTAGAAAACCGGTTAATTACCTGAAAACAGAATGGGCATAAATGGGTCTTTATGATTAGCAAGAGGTAAATGGTGGTAATAGCAGGGATTATTAAAGTCACAGCTCCTTACAAGTTACATCTTGATTGTAGGAATTGAAGGTATGATTGGGAAATTGGCTAATAATATGACAATAGGAAGGGAAGTAGTGGTGAAGATAAATGAAGATTCAAAGGAGCTAGTTAGCTTAGGAGAGATGATAAAGATCTAGTAAATGGAATAATAAGAAATAATCCCTCCCATTAATTCACCCATCTCTTCGGGCATTAGACAAGTTAGGATGGTAAAAAGCTTCTTTCCCTAGGCTGTGAGCCTGATGAACACACCACCTCCACCCAGGTCTCATTGTGTGTGAACCACCAGTAGTGCTATACTGTTTATTTTTTAACTTCTGTCATAAATGCACCTTTATATTTGTTAGTTTATTTGTGGTACTCTTACTTTACATGTTGTGTGTGTGTAGTATCCACTGGGTTGTGCACCTTGGTCTGGGGAAACGTTTGGCGATATACATGTACGTGGTTGAAGGACAATAAACATGACTGGAGAATTTGTGAAATTGTGCACTTTGGCAGGAAAAAGAAGTGTGTTATCTAAATAATGAGGGAATAATGAGTCCTACATGCGTTTTATCAGGCATTATAGAAGTAGATTGAAAGCAAAGCATACAAGATCCTGAGGGAGTAACATTTCCCTCTGCATGGTTTCCAGCCCCTTGAACTCGGAAAGCAAGGAGTCCCATCATTTCCCTGTGTAATTGGTTCCTACTGCAACCACAGCTTCAAGCTAATTTCTTCTCTTTGTGGTTAGGTTTCCAGTGTAATCTAGTGAAATGCCAGGAGTGCAAGGAAATATTAGCTTGCGGTCTGACATTCTCTACTGCGGAAAGAAATGGAAAAAAAAAACACATACACATCCTTTCAGGGTAGAATTCTGCTGTGCTGGGCCTTGCTTGGTGAAAGGTTGCTGATCTGTTTGCACTTCCAAAAGAGATGATTGCTTCAGTCGTATAACCAAAGAGATGAGTCTGACAAAGTGTGAAAACCTCCAGTTTCAAGCTGACTTCCTTGACTCACATTAATTACTGATGCAAGCTAGAATTGAATTAACATGGACTATCACAGGCCCTATAGTTGTTTTATCATTAAATATAACATGACATTATCATCATAGAAAATGCCTGAAAGTCATTAGATTCTCTGATAATAAGTTCAAAGCTTGATTTCAAATTTATACTACATTAGGTTGATGAGCTGGTTCTGTAGAAGTTCATGCATCCCAGTCCATAAAGGGATACCTGAGAAAAATTAGTAATTACTTTGATACCTGAACTTCAGGAGAAATTATAATATATATCAGTAGTAACAATGACAATCACAATTATGCAACAGCTGAATTCTGTATGTATAAATGTCTTTGCATAGAATAAGCGTTAGGCTATTTGTGGATTTCAAATTCCGAGGAGACTGATTATTTGATGAGTTTCAAACCTTTGATGATGCCCTTTGTCATATCCTAAGCAACCTCACATTTTACCATATAAAAGAAATAATTACTCAGTAAGCTTACCATTACTGGCAGGAATGACAACTCCTTTTGACGCTGGTGGCCCACCCAACCACAGAGATTTTCCCACACCAGAAATTGATGTGATGCAACATTCTTTCGAAGGATCCCTGAAAACCCTATAGAGCAGAGATCTTAGGATCTACGAAATCTAATTGGGTGTTGCTTTGTCTGGAGGAAATTATTAACTGAAACCTCACAAACCAAACCTCAGGCTCACAAAAATTTGTCCCATCCTATCTAACACCATCAGAACTTCAATGCAATGTGTGAACTGGGTTTTTTTGCAAAGCTAAAAATATACGCATGTCAGGTATAAATGTAAGCAGGAACATTGCTGGGCATCAGTCTTCCTTGAGCCAGATCTGAGAAAACGCGCAGATACATATTGGTCCTTTATCGACTTGTTGATTTTGAGTCACGATGCTTCTGAGATATTTCATCATTGGACTGGCAGGCTGTCTGCTTTCAGATTCTGTATGGGGTGTCCCACTGCAATCATTGGCAGATCCACTAAAGCATCTAAAGGGATTATTTGTAAGTATCGACTTTGATATTTAATACATTTGATTTGTTTTAGTATAAGTTACTCATATCAAACTCAATAGTGATACAGGAGTGTAAATGTTTAGTTTACTGATTTGATTCAAATTATTTCCAGAACATAAATCATCATGAGGTTGCTGACGGAGGGGCGAAGTTCATTAAAATATGGCAGAAACATAATTTGAAGGTGAGATTAAACTCAAAGTTGCTTCTTTTTTGTACTTGAATACAATTATTTGTAATTATTACATTCTTTAATTGCTTTAATTTGTATTTCAGGCTAATGAATCAGGCATTATGCTGAGTGCTATTGTGAGATGGTATTTAAACTTCTTTGAAAATCTGAAACCTCATCAGGATAGTAAAGCCAAGCAAGCCATCAACACCATTGCAAATGGCTTGCAAGAGTGGCTGAGATCTGACACGTACTCTTCTCTTCTCAATGACCTCAAGGAATTGGAGAATATTAAAGTAAGTACCTATTTTATTGATTTCACAATGCTCTCTCAATGATGTAATTAGTGAGGTGCTGCAATTGTTTCCTATTTACATTAATAACCTGATGGGGAATAAAATGTAATGTTTCCAAAGTTGCCGATGATATGTAAGTCGGTGTTGAGGTGAGGACATTGTAATTCTGCAATGCAATTTGGAGAGATTGAGTGATTGGGTGAAAATCTGCCGATGGATTTTAGTGTAATGAAGTGAGAAGTCATGCACTTGTGGGGAAGAGGAATCAAAAGGCAAATATTGTCTAAGTGGAGAGAGATGCAAACAAGTGAAGACCACAGCGATCTAGGTGTTCTAGTGTACAATTCACAAAAAGTTAGGAGGCAGATCCAACATATGGTTAAGAAGGCAAATGTCATTTTGGCTTTTATTGTGAAAGGTTTGGAGTTTAAGAATAGGGAGGTTGTGTTTCATTTGTCCAGAGTGTTGGAGAAGTCACATATGGAATACAATGCTCAGTTTGGCTTCCTGACCTACAGAAGGATACAGTGACATTGTAGATCCACCAGCTAATTCCTGGAATGAGAGGGTTGTTCTATTAAGGGCCCCTAGACAGATTGAGCCAATATTCCTTCGGGTTAAGAAGAATGAGAGGTGACCTTATTCAAACTTATAAGAATCTAAAGGGGATTGACAGGGTAGATGTTGAAATGTTTTCAGTAGCAGGAGAGTCATAATATGGGACATAAGGGGCTGGTCATTTAAAACTGTGGTGAGTGGATGTTTAATTCGCAGATAGTAATGAATCTCTGAAACTCGCTGCCTCATAGCGTGATGCAGTCCAGATCATTAGATATATTTAATATGACAATAGAGAAATATTTATGTTTTTGATGGTTGTAGGGTACGGGTACAGAAGACGAGTTGAGGCCAGTATACATCAGCCATAAACATGTTGAACGGAAGGGCAGGCCTCAGGCAGAGTGGCTTACTCTAGCTCCTACTTTCTGGTGATCTTGTGCCTTTTTGCCCATAGATGCAAATTAATGTTTCTACCTCTCTTTGACAGTGGGACGATCAAATGATACAGCGTAAAGCGATTCTTGAACTTGAAGTATTTTTAGGACAAATGCAGGAGATGGGAAAAAGAAGACGCAAGAGGAATATGCTCAGAAGACAGAAGCCTTGAAGATAATTTACTGCAGTTGTTGAGTAATTCATGGCATCTGTAATAATTCAAATTTAATATATTTATTTTTAATTTAATTATTTATATTTACTGTATTGACAAGTTTACAATAATATTATAATTGCTGCTCTCTTGCATTAGTGGACTGACTATTTATTAATTATGAAAATTAATTTCTATTGAAGGTGAAACTTTTATTAATTTGAGTACTACTTCAATTTGGCAGTCACCTATCTAAATTTATTTGTACGTTTGATCAAGCATCCTAAACTGCATGAATCTCATGATATAAATTTTGGCGAGTTAGAGTTCTGGTAGAACTCACAACTACCTGGTATGATCTTGCAAAATTTGAAGGACACACAGAAGGAAATACTGATTTTTTTCCATCAAAGAGAGACTGCCAATATTAGTTTGTACTAAAACCTAAACTATAAAAGTTTCACCTTTGAAAAACACAATGACCAAAATCTTTTTTTAAAAAAAAAGAACATTTGTAATCTACTTTTGTCAGATTGGTCTCTGAATTGTATGATTAATGAACAGAATAAAATACATAAATTAACTTTATTTTCGGAGTTTGTATCTGTACAAGAAGCAAATGCTTTCAACCAATCTCTTCTAAATAAGTGTAAATCTGACCATCAAGCTAATTTGCCAGCCAGAACATTGCTCGGCCTTGCTAAATGGAACTGCTTTTAACAAAAAGCAACACGCACAGGATTCTGGAGGGACTCAGCAGATCAGGCAACATCTATGGAAACCAATAAACTGTCAATGTTTTGGGCTGACACTCTTCTTCAGGACTGAGAAAGAATGGGGAAGATGCTACAATAAAAAGGTGGTGGGAGGGGATGGAGGTTAGCTGGAAGGTGATAGCTGGAACACATGGGTGTGCTGGAGAAGAAGGAATCTGATAGGAGAGGAGTGTGGACCGTAGGAGAAAGGGAAGGCAGAGGGGACCCAGGGCGAAGTAATAGGCAGGTGAGGAGTGCTAAAAGGTCAGAGTGGGGATTAGAGGAAGGGGTTGGAAATTTGTTTACTGGAAGGAGAAATCGATATTCATGCCATCAGGCTGGAGACTACCAAGATGGAATATAAGGTGTTGCTCCTGCAGCCTGAGGGAGGCCTCATCTTGGCACAAGAGGAGGCCATGGACCAACATATTGGAACTGGAATGGGAATCGGAATTAAGATGCTTGGCCACCGGGAAGTCCCACTTGTGACGGATGGAGTAGAGGTGCTCGACGAAAGAGTGCATGATAAGTTAATGGAAGATTTGAGCAACAGATGGATAAGGGATAAAGACACTGAATAAAGTAATTCAAGGGGAGGTGTGATCTTCTACAATGATAACTGGACATCATTCAATCTGGAGTAATACAAAATGACTCCAGGGACACTTGCCTCAGTGTTATTTGAATCGCAGATGCTGCTAAAGCAAAACTGTAAATGGAAGTTGGAAATTGATGTTTTTTTTCACCGAAGTGATGGCTGAGGTGGTGAATCAGTCTAATTTTCTATAGCAGTACTTAGTTCATCTGTTCAAAAGTGACTAACCTTAAACCTAGTGGAGATTGAAGCAATGTTCAACAATGAACCCTGATCTTCTCAGTAAGTAATTGATTCACGCAATAATTTCCAAATTCTGCCAGATGGTCAGCAATCAATATCTGAGATGTGTGTTCACAATTCAGATGGAGGATTAGTGACCTGAAATTTCCTCTTTGCTGTCCAAAGTTTAGACTCGGAATGTGGCAATTCCTGATATTAATTTTTCGGTATAGTTGTGCTCAAATTTTCTAGAAATCTCAATAAGTTGTGGCTGTGTAATAAATGGGCAAGTACTAGATTTGGAGATCAGGATAAAATGCCAACTTGCTTTAATATTTATACTTACAGAAGACATGAGTCATGTTTCAAATCATGTTCCCCGACACCTTTGGCATATCTGCCGAGAAATTCATTCCCATTGTGTAGTGCTGCATGGTACAACGGAGCCTCAGTGTATTGTACATCTCCTCTGAAAGTCAATCCATTGAACGCAGTGAACTTAATTGTGGAGGCACCTTGCATTTCTCTGATGCTATGATGTAATACATTCAGGTACTACTTACAGGGGACAAATTTCAATGCAAACTCCTTTAACAATCCTGATTCTTCAATTTCCAATTTTATAACATAAATTTGTCCAAAGTAACCTTAAGACCAAAATATATTTCAAGTACTTCCCGTGTTTTCAATTTTCCTCTTTCTGATGAAAGTTCATTGGCTTTAAATGCTAACTTTATTTTTTTTCTCTACAGATACTGCCTGACAGATTGTGTACTTCCAGCATTTTCCGTTATGTTAGAATCCCAACAATAGCTTTTTTAATGAAACCTTTTCGCTGAAAAATGATAAAAAATTTGCTGTATAATATCAACCAGGCAAACAATATTATGCTTCACTTAAACCTCCTTTCATCCTCCTTCTTTAGTGTAAACCTCTATTGCCGTCTACTTTTCCCATCTTATTATTTAATCTCATGTTTTTACCTGAACATGCCCCATTGATAAAGGATATCAGGTCCTGAGTGCTCTCTAGTTGGGGAAGTTTTCAATTATTTCCTTTCCTAATTTATCGATGATTATTTGATACTTTTGACTTACAGTTTTTCACTTAACTATATTTCACATTCATTTATAATTCTTTTGTAATCTTCAAAACTTTATTTAGGTCATCACTCAGTTTCATTCTGCAAGACAAAAAAGGCTTTCACGAGAAATATAATTTCACATTTGTGTCTGAAAATTGAATATTACTCTTTCAGTGTTTCTCCATTAATCAGTTCGATAAATATTTTAACATTTTATCTTACTTTATTTCCTAAATCTATCTTTCTTTCCTTATTTTATTTCACTTTTAGATTACTTTTAATTTGATATATACTTTTCTAAATTTATATTTTTAGCTTAGATCTTGTGAGTAAATTTTAATGTTCTGATAAACCAAGAAAGGAGGGATTGTTTGCCAGAAACTCAAAAAATTATGTAGTATGCTGGATCAGTGGCATTTTAACATTCATATTAACATTTTTTCAGCTTTCTTAACCAAAGTGAGTAAGTGGGCATGTTGACAAATCTATATTATTGTTTTATGGATAATTGCAAACAGGTGGCTTCTCAGATAGAATGCAAATGAGGTAAGTTTGGCACTGGATTAAATGGGCCCTCATTTGAACTTGTGCTGGAGGATTTAAGAACTGTTAACAGGAGGGAAATGTCTGTTGGTGACAACAAAGAAAGCATGGCTGGATGTTACATTGGAAGTGAGCAGAGGATCTCCTGGATTCAGAGCTGCAATCTATTTAATAACCTCCTCAGATTAGAAAATGTGAATACATTGGCACATTCACCTATATTCTGACGTGCATGGTGCTCCACGTCCCTTAATCTGCACTTTAAAGTCTATTTCAGTGCATCACTCCAAACACTAGTTCTTTGTCTATACACTTACTCATTTAGATCTCCACTCTACAATAGTTATTCTCATCTTTATGAAATGCTATGTTTCTTTCCCATTGTCACCTCCAACAAAGTTCTTCATGCATCCAGTCAAAATATACCATTGCTTGAACACACAAGTTTCTTCTTTCCCTTCTTACACAAAAAGAAAAAAAAAACAATCCTACATAGAGACAGAGAGTCAGAAACAGCCCTCTGTCCATCTTGCAAGTAACATCTGCCTCCAACCTAACAGCATGAACATTGATTTCTCTAACTTCTGGTAATTTCTCCCACCTCCAACTTCTCTCTCTTCCCATTCCCCTTTCTGTCTCTTATCCCTTCTCTTCTCCTCAAATGCTCATCAGCTGTCTTCGGTGCCCCTCCTTCTCCTTCTGTCCGTCCTCCCATGGTTGACTGTCCACTCCTGTCATATTCCTTCTTCTGCATGGAGTCACACAGCACTGATACAGACTCTGCTGTGGCCTGCAATATCTATGGCAACCATCATGCACCCATGTTAACAACACTTTGTCCTTAGTCTGCCATGCCTTGGCGATTCAATTGCTCATCCAGATGCTGGAATGACAGAATGCAAGGATATTGGAGGCAGATAGAACAAGGGTTACGTGCTACTTGGATACATTCAACCATATTGCACATAACACTGATTCATGTGGACAATGCCAGCAGTGAGTAAGTGATAATTTACTTCATGATAATCTTAAGATTTCTTACCTTGACAACTCTTAATTCATGTCTTAAATCTCTGCAGAGTTGTCACATGATGTATGGATGTCAGGGATTCTTGTCTCATACCTAATACATATATTTTGGTGGGATTGATGACTCACATAAGAGATCAAGAGCTGTGGACATCAGTAGAAATGTCACTTTATAAGGTAAAGAACTACTGAAACTTTTCTAGGCTGGAAACAGATGCTACATATCAAGGGCTGGTGATGAACAGTATATTTCTGCAAGAACAACTAAATAAGTGTTATTTTGCTCCATCGTTAAGTCTTTTGGGGTCATCTACTATATCCGGTGCTCCCAGTGCAGACTCCTGTACATCGATGAGATCCGACGTAGATTGGGGACCATTTCATTGAACACCTTCAAATGCCACAAAAGGCAGGAATTTTGGGTGACCACCCATTCCAATTCAACTTTCCATTTCTGTTCCAGCATATCGTCCAAGGCCTCCTCTGCTGCCACAATGAGGCCACACTCATGTTGGAGGAGCAACACCTCATATCCTGTCTGGTAGCCTCCAACCTGATGGCATGAGCATTGATTTCTCTAACTCCTGGTAATCTTCCCCCCTCCTCCTTCTCTCTTATTTCACTCCCCATTCTGGCTCCACTCTTACCCCTTCTATTCTCCTCAAATGCTCACCACTTTCCTCTGATGCACCCCCCTTCCTATTCCCATAGTCCACTGTCCTCTTCTATCAGAATCCTTCATCTTCAGCCTTTTACCTCTTCCACCTATCACCTCCCAGCTTCTTACTTTATACTCCCTACCCCTCCAACCCATCTGCTCCCTCACTTAGTTTCACCAGTACCTGCCAGCTTGTACTCCTTCCCCTCCCCTCCCCTCACCTGCTTCTTCCCCCTTCTATTCCAGTCCTGATGAAGGGTCTCAGCCTGAAACATCAAACGTCTATCCCCCTCCATAGATGCTGCCTGATCTGCTGAGTTCCTCTCGCATTTTGTGTGCCTTGCGAACTGTTGCAATGATTTAAGCATCCACTGGAAGAGAGGCCAAATACATGCAAAACCAACAGGGGCAATCATGTGGATAAGTTCATGTAGGCTGTCCCAACATATCGAGACTTGGAATGTCATGTTAGGTACAATGCATGACACTCCAGCCCTGGCCACTCAGTGTCCCATTGATCTGCAACATAGTCCTTAGAAGCTCACCTTTGCTAGGAAAGTGCATGTGAGCAGTGAGAGAGGACAAGAGGAGCTGCATCTCTTATTAAAGCACTTCATTTTCTCCGACGTTGGCTTGCCACCCTCAACCAGCACCCCCCCCCCACAAAGTTTTAGTCTGCCCCTGAACACAAGCTCACAGGTGAAATCTGCAGAGATCAGGTAGATACCAGTTTATGTCGTATCATTATTTTTCAATCTAAGTGTTGAGCAAACTAGGTTATATCCAGGAAATTCAAAATTGACATGGACTTAAATGGAAGGTATTGGGTTGGAAAGACTACTGTAGCTAAAAGTTTGAGTGAGCATGTTGGCAAAATTTCGCTCAGTTTGCAAAATTTCGCTCAGTTTGCATCAGTAATAGCAAAAGCAGTTAACTTATAATTGCACAGGATTAGAATGTGGACCAAAGGTATGGGTCTCCCACAGATTCTGGTGCTTTGTGATTTTCTTTACCAAGAAAGCATTATTGTTCCAGGTTCTTCAGGTCAGTTTGTGTATACTTCAATTAAATATTACTGACTCACCATCAGGTTCAATTTGAATTGCAGCTGGACACTTCTATACATTTTCTATTATATGTCAGCTGGCCAACATACAATTTTAATTAACATCTTGATAAAGGCAATTCTGCTAACTTCTGCACAGTCAAACCGAAAGTCAGCTTTGTATATGCCTGTGCATTTTTTGAAGCATACAAAAGTTGATCCTATATTTAAACTCAATGAAAGCATCACCATTGTCAAGTGAACCTTTGCATTAAAACCTACAGAATATTTTTAGATCTAGTTGCAGAATAGCTGCTCAGTAGCCAAGGAATCTTCACATGCAGCATAGGTTCTATCAAACGGAGTTGAATTTGCTTTACTAATTATACTTACTGGCCCTTATTGTTCACATTCTTTGTAGTATATTGCTATTAATAGAGACCCTATGAAATCTTGTAACGAACATAATGCAATAGTAATGTCCTGCACAAGGTCAGTGGTTGGCAAACTATTGGAGAAGATTTTTAAGGACATGATTTATGAGCATTTGGAGACACATAATCTTATTAGTGATGGTCAGAATGGCTTTGTGAGGGACCTTTACTAGGAAAGTTCATGTGGACAGCAGGAGGATGATAGTGAGACAGGACATCGGGAGTTTCATCTCCTATCAAAGCACTTAATTCTCTCAGATATTGGTTTGCTACCCTCATCCACCCTCATAAGTCTAATGGAGTTTTTTTGAGCAGGTGACAAAACAAACTGATGAAGGGTAGAGCAGTGGATCTGGTGCATATGTAAGAGGTCTAACAAGGTTTCCCCTAGTAGGCTACTCAGAAGATCACGTGGCCTGGGATCTATGGAAACATGGCTGTGTGAATTCGGAACTGGTTGGCCTGCAGGATGCAGAGGGTGGTAGCAGATGAACATATTCTTGCCTGGAGATTTGTGACTAGTTATGTTCCTCAGAGCTCAGTTCTGCCGCCACTGCCCTTAGTGAAATTTATAAATGATTTGGATGAAAATGTGGAGGGGAGGGTTAGTAAGTACAGATGACATGAAGTTTGGTGGTGTGGTGGATACTGTAGAAGGTTGTTGTAAGTTGCAATGGATTTGGGCCAAGAAGTGGCAGACAGAATTCAATCTGGAAAATTCTGAAGAGATACACTTTGCAAGGTTACATTGAAAGCGGAGGTTTCAAGGATTCCTGGCAGTGTGATGGAACAGAGGGATCTTGGAGTCCATGTCCATAGATCTCTCAGTTGCTGCACAATTGATAAGGTGTTTAAGATGGCATATGGTGCCCTGGCCTTCATTTGTCAGGGAATTGAGTTCAAAAGCTGAAAGGTATATAAAACTCTGGTGAAACTACACTTAGAGTATAGTACTCAGCTCTAGTCACCAAATTATAGGAAGGATGTGCAAGTTTTAGATAGGGTGTTGAGGAGATTAATCCGGACCCTGCCTAGATGAGAGAAAATGTTTTTTGAGGAAAGGGTGAGCAAGCTAGGGATTTTCTCTATGCACCAAAGGAGGCTGAGAGACTACTTGATAGATGTGTATATGATTATCAGAGGCTTAGATGGAATGACAGCCAGCATTTATTTCCCAGGGCTGCAGTGGCCAACACCAGAGGGCATTTGGTATTGGCCACTTAACCTGACATAACTTTACCTCCCCCCATTCCCCCACTCTCCACTTTCCACAGAGATAGTTCCCTTTGTGATTCCCTTGTCCAGTTGTCCCTCCCCACTAATTGCCCTCCCGGCTCTTATCCCTGCAAGTGGCTTAAGTGCTACGCCGGCCCATACACCTCCTCCCTCACCTCCATTCAGGGCCCCAGACAGTCCTTCCAGGTGAGGCAACACTTCCTGTATGAATTGGCTAAGGCCATCTATTGTTCCGGTGCTCCCCATCCGACCTCCTCTACTTTGGTGAGACTCATCATGAATTACGGGACCGCTTCGTCAAGCACCTCCGCACTGCCCACCGCAAGTGAGACTTCCTGGTGGCCAAACATTTTAATTCTAATTTTTGTGAGGCTACCCTCAGGTTGGAGGAGCAACACCTTATATTCTGTCTGAGGAGCCTCCAATCTGATAGCATGACTATCAGTTTCTCCTCCTGATAACCAATTCCCCCACCCCTGCCCTCCTCTATTACCCACTCTGACCTTTTACCTTTTCTCACCTGCCTATTACTTCCCCCTGGGTCCCCTCCTTCTTCCTTTTCTCCTATGGCCAATCTCCTTTTCTATCAGATTCTTTCTTCTCCAACCTTTGACCTTTCCCACCCACCTGGCTTTACCTATCACCCTCCAACTAAGCTCCTTCCTCGGCCCCCCACGCTTTTATCCTGGTTTCTTCCCCCTTCCTTCTCAGTCCTGAAGAAGGGTCTCGGCCCAAAACGTCCACTATCTATAAATTTCCAAAGATACTACCTGATCTGCTGAGTTCCTCCAGCATTTTGTGTGTGTGTGTTGCAAAGGACATCTGTTTAAGGTGAGTGAAGGGTGTCAGACGGAGGGTTTTTTTTTTACATGGAGAGTGGTGGGTGTCTGGAATGCACTGCCCAGAGTGGTGGTAGAGGCTGGAGCAATAGGGACATTTAAAAGACTCTTCTCTTAGAGTTTACTTGGATGTAAGAAGGTGGAAGGTTGTGAGCTGTGTGGGAGGGAAAGGTTAGATTGATCATAGAGTAGGTATGTGTGGGTCAGCACATCATCATGGGCAGAATAGTTCTGTGTTCAACCTCCTTGATGGACCCTCTGAAGCACAGAAGAGGATGTACTTTACACTCAGCTTCCTTGAAATAATATCTTTCTGTCAACTCACTCCACCTTCACCCCATTGCCCTCTGACAATAAAAGTTCATGGTTAAACTCTGAAAAGCTCCGACCACTTCTTGTATCTCAGGAAACCACCTCTCCATTTCCAAGATACAGGAAGTGGTCGAAGATCTATCGGCAATGAAGTTTACCTCCACTTTCAATGCACTACCATGCTCTTTTTACTCACATATCAAGCACGCTTCTGGCACAGCAATGATCTTAAAAGTGACAGTCTGCATTTTTAAGCATAGTGGCCAAGGTTAATTTAGTCAATTTTTAGCTGCTTGTAAGAAATGAGGACTTAAATATTAAAATAATAATCCTATAACTGAATTGGGATTAATTGAAAAGATTAATCATCGTTGCCTGGTTATTAACTGTGTCACTGCAATAGCAATTGTTACAAACATGAAGGAGAAGGATTGGGATGTTCTGGCCTATCATCCCAGCATGTTTAGGACATGGATAATCTGATAATCTGCCTT
Organism: Mobula hypostoma; assembly: GCF_963921235.1. Lineage (NCBI taxonomy): Eukaryota > Metazoa > Chordata > Chondrichthyes > Myliobatiformes > Myliobatidae > Mobula > Mobula hypostoma. Next base: position 16,985,368 of record NC_086105.1, on the reverse strand, counting down.
TGTGACATGAGGGCAGAGACAGTTGCAAGAAAAAGAGCAGAGAGCTTTGGCAGATCAAACAAGGGAAAGACACTGTTCCTAATTCTCAATGTGAGGGTGTCCAGGCTCCTGTACCCTCTTCCTGATGGTAGTAACGAGGAGAAAGAATGTCATGGCTGGTAAGTCTACTTAATGATAGTTGTTGACTTCTTAAGGCAGCGTCTTTTGAAGATGTCCTCAGTGGTGGGGAGGCTTGTGTCCTTGATGAAGCTGTCTGAGTCTACAACCCTTGGCAGCTTTTTTAAATCCAGTGCATTGAAGGCTCCATACCAAACTGTAAAACAACCAGTCAAAATTATCTCCACCATGCATCCATAAAAATTTGCAAGAGTCTTTGGTGATATAGCAAATCTCCTCAAACTCCTAACAAGGTAGATGCAGCTCACCTAGTTTTGACAATTTATTCGGTTTCAGTTCCATTAATAACTTAAATACTAAGTTAATACTAATGCTAATTAAATCTCTGCACTAATTCTTAAAATAATAGACATCACTTGTTTACTGTCGTATTTTTAACGTATTTTTCTAATTGAGCATCGACACTCGGCATTCTCTCTTCATCCCTCTCCAATTGGGCAGAAGATACAAAATCCTGAAAGAATGTGCAACCAAGCTCAAGGATGACTCCCATTCCATGGCTATCAGACTCCTGAATAGACCTTTTGTTCAAAAAGATGGACACTTGTCCTCACAATCTATCTTGTTATGATCTTGCACTTTATTGTTTCCCTGCACTGCACTTTTTCAATAGCCTTTGCACTTTATTCTGAATTGGTATTGTTTGACCTTATTCTGACTCAATGCACTGTGTAATGATTCGATATATATATAAACTATATGCAAGAAAAGCTTTTCACTGTATCTTGGTACATGTAACAACAATAAACCAATACTAATACCAATACATCATTTCTTGGTAATCTGCTTTGTTTAAAGATACAAATCTGTTTTCAGGTTGAACCAAATTCTTTCAAATGTTTATAGAAAGGTTTATCATACTATGATCTCTCGATCCTAAATGCTCCTTTACTATACCCTTGGGCAGTGCATTCTAGATTCCTACCAGCTTCTACTTGAAACAAGTTCCTCTTCAGATACCCTTTAAACTTTTTTTTAACCCCTTTACGCTAATATTATAACCTCTATGTTTAGGCTAGAGTCTACTTTCTAAGTGGAAGCCCGCTGATTTTTTTTTACAGTGAGGTGGTGGGATGAGGCTGCTCCCTTTTCTATGACAACAACAAAACCTCACTGGCTGCAATACAATCATTTATCCCATTTTTTATTATTAAGGCCATCTCTCCTCTTTCATTTTGTCTATTTCTTCTAAAAGTTAATTACCTTGAGATATTTCAAATAGCCTTATCTATGAAGTTGGTGGCAGGGTGGAGATACGTCTCTACCAGAGGAAGTGTGAGGCGCTCCCTCCCTCTACTAGCTCACCGGTCACCCTTGGGCAAGGTGCAGCTCCTGCTCGGCACCTCTGCTCAGGGTCACATGAGGCCCAGGGAGCGGATGATGGATAGTAGAATGAGCAGCTGGTGCTTAGTATGTCCTGGCTATGTGACCACTGACACCAGGCAGGCAATCTCTGAAGAGTATTGATAATGGCTGGGGTCACGTGTCTTGTAAATGCACTGCGCAGAAGGCAATGGCAAACCACTTCTATAGAAAAATTTGCCAAGAACAATTCTGGTCATGGAAAGACCATGATCGCCCACGTCATATGACACGGCACATAAGAACCAATGATGTTCAAAGGTGTTGTGACTCATCCTTCCAGCAGTTTCGGCTTTCGTCCTCACAGGATGCAAGAACGTTGAACCTGTTGAATGAGTGCTCGGACTTAAACGGCGTCAGTGCTAACTTCTGCATCCCCATATCTGCTCCTTCTTAGTCATGTATATGTGTCCTTCTTGGCTGGCCAGTTCTGTAGTATCTAATCCAAGTAGTGTGGCTGACTCCTGAAACTAAGTGCCCAAGTAATTGTCCTCCCATGATATATCAGTGTCCGAAGCATGAGAATGGAGCGAAGGAATGATACAAAATTCAAAATCAATTAAATGGTCTTACATTAAAAATACACCTATTCTGCACTTTTCACACAAAAGTTTATGAGATCCTTGTTTGTATTGCAGCCAAAGATGAGGCAGATCATCCCACCACCTCATTATTAAACAAAAAAAAATCAAGGGTTGTGAGTCATTTTGTGCAGAGGAAATTCCTACAAGAAGCACATGATAATGATCTCATTAGCTGCTTTAGAACATTTTATTATTAAATAAAAACAAATGATATGGTGGAAAGGTGGAAGAGGCGCTGCCGAGTGAATATAGACAGTTCTGCAGGAGGTTTAAAAGCAGAACCTCGAGTAGAAATCTTTGACTCCCAGTGCCACATACTATTGAGACTAGGAATAAGAAGTTACGGTAGATAAATGCATGGCTGGTGCAGGAAGCAGGAACATTGAGATCTCTTCTAGGGCAGTGGAGACCTGTACAAAGTTGTTCCTGAATTGGAGGCAATTAGCCTTGTGAGGTCATTTGCTAGAACCACTTAGGATGGTTTAAATTAGTCTGGCAGGAGTTGGGGTTGAGGAGGGAAAGGAGAAAGTGCCTGTGTTTGACCTGTCTCTCTCGTTCTTGCTCGTTGCTCCTGGAGGAAGACACCTGCCTTTGGCAAGTCTCTCAATTCCTCTTGCTACTGGAGGATGGTGCCGGAGTCTTGGGAAAGGTTTAATTGACGCACTTGGTGCTTTGGACTCTGTAGTTCATGTTATGATGTGTTTCTGGTCTCTGGTTACTCCTTTATTTCAGGGGTCCCCAACCTTTTTTGCACCGTGGACTGGTTTCATATTGACAATATTCTTGTGGACTGGCTGACGGGGGGGCGCGGGGGGCTGTTAATCACGACCGGAATATAGGTGATAAATCATCTAAGTCACTTATAAGTGGCTCATACACCCAATTTCGTTCTAAAAGGGTTTATCTAACGAATTTAATATTAAACACGCAGCGCATATTTTCCTCGTATGAACATATAAAATCATTGCAACACACCAATATCGCTGAATCAGTGGGAGCCCTGGGCTTGTTTCCCTGCAACAAGACGGTCCCATCGAGGGGTGATGGGAGACAGCGATACTCGAAGGGGGTTCCTTATGTCCAGTCTATTCCACAATTTAGTTTTCACTGCATTCATTGCAGAAAACCCCGCTTCGCAGGGATATGATGTTGGAAATGGAAGCAATGTTTTCAATGCTTTTGTGGCCACTCAGGATATTCAGCCTTGACTTTGATCCAGAATGCCGGCAGAAATGTTATGTCAGGCATACTTTTCAGCCCGCCGTCATTTGCAAGCTCGAGGAGTTGATCTTCTTCCCGCACTGACATGGATGAAGCGTGGGTAATGAGCTCGCGTGCGCAATGACCTCACGTGCGTTCAAGTTCCAACAGTGGGCGTGACAGGGAATGAGGAAAGGTGCAGCTGATTCATATCGTTTCATATCGCCAAATCCTATCGTTTCCTCGTGGCCTGGTAGCACATGCTTTGCAGCCCGATGGTTGGGGACCACTGCTTTATTTATGGCTATTTTATGCGGTTTTGATCAGGGTGAACTGGTTCTGCGGCCTGCAGGCAACGAATGACACAGCGCTAAATTGAACTGAACTGAACATTCCTAGACTGTTTCAATGACTCTGTGGTTTGATGTTTAACATTCTGTGTCTCACTCCTTTTTTTTACCATTTGTGTGTTGGGTGTTTGATGTTTTCTTTGAATGGTTTCCATGGTGTTTCTTTGTTTTGTGTCTGTCAGTGGGAAGACAAATCTCAGGGTTGTTTACTGCATGTGTGCATTGTTAATAAATATACTTTCAACTGTGAAATAGCAGTGAGGCAGATCAGAAGTTTGAAGCAGAAGTTAAAGGGAGCAGGTTCAGTAGATGGGACAGGCAGGAGCACAGCAGGGAGTGACGGAAAGCAGATAGGTGAGGGAGGAACAAGACTGTCACCTTAGGTAACGGTGCTATAGGAAGGATAGAGGTGGAGGTAAGACAGGAAGGGGAGTTGCATCTTGATTAGCGAGAAGTTAGAGAGAGCACATGAAGGATAGAATCTAGACAAAAGATTGTGGGAGTTGCAAAACGCCGTGTAGGAGGACAAGTTCAGTAAGACAAAGGAAAGAAATGGAGCTATAATTAGAAATGACAGATACAATTCAAGAAATCAAGTTACCTGAAGCTGCAGAACCCGGAAGGTTACAGTGTGCTGAAACAAATCTGTTGCATTTGGAGGCTGGTGTGGTGGAAGCCGAGAACCAGGGAAGCTTTATCTTTGTTCCATCTTGGGGGAGAGAGGGTGAAAACAGAAATGTAGGAAATGGAGAGCAACACACTGTCATGGTCTGGTCCGTGAAGTCTGCATTTCCGTTCACGGTCTGGTCCGTGGGCTCAGGACTCCAGGTCTTCCAGCTGTCCCTTGTTTTGTTTGAGTTAATAATAGGCACCTGATTCCCATCTTGGGGCTTAGAATATAAATAGCCTTGGGGTTGAGTGTGGGCTGTTGGTTTGTCTTGTCAAGATTTCTTGGGAGCAACCTGCTGGTGGAAGGCTAGAGTGGCCACTTGCCATCTTTAGGCCATGTTGGAGAACCATCACTTCATGGAACCTTGCTGTTGGTAGTCGGAGCTACCTTTGCTGTATGGATTCAGCTGTTTCCCGAGCCAGCTAAGTGGCTGCTAGCCACTCCAAGCTAGGTAGGGATCTAGCTGTTTCCGTAGCCAGCTGAGGTTGCTGGCCAAACTGCAACTCGGAGCAACCCTGATGCAAAGATGGAACTGTCTGTCGTTCCTTGGTGTTTGTCTCTTCTTGCCCTCGCCTCTGTGGGGCAAGTCAGGCCATTCTGCCGTTGCCCTGCGGGGGGATCTGTTTTATCTTGTCCTTGCCTCCGTGGGGTAAGTCAGCCCATTCTGCTGTTGCCCTGTGAGGGGATCTGTCTTGTCTTGTCCTCCCCTCTGTTGGGTAAGTCTGGCCATTCTGCTGTTACCCGAAGGAGGGACCTGTCCCACCTTGGTGTGGAGATGAAGTTGAGTCCCAGCTTGTCTAAGAATAAGTCCCAGCTCTATGTCTATATTCTGTCCAGTCTCATGTTAGTGTCGTGTTAAAGATGAGTCTCAGCTCTATGTTAATGTACAGTTCCCAGTCTGTCTCCGAGCTCCAGCATCCAAGTTATCAGCCTCCGCATTCCAAGAGCCAAGACCCCAAGCCTGTCTCCAAGCCTCAAGAGCCAAGACCCCAAGCTTGTCTCCAAGCCTCATAGCCAAGACCCCAAGCCTGTCTCCAAGCCTCATAGCCAAGACCCCAAGTCTGTCTCCAAGCCTCATAGCCAAGACCCCAAGCCTGTCTCCAAGCCTCAAGAGCCCAGACCCCAAGCCTGTCTCCAAGCCTCAAGAGCCCAGACCCCAAGCCTGTCTCCAAGCCTCAAGAGCCCAGACCCCAAGCCTGTCTCCAAGCCTCAAGAGCCAAGACCCCAAGCCTGTCTCCAAGCCTCATAGCCAAGACCCCAAGTCTGTCTCCAAGCCTCATAGCCAAGACCCCAAGCCTGTCTCCAAGCCTCATAGCCAAGACCCCAAGCCTGTCTCCAAGCCTCATAGCCAAGACCCCAAGCCTGTCTCCAAGCCTCAAGAACCCAGACCCCAAGCCTGTCTCCAAGCCTCAAGAGCCCAGACTCCAAGCCTCAAGAGCCCAGACCCCAAGCCTGTCTCCAAGCCTCAAGAGCCCAGACCCCAAGCCTGTCTCCAAGCCTCAAGAGCCCAGACCCCAAGCCTGTCTCCAAGCCTCAAGAGCCCAGACCCCAAAACTGTCTCCAAGCCTCAAGAGCCCAGACCCCAACCCTGTCTCCAAGCCTCATAGCCAAGACCCCAAGCCTCATAGCCAAGACCCCAAGCCTGTCTCCAAGCCTCATAGCCAAGACCCCAAGTCTGTCTCCAAGCCTCATAGCCAAGACCCCAAGCCTGTCTCCAAGCCTCAAGAGCCAAGACCCCAAGCCTGTCTCCAAGCCTCATAGCCAAGACCCCAGCCTGTCTCCAAGCCTCAAGAGCCCAGACCCCAAGCCTGTCTCCAAGCCTCAAGAGCCCAGACCCCAAGCCTGTCCCCAAGCCTCAAGAGCCAAGACCCCAAGCCTGTCTCCAAGCCTCATAGCTAAGACCCCAAGCCTGTCTCCAAGCCTCAAGAGCCCAGACCCCAAGCCTGTCTCCAAGCCTCAAGAGCCCAGACCCCAAGCCTGTCTCCAGGCCTCAAGAGCCAAGACCTCAAGCCTGTCTCCAAGCCTCAAGAGCCAAGACCCCAAGCCTCTCTCCAAGCCTCATAGCCAAGACCCCAAGTCTGTCTCCAAGCCTCAAGAGCCAAGACCCCAAGCCTGTCTCCAAGCCTCAAGAGCCCAGACCCCAAGCCTGTCCCCAAGCCTCAAGAGCCCAGACCCCAAGCCTGTCTCCAAGCCTCATAGCCAAGAGCCCAAGTCTGTCTCCAAGCCTCATAGCCAAGACCCCGTCTGTCTCCAAGCCTCATAGCCAAGACCCCAAGCCTGTCTCCAAGCCTCAAGAGCCAAGACCCCAAGCCTGTCTCCAAGCCTCAAGAGCCAAGACCTCAAGCCTGTCTCCAAGCCTCAAGAGCCCAGACCCCAAGCCTGTCTCCAAGCCTCAAGAGCCAAGACCCCAAGCCTGTCTCCAAGCCTCAAGAGCCAAGACCCCAAGCCTGTCTCCAAGCCCCATAGCCAAGACCCCAAGCCTGTCTCCAAGCCTCAAGAGCCAAGACCCCAAGCCTGTCTCCAAGCCTCAAGAGCCAAGACCCCAAGCCTGTCTCCAAGCCCCATAGCCAAGACCCCAAGCCTGTCTCCAAGCCTCAAGAGCCAAGACCCCAAGTCTGTCTCCAAGCCTCATAGCCAAGACCCCAAGCCTGTCTCCAAGCCTCAAGAGCCCAGACCCCAAGCCTGTCTCCAAGCCTCAAGAGCCCAGACCCCAAGCCTGTCTCCAAGCCTCAAGAGCCCAGACCCCATGCCTGTCTCCAAGCCTCAAAAGCCAAGACCCCAAGCCTGTCTCCAAGCCTCAAGAGCCAAGACCCCAAGCCTGTCTCCAAGCCTCAAGAGCCCAGACCCCAAGCCTGTCCCCAAGCCTCAAGAGCCAAGACCCCAAGCCTGTCTCCAAGCCTCATAGCTAAGACCCCAAGCCTGTCTCCAAGCCTCAAGAGCCCAGACCCCAAGCCTGTCTCCAGGCCTCAAGAGCCAAGACCTCAAGCCTGTCTCCAAGCCTCAAGAGCCAAGACCCCAAGCCTCTCTCCAAGCCTCATAGCCAAGACCCCAAGTCTGTCTCCAAGCCTCAAGAGCCAAGACCCCAAGCCTGTCCCCAAGCCTCAAGAGCCCAGACCCCAAGCCTGTCCCCAAGCCTCAAGAGCCCAGACCCCAAGCCTGTCTCCAAGCCTCATAGCCAAGAGCCCAAGTCTGTCTCCAAGCCTCATAGCCAAGACCCCGTCTGTCTCCAAGCCTCATAGCCAAGACCCCAAGCCTGTCTCCAAGCCTCAAGAGCCAAGACCCCAAGCCTGTCTCCAAGCCTCAAGAGCCAAGACCTCAAGCCTGTCTCCAAGCCTCAAGAGCCCAGACCCCAAGCCTGTCTCCAAGCCTCAAGAGCCAAGACCCCAAGCCTGTCTCCAAGCCTCAAGAGCCAAGACCCCAAGCCTGTCTCCAAGCCCCATAGCCAAGACCCCAAGCCTGTCTCCAAGCCTCAAGAGCCAAGACCCCAAGTCTGTCTCCAAGCCTCATAGCCAAGACCCCAAGCCTGTCTCCAAGCCTCAAGAGCCCAGACCCCAAGCCTGTCTCCAAGCCTCAAGAGCCCAGACCCCAAGCCTCTCCAAGCCTCAAGAGCCCAGACCCCATGCCTGTCTCCAAGCCTCAAAAGCCAAGACCCCAAGCCTGTCTCCAAGCCTCAAGAGCCAAGACCCCAAGCCTGTCTCCAAGCCTCAAGAGCCCAGACCCCAAGCCTGTCTCCAAGCTTCAAGAGCCAAGACCCCAAGCCTGTCTCCAAGCCTCAAGAGCCCAGACCCCAAGCCTGTCTCCAAGCCTCATAGCCAAGACCCCAAGTCTGTCTCCAAGCCTCAAGAGCCCAGACCCCAAGCCTGTCTCCAAGCCTCAAGAGCCCAGACCCCAAGCCTGTCCCCAAGCCTCAAGAGCCAAGACCCCAAGCCTGTCTCCAAGCCTCATAGCTAAGACCCCAAGCCTGTCTCCAAGCCTCAAGAGCCCAGACCCTAAGCCTGTCTCCAAGCCTCAAGAGCCCAGACCCCAAGCCTGTCTCCAGGCCTCAAGAGCCAAGACCTCAAGCCTGTCTCCAAGCCTCAAGAGCCCAGACCCCAAGCCTGTCTCCAAGCCTCATAGCCAAGACCCCAAGCCTGTCTCCAAGCCTCAGGAGCCAAGACCCCAAGCCTCCAGTCCTGCAGTCATGATATGTCCTTGCCTGGTTCTGCATCCCAAGCCCGAGCAAGACCCAGGTTCTGGGTCCTTGTCCAGTCTCTGGCTCGGGGTTCAAACCTAGGCTCCTAGTTCATAGTTCTTTGTCCGGTTTCCCTTTTTCTTGTCCATGTCCTAGCTCAGGTCCTGCATACTTGTCCTGTTCCTAGTACTTCAGTGTCTGTGTCTTGCATTTGGGTCCGTTTACCAGCGCCCCATTGTGACACACAGATAAAATAGTGGAGGAGCTCAGCAGGTCAGGCAGCATCTATGGATGTGAATAGATAGTGATCATTTAGGTCTGAGACCCATCTTCAGGACACGGTCTTGGCCCAAAACATCGACACTCTATTCATTTCCAAAGATGCTGCCTGACCTGCTGAGTCCTTCAGCACTTTGTGTGCATTGTTTGAGAGTTCTAGTTTTGGATTTCCAGCATCTGCAGACTTTCTTGCATGTTATAAGTTAATGTCATGTGGTCAAGCGTCTTTCAACAATGGGAGAACATCGAGGAAGGGCATCACTTTTCACCCCACAAGCTTCTGCATTCAACCGATTATTCTCCCCATTTCTGACATCTTCAAAGAGGTCCTACCACATCTTCTCTTTTCATCCCCTTTTTGCAGTTCACAGAGATCATTTACTTTATGACTTCCTGGTTTGTTCTTCTGTTCCCACCAACAATCTCCTTTCTTATGGCACTTTCCCTTGCAGTGGCTGGTGAAACACCACCTGCCTTTCACCTCTTCCTTTCCCAGCATCCAGAAACACACAGTCTTTCCAAGTGAAGCAGTGATAAACTTGTACTTCTTTCCAATCTAGTGTACTGCATTTGGTATACATCGTGTTCTCTTCTGTACATTGGAGAAGCCAAACACAGATTGCGCAATCACTTTGTGGACAAACTGTATTCAGTCCACAGGGGTGATCTGAAGCTTCCCATTGCCTGCCACTTTAATTCTTCATCGATTTCCCACTCTGACCAATCAGTCTGTGACTTCTGTTCTGTAACAGTGAGGCCCAATTCAAACTTGAACAACAGCATCTTATTTTCTGGCTGGGCATATTGTACTGTCCTGGACTCAATACTGTATTCTACAACTTCATGTTTCTTGATACGTTGGACTGTTGCTAGATCAGAACAGTTTGATATGCTGGTCTCATTCTCATGACGCTGGAGGCAGGAAGCATGTTCCCGTTGATGGGTGAGTCCAGAACCAGAGGCCACAGTTTAAGAATAAGGGATAGGCCATTTAGAACGGAGCTGAGGAAAAACTTTTTCACCCAGAGAGTGGTGGATATGTGGAATGCTGTGCCCCAGAAGGCAGTGGAGGCCAAGTCTCTGGATGTTTTCAAGAAAGAGATGGATAGAGCTCTTAAAGATAGCAGAATCAAAGGTTATGGGGATAAGGCAGGTACTGGATACTGATTGTGGATGATCAGCCATGATCAGAGTGAATGGCGGTGCTGGGTCAAAGGGCCGAATGGCTGACTCCTGCACCTATTGTCTATTGTCTATAACACCCACATTCTTCTTTTCTGTATTTTCATCTTCTAACTGTACTCGTTCCCTCATTAACCTTTTCTTGATAGCAAACCCCCATGGACACCCCAGATGCACCCCATAAAACATCCCACTCCCCCATTTTTTTTGGTCTTCTTTTCAACGGTGACCTCAAGCATTAACACTGTTTCTCTTTCCACAGATCCATCTGGGCCTGTTGAGTATTTCCAGCCTCTTCTTATTTTGTTTTAGATTGCCAGCATCTGCATTGTTTCTATTTCCACTTATAACCTGAAACATTAACTGCTTCTCTCTCCACAGATGCTGCCGGACCTCAAAGGTATTGCCAGTATTTTCTTTATTTCATTACTATCAGTTATTGTGTCATTATGTCATAGTGTCATAGAGGACTACAGGACAGAAACAGGCCCTTCATCCCATCTAGTCCATGCCAACCTGTTGTTCTATCTAGTCCCAATGACCTGCACTCAGACCTGCCCACCATGTCGTACTTATCCAATCTTCACTTAAATGTTGCAATTTAATCCACCACTTCTACTGACAGTTTGTCCACTCTTGTCCCACCCTCTGAGTGAAGAAATTCCCCACGAGGTTCCCCTTAAATAGTTCACCTTCTCACCATAAAACTATGACCTCCAGTTCTAGTCTCACCTAACTTGTGGGGAAAACTATACCCCTCATAATTTTGTTTACATCCATAAGATCTCCCCTCATTCTCCTGCACTTCATGGAAAAAAAAGTCCTAACTTATTCAACCTTTCCCAATAACTCAGGTTCTCATGTCCCGGCAACATCCCAGTAAATTTTCTTTGCATTCTTTCAAGCTAACTGAAATCCTGATCATAATACTTCAAATTAGACCTCACCAATGTCTTACACAACTTCAGCATAACATCCCAACTCCTGTATTCAATGCTCTGATTTATGAAGGCCGGCGCGCCAAAAGCTTTCTTTATGATCCTGCCTACCCGTGACACAACTTTCAAGAAATTGTGGATCTGTATTTTCAGATCCCTCCACGCTACCTAGCACCTCAGTGCCTTTCGCCTAAATCATACCCCCGGTTTGACCTGCCAAAGGTCAATTCGTTGTCGCTCTCTCTATAAATCTGTGTTTAAATGCTATGGCATGTACTGTAAGCCTCATAATCTACCACACTCAGTTTCATGATTAACGCCCCTTACTTTATCTGACTTTACTGATCGATGGCCTTATTATTGTAGTTGTCTTGCGTCAAAAAGGGAGTCTGTGATTACATGCGTCTCTAGCAGAATTTCTCTTTAATTGACCCAGGACATTCCACCCCCCCCCCCAGCAATGAAAGTTCGAATGATTTTGAGCTCTCCTAATAAACTTCCCTGCTAGCTGAGTATAGACAATCAGTTATCAATAATAAGCTGCGGAAAGATCGAAGTGTTATCTGTTAAAGCAGGAGCGAATTCACGGCGAAAATGGGGATTGGATGTATCACTGAAGTCAGTCGCAAAATAAAGAACTTATTGACAATTACCCGACAAGTATAATTAGATATAAAACAAAACTTTCACTTCGCTATCTGCAATAAGATGACTATCTGATACCCACACCAAGGAGTATTATCATTGCGCTAAACCACCTTTTGAGCAGCAGGGATGTATCACTACGCAGGCTGATATAGGTGACCTAGTTAAGTGAAGGGGTTCTCCCCACCAAGTCCCCTGAATAAAAAAAAAGTTTTCAGGCATGGAAATTTTAAACTAGTTATCCCACGCGCTACGCCGCGGGCCGAGGAAGGCGAATCTCTACGTGACGCTGAATGTCCAATGAATTCAGGGGATTCTCAAGCCCATGGTATAAATAGAGGATGCGTCAGGTTTCCAGACCACTGTCAGCGGTGAAAGTGAGCCAGGTTGCCTAGCAATACCACAATGATCTCCCCGGTCGCCTGGATCCTGTTGTTGTCCATCGCTGGCGTTGTGGGAAACCTTCGGTCGGGGTGCAAACCAAATGTGCGCGATGAACTGGTCAGGGACTTTTATTCGTGCGTGAGAAGGGTCACTAAGAAGGTGATTCCATTTAACATCCAGAATAGTTCCATAATTTCTGTTCAAATTTACAAATGCAAGTTTTTTTTAAGGAGATTGTGCCGTTATCTTTCATTATCTTTTCACCTAGAAAGTCCCCTGCATATAGAAAGCTCAGTTGTAGTTTAGCATTTTTTTAATGCCTGACAATGTTGGTTAGATTTTATCCTATAAAAAAGCTTTTGATGATGATAATTTGGTAAACATAATCCTCCCTCTCCCAAATGCAACATAATACATCCCATTTTTGTTTTAGATTACTGGGGCTAATGGACGGATTTTACCACAACTTTGTGAATTTGTGAATATGACAGTAAGTTTAATTAGTTATGAGCAACTATTGCATTTTCTTAGTTATAAATATACATTTATAACTAATATGCTGTCGCCTCACAGAGCATGGGCAAATGCAGTGTTCTGAAGAAGGCTCTAAAGTTCTATGGACTTTTCCTAAAAAGATATGGACAAATTCCAGCAGTGCCTGAAGATGTCAGGAACGATCTGAAGAAAATCAAAGATTACATCCAAAATATAAACTCAAAGATGAAATGCGTAAGTTTGTTCTCTTCTTCAATACCTAACCATTCTAGCTAAGCATCTTGCTATTTCATACTGCACAACTGGACTCTGGGATCAGTGACTGGCTGCAATACTAGGCTAGATGTATATTAGGTACACAGTTTTAAATTGCAAACAAAGGGCCTTGGAAGTGTTGCACTCTCAGAAACTATTTGTTTGCATTCAGATAGTACTGTATATGGCTAAGTGCTTGCTTTAAGGTATGAAATAGACAAGTGGAGAAGTTAAAAGAAGGATTTCCCGAGCCAGGGGCTTAGACTGTTGACAGTATGCTCTCCATCAATGGAATGGATAATCTTTAGCCCCTGCGGGAGGCTATCTTTAAAACATCCTGGAGGGTTGCAACTCTGGAGAAGATTCCAAAGATGAGCCATGGAATTATTTGAAAATAAAAATGAGAATCGCTTAGAATGGTCTGGTAAATATAGTGGTGAAATGGTTAAATGTTATTAAACCATATCAAGAATATCCGATTCTTAACCATTGCTTAGTGTTTTATCATGACCTTTTCAGCCCAGAGATTCCGATTGATAACCTTACTATATCTGTCTGTCCCTTGTTTAATACAGGATCAATTACTGTTTTATAGCCTCTTTAATAGAGCAAAATGTACCATAGATTTTTGCAGGGAATTTATCAAAGGCAAAGCCAAGTATTAGTCCACTAGAGAAAAGAATGTTATATGGAGCTTTTAGTATTGAGTGCTAATATCAGCAACAGTCATTTCTGTACTGTTGTTTCACAATACATCACCAATATTATATTTGGACAGTTAGAGAGAGAGCTGTTTAACAATAAGCTCCATATAGGTATTAACATTTTTATCAAATAACCTGTTACTTGTCTTTCTGCATTTCTCTGGCCAGGTCTTTTGCTTTCAAACATGAAGTATGTGTGTACATGAGTGTACTGTATATTTATATTTGAAATATACATTTTATATCTGTCTCTGTTAGTAGGTTTACCATAGTGGAATTTTGGACAGAGATTTTTGATAGGTTTATGATATGATGATGAAAAATTAAATCCATAGTTTTAAAAAGGATTGTCTATTCAATTCCAGAGGCAGTGTAAATCAGCCAGGGATCACATTGCAACAAAAGCTTTGGAGAAACTAAAAGCAGAATTACACACGGTAAGCACTCTTTTACAGCTATATAAGTTAATTTTGAGTTATTCTGATCTCCAGCTTATAGTACTTATAGTATTTTAAAAGACACAGACAAGTACATAGATAGGAAGGGATTGGGGGAATATGGGTTAAGTGAAGAGGCAATACCTGAGTTATAAGAAAAGATTGAATAGGTTAAGACTCGATTCCCTAGAACATAGAAGACTGAGAGGAGATTTGAATGTGGTATACAAAATTATGAGGGATATAGGTAGGGTAAATGCAAGCACGCTTTTCCCACTGAGTTTGGCTTGGGATTACAACCAGAGGTAATGGGTTAAGGGTGAAAGATAAAAGGTTTAAGGGGACCATGAGGGAAACCTCTACACTCAAAGGGTCGTGAGAGTGTGGAATGAGCTGCCAGCACAAGTGGTGCTTGCAAGCTTGACTTCAATGTTTAAGTGAAGTGAAGTTTGGACAGTTACATGGATGATAGCGATATGGAGACCTATGGTCCTGGTGCAGTTCAATGGGAGAAGGCAGATTAAATGGTTCAGCACAGACTAGATGGGTCAAAGGGCTTGTTTCTCTGCTTGTTTCTCTATGACTATGACAAGGGACTAGCTCAAGTAGACAACTTGGCTGACGTGGATAAGTTGGACCAAAAGCCTGCTTCCGTGCTGTGTGACTTTTACGCTGACTCCCAACCCTGCCATTTTAAAAACTGAATTTCTCACATTCAATATCAACCTAAAACAGCTGATTAACTTTGAAACACGCACAGGTTCAGCAGCTTGCTTTAATTAGTTTGCTACATTTTCATATTGCTCCCGGCCGCAAAATGTCACAGAATGCCACTTTCAAAGTGGAACTATAAAGCAAAATCATCCTGTAGTTAATACAGAGATTGATGGCAGTGCTTGGTAGTCTCTGTCATTCTGGTCTGACACGTAGCTGCTGTCAGGATTGGGATTCTCTCACTTCCTAGGCCTTCCATTTGTAAGGTAGTTTTGCATTTCCCAACACTGCACTGAATCTTGGTCTATGCCATTCACAACCCCAAATTAACCAGCACATTTCAAATGAGAGTTTAGATAAAGTAAAAAAAAAATTCTAATCTTAAACACAAAGAGACTCTGCAGATATTGGACATTTAGAGTAACATTAAAGCTCTTCTTTCCCCTTACCTTCCAGTCCTGATGAAGAATCTCGGCCTGAAATGTCGACTGTTTATTCTTCTCCATAGATGCTGCCTGACCTCCTGAGTTCCTCCAGCACCTTGTGTGTGCTGCTCAAAAGTTTATAACCAGCAATAAACAAAGGACACAAATATGTTGTGGAACATAGAAGACCATGTTGCCTGTGCCAAACGTGATGCCAAATTAAACTAAATCTCTTCTGCTTGTACACGATCCATATCCCTCCATTCTCTGCATATTCATGTGTTTATCCAAAAGCCTCTTAAATGCACATATCATATTTGCTTCTACTGTTATACATGGCAGTCCGATCCAGGCACCCACCACTCTCTATATAAAGGAAACTTATCCTGCATATCTGTCTTAAATTTTGTCCCTCTTACCTCAAATGAACGTCCTCTACCCCAGGAGAGAGATTCTGACCAACTACCCATAATTTTATAAACCTCTATCAAGTGTCTCTTTTGTTTCCTGTGATCCAGAAGGAAATCAACCCAAGTTTGTCCCAGCTCTTCTTATAGCTTGTACCCTTTAAACCAAGCAGCATCCTGGTAATGCCCTTTTGCACCCTTTCCAAAGCCTCTGCATCTTTGCTGTAATGGGGCAACCAGGGTGCAGTTTAGCAGTTTTATATAGATGCAACATCACTTTCTGAGCCTTGTACTCAGTGCTGCAATTACTGAAGGCAAGCATGCCATATGCCTCCTTTACCATTTTATCTTACTTGTGTGGCCACTTTCAGGGAGCTATGACCTTGGACCCCTAAATCTCTCTGTACATCAATGTTTTTAGGAGCCCTGCCGTTAACTGTATACTTTCCCCTTACATCTGATCTCCCAAAGTGCTACACTTGCCCGCAGTAAACTCCATCTGGCTGTTTTACACCCATATCTGTAACCGATCTATATCTTGCTGTATCCTTTGACAACCTGCTTCACTGTCCGCAGCTCCAGCAGTCTTTGTCTTGTCTACGAGTCTTCCATCACTGCCCTGTGTCTGCTGTGGGCAAACCTATTCTGAATCCTATCTACCCTGTCACCTTGGACCTCATGCATCTTAATATTCTGGATGAACCTACCATAAGGCTGAATGCCTCACTAAAATTCACTGCTCTACCTTTATCACACGCCTTTATGAACTCCTCAAAAAAACTCAGAAGAGATGACCTGCCCCGCGCAAATCCATGTTACTATCTCTAATCACACCAAACTTTTCCAAATGTGTGCAATGCAAATTCTATCCCTAAGCCTCCTACCCGACAGCTTTCCTACCACTGGTGTGAGGCTCACCATCACATAATTTCCTAGACTATTCCTGGTACCCTTCCTTAGCAACAAAAGAACAACACTGGTTGCTCTCCGCTCTTCTGGGAACTCACTTGTTGTTAGTGAGGTTACACATTCTTTGTCAAAACCCCAGCGATCTTCTTTCTTTGTGTTTTATTTTTCCTCCTATAACCTGGGAGCAGTTAACCAGACAGAATTCTCGGATAGAAAATCAGAAGAAACTATTAAAACTTCCTGCCAAGAGCAAAATATTCATGTGTGCAAAGAGATATTCACATAATTTAAATATAACCATACAACAATTACAACATGGAAACAGTCCATCTCAGCCCTTCTAGTCCGTGCCGAACTCTTACTCTCATCTAATCCCACCAACCTGCACTCAGCCCATAACCCTCCATTCCTTTCCTACCCATATAGCTATCCAACGTAACTTTAAGTGACAACATCGAACCTGCCTCAACCACTTCTGCTGGAAGCTCGTTCCACACAGCTACCACTCTCTGAGTAAAGAAGTTCCCCCTTGTGTTACCTCTAAACTTTTGCCCTTTAACTCTCAACTCATGTCCTCTTGTTTGAATCTCCCCCACTCTCAATGGAAAAAGCCTATCCACGTCAACTCTATCTAGCCCCCTCATAATTTTAAATACCTCTATCAAGTCCGCCCTCAACCTTCTACGCTCCAAAAAATAAAGACCTAACTTGTTCAACCCTTCTCTGTAACTTAGGAGATGAAACCCAGGCAACATTTTAGTAAACCTCCTCTGTACTCTCTCAATTTTATTGACATCTTTCCTATAATTCGGTGGCCAGAACTGTACACAATACTCCAAATTGGGCCTTACCAATGCCCTGTACAATTTCAACATTACATCCCAACTCCTATACTCAATACTCTGATTAATAAAGGCCAGCATACCAAAAGCTTTCTTCACCACCCTATCCACATGAGATTCCACCTTCAGGGAACTGTGCACCATTATTCCTAGATTCCTCTGTTCGACAGCACTCTTCAATGCCCTACCATTTACCATGTATGTCCTATTTTGATTAGTCCTACCAAAATGTAGCACCTCACCTTAAATGTAACCCAAAATAACTTAACTTTTAAAATACAGATTTTATTGTTTCAAAATCTATGGGGTTTTCAAGTAGTTATTCTGAGGGAATGGTACACAAATAATTAAATTTCAGGACAAGAGTTAATACTCTGCAATAATTACACTCAGTGACCAGTTTATTAGGTACACTTGTACACCTGCTCATTAATGCAAATACCTAATCAGCCAAACATGTGGCAGCAACTCAATGCATAAAAGCACGCAGACAAGGTCAAGAGATTCAGTTATTGCTCAGTCTAAACATCAGAATGGGGAAGAAATGTGATTTAATTGACTTTGATGCGGAATGACAGTTGTTGCCATCCGGCGTGGTTTGAATATCTCATCTCAGGAAACTGCTGGGCTCCTGGGATTTTCACGCACAGCAATCTCTAGAGTTTGCAGAGAATGGTACAAGAAACAAAAAATGATCAGTGAGCGGCGGTTCCATCGGTGAAAATGTCTTGTTATTGAAAGAGGTCAGAGGAGAATGTCCAGACCAGTTCAAGCTGCTACGAAGATGACAGTAACTCGTCTAGCCACACGTTACAACAAGAGTATATAGAAGAGCATCTCTGAAGTCACAACACATTGAACCTTGAAGTGGATGAGCTGCAGCAGTGGAAGACCATGAACATGTACTCAGAGGGCACTGAATGTTATAGTTAAAAATTTAACTACATATCATTTAAAAAGTGGCACAGACAAAATGCTGGAAAAACTCAGCAGGTCAGACAGTATCTATGGAGATAAACAAACGCTTAATGTTTCGGGCTGAGACCCTTCTTCAGGACTGGAAGGTACAGGGAAGAAGCCGGAATAAAAAGGTGGGAGGAGGAGAAAGAGACTAGCTGGAGGGTGATAAATGAAGTCAGGTGGGTAGGAAACAAAAAGGCCAGGGAAGGAATGAATCTGATAGGAAAGGAGAGTGGACCATAGGTGAAAGGGCGATGGGGGGGGCAGGGGGTGCTGATAGGCTGGTGAGAAGAGGTAAAAGGCCAGAATGGGGAATGGAAGAAGAGGGGCGGGCGAGGGAATTTTTTTTTTAAACAGATGGAGAAATTGATGTTCATGCCATCAGGTAGGAGGCTACACAAACAGAATACAAGGTGTTGCTCCTCCACCCAGAGGCTGGCCTCATCTTAGCACCAGAGGAGGCCATGGACCGACATGTCAGAATGGGAATCAGAATTAAAATGTTTGGCCAATTCCGCTTTTGGTGGATGGAGCAGCGGGGCTCGATGAAGCGAAACCCAATTTACAATGGGTTACAATGTAGAGGAGGCCACATCAGGAGCACTAAACATATTGGACAGCCCCATCAGATTCGCAGGTGAAGTGTTGCCTCATTTGGAAGGACTATTTGGGGCCCTGAATGGAGGTGAGGGAGAAGGGGAACAGGCAGCTGTAGCACTTTGGCTACATGCTGCGATAAGTGCCAGGAGGGAGATTAGTGGGAAGGGAGGAATGGACAAGGGAATCACAGAAGGTGGGGGGGAAAGGTAAAGATATATTTGGTGGCAGGATCCCTTTGAAATTGGTGGAAGTTGAGAAGGACAGTATGTTAGATGCGAAGGCTTATGGGGTGGTAGATAATGTTCCCTCTAATTTGTAATTACCAGTGTGTGCAAAAATCTTGTGCTGCGCAATTTTTTTGCCCAGTGACAACAACATGTATACACTTGGGAATTTGACATGGTGAATCAACAATTTCTTCAATAAAACCGGTATAAATAAGCCGGTTCTAAAATCTGCAGACAAATCGTCGCAAAGTCTACATTGTCAATACTGTCTGCATCAGAAACCAGAAAAGGAAATGTGATTGTGTACGATCGTGAAATATACTTAACATGCTAACAAGGTAGAGGGTGACAACCTTCTGTGTGCAGTTTCAACTCCTTTGTATGCCAGTGGCAATAGATGTGTGTGTGCGCACAGGAACGCACCTTAGAGGGAATATTGGTGGGAGGTAAGGATAAGAGGAACCCTATTGTTGCTAAGGCAACGGGAAGATGGGGTGAGCACAGACCCCAAAAAGTGGTAATGTTAGCAATATTTTTCTAATAAAATATTGTTTGAAGATCCATTTGCTAACTTAGTTAATACTTGCAGAACTAACTTACTTAGTAAAATAATTTGCTTGTCATCAAACATGTACTGAAGTTGTTTGTAATAGATACTGGGAAAGTACTGGGAATTGGCTCGCTTTTGCAATTTTCCCTCTGTGCCCTGAGAAATTTACATTCTTTTCGGACGGGGAGCAGCTTTACACACTTTCTGTTCATGACCTACTTAATAAATCACCATTTTTGTGGGCACGGATCTACATCCAAATAATTTGGACCAAGTAACTGAAATTACTTTATTAGTTATGCAGATATTATCAACACATTTTTATTTCTGAAATGAGGTACAGAATATGAAGACTTCTATTTACTCTTGTTCTTGGAAGTCAGAGTTAGTAGATCTGAATTACTTCCGTAGCAATAATTACTAATTTGCTGTACTTTGATTTAAATTTTCAGATGAAGGCTGCATCATATGCCAAGGTGAAAGAGATCATCTTTCAACTCTACATTCTTCAAAATCTCCTTCTTGAAATAACCAACAAGCTGCCTTACACAGGATGTTAATCTTCATATGTGGCAGTTTATTGGATCATACAACTTTAAATCTACCATAGACCTAAAGAACAAAAGGAAAGATGATTCAGCCCTCAAAAGTTCGTGTCTGGAACCAAATTCTTCCACTAATATTGCAATCTACACTTGTGATTGACAAAATATAATACCGCCTATTTAGCTTGAATCAGTCAATGTAAAGGATGTGACCAAACAAAATACCTAGCTTCATCATCAAAGGTTTAAAGGTCCAAGTTAACGTCAGAGAAATGTATACAATATACATCCTGAAATGCTTTTTCTTCGCAAACATCCACAAAAACAGAATAGTGCCCCAAAGAATGAATGACGTTAAACGTAAGAACCCCAAAGTCCCCCCACAGCTCCCCTCCCTCCCACACGTAATGATTATCATTTATAATATATTGCAATTTTTATATTTTTGCATTCCTTTATATTATTTAATTAATATATTTGTGATCCCTTAGCAACCCCTGTGAATAGCGAACTATATTGCAAGTTTACATGTTGTCTTCTTTAAAACAAATACAGTAAATCGCTGATTTTTACTTTCCAATCCAAGCCTTTAGCTGACTGGCTGTAACTTGCATTTGTCAGAATGATCAGGGCAGGAAACAAGCTGCGGTACCAGAGTGTCAGGGATTTGAAATGCACCTGCTTTCTCTTAAAAATCCATGTCATGGGAACTATTTGTTTTTGAAGAGTCGGGACTGTGCGTTATTGAATGGACGCACTGAATCACCTCTAATTTACAAATGTTTAAAACATATTTGGTGAAACACGGTGATAAAAAATGTGTTAGGGAAATGAATAATTCTTAAAATTGCATTATAAGAGAAGCTTCACCCACAGATTTCATTTTGGAAATTCATATTCATACTTCTTATGGTTACACATCTTCTAAAATAATAGAAGGAAAATCATATAAATCTTGTGAGAAACAGTTGAATAACACATCCTACTCATGAATCTCTGCACTGGAAGCAAAATTCTTTAAAAATTAGCCCAGAATATCTTATCCTTAAACACTATATTTTCAAATACTGCGGCTGAGCAGTCCAAGACAATGGGTTAAGTCTTCAGTCTCTATGGAGTCGTGGGTTTGAATCCATGATGGTCCTTTTGGGGCGACACAGTAACATAATGATTAGCACAGCACTTTACAATATGAGCGAATCAGGTTCAATTCTCGCTCCTGTCTGTAAGGAGTTTGTATGTTCTCCCCACGACCGTGTGGATTTCCTCCAGGTGTTCCAGTTTCTTCCCACAGTCCAAAGACTGTGGTTGGTGGGTTAATTGGTCAATGTAAATTGTCATGTGATTAGTTTAAGGTTAAATCGAGGGTTGCTGGGCGGCGTGGTTCGAAGGACCTAATCCAGACATCCCACCTCTCCTGGAAGTTCCAGGAATCTCCCACGTATTGATAGTGGCTCCCTGATGCCCGGAAATTATATACAATATCCAGGAAATCGATTTTTTTGAGAGGGAGTGTGAGAGCGAGCATCCTGATTGGTCTCTCTACGTGCTACGTAAACCTATCAGTTTTCTCTGTGGGCGGGCTTTACAGTCGACCTCAAAAATAATGACAGTGTTGCTCGCTGCACTGTTTGAAACAGTGACTTTTCTATTGCCCATAGTGGGTTAAAATGTAAGACATGTTGAAGTAAGGTTAACAGGTGTCAATCGTTCATTAGCGTAGCTAATGTTATTTAAACTAGCTGGCTAGCCGCTAAGGAGCTACTCTATTGATGTCCTACGTGATGATGCCAAACTCCCTGTAGACTTGCTTAAAGTTGTAATAGAATAAACATGGTAGTATAATATAACATAAGTTCATATTTTAATGGCATATTTTCTGCATATACCCAACTTGGCTTACAGATTAGACAAAATCACTAAACAAACACCCTTGGAGGTTGACCGGAGAGGGGGTGATATGGGTTGCGGGGGGCGGGGGTGCTACCTCCCTGAAATGAGTTTTTGCAGGGTGAGATGTCTGCTATTCCATGCTGTACCTCAATCAATAAAATAAAGAAATACCCCTTTTGTTAGTGTAACCTTTATAAAAAGAAATAAGCTTCTTCTTGATATGAAGAATTATTCAGAGATGGACTTCAGTAATGATTCTCACACAATAAACATTTTCTCTCCCTCTCCTATGTATTTAATAGACGGTTGTTGCTTATTTTATTAACTGCTTTGAATATCACTGATAACATATGAAACATAGTCCAGCTCAGCCTTCGTCAATCTTGGCTATTTGTTTAAACGCTATGGTGTTTAAGATTTGATGCTACGGTATGCTGGGCTTTAATCTGGGCTTCATTTCCATTTCAAACATGTTACCTTTTTCTTCAGTCCTGCAAACACTAAAAATTCTCTAATCTTCCTTCAGTGCTCAATTTCTTATAAAATCTGTCACCTGCTTCAGAACTGATATATTTAGCATACTCTTTACCTGCTTTCATTATTTAGAATATTTGCCCCTGATACTTACTGTAACTTAGAAAATATGTTTGTCTTTGCGTGTTTTTTATTGATTCCATTGTATTTCATTGTTGTACTGTTAGTGTCTGCAAGAAAATGAATCTCAGAGTTGTATATGGTGACATATATGTACTTTGATAATAAATTTACTTTGAACTTTGAACTTCTTTCCAAGATGCAGCAGTTTTAACCTTGCCTTCCGCTGTGGTGAGTGCTGTTTATGTGCCAAGCTGTGTGTACCATTTTCGACCTTTCACAACTTGTGGATGTTAATTTTGAGGCCATTATTTAGAAGGACGTGAGAAATGAAACCGGTGCAGCTCCTTTTGCCTGCCCTGAGATTCTGCAAGGTTATAGCTGATCTTCACTTGGAACTCTCAAAGTTCTGCAGAGATTGAATAATTTCAGCTACCCCCACTTCCAATTGCAACACCATGGCCCAAACTTTTTGCATTTATAGTAAGTGACGCTTTGGCTAGCCATAAACTTTAAAAGGGGACCAGTAACTCCTGATGGTCTGGAAGAACACACGACTATCCAAGGGAATATGGCTTTATGTTAACTTGAAAATCAACAATACGACTCTTCAATCAATCAGAGTGATGGATGGGGTAGAAACAACACAACCCAGAAAGTCTATACTATGTAAAATTATATGCCAAAGCAGATTGTTAGGATCCCTGTGTATGTATGAATTTTGGATGTCTCTATCATAGAACATTACAGAATAGTACAGACCCTTTGGGCTACGATGTTGTGCTGAGCTTTTAACCTACGCTACGATCAATTGAAGCCATCCCACCTACATACGTACTTACTTACTGCCTGTTGTGCCACTAGGGTTAAAGGCAGCAATGAAGTTCTTTCATCCATCTCTGTCCATACCGTTGTGCACAGATATTCTTCATTGCTGTTTCCATAACAATTTTTTTTGAGCAGTCAGAGTTGAACTTCCGAACTCAGAGGACCAGTGGACCACTCTTAGTCTGGCCTCTACCCTTTGACCTGTTTGCATGGACGATCCCACCGAGAGCCAAAGCACAAGGCCTAGACTCCAGCTAGCACAGCTCTCTGGGTCATTGAGGCACACGAGCCTCCAACCACTATATGACAAGGTCATAGTCCTCTTGGGGGACCCCTCCTACATACCCTAACACTTTCCATCATGCACGTGCCTGTCTGATTTACTGTTAAATAAAGGTGACTACCATTATTCCTGGGTCAAGATCCAGGGCATTCATTCTTAGATGTTCCACCAAAATTCAAACAAACTTTACAGCCATGCCTGTTTGCCTAGATTCTTGGAGCTGCATTGGATGGTCTCTGAAAACATAAACTGGGATAACATTGCATAATTAATTTATAATCAATGATTATAAAGCTGGCTGCATGTTATTAGAAGTTTTGTGTGCAATAAGCTAGAAGAATTCTGGTGAATGTTATGTGGCTCACCAGCCTGGCAATATCAGCTAAAACCAGATGCATTGTTCAAAGCAGCACGCATAAAATGCTGGAGGAGCTCAACAGGTCAGGTAGCATCTGTGAAAAAAGAATAAGCAATTGACTGTTTATTCATTTCTATGCTGCCTGACCTGCTCAGTTCCTCCTGCATTTTATGTGTGTTGATTTGGATTTCCAGCATTTGCAGACTTCCTCATGTCTATACATTGTTTAAAGCTGCTTTGTACTCCTTAAAGGTTATGGCCAGAGGAAGTGATTCAGACAAGAAAACAACGTAGAAAGGCTCAAGATCGGAGAAACACACATAAAAAATGCTGGTGAACGCAGCAGGCCAGGCAGCATCTATAGGAAGAGGTACAGTCGACATTTCGGGCCGAGACCCTTCGTCAGGGCGAACTGAAAGAAGAGATAGTAAGAGATTTGAAAGTGGGAGGGGGAGGGGGAGATCTGAAATGATAGGAGAAGACAGGAGGGGAGGGATGGAGCCAAGAGCTGGACAGTTGATTGGCAAAAGGGATAGAAGACTGGAGAAGGGGGTGGATCATGGGACAGGAGGCCTAGGGAGAAAGAAAGATGGGGGAGGGGGGATGCCCAGAGGATAGGCAAGGAGTTATAGTGAGAGGGACAGAGGGAGAAAAAAGAGAGGAAAAAAGGGAAAAGAAAAATAAATAAATAAATAAATAAATAACAGTTGGGGTACGAGGGGGAGGTGGGGTATTAACGGAAGTTAGAGAAGTCAATGTTCACGCCATCAGGTTGGAGGCTACCCAGACGGAATATAAGGTGTTGTTCCTCCAACCTGAGTGTGGCTTCATCTTGACAGTAGAAGAGGCCGTGGATAGACATATCAGAATGGGACTTCTCTAACTTCCGTTAATGCCGCACCTCCCCTTTGTACCCCATCCCTTATCTATCTATTTATTTATTTATTTATTTATTTATCTATCTATCTATCTGTCTTTTTTCTCCCTCTGTCCCTCTCACTATAACTCCTTTCCCATCCTCTGGGCTTTCCTCCCCTTTCTTTCTCCCTAGGCCTCCTGTCCCATGATCCTCTCCCTTCTCCAGCCTTGTATCCCTTTTGCCAATCACCTGTCCAGCTCTTGGCTCCATCCCTCCCCCTCCTGTCTTCTCCTATCATTTCGGATCTCCCCCTCCCCCTTCCACTTTCCAATCTCTTACTATCCCTTCTTTCAGTTAGTCCTGACGAAGGGTCTCAGCCCGAAACGTCGACTGTACCTCTTCCTGGAGATGCTGCCTGGCCTGCTGCGTTCACCAGCAACTTTTATGTGTGTTGCTTGAATTTCCGGCATCTGCAGATTTCCTCGGGTTTGCAAGATTGGAGAAGTTGGGTTTCCTGATATATTGGTTGATACATTGAAGCCCTTGATAATGGTAGGAGAAACACCTTCTAACCACAAAGTGTAAAGTAAATACTCACACCAAGGATTTTAGGAGTAGAGAGGTTTGCTTTTGCTTTATAAGCTAGCACGGCAGGGAGCAGCACCTTGTTCTGGACGAATATTGTTTAATTTGTCAGTATACATATGTATGAGTGATTGACAATAAACTTGAAATTGAACTTCAGCTTGAACTAGTTGAGGATATTGATGTTGTATGACCTTTAGTGTATGCATTGTCGCCAAGCAGATTTTGCGATGGAAGAGAACCAATCTGCGAGGATATGGTGAATGGAGAATTGGGACTGTAGTTTCATGTGTTGCACTATAATGAGATCTTGCATCTCTGCTCTCTCCAACTTCATTCAAATCTTTTTTGACTTCTCTCTGAAGAATCTTTTCTATTGAACAATAATTTTCATTCAATATTAAAATTCACATTTTATTTTTGTGAGGTGCAAGGAGATGCGCTGGTATTTTCATTTCTAATATTATTATAGAAGAGTGGTGGATTTATGAAGGATGAGCAGAGGAGATGTTGAACTCCAGGAAACTGTACTATTGTCCTCTTCCATTCAGATCAGCATCAATGGGGAGGCATTAGAATTTGTGGATCTGACAAAACTGTCCTCAGATGTGCATTTCTGCAGTGTGAACTTTTGTATATTGCAGATAAAGACTCTCATATGTAAGAAATAGATCACAAGGTGTCATAGAACGGATAGTTAAGGGAGATGAAGGATGATTAACTAACTCTTCTTTCAGTTAGTCCTGACAAAGGGTCTGGGCCCGAAACATTGACTGTACCTCTTCCTAGAGATGCTGCCTGGCCTGCTGCGTTCACCAGCAACTTTGATGTGTGTTGCTTGAATTTCCAGCATCTGCAGATTTCCTCGTGTTTGCCTTTGAAGGACTATTACTTTCTTTGATTCAATGGACTAGACCATAGTCAGAGATTCATCATCAGATTTGAATGAATATGCCACAGCTGTCACGGGCTTGCTTCATCAACACCTGTGTGCCTTTGTGAACATACTGAGGTTTCCCAAAATTGAGGTCCTGGATGAGCACTCAATGTTTAAAGTTCAAAGTGAAAAAGTATCAGCCATAATTGACTGGTGGAGCAGACTCGATGGGCCAGATGGCCTAATTCTGCTCTTTTGTCTTATGGTCTGATGATTCATTTACTTGCAGGCATTTAAAGGAAAATCAAGGAATACAGTAGAGTTAGTGAAGAACTATATATAAAGAACTGATAAATGACCAATGTGCAAAAGAAGAGAAATTGTGTAAATAAAAAATAAATAAGTAAGCAAGTAATACTGAGAACATGAGTTGTAACATTCTTAAATGTGAGCCTTTAGGTTGTGCTGAAGACTTAATCTGTTATGTTTGGGTTTGCATGCAATTAATTCCTCTAAGATGAAACCTAACAGCAAAAATGGCAGTGATGCTTTAACCTCAGCTTTACACATTTTATGCATACTTTGAAGGGAAGAATAGCACCAAGCCTACGTGAACCCCCACAGTATCAGGCAGCCTGTGATCTCTATCTCTCTCAGAGATGTTCAAGGGGATGAACCCTTGCAAGGCATCGGGCCTTGCTCTCAGTGCCTGGTAAAACACTGAAACTTGTGCCAACCAATGGCCTGGAGTGTTGAAGGACATCTTCAACCTGTCACTGCTGCAGTCAAAAGGGCAGCAATCAGTCCAGTGCCCAAGAAGAGCAGGTGAGCTGCCTTAAGGATTATCACCTCATATCTACCATAATGAAGTGTTTAACAGGTTGATTAGGGCTAGAGTTAACTCCTGCCTGAGCAAAGACCTGGACTTGTTGCATTTCACCTATTCTACAGCCACTGCAATCTCACTGGCTCTCCATTTGGCTCTAGAGCATCTAGACAACTGCAGAACATGCGACAAGCCACTGTTTATGAATACAGCTCAGAGTTCAACACAATCATTCCCTCAGTATCAATAATCAAGCTTCTAAACCTTAGTGGATCCTTGCTGCAGCTGGATCTTTTTACTAGGAGGCCACAGTCAGTGCAGATCAGTAATAACATCTCTTCCTCACTGACTATCAACACAGACACACCCAAATGATGCATGCTTAGCCACTGACCTATTCTCTCTGCACTCGCGGCTGTGTCGCTAAGCACAGCTCAGATCCCATCTATAAAGTTGCCAACGACACCAGAGTTGTTGGCAGAGTCTCAGATGGTGATAAGGAGGTTTACAAGAGTGAAATAGATGGGCTGGCTGAGTGGTGTCGCAACACCAGCTTTATCCTCAGCATCAGCATGACCAATATGGACTTCAGGAAGGTAAACTCAGGAGAACACATGCCAGTCTTCGTTGATGGGTCAGTGACAGAAAAGGTAAGCATCTTCAAGTTCCTGGATTTCAGCATCACAAAGGATTTTTTTCTAGACCCAACACACCAATGCAATCATGAAGAAGGCAACAAACACAAAATGCTGGAGGAACTCAGCAGGTCGGACAGCATCTATGGAAATGAATAAACTGTCGATGTATTGGCCCTTCACCAGGACTGAAAATAAAGGGGGAAGATGCCAAAATAAAAAGGTGGGTGGGGGAGGTGAAAAGTGAAGCAAGGTGGAAAGGTAAAGGTCTGGAGAGGAAGGAATCTGATAGGACAGGAGAGTTGACCATAGGAGAAAGAGAAGAAAGATGGGCACCTGGTGGAGGTGATAGTCTGGTGAGAAGAGGTAAGAGACCAGAGTGGGGAATAGAAGAAGAAGGGAAGTGGGAAAGAATTTTTTTTTTGGCAGAAGGAGAAATAAATAATCATGCCATCAGGTTGGTGAAGGCTACCCAGATGGAATATAAGGTGTTGCTCCTCCACCCTGAGGGTGGCCTCATCATGGCACGAGGAGACTATGGACTGATATGTCAGGAAGGGAATGGGAATCAGAATTAAAATGTTTGGCCACTGGGAAGTTTTGATTTTGCCAAACTGAGCAGAGGTGCTTGGTGAAGCCATCCCCCCGTTTACGAGAGGTCACACCATCGATGAGAAGGCCGCATCGGGAGCACCTGATACAATAGACAACCCCAGAAGATTCGCAGGTGAAGTGTTGCCTCACCTGGAAGGGCTATTTTGGGGCCCTGAATGGAGGTGTGGGAGGAGATGAAGAAGGCATTCCAATGACTCTACTCCATTAGGAGTTTGAGGAGATTTGGTATGTCACCAAAGACTCTTACAAATTTGTAAGAATGTAGAGTGGAGAGCACAATTGTATTGATTGCAAAACAGTATGATATGGAATCTCCAATGCACAGGATCATGAGAGGCTGTAGAGGGATGTAGAGTGAGCCAGCTCCAGCACAGGCATAACCCTCCCCAACACTGAGGATATGTTCAAGAGGTGGCATTCATCCTGACCATGACTGAGGTAATGTAGATCCACTGGAATCCACTCCAGTACTGTAAAAGCGAACACCCAGGCATTTACTTATTCAGAATAAATGATTAGTTCCAATTCCTTCAATTGACAGTTATACAAATGATACCTTCATTGTACTTCAGATAACTTTCCAATATCACATTAGTGGTTCTTTTAAGCTATAGCTAAACATGAATTCCTAGCCTGGAGCTTCGTTTAAGAACTGGAACATTTGCTCTTAATGCAGTTGCACAACAGCAGCACATTTCCTACCAAAGTGATCTTTAGATGCAGGAAAACGCAATGGCCCATTCACCAAAACAAGCTGCTATATTAGGAGGGCATAAAAAGTAGAATGCAGTCAGTACCCTTAACCACATGTTTGAGAAAAATAGGTGTGAAGATAAGAAACAATTATTATATTAATGTAGAAGTGAGTCACATACTTTAGCTATTACTGATTAAAATAACCTAGAATGGAAACAATGTGAAGGTGTTACGGTGAAAGACAATTGGATAAATGCTTTCATGTTTCTATTTTATGATCTCTTCTTGAGTAATGTCAGGGTTGCCTCATGAAATATTGCCCCACTTTTGACATGCAGTTTGGGTGCGAGGTGTTTCAGGACCTGTTGTGTCAAGGGTGATGAAAAAGAAATATCTACTAAACCATCATAAGATTTCTTGATAAGTAGTGGGAAGGGAAAGTGCCAGCATGAGCTTAGGCGAGGTATAATATTGGTGGTGCTGGGGAAGGAACGGGACAGAGTGGTGTGATGGAAGGGGAAAATCAGCAAGTTAGATGCAGGGAACAGGAAAATAATGAGCAATTTTTTTAAAAATGGGAGATGGTATTGAAGAATGCCAACAGAATTGAATTGGGTGGGAAAAGAGCATTTGAACTGAGAGAGATAGAGATAGAGATGGCGAGATAGATAGAGGGAGAGGCTGTGAGCTGGTAAAGACTGAATATGTATATACAACTTTCAGATTAGAGTGTGTTGTCTCCCCCCCCGCCCCCACAGTTTTAGTCTCCTTATGTGAAAAGTGATTTCTTGCCATAGATGGAGTGTAAAGAAGGCTTACTTGACTGATTCCTGGGATGATAGGATGATATGAAAAGAGATTGGGTCAGTTAGGTTTACATAAACTGGATATAGATGAGTGAAAGGAGATCTTATGGAACACATCAGAATCAGAATCTGGTCGTGAAATGTGGCAGCAGTACAATACAATACATAAGAAATAAATATAGAGAAAAAACTGAGTTACGTTAAGTATATTATGTCTATTAAATAGTTAAAATGAAATAAGTAGTGCTAAAAACAGAAATAATACTTTACTTTATACTTTATTGTCACCAAACAATTGATACTATAATGTACAATCATCACAGCGATATTTGATTCTGCGCTTCCCGCTCCCTGGATTACAAATACTAAATATTAAAAAATTAAAAATAGTAAAGATCAGTGAATATTAAAAATTTAATTTATAAATCATAAATAGAAAATAGAAAAATGGGAAGTAGGGTAATGCAAAAAAACCGAGAGGCAGGTCCGGATATTTGGAGGGTACGGCCCAGATCCGGGTCAGGATCCGCTCAGCAGTCTTATCACAGTTGGAAAGAAGCTGTTTCCAAATCTAACCGTACGAGTCTTCAAGCTCCTGAGCCTTCTCCTGGAGGGAAGAGGGATGAAAAGTCTGTTGGCTGGGTGGGTCGTGTCCTTGATTATCCTTGCAGCACTGCTCCGACAGCGTGCGGTGTAAAGTGAGTCCAAGGACGGAAGATTGGTTTGTGTGATGTGCTGTGCCGTGTTCACGATCTTCCGCAGCTTCTTTTGGTCTTGGACAGGACAACTTCCATATCAGGTTGCGATGCACCCTAGAAGAGTGAGGTAGCCTTCATGGGTTCAATGTCCATTCAGAAATCAGATGGCAGAGGGGAAGAAGCTGTTCCTGAATCACTGAGTGTGTGCCTTCTGGCTTCCGTACCTTCTTCCCAATGGTAACAGTGTGAAAAGGGCACATCCTGGGTGATGGGGATCCTTAATGATGGATGCTGCCTTCCTAAGACACCGTTCCTTGAAGATGTCTTGGATACTATAGAGGCTAATACCCGTGATAGAGCCTTCTAATCTTATAAGTTTCTGCAACTTACTTCGATTTTGTACAGTAGCCCCCCTCCTGCCCCCCACCATATGCGACGGTGATGCAGCCATTCAGAATGCTTTCCATGGTACATCTGTAGAAGTTTTTGAGTGTTTTAGTTGACAAACCAAATCTCCTCAAACTCCTGATGAAATATAGCCACTGTCTTGTCTTCTTTATAGCTGCACAAAATATGTTGCATCCAGGTCAGGCCCTCAGAGATACTGACACCCAGGAACTTGAAATTGCTTACTCTCCACTTCTGATCCCTCTATGAGATTTGGTTTGTGTTCCCTCGTCTTACCCTTTCTGAAGTCCACAGTCAGCTCTTTGGTCTTGTTGTTATTGAGCGCAAGGTTGTTGCTGGGACACCACTCAACTAACTGGTATATCTCATTCCTGTACGCCCTTTCGTCACCACCTGAAGTTCTGCTAACAATGGTTGTATTATCAGCAAATTTATAGATGGCATTTGAGCTGTGCTTAGCCATACAGTCATAGGTGTAGACATAGTAGAGCAATAGGCTAAGCACACATCCCTGTGGTACACCAGTGTTGATTGTCATTGAGGTGATATTATTTCCATTTCACACAAGTTGTGGTCTTTCGGTTAGGAAGTCAAGGATGCAGTTAAAGAGAGAGGTACAGAGGCCCAGGTTCTGGAACTTTTCCATCAAGACTGTAGGAATGATGGTGTTAAATGCTGAGCTATAGTCAATAAACACCAAACTGACATGGGTATTTGCTTTGTCCAGGTGATCCAAGGCTGCATGGAGAGCCATTGAGATTATGTCTGCTGTAAACCTTTTGTGGCGAGAGGCAAGTTCCAGTGGCTCCAGGTCCTTCCTGAGACAGGTGTTGATTCTAGCCATGACCTACCTCTCCAAGCATTTCATCCCCGTAGATGTGAGTGCTACTGGTTAATTCTTGTTGAGGTAGCTCACGCTGCTCTTCTTGGGCACTGGTACCATTGGTATAACATAGGTCTCCTGGTGCTGAATCTGTGGAATTTGTTGCCGCAGGCAACTGTGGAGGCCAGGTCTTTACCTATATTTAAGGCAGAGGTTGATAAGTTCTATGAAGCGATATGGGGAGAAGGCAGGAGTTTGGGGCTGAGAGGGAAAATGGATCAGTCATGTTGAAATGGGGGAGCAGGCTCCATCGGCCAAACCACCTAATTCTGTTCCTATATCTTATCGTCTTAAAACACTATAAAATTCTAACAGGACTAATCAAATTATATACAGAGAACATGTTTTCTATGGATAGAGAGTCTAGAACCAAGGGTCAAAAGCTCATGGCATGGGGTATGTCATTTAGAACCAAAAATCAGGAGATATTTCTTCAAACATTTCTGAAGCTAGAGAAGAAATTGTAGGAGCTCTGGCTGATATCCACAGTTTAGGTGCCAGAGGACCAGAGGGTGGATAATGTTGTGCCTATATTTAAGAAGCGGTGCAAAGAAAAATCTGGGAACTTTCAGCCAGTAAACCTAACATCTGTGGTAGATAAATTACTGCAGGGGATTTTGAGGGATAAGTTAAACAAATGTTTGAATCAGAATCAGGTATAACATCACCGGCACATTTTGTGAAACTTGTTTGCTTAGTGGCAGCAGTACAATGCAATACATAACAATAGAAAAAAATTGTGAATTATAGTTTTTATATATATATATATATGTATAGTAGTGAGGTAGGGTTCATGGGTTCACTGTCCATTCAGAAATCGTATGACAGAGGGGAAGAAGCTGTTCCTGAATTGTGGAGAGTGTGCTTTCTCACTTCTATACCTCCTTCCTGATGGTAACATTGAGAACAAAGCATGACCTGGGTGATGGCAGTCTTTAATGATGGATGCCGCCGTTTTGAGGTATTGCTCCTTGAAGGCGGCGTGGATACCATGGAGGCTAGTGCCCATGATGGAGCTGCCTAAGTTTACAACTCTCCGCAGTTTACCTCGATCCTGTGCAATAACCCTCTCCCATTTCAGATGGTGTGCAGCCAGTTAGAATGCTCTCCAGGGTACATCTGTAGAAATTTGTGAGTGCTTTTGGTGACATACCAAATCTCCACAAACTCTTAATGAAGTAGAGCTGCTGCCACGCCTTCTTTGTAGCTGCATCAAAATGTTGGAAAGATAGGGGTTGATTAGGGATAGTCAGCATGGGAGGTCAGATCTCACGAATGGGACCAACTTAGGCAGGTATCTTGGTTGGCATGGACCAGTCAAGTTTAACAGCCCGTTTCCATGCTGTTCAACTCTTATGTCTCTACTTCAATATCCGTTACAATATACAAAAATTTAAACTGGCATATTCCATATAGAAACATAGAAACATAGAAAATAGGTGCAGGAGTAGGCCATTCGGCCCTTCGAGCCTGCACCGCCATTTATTATGATCATGGCTGATCATCCAACTCAGAACCCAGCCTTCACTCCATACCCCCTGACCCCTGTAGCCACAAGGGCCATATCTAACTTCCTTTTAAACATAGCTAATGAACTGGCCTCAACAGTTTGCTGTGGCAGAGAATTCCACAGATTCACCACTCTCTGTGTGAAGAAGTTTTTCCTAACCTCGGTCCTAAAAGGCTTCCCCTCTATCCTCAAACTGTGACCCCTCGTTCTAGACCTCCCCAACATCGGGAACAATCTTCCCGCATCTAGCCTGTCCAATCCCTTTAGGATCTTATATGTCTCAATCAGATCCCCCCTCAATCTTCTAAATTCCAACGAGTACAAGCCCAGTTCATCCAGTCTTTCTTCATATGAAAGACCTGCCATCCCAGGAATCAATCTGGTGAACCTTCTTTGTACTCCCTCTATGGCAAAGATGTCTTTCCTCAGATTAGGGGACCAAAACTGCACACAATACTCCAGGTGTGGTCTCACCAAGGCCTTGTACAACTGCAGTAGTACCTCCCTGCTCCTGTACTCAAATCCTCTCGCTATAAATGCCAGCATACCGTTCGCCTTTTTCACCGCCTGCTGTACCTGCATGCCCACTTTCAATGACTGGTGTATAATGACACCCAGGTCTCGTTGCACCTCCCCTTTTCCTAATCGGCCACCATTCAGATAATAATCTGTTTTCCTATTTTTGCCACCAAAGTGGATAACTTCACATTTATCCACATTAAATTGCATCTGCCATGAGTTTGCCCACTCACCCAACCTATCCAAGTCACCCTGCATCCTCTTAGCATCCTCCTCACTGCTAACACTGCCACCCAGCTTCGTGCCATCCGCAAACTTGGAGATGCTGCATTTAATTCCCTCATCCAAGTCATTAATATATATTGTAAACAACTGGGGTCCCAGCACTGAGCCTTGCGGTACCCCACTAGTCACCGCCTGCCATTCTGAAAAGGTCCCGTTTATTCCCACTCTTTGCTTCCTGTCTGCTAACCAATTCTCCACCCACACCAATACCTTACCCCCAATACCGTGTGCTTTAAGTTTGCACACTAATCTCCTGTGTGGGACCTTGTCAAAAGCCTTTTGAAAATCCAAATATACCACATCCACTGGTTCTCCCCTATCCACTCTACTAGTTACATTCTCAAAAAATTCTATGAGATTCGTCAGACATGATTTTCCTTTCACAAATCCATGCTGACTTTGTCCGATCATTTCACCGCTTTCCAAATGTGCTGTTATCACATCCTTGATAACTGACTCCAGCAGTTTCCCCACCACCGAAGTTAGGCTAACCGGCCTATAATTCCCTGGTTTCTCTCTCCCTCCTTTTTTAAAAAGTGGGGTTACATTAGCCACCCTCCAATCCTCAGGAACTAGTCCAGAATCTAACGAGTTTTGAAAAATTATCACTAATGCATCCACTATTTCTTGGGCCACTTCCTTAAGCACTCTGGGATGCAGACCATCTGGCCCTGGGGATTTATCTGCCTTCAATCCCTTCAATTTACCTAACACCACTTCCCTACTAACATGTATTTCGCTCAGTTCCTCCATCTCACTGGACCCTCTGTCCCTTACTATTTCTGGAAGATTATTTATGTCCTCCTTAGTGAAGACAGAACCAAAGTAATTATTCAATTGGTCTGCCATGTCCTTGCTCCCCATAATCAATTCACCTGTTTCTGTTTGCAGGGGACCTACATTTGTCTTTATCAGTCTTTTCCTTTTTACATATCTATAAAAGCTTTTACAGTCCGTTTTTATGTTCTCTGCCAGTTTTCTCTCATAATCTTTTTTCCCCTTCCTAATTAAGCCCTTTGTCCTCCTCTGCTGAACTCTGAATTTCTCCCAGTCCTCAGGTGAGCCACTTTCTCTGGCTAATTTGTATGCTACTTCTTTGGAATTGATACTATCCCTAATTTCTCTTGTCAGCCACGGGTGCACTACCTTCCTTGATTTATTCTTTTGCCAAACTGGGATGAACAATTGTTGTAGTTCATCCATGCAACCTTTAAATGCCTGCCATTGCATATCCACCGTCAATCCTTGAAGTGTCATTTGCCAGTCTATCTTAGCTAATTCACGTCTCATACCTTCATATACTCCATGAAAAATGTACCAAAGGCTTATGAAACCCAAATCATTAGATTCATACCTAATCATGGGTCCATTGAGTGATGTAGAATGGAAATAGGTCCTTTGACCAACCATCAAGCACCCATTTACACTTGTCTCATTTCATTCTCCCACATTCCCACCCATCACTGTTACTGCCCCATTCACATAA
This sequence comes from Mobula hypostoma, assembly GCF_963921235.1. Taxonomy (NCBI): domain Eukaryota; kingdom Metazoa; phylum Chordata; class Chondrichthyes; order Myliobatiformes; family Myliobatidae; genus Mobula; species Mobula hypostoma. The sequence continues at coordinate 16,949,712 of NC_086105.1, read as the reverse complement.
ATGTTATCCTGCTGTTCATTACTCCATTGGCGTTTAGGGCAGCAATGAAGGTCCTCCATCTCTATCTCTCCTTGGCCATCAAAACCAATTTTGGTCTTGGTCTTGGTGGTGTTCAGGGCTTCCTTCATTCATGTCAGAAGCTTCCTCTTGGTTTTCACTACTGTCAGTCATGCATATCACGGTGGAGACTCTGGAACAGCATCGCACTCAGATGTAGAAGGATACTTCATTGCTGTTTCTCTAAAAAATCTGTCTTACCAGTTGTGGTTGTTAACCTTGAGCTGAACCCCTGAACCTGGAGGACCAGTGGACCACTCTTAGTCGGGCCTCTAGCCTTTGACGTGTTTGCCATGGGTGACCCCACCAAGAGTCGAAGCACAAGGCCCTGACTCCAGCCAACACAGCTCTCCAGGTCACTATGACAAGGTTATAGTCCTCTTGAAGGATTCACATAAACATTGGGACAATTTACAGTGACTAATTGATCCAATGAAACAACTGTCTTTGGCGTATGGTAGGAGACCAGAGTAATTAAAGGGACTCATGGGGAACATACAATCTCCACAGTAAGATCTAGCACAGGTTACCAACTCCATGGGGGGCAGCCTTCCCTGATGTGCCACTGTGCTGTTCCAGACTCCCATATCTCACCATGCTTGCCTGTGAAGGAGAATAATCTTTTTTAGTGTATGAAAAATGAAAAAAAAAGACTGAAATTCTGAAATAAAAGCTGATGACACTTTCTTGACATGAAATGGTCAGCCTATTTTCTCTGTTAACCCACCAGCTGACTATTGCCAGCATCTTCTATCCTTCTTTTAGTTCTCTTGTTCAAAGTTCAAAAGTTCAAACTTCAAAGTAAATTTATTATCAAAGTACATACATGTCACCGTATACAATACTGTGTGAAATTCTTAGGCACCCTATACTTTTATAAGATTTCGGATGGTATGGCTTCCATAGAATATTGATCTCAACATCATTATGGCTGTCTGGGGAGACAGAAGCAAGTGAGCCAGCCAACATTGGGAAAAGAACTTTGGCAAGTTCTCAAAGATGCTAGCATCTAATAAAACTGCATGACAGTGTAGCTCAGAGAATTGATGCAGTTTTAAAGCCCAAGGTCGGTCACACCAAATATTGATTTGATTTAGTTCTTTCTTCCATGGCCTTCTGTCTTCTTCTATCACACTCCCCCTTCTCCAGCCCCGTATCTCTTTCACCAATCAACTTCCCAGCTCTTTACTTCACCCCTCTCCCTCCCCCGGTTTCACCTATCACTGTGTGGTTCTTCCCCCCCCTCCCCCCACCTCCTTACTTTGACTCATCATCTTGTTTTCCAGTCCTGATGAAGGGTCTTGGTCCAAAAACATTGACTGTACTCTTTTCCATAGATGCTGCCTGGGCTGCTGAGTTCCTCGAGCATTTTGTGTGGGTTGCTTGATTCAGTTCTTTACTGTATAATGCTTTTTATAGAAAAGCTTTTGATACTTAAAACTTTTCCTTTCATTATTTTGAAAGCACCTTTGCTTTACAGATTTATTTTACATGTGCCTAAGATTTCTGCAGGGTACTGTACTACCTTGAGATTCATTATACCCCGGAAACTGGTGAGGAATCTATCCTCACTGGGTCTCCAGACCTCCCTCCATAACAGGATCCTGAACTTCTTAGCAGAAAGACCACAGTCAGTCTGTGTGGGCAATAACATCTCTAGTCTTATTACGCTGGGCACTGGCACTCCCCCGGGCTGTGTGCTCAGCCCATTGCTGTTCACACTGCTGAGGCACGACTGTGTCGCAGGATTCAGCTCAAATCATGTCATCAAGTTCGTGTGGAACCCTCTGGTTCTATCCGTTGCGTAAGTCTAGGGAAGACAGTCTCTGGCCCCGCCAAATGTATGAGATTGAGGTGCAAAACAAATCAGTACCATGAAATAACGGACAGTACACCATATCCAATTTAACAATTTAGATTTATAACTCTTAATTTGACTAAAGGGTTAGTAAAGTAAAACAAAAAGAAAAGGGCCCATTTTAATGAAACAGTCTAATGTGCACGTTGGCGCTCACGGCTTCCCTTCCGGTGGTCCTCCATCGATTTCCCTGGGCTTCATTGACTCCCGGCCCCACTCTAAGTTCTCTCCTCTCTGGCATCTTCTTTCTTCATCTTCTGCCGAACAAAAGACCCAGATCACCTCGTTCTCAGGCACACAACAAGAAAAAAACACTCCCTTCACTGGACGGTGCACACTCCAAAGCCCCTGTTACCTCTAGCCGCAGTCCAAACACTGCCACTACAGAAAAAACCATTACATTAGCAGTGGAACCTTTCCCAGAGCATTACATGCGGATGACACAACAATGAAGAGTTGAAGTACAGAGAGGAAGTGGAGAGGCTGGTGAATTGGTATGAGATGAACAGCCTAAGTCTGAACGTGGAGAAGACCAAGGAAATCATTGTGGACTAAAGTGCAGATGAACCAACCCCCTTCTGCAAATATATGGCTCCTCCATAGAGAGATTTATATGCACCAAATTCCTGGGAGTTCACATCATAGAGACCTCACCTGGTCCCTCAGCATCACCTCCCTGAACAAGAAGGCAGCCCAGCACCTGCACTTCCTAAGGAGATTGAGGTGTGAGGCTGCTTCCCACCCCCACCTTAACTGAGTTTTACAGGAGCACCTTTGAGAGCGTCCCGACAAGCTGTATCTCCGTCTGGAATGGGGACCAGTTGAGCATCGGACCAGGAGTCCCTACAAAGGACCATGAAAGTGGCTGAGAGGAACATAGGGGTCTCCCTACCATCCACTGGGGACATTTATCGGCAGTGTGGAGTACACAGGGCCCTTAGTGTTATCAAGGATCCCACCCATCTATCCAGCATCCCCTTTGACTTTCTACCATCAGGCAGGAGACTATGATACACAAAAACAAGAACAGTCAGGATGAGAAACAGTTTCTTCCATCAGGCCATCAGGCTTCTGAACTCCCTGCTGCATCATATTGAAATATCACTGGTTAACCTGTTCTGTACCTTACAGTATTTGATTTATGCACTTTGTTTATTTATGCGTAATTCATCTGTAGGTTTTACCTCACTTTCCAAAATTATTGTGTGTTGCATGTGTTACGTGTATTACTGTGCTTTACACCCTGGTCTGGAGAAATGTCTCGTTTCTCCAGTATCCATATATTTACACGATATAAATGACAATAAACTTGAGTTGATTTTTTTGCAGGCAAAAGACAAACAGACAAACAACCAATGAGCAAAAGAAGACAAACTGCAAATAAAAGCAAACAAATTAATTAATGAATAATACTGAGAACATGAGATGTAAAGTCCTTGAAAGTAAATCCATGAGTTGTCAGTTCAGTGTTGTGCCTTGTGGCTTTGCAATTGACTAGAAACTTGTTTAAGTGCACTTCTTCACTGCAGTTAGGTGGGGTTTACTTTGCCCTTTGATCTCAAACTTTTTTCCCAGAAAACTCTGAGTCAGTATTCTGAGGAAGAAGTGCTTTAAAACTTTGTTATTGGATAGAGACTTCAATAGGGGGAGCTGTTTATTATTGCCAAAAGTGTAGTGGAAGTTGTAGCCACTCAGAATTAAGCATGACAGTCAAAAGGCATGACCATTGTGTCAATGACTTACAATGCAAAGACTGGTAGAGAAGACTAGTTAACTGAATCACCCATATACAGCTCCACCTTCAATACTATAGTTCAAAGCAAACTCACCTCGAAATTCTAAAACCTGGGATTCCCTACTCCCTTTGCCACTTGACTTTCTGACCAATAAATTGCAATCAGTAAGGATAGGCAGGAACACATCTGCCACGATTACTCTCAACACTGGCACCCCGCGAGGCTGTGTTCTCAGCCCCCTATACACGCATGACTGCAAGGTCAGATTATCGTGTCCCCTTTGACCCTCACCAAATTTATTCAATGAACCACAGAAGGCATTCTATCCGCATGCCTCACAGCTTGATGGGGCGACTGCAGGAAACTACAGAGAATTGTGGACACAGCTCAGAACATCATGGACCTTTTTCTTGCTGCCTCAGGAAAGGAGCCAACATAATCGAAGATCCAACCTACCCCAGATGTTCTCTGTTCTCCCTACTCCCATTTGGCTAAAGATACAAAATCTTGAAAGCACATATCACCAGGCTTAAAATCAGGTTCGATCCCTCTTTTACACTCAGTCACCACTTTATTAGATACCTTCCGCATGTAATAAAGTCGCCACTGAGTGTCTGTTCATGGTTTTCAGCTGCTGTTGCCCAAGGTTAGATGTGTTGTGCAAACAGAGATGCAGTCCTGCACCCCAGTGTTCTAACATGTGGTTGTTTGAATTACTGCTGCCTTCCTGTCAGCTTGATCCAGTCTGGCCATTTTCCTCTGACCTCTCTCATTAACAAGGTGTTCTTGCCCACAGAACAGCTTCTCACTGGATTTTTTTTTTTGTTTTTGCACCGTTCTCTGTAAACTGTGGGGACTGTTGTGTGTGAAAATACCACGAGATCAGCAGTTATTGAAACCAACTCTTCTGGCACCAATAATCACTTAAATCACATCTATTCTGTGTAATGATGTTTGGTCTGAAGAACAACTGAGTCTTTTGACCATATCTGCATGCTGTTATGCATCGAGTTGCTGCCTCATGATTAGATATTTGCATTAACAAACAGGTGCACAAGTGTACCTAATAAAGTGGCCACTGCGCGTATAAGACTACCTAATCTTCCTCCAGTACAATACGATGGGCCCTTGACCTCACAATCTAACTTTTGATCTTGCACCTTACTGTCTACCTTACTGCACTTCCTCCATGCTCTTAATCTGTATGATATACAGTTGAAGTCAGAACTTTACATACACGTTAGCCAAATACATTTAAAGCAACACACATAAAGGTTGCTGGTGAACGCAGCAGGCCAGGCAGCATCTCTAGGAAGAGGTACAGTCGACGTTTCAGGCTGAGACCCTTCGTCAGGACTAACTGAAGGAAGAGTGAGTAAGAGATTTGAAAGTGGGAGGGGGAGGGGGAGATCCGGAATGATAGGAGAGGACAGGAGGGGGAGGGATGGAGCCAAGAGCTGGACAGGTGATTGGCAAAAGGGATATGAGAGGATCATGGGACAGGAGGCCTAGGGAGAAAGAAAAGGGGGAGGGGGAAGCCCAGTGGATGGGCAAGAGGTACAGCGACAACTCGCGGATACCTCCTCTTATTTACCCCTCGATCATGACCCCACTAAGGAGCACCAGGCCATTGTCTCCCGCACCATCACTGACTTTATCAGCTCAGGGATCTCCTATCCACTGCCACCAACCTTATAGTTCCCACACCCCGCACTTCCCGTTTCTACCTCCTACCCAAGATCCACAAACCTGCCTGTCCAGGTAGACCTATTGTCTCAGCTTGCTCCTGCCCCACCAAACTCATTTCTGCATACCTCGACACTGTTTTTCCCCCCTTGTTCAATCCCTTCCCACCTATGTTCGTGACACTTCTCACGCTCTGAATCTTTTCGATGATTTTAAGTTCCCTGGCCCCCACCACTTTATTTTCACCATTGATGTCCAGTCCCTATATACTTCCATCTCCCATCAGGAAGGTCTCAAAGCTCTCCGTTTCTTTTTGGATTCCAGATCTAACCAGTTTCCCTCTACTGCCACTCTGCTCTGTCTAACAGAATTGGTCCTTATTCTTAATAATTTCTCCTTTGGTTCCTCCCACGTCCTCCAAACTAAAGGTGTAGCCATGGGCACCTGTATGGGTCCCAGCTATGCCTGCCTTTTTGTTGGCTTTGTGGAACAATCTATGTTCCAAACCTATTCTGGTATCTGTCCCCCACTTTTCCTTCGCTACATCGACGACTGCATTGGCGCTGCTTCCTGCACGCATGCTGAGCTCGTTGACTTCATTAACTTTGCCTCCAACTTTCACCCTGCCCTCAAGTTTACCTGGTCCATTTCCGACATCTCCCTCCCCTTTCTAGATCTTTCTTTCTCTATCTCTGGAGACTGGTTATCTGCTGATGTCTACTATAAGCCTACTGACTCTCACAGCTATCTGGACTATTCCTCTTCTCACCCTGTCTCTTGCAAGAATGCCATCCCCTTCTCAAAATTCCTCCGTCTCCACCGCATCTGCTCTCAGGATGAGGCCTTTCATTCCAGGACGAAGGAGATGTCCTCCTTTTTTAAAGAAAGGGGCTTCCCTTCCTCCACCATCAACTCTGCTCTCAAACACATCTCCCCCATTTCACGCACATCTGCTCTCACCCCATCCTCCCGCCACTCCACTAGGAATAGGGTTCCCTTTGTCCTCACCTACCACCCCACCAGCCTCCTGGTCCAACATATAATTCTCTGTAACTTCCGCCACTTCTAACCGGAGCCCACCACTAAGCACATCTTTCCCTCCCCCACTCCTCTGCTTTCCGCAGGGATCGCTCCCTACGCGACTCCCTTGTCCATTCGTCCCCCCCCCATCTCTCCCCACCGATCTCCCTTCTGGCACTTATCCTTGTAAGTGGAACAAGTGCTACACATGCCCTTACACTTCCTCCCTCACTACCATTCAGGGCCCCAGACAGTCCTTCCAGGTGAGGAGACACTTCACCCGTGAGTCGGCTGGGGTGATATACTGCATCCAGTGCTCCCGATGTGGCCTTCTATATATTGGCAAGACCCAACACAAACTGGGAGACCATTTTGCTGAACAGCTATGCTCTGTCTGCCAGAGAAAGCAGGATCTTCCAGTGGTCACATATTTTAATTCCACGTCCCATTCCCATTCTGATATGTCTATCCACGGCCTCCTCTACTGTCAAGATGAAGCCACACTCAGGTTGGAAGAACAACACCTTATATTCCGTCTGGGTAGCCGCCAACCTGATGGCATGAACACTGACTTCTCAAACTTCCCCTAATGCCCCACCTCCCCCTCGTACCCCATCCGTTATTTATTTATTTATATATACACTTTCTTTTTCTCTCTCTCCTTTTTCTCCCTCTGTCCCTCCCACTATACCCCTTGCCCATCCTCTGGGCTTCCCCCCTCCCCGTCTTTCTCCCTAGGCCTCCTGTCCCATACTCCTCTCATATCCTTTTTGCCAATCAACTGTCCAGCTCTTGGCTCCATCCCTCCCCCTCCTGTCTTCTCCTATCATTTCGGATCTATGCCTCCCCCTCCCACTTTCAAATCTCTTACTAGCTCTTCTTTCAGTTAGTCCTGACGAAGGGTCTCGGCCCGAAACGTCGACTGTACCACTTCCTAGAGATGCTGCCTGGCCTGCTGCGTTCACCAGCAACTTTTATGTGTGTTGCTTGAAATTCCAGCATCTGCAGATTTCCTTGTGTTTGCCAAATACATTTAAACTCAGTTTTTCACAATTCCTGACATTTAATCCTAGAAAACATTCCCTGTCTTAGGATCACTACTTTATCTTAAGAATGTGAAATGTCAGAATAATAGTAGAGAGAATGATTTATTTCAGCTTTTATTTCTTCACCACTTTCCCAGTGGGTCAGAAATTCACATACACTTTGTTAGTATTTGGTAGCATTGCCTCTAAATTGTTTAACTTGGGTCAAACATTTTGGGTAGACTTCCACAAGCTTCTCACAGTAAGTTGCTGGAATTTTGTTCCATTCCTCCAGACAGAACTGGCGTAACTTAGTCAGGTTTGTAGGCCTCCTTGCTCGCACACGCTTTTTCAGTTCTGCCCACAAATCTTTTATCAGATTGAGGTCAGAGAATGATGTCAAGCCTGGTTCATCCTTGGGAGCAATTTCCAAATGCTTGAAGGTACCATAATACGCAAGTATGAAGACCATGGGACCACACAGCCGTCATACCACTCAGGAAGGAGACGCATTCTGTCTCCTAGAGTTGAACGTACTTTGGTGCGAAAAGTGCAAAACAATCTCAGAACAACAGCAAAGGATCTTGTGAAGATGCTGGAGGAAACAAGTAGACAAGTATCTATATCCACAGTGAAATGTGTCCAATATCGACATAACCTGAAAGGCTGCTCAGCAAGGAAGAAGCCACTGCTCCAAACCGCCATTAAAAAAGCCAGACTACAGTTTGCAAGTGTACATGGGGACAAAGATCTTACTTTTTGGAGAAATGGCCTCTGGTCTGATGAAACAAAAATTGAACTGTTTGGCCATAATGACCATCGTTATGTTTGGAGGAAAAAGGGTAAGGCTTGCAAGCCGAAGAATACCATCCCAACCGTGAAGCATGGGAGTGGCAGCATCATGTTTTGTGGGAGGGACTCGTGCAGATGGCATCATGAGGAAGGAAAATTATGTGGATATATTGAAGCAACATCTCAAGACATCAGCCAGGAAGTTAAAGCTCGGTCGCAAATGGGTCTTCCAAATGGACAATGACCCCCAAGCATACCTCCAAAGTTGTGGCAAAACTGCTTAAGGACAACAAAGTCAAGGTATTGGAGTGGCCATCACAAAGTCCTGACCTCAATCCAATAGAAAATTTGTGAGCAGAACTGAAAAAGCGTGTGCAAGCAAGGAGGCCTACAAACCTGACTCAGTTACACCAATTCTGTCTGGAGGAATGGAACAAAATTCCAGCAACTTACTGTGAGAAGCTTGTGGAAGTCTACCCAAAATGTTTGACCCAAGTTAAACAATTTAGAGGCAATGCTACCAAATACTAACAAAGTGTATGTAAACTTCTGACCCACTGGGAAAGTGATGAAAGAAATAAAAGCTGAAATAAATCATTCTCTCTACTATTATTCTGACATTTCACATTCTTAAAATAAAGTAGTGATCCTAACTGACCTAAGGCAGGGAATATTTTCTAGGATTAGATGTCAGGAATTGTGAAAAACTGAGTTTAAATGTACTTGGCTAAGGTGTATGTAAACTTCTGACTTCAACTGTACAAGACAATGTTTTTACCATACATGTGATGATGTTACACCAATTTACTAAATTTACCTTGTGACACTCAAGAATATATATGTATGTAATCTGGGTTACTTTTGCAAGCGATACAAAGAAGTTATAATTCCAGTTGTTGCTTTCTAATAAATTAATAATAGATCATTTTTGGCAGCTTCTGCTTCAGCTTGCCAGCCATTCAGACGAATGTGAATAATTGAAAAATTACCGAAGAACTGTTCAAGCGTCTATTCTCATCCTTTTTTCTTGTCTGCTGTATGAATAGAACAGTCTCATAAAATAAACATATTCTGGAACGTATTCTGAATTAAGTGTGTTTGGGCTAAATTTAGCACAGAGGATCAAGATCCTTCCACTTACCTCCAATACATGCTCAGGTTTAAGATTATGAAGATCACTTATGTAACACTTTGAGTCTCTCTAAGATTTATATTGAAGAGGGCCAGGGTTTAAGCCGTGTGGAAATGTCTCGGTTCTTGTCTACCTCCAAGCTATTCTAAGCCGCCAGCCTTCCTTATTCTAATGAAGATGATGCTTATGTTCCCACCGATGGAAAATGTTACTCAGTAGATAGCCTCTGTCATGCTGAGGCTATTCAGTACTACATTTCTGAATGGTTCTTGGTAACCACGAGTAATAGACATGTAAATCAATGGAACAAATTTCGAGGCAGAACGTATCAAATGCAAGAAAAAACACCGTTTGGTTGATTATTTCTGCTTACAAAACTGAAGAGATTCAACACCACAGATGAACAGTTTTTAATTCTTGATGACTTTGATTTTTATTAATGTTTTTCCCCTAATTGGTTGCCTGTGAATGTCTTTCTTCATGTTTTCTACTCATTGGGATACTTACCTTGCGATCTGTAATTGCATTCCTACTAGTAATTTATGATCGGAGAAAGAGGGAGAGAGGCACTTCTGGTGGGAGCCACAATCTCCTGCAAACACGGTGATATATTGGGCAACACAGTAGTGTAGTGGTTAGCACAACGGTTTAGAATACCAGCGACCCAGGTCCAATTCCTCTTGCTGCCTGTAAGAGTTTGTACCTTTTTCCCGTGACTGTGTGGGTTTCCTCCAGGTGCTGCAGTTTCCTCCCACAGTCCAAAGATAAGATGTATAAGTGTATAAGATGATGAGAGGCATTGATCATGTGGATAGAAACATAGAAACATAGAAAATAGGTGCAGGAGTAGGCCATTCGGCCCTTCGAGCCTGCACCGCCGTTTATTATGATCATGGCTGATCATCCAACTCAGAACCCTGCACCAGCCTTCCCTCCATACCCCCTGATCCCCGTAGACACAAGAGCCATATCTAACTCCCTCTTAAATATAGCCAGTGAACTGGCCTCAACTGTTTCCTGTGGCAGAGAATTCCACAGATTCACCACTCTCTGTATGAAGAAGTTTTTCCTAATCTCAGTCCTAAAAGGCTTCCCCCTTATCCTCAGACTGTGACCCCTTGTTCTGGACTTTCCCAACATCGGGAACAATCTTCCTGCATCTAGCCTGTCCAATCCCTTTAGGATTTTATACGTTTCACTCAGATCCCCCCTCAATCTTCTAAATTCCAACAAGTACAACCCTAGTTCATCCAGTCTTTCTTCATATGAAAGTCCTGCCATCCCAGGAATCAATTTGGTGAACCTTCTTTGTACTCCCTCTATGGCAAGGATGTCTTTCCTCAGATTAGGGGACCAAAACTGCACACAATACTCCAGGTGTGGTCTTACCAAGGCCTTGTACAACTGCAGTAGTACCTCCCTGCTCCTGTACTCGAATCCTCTCGCTATAAATGCCAGCATACCATTCGCCTTTTTCACCACCTGCTGTACCTGCATGCCCACTTTCAATGACTGGTGTATAATGACACCCAGGTCTCGTTGCACCTCCCCTTTTCCTAATCGGCCACCATTCAGATAATAATCTGTTTTCCTATTTTTGCCACCAAAGTGGATAACTTCACATTTATCCACATTAAATTGCATCTGCCATGAATTTGCCCACTCACCCAACCTATCCAAGTCACCCTGCATCCTCTTAGCATCCTCCTCACAGCTAACACTGCCACCCAGCTTCGTGTCATCCGCAAACTTGGAGATGCTGCATTTAATTCCTTCATCCAAGTCATTAATATATATTGTAAACAACTGGGGTCCCAGCACTGAGCCTTGTGGTACCCCACTAGTCACTGCCTGCCATTCTGAAAAGGTCCCGTTTATTCCCACTCTTTGCTTCCTGTCTGCTAACCAATTCTCTATCCACATCAATACCTTACCCCCAATACCATGTGCTTTAAGTTTGCACACTAATCTCCTGTGTGGGACCTTGTCAAAAGCCTTTTGAAAATCCAAATATACCACATCCACCGGTTCTCCCCTATCCACTCTACTAGTTACATCCTCAAAAAATTCTATGAGATTCGTCAGACATGATTTTCCTTTCATAAATCCATGCTGACTTTGTCCGATCATTTCACCGCTTTCCAAATGTGCTGTTATCACATCCTTGATAACTGACTCCCGCAGTTTCCCCACCACTGACGTTAGGCTAACCAGTCTATAATTCCCCGGTTTCTCTCTCCCTCCTTTTTTAAAAAGTGGGGTTACATTAGCCACCCTCCAATCCTCAGGAACTAGTCCAGAATCTAACGAGTTTTGAAAAATTATCACTAATGCATCCATTATTTCTTGGGCTACTTCCTTAAGCACTCTGGGATGCAGACCATCTGGCCCTGGGGATTTATCTGCCTTCAATCCCTTCAATTTACCTAACACCACTTCCCTACTAACATGTATTTCGCTCAGTTCCTCCATCTCACTGGACCTTCTGTCCCCTACTATTTCTGGAAGATTATTTATGTCCTCCTTAGTGAAGACAGAACCAAAGTAATTATTCAATTGGTCTGCCATGTCCTTGCTCCCCATAATCAATTCACCTGTTTCTGTCTGTAGGGGACCTACATTTGTCTTTATCAGTCTTTTCCTTTTTACATATCTGTAAAAGCTTTTACAGTCAGTTTTTATGTTCCCTGCCAGTTTTCTCTCATAATCTTTTTTCCCCTTCCTAATTAAGCCCTTTGTCCTCCTCTGCTGAACTCTGAATTTCTCCCAGTCCTCAGGTGAGCCACTTTTTCTGGCTAATTTGTATGCTTCTCCTTTGGAATTGATAATATCCCTAATTTCTCTTGTCAGCCACGGGTGCACTACCTTCCTTGATTTATTCTTTTGCCAAACTGGGATGAACAATTGTTGTAGTTCATCCATGCAATCTTTAAATGCTTGCCATTGCATATCCACCGTCAATCCTTTAAGTGTCATTTGCCGGTCTATCTTAGCTAATTCATGTCTCATACCTTCAAAGTTACCCCTCTTTAAGTTCAGAACGTTTGTTTCTGAATTAACTATGTCACTCTCCATCTTAATGAAGAATTCCACCATATTATGGTCACTCTTACCCAAGGGGCCTCTCACGACAAGATTGCTAATAAACCCTTCCTCATTGCTCAAAACCCAGTCCAGAATAGCCAGCTCTTTAGTTGGTTCCTCGACATGTTGGTTCAAAAAAACATCCCGCATACATTCCAAGAAATCCTCTTCCTCAGCACCTTTACCAATTTGGTTCACCCAATCTACATGTAGATTGAAGTCACCCATTATAACTGCTGTTCCTTTATTGCACACATTTCTAATTTCCTGTTTAATACCATCTCCGACCTCACTACTACTGTTAGGTGGCCTGTACACAACTCCCACCAGCGTTTTCTGCCCCTTAGTGTTATGCAGCTCTACCCATATCGATTCCACATCTTCCCGGCTTATGTCCTTCCTTTCTATTGCATTAATCTCCTCTTTAACCAGCAACGCCACCCCACCTCCTTTTCTTTCATGTCTATCCCTCCTGAATATTGAATATCCCTGAACGTTGAGCTCCCATCCTTGGTCACCCTGGAGCCATGTCTCTGTGATCCCAACTATATCATAATCATTAATAACAATCTGCACTTTCAATTCATCCACCTTGTTACGAATGCTCCTTGCATTGACACACAAAGCCTTCAGGCGCTCTTTTACAACTCTCTTAGCCCTTATACAATTATGTTGAAAAGTGGCCCTTTTTGATGCTTGCCCTGGATTTGTCGGCCTGCCACTTTTACTTTTCTCCTTACTACTTTTTGCTTCTACCCTCACTTTACACCCCTCTGTCTCTCTGCACTGGTTCCCATCCCCCTGTTGTGAACTAATCTCCTCTCGCCTAGCCTCTTTAATTTGATTCCCACCCCCCAGGGCTGAAACGGCTAACACAGGGGGGCATAGCTTTAAGGTGCTTGGAAGTAGGTACAGGGGGATATCAGAGGGAAGTTTCTCCACACAGAGCGTGGTGGGTACATGGAATGCACTGCCAGTGATGGTGGTAGAGGTGGATTCAATAGGGTCTTTTAAGAGATTCTTAGATAGGTACGTGGAGCTTAGAAAAATAGAGGGCTACGCAGTAGGGAAATTCTAGGCAGTTTCTAGAGTAGGTTACATGGTCGACACAACATTGTGGGCCAAAAGACCTGTAATGCGCTGTAGATTTCCTTGTTTCTATGTATCGGCTGGTAGGTTAATTGGTCATTGTAGATTACCCCAGGATTAGGTAAGGATTAAATTAGCAGATTTCTGAATTGTGTAGCTCAACAGACCTGTAGGGCCTTTTCCACAGGGTATCTCAATAAAATAAATAAATATTTGGTATATGACCACTTATTTTCATTAAATAGTGTCTGTAAACTTGTCAGTTCCACCTCTCATCTGACCTCACTTAACATAGTTTAAGTAAGTGGCCAAACCTGTATGTAACAAACTTCCCCAGAATTCCTCTTTCAAACGGAAAATGTCTTCCACCAGTTAAAATAATATAGTTAATTATGTCAATATTGACATGCAGTCTAAATATGTGGGTCAGTGGATATAGATGCAGTAGAAACTCAGGATAAAAATGGGTCAATGGAAAATTGTGATTAAAATCTGTTTATCTTCGCCTCCTCATTTTCAATTATTACCGTGCCAGTGAGTATCCTGTCATATTCTGCACGCAACGCCTGAGTGGATCAAAATCCTGATCTTCAGCACAGACATGTAATCAGAACAACTCTCAACTGCAAACTAGCAGATTTTTAAAAATACATATTTTAGTTATGAATTTGGGGATTATTATGGGAAACAAAACCTTAATGGTAATAGAAGATATTGGTTTTCAATAGAACATAAGGAAAAATCATTTGGAGTTTTCCAATATATTGACCATCAGTTTATGACATCAAATTATATGTCATACCCCAGTTTAGATTAGATTAGATTATGAGGACACCGCAGTCCTCTTTTATTGTCATTGAGTAATGCATGCATTAAGAAATGATACATTGTTTTTCCAGAATGATATCACAGAGACACATGACAAACCAAGACTGAAAAACTGACAAAAACCACATAATTATAACATATAGTTACAACAGTGCAAAGCAATACCATAATTTGATAAGAACAGACCATGGGCACGGTAAAATCACAGAGTCTCTTGAAAGTCCCATCATCTCACACAGACGGTAAACCTTCAGCGCCGCAAACTTGCCGATGCAGCATCCTGGAAGCATCCGACCACAGTCTGACTCCGAGTCCGTCTGAAAACTCCGAGCCTCTGACCAGCTCCCTGACACCAATGCACAGAGCACCATCTCTGCCGAACGTTTCGACCCTGGCCCTGGCAACAGGCAATAGGCAAGGCCAAGGATTTGGGGCCTTCCCTCCGGAGATTCTCGATCGCGCAGCAGCAGCGGCAGCAAAGTGGGCATTTCAGAAGTTACTCCAGATGCTCCTCCGTGCTTCTTCATGTCTGTCTCCATCAAATCAGGATTGTGCACGGCACCCACTTCACAGATACGATATCAATTCGAAACGGCCGCTCGCGCTGCGTCGTGTCGCCATCTTCTCCTCCCTCCTTTAGAGAAGGTTTAAGTTTAAGAGTTTAAACAATTTAAGACCATGTTTTATTTTATTAGTACAGTTATGCTGCTTGGCATTTTTTTTCTACAGATTTTTTCAAAGTGCAATGTGCTCCTTTAATTACATTATACAATCAAGTAACAACACACTGGACCATTGCTACACCACCATCAAGAATGCCTACCGTGCTATTCCACCTAAGTTTGATCACCGAGCTGTACTTCTACTCCCTGAGTATAGGCAGAGACTGAAGACTGCAGCACCAGCAATGAGGACCAAGAAGGTATGGACAAGGGAAGTATGGGAGCACTTACAGGACTTCTTTGAATCAATGGACTGGTCTGTATTTAGTGATTCATCTTCGAACCTGGATGAGCATATTGCAGTTGTTACCAACTTCATTAAAACCTGTGTGGATGAGTGTGTGTTTGCAAAGACTTATGGTACATTCCCAAACCAAAAGCCATGGATGAACCAGGAGGTACGTCATCTGCTGAAGGCCAGATCTGTGGCATTCAAGTCTGGCGACCCAGGCTTGTACCAGAAGACCATGACTTGTGGAGGACTATTTCAAAGGCAAAGAGACAATTTCGAATGAGGTTAGAGGTGACATCAGATGTACGAACAACTCTGGGACGGTTTGCAAGACATTACTTCCTACAAAGCAAAACCCAATAGCGTGAATGGCAGCGATGCTTCACTACCAGATGAACTCAATGCCTTCTATGCCCGATTTGAAAGGGAGAATATAACTACAGCTGTGAAGATCCCTGCTGCACCTGATGACCCTGTGATCTCTGTCTCAGAGGCCGATATTAGGCTGTCCTTAAAGAGGGTGAACCCTTGCAAGGCCAAAGGTCCCAACAGAGTACCTGGTAAGGCTCTAAAAACTTGTGCCAACCAACTGATGGGAGTATTCAAGGACATTTTCAACCTCTCACTGCTACGGGCGTAAGTTCCCACTTGCTTCATAAAGGCAACAATTTTAGCAGTGCCTAAGAAGAATAATGTGAGCTGCCTTAATGACTATCCCCTGGTAGCACTCACATCTACAGTGATTAAATGTTTTGAGAGGTCGGTCATGACTAGACTGAACTCCTGTCTCAGCAAAGACCTGGACCCATTGCAATTTGCCTATTGCCATAATAGGTCAATGGCAGGTGCAATCTCAATGGCTCTCCACACGGCTTTAGACCACCTGGACAACACAAACACCTATGTCAGGATGCTGTTCACTGATTATAGCTCAGCATTTAACACCATCGTTCCTACAGTCCTGATTAATAAGCTACAGAAGCTGGGCTTCTGTACTTCCCTCTGCAATTGGATCCTCAACTTCCTAACCAGAAGACCATAATCTGTGCAGATGGGTGATAACATATCCTCCTCGTTGCCGATCAACACTGGTGCACCTCAGGGGTGTGTGCTTAGCCCACTGCTCTACTCTCTCTGTACTCTTGACTGTGTGGCTAGGCATAGTTCAAATACCATCTATAAATCTACTGATGATACAGCCATTGTTGGTAGAATCTCAGACGGTGACAAGAGGGCATACAGGAGTGAGATATGCCAACTAGTGGAATGGAGCCACAGCAACAATCTGGCACTTAACGTCAGTAAGATGAAGGAGCTGATTGTGGACTTCAGGAAGGGTAAGATGAAGGAACACATACCAATCCTCATAGGGGGATCAGAAGTGGAGAGAGTGGGCAGCTTCAAGTTCCTGGGTGTCAAGATCTCTGAGGATCTAACCTAATCCTAACATATTGATGTAGTTATAAAGAAGGCTATACTTAATTATAAGTTTGAAGAGATTTGGTATGTCAACAAATACACTCAAAAACTTCTATATGTGTACTGTGGAGAGTATTCTGACAGGCTGCATCACTGTCTGGTATGGAGGGGCTACTGCACAGGATTGGAAGAAGCTGCAGAGGGTTGTTAGTCAGCTCCATCTTGGGTACTAGCCTACAAAGTACCCTGGATATCTTCAAGGAGCGGTGTCTCAGAAAGGCAGCGTCCATTATTAAGGACCTCCAGCACCCAGGGCATGCCCCTTACTCACTGTTTTCATCAGGTAGGAGGTACAGAAGCCTGAAGGCACACACTCAGTGACTCAGGAACAGCTTCTTCCCCTCTGCCATCCAATTCCTAAATGGACATTGAACCCGTGCACACTACCTCACTTTTAAAATATATATTATTTCTGTTTTTTGCACATTTTTAATCTGTTCAATATATGTATACTGTAATTGATTTGATCATTTATTTATTATTCTTATTTTATTTATTTTTCTTCTGTATTATGTATTGCATTGAACTGCTGCTGCTAAGTTAACAAATTCTATGACACGTGCTGGTGATAATAAACCTGATTCTGATTCTAAGCTGATTGATAAATTAGGCTTGTTGAATTAGCCAATAGGATTTGTTTTGTTAACAATTGGCTAATAACATGGCCCAGAACATTCTGGAGGGATTGGAGGTAGTCATTTTCTGGAGAGCTGTAGATGGAAAATGGGAAAGGACACGGACATGGGCAACAATAACAACAACAACAATGTAGCAGAAGATGAACTCATTTGGAAGGACAGATACCGTTGCTGGAAAATCCTCATGTAGACAATGGTCTCAAGGAGAATGTACAGGTAACTTTTAATTAGCTCATTGGATGGAAGTTTGAGACACCTTGTCCTTGGATATTTATTTATCTTTTGCCCAGACTATGTTTTCAGACAGAATAGTTTGGTGCCATGAGTAAGTGGAGTGAAGCAAACCTTGATTGACTATGCAAGAGTGAGCTCCAACAATTATGTGCAGACTTCAGGCTAATATATATGTAATGTGCCCTTTTTATTTTGTTTGTTATAGTTTAAAATAATTATTCAATACAATTTTATTCTAAGTTTTACTGGTGTGAGCTAAATTACTGCTTTCTGGTGAACAGTAGATTTGCATGAGTGGTCAGTAACCATCCTACTTTCCCTTAAAGAAACATACAAACTTTTATGTTTGCATTTACCCTGGATGTGTTTATTTATTGGAAATGGCCTTCTCATTATTATTCCCCATGCATTGTAGAGTTATGTTGCTGCTAGGTTAGACTCACAGCCTACAGTGAGAGGGTTACACATTTTTGGGGGCCCTTCTGGGATGGATGCTTATATAATTTACTGCTGTACTATGGTTGTATAATGATTGGGTAGTCTGTTTATTTTTGGAAAATGCACTGCTACATCAGTGTGATAAAGTGTGTCATAATTAAGATACTGTGTTATAAATGCAGTCAAGGATTTTGACTGAGGATAGGCCTGTGATTTTCTGTAACAAATGTGGAGATGAACATTTCAAGCAAGATTGTGAGGGGCAGGAAAATCTTTGGAAGGTAAGCCAGTGGTTAAAGAAGACTGGAACTACAAGCAGATGGGACCCCAGTAATGGAAGACCCTGATATCCCGGAGTACTTGTATTCCAATCAGATTAGCAATAGAAATGCTGAAGTGCAAAACACTATTCTTGAAGTCTTAGCGGGGCCAAGTTCTGATATATCCATATGGATTGAAAGCATTTATGATAGAGCCATATTTGACACAGGTTCTCAAGTTACTTAACTCTGCAGATCATATTACAACAGGTTTTTGACACATTTCGCATTGATTTCTATCTGTGCCCCTGAGATCTGGGGGCTTAGTGCTGATGATTACCCTTATGATGGTGACTTGTCGTTGAAGCTGGAGTGTTTGGAAGCAGACTTTGGGGTGACTGTGACTATTGATACACCAGTTTTGGTCTGCCCAGCTCTGGTCATAAAAGGTAAAGCTTCCATTCTTGTGCGATCAAACACTTCCACCGTGAGGAAGACTCATGGGAGCATGTAATGAGGGAAGGGGGAGAGAAATTTCTGAGAACTCTGATTATTCACCCTGTATTATGAGGTGCTTTTGATAATGTGTGAGTTTCTTCTCTGCAGGATGATGAGAATGAAAGAGGAACTGTGTGGGATACTCTGCAGATGAGTTTGATGTTGGTTACTCCAAATGTACTCACCACACCATCAAAGTGACAGAAGGCACACCTTTCTGAGAGAGGTCATGCCACCTAGCAACAGTGGAGGTTGAAGATGTTAGGCAGCACCTGCTGAAACTCAAGGATGCTGGAATTATCACTGAGTCGAGGAGTCCCTACTTGTCACCTCTCGTGTTGTGAGGAAAAGGATTGGGGAAAATACGAATGAGTGTTGATGATAGAACTCTGAACATACATACAATTCCAGACCAATATACAGTTCAATGGATCAAGAATGCTTTGGACTGTTTAAGTGGAAGCAAATGGTTCAGTGTATTGGATCTAAGAAGTGGGTATTACCAAGTACCAAAGAGATTATCGAAATTCCAAAGGCTTACAAAGTCATGAGAACATACCTATTTTGGTGGGGGATGGGTAGGAAGAGAATGTAATACCATGGTTTAAAACCAGGCTTTATTTTATTAATACAGTTATGTTGTTTGGTTTTGATTTTCTGCAGATTTTCTCGACGTGCAATGTGTTCCTTTAATTACGTTATTCTGTCAATTAATTCAGTTGTTTGATAAGTTAGGCTTTTTGAATTAGCCGGTGGGATTTGTCTTGTTAACAATTGGCCCGGAACATTTTAGAGGCACCAGGGGGGTAGTCATTTTCTAGAGAGAGCCGGAAAAAGGTGGAAAATGGAATGGGGCAACAAACCTAGCAGAAGAACATGAACTCATTAGGATGGACAGATACTGTCGTTGAAAAATTATCATACAATGGTCTCATGGAGAATGTACAGATAACTTTTAATTAGCTAGTTATCACATGACCTTGGAGAAAGTTCAAATCGTCTTGTCCTTGGATGTTCCCTGGATATTTATTTATATTTTGTTTGGACTGTGCTTTCAGGCATGTTGGATGTGTAAAGATGAAATGAATCTTCAAATTCTGGGAATGAAGTGATTCCTAATTGTTTGATCATAGTAGGGATGGAGAGCAGGTTAAGAGTTGAGGAGTGGTTAAGAGCCAATAAGGTAGAACATAGAATATAGAACAAAGGACACTACAGCATGGTGCATGCCCTTCGGCGCATGATGTTGAGCTAACCTTCTAATCTACTCTTAAAATCACCAAAGGCAAGTGATGCATTTGATGGGTCTATAGCATTTGAAGATGCATTCAGTTTGCTTGGATATGCATGTGGGATTCTTGAATTTTTATATCAATACATTCAGGTCCAAGGAGCATGTCTCTTGGCATTGAGCTTTGCAACTTACTGGTGGCACTAATTTGAGGAAGTATATCTGTTGTGCCTCCTAGTGTTCGTTTTTTTTTCCCCTCTCTGTCTTCCACATAAATCATCTAGTTGGAACATTTTGAAACCCATTCATTCCCTCCTTAGTTCATATTTTGAAGGATCAGAATGAGTTCAGACCTGCCTTCAGCTATAGCCCTAGGCTCTTCCACCTCTTGCTTATAGCATGGAACCTGGCTTTAAACAGGGAAAGATTGTCTTTCTGTGAGGGCCCAATCCTTGTCATGATTTGCATGTTGAAAAGATGAAGACCATAAGCCAGGAGCAGAGTCTGCTCTGCCATTTCATCATGGCTGTTTTATGATCCCTTACTAATCAAGAACTTATCAACTTCTGTTTTAAATATGACCAAAGATTTAGCCTTCACAGCCGTCTGTGTCAATGAATTCCACAGATTCATCACCTTCTGGCTATAGAAATACTTTATCTCTGTTCTAAAGGGTTATCCTTGTATTCTGAGGTAGTGCCCTCTAGTCCTAGACTCCTCCACTATAGGAAACATCCTCTCCACGTCCACTCTATCCAGGACTTTCAATATTTGATAGTTTTCAATGAGATCCACCCCCACCCCCCCACCCCCCATTCTTCTAGCAAGAGATAATGAAGCAGGAGGTCAATAAAGAGGAGGAAGAAGAACAAGGAAGAGATTACATATTATTTGTAAGGTTTACAATGATCCAAACGAGCAACAGGTCAGAGCTGGTGATCCAAATGTTTTCTATGCAAAGAAGTAAACTTGAAAAAATCTAACTTATCAACTGTTTAGGAAATCTGTATTTAATCAACAGTTTGCTTTGAGAACTATCACCCACCGAGCCACCAGCTAAAAACATCATTAACAATTGTAATTTTATCACTGTTCTTTTGATTTTCTGAATGACTTGTGGCTCAGACTTTGATTGAAATCTAATTTGGATAGTTTCTGTTCAAATGATGCACATCAAAGTTGCTGGCGAACGCAGCAGGCCAAGCAGCATCCGTAGGAAGAGGTGCAGTCAACGTTTCAGGCCGAGACCCTTCGTCAGGACCTGACGAAATGATACACTTCAAAGTTGCTGGTGAACACAGCAGGCCAAGCAGCATCCGTAGGAAGAGGTGCAGTCGACGTTTCAGGCCGAGACCCTTCGTCAGGACCTCCTGACGAAGGGTCTCGGCCTGAAACGTCGACTGCACCTCTTCCTACGGATGCTGCTTGGCCTGCTGTGTTCGCCAGCAACTTTGACGTGTGTTGCTTGAATTTCCAGCATCTGCAGAATTCCTGTTGTTTCTGTTCAAATGATGGTGTTTTTAACTAAATATAATAAAATATGCAATTTTCAAACAATGCATTGAGTTATTGGTTAACCATGCACTGCATTTTGAATTAATGTCACTGAAAAATACTTCAAATAACTTGATTTGAGGTCTGATTGAGGGAAGTCAAAACCTACAATCTCATATAGCCACTATATCAACTTTAGTTTTGAACCACCATGCATCTCCAGATAGTTGTATCTCTGTAAGGGTTACCTTGTATTCTTCTGTAGGTGTTGGACTACCTAGAAAAGCATTATACCCACACGTAGTTTACTGGAAGTGTTAGCAGCTAGGCAAAAAAAGCTTACGGTAAACAAAGTCAATATCACAGTTCAAGCTGACCACAGATTCTGATGAAAAGTTTATGGCTGCAGACATAAAACACACAGGAAACAAGTACACAGAAGCTAAAATGCACCACAACATCTCGTTGTTATATTCATTGAATTTTTACTCTGTACAAATTCTTCTGATTCAATGCCAAAGTCAGATAATCTCTAGATATAGTTTGATTTGAAAGAAAATTAGATGTGAGTACTAAACTACCACTGATAAGTTCACTTTGCATAAAGGCTCCAGGCCAGTGCTGTCAATACAATGACCTGGGTTTGTGTTTATCACAGGAAATGTATAGTTGCTTAATACTACACAATTGCCTGACTTCACAGAAGTCTTCAATGGCAGCAAGAGACAAATTTTCCTAACATCAGTGAGCATCTGTATTAGAAAACGTATATTGTTTGTGCAATGATTTAACTTTTTTCTGCAGAAAATTGCAATAGAAGGATACCCCAGAGGGATGTTAAAGTGCCCAGAGCTATTCATTTATGTTTATTCAGCTTTTTAGGTGCAGCCAAAATGCTATCATGCTATCTGCCAAAATACTGTATTTCAACTATTGCCCTGCAATTCTAATACTCCATAATTTCTACTTAACATTGAACATCTAGTTAACAACCTCCAAGAGGACCACAACCTTGTCATAGGGTTTGGAGGCTTGGGTGCAACAATGACCTGAAGAGCTATGTTGAATGGAAGCAGGGCTTTATACTTTGGCTCTTGGTGGAGTTACCCATGCCGAACAGGTCAAAGGGTAGAGGCCAGACTAATAGTAGTCCACCAGTCGTCTAGGTTCAGGGGTTCAGCTCAGAGCTAACAACCCTGGTTGGTAAAACAAAATTGTTACGGAAACAGCAATGACGATTCCTTCTACATCTGAGTGCGCTGCTATTTCTGAGTCTCCACCCAGGGATCTACATGACTGAAAGTAGTGAAAAACACGAGGAAGCTACTGACATGATGAAGGAAGCCCACCAGAGATAGAGGACCTTCATTGCTGCCCTAAATTCTGGTGGCATAATAAGCAGTAAGTATCTAGTTAGCAAGAAGGAAGTAAAAGCAGTACATTGCATGAGATCATATATATCATGTGATTATATTCTTTACAAGTTTTAATTAATAAGGGCTTTCCATTTAAAGGTAACGAGTTCATGGCATAAAATTGATTTCACACAAGTGGAAAAAGTTCAATTAAAGAAATATGTAAATAAGTTCTTGCATAAATTGCCTTGATGGGCAATGAAGATTGACAAAGGTCAGGAGATCACAGTTACTATTGTAGGAAAATGCACATGTAGCATCTGTTAAGACTCTTTGAAAGTGTAATCTGATTTGTTGCAATCCCTTGCTTTTTCCCGTACCTCTGCAAATTTTTCTCCTTCACACAACTCATTTCTCGAATGTGTTGCTACTTCAGAATGTTTTGTGTGTGTGTGTATGTTAGACCACTGGAAGTACAATTTCAGACTACTTGTATCACATAAGAATTTGGAGAAACATGAAATTAACTTTTATTGAATATAATGTAATTAGTTGCATAATGGTGCTGACACTTTGCAATAGATCAACTAAGCTAAAATGTTTTGCTATGGGTTTTGTTTGTACTCAGTGTCTGAGGCTTCTCGCTTAAGTGTCTAACAGTAATTAGCCAACGTTGATGGATTCTAGTTACCCTGATACCGTTTCTCCATGAATGCAATGTCCTGCTGAAACCTTTCACCGTGCTCGTCATTGACAGCACCAAGATTTGCAAGGAAGAAACCTAAATCGGAATACAGAAAATGAATCTTTATTGACATATTGTACTTCATGGTTTTGTATGATGGAAGCGTGTTGTCAACCAGCTGCACATAGTTTAGTGCTCTGTAGTTGCCAAGAAAATTTTCAACAATATCCTTGAATGCATTCCAAGCAATTTTCTTCAGTCCCACGAGAAGCTCTTTAAATTGCCTGTCATTGACATGTTTGATTTGTGGACCAACAAAAATGACTTCCTTAATCAGTTATTCTGACTTGAATTATGAATTGAAATAACAAATATAGGCAATCAAAAAATAGTGCATGATATTGAAATTTCATGGAGATTTTCATGATCTGCAGCCCAAAATCCATAAGGTACACCTAAAAGTATTCAAGAAGCAAAATCTTTGTTGTCCAGTACAATTATTCAGTTGCCACTTTGAAATCTATTTTTGAATTTGCTTGCATCCTGCCTGACAGTGCAACACATACATTTATGCCAATTCCCTTGAATATCTCAGCCACTCATTAGCATGGTTTTGATTCCATACAAGTTCAAAGTGCATTTATTTTCAAATAATGTACAGTATAAATTATACACCTTGAGATTTGTCTACTTACAGGCAGCCACAAAGCAAGAAACCTGAAAAACCCAATTTTAAAAAAAAAGAAAGACCAAATACCACTGTGCAGAGAGAGAGAGAGAGGGGGAAAACACATCATACAAACAATGGAAGCAAACTAAGCCCCAGCTCCGCTCCTGGAGCAGAAGGCGTATGCCCAGACCTCGGTTCCACTTCATCACACCAGCGGGGCAGAAATGCAAATGCAAAGCAGCCACGCCAGTTCACCACCTCTGTGCCATGGAGAAAAGGATCAACATTCGTGGGAGAGTGAGCGAAATCAGCCCGACCTCTGCCTCTGTTCCTGACACTTCGGCTTCCAGACTAACTGTGCCAGCATTTAAATTGTCCAAGGTCTGGGTAGTTCCTTGCTCTAAGACTTGGGCCCCAGTGCCACGATATGCTTAGGCCGCCCAGCCTGAAGCCACTTTCGATCTCACCAAATCGGCTTGGTGCTCGGAGCAATCTAACCTCGCACCCGCGTTAGGTGGACCGGCATCGCAACTCTTTCGCATCGACTCCTCTCCAAATCACTCCCGCCGTCTCCGGCAGTGATATGAACTCTATCTGCCACCTGGGGCTCAAACACATTGGCCCACCGTCTGTGGCGATAATTCATCATAATTTGCTTCAGAAAAGATGTTAATAAGTGACGTTTTTAGTTGAATCGCTTGCCTTTCGATCTGCTAGTAAGCTGCCGAATGCCTTTGGTCGTACCATCGTAATCCAGAAGGGTGTAGGTTTTTCCCAGCTTTGTGAGATTTTGCAGTGCTTTTTGAGATTTTTTTCCCAAAATAATTGAGGCCGGTGCTACTTTTTACTGCTGCAAAATCATTTTAATCACATCAAGCTACACTGGAAAAATTTAACTTTTTTTTCTTTATGCCATCTGGACATGATGTGTCTGATGTGAATAACAGAGGGTTTAATAGCCTCACACTTCAACTCCAGACATCAGGAATCTAGCATGTAGGTCCATATCAACTAACAGTTATCAACTGGTCAATTTAAGTTTTGTTTAATCATGTTTTTTTAATATAAACCAATAAGAATGAGAAGGGATTTTTGTATTTCAGCAAACTCAGCATAAAACTCAGTGCAAAGCTTTTACTTTTGGCAATAACATCCAAACGACAGAGACACCTGATTCTCAAAATAAACCCAGCCTCTCACCTGCCATTCAGGCAGAAGGTATCTCACTACATTGACGGTCTTAGACCTATAGGACAAACAGATGACACTTGCTAAGTTTATTCCACTGCTTCAATGTCAGAGTACCACAACAACATTTAAAAGACATTTGGATATCTATGTTGGAAAGGTTTAGAGGGATAGAGGTCAAACACGGGTTAATGAGACTAGCTTAGATGGGCACCTCGGTTGACATGAATGAGTTGGGGGAAAGGGCGTATTTCCAAGCAGTTTTACACTCCGAGGCCCTCTGTTGGTCGAGGTTGACCATGAATATTGTGTCCTTGCTGTCTACATGATATGCAAACCAGGGCGGTATGATATGGAGAGCAAGCTCTTGCCCGTGCGCTGGGCTCCCCCTCTCCATGCAGCTGATGAATCCAAAGGTACAGCAGAGACTGATACAAATTGGGACCAGTGGCATCGCAGGAGTTGCCAGTCAGGACTGAGCTCAACGTTGGACTGCCCTAGGTACTCCAGCTCCAGATTTTTCCTCAGAGTTTACTTCTGAAGCTATCCCCTGGAGTTTATAGCCACAAGGCAGTGGAGGTTTGTGATCAAGGTTTTCCTTCACCTAGAGCTGATGAGCCCCATCTGCCCAAAATGATTGGTTTTAATACACCAGTAATCCATCTTTTCTGCTTCTCCTGTCAGTAGAAATGGCTCCACCAGGCTTGGTGGCCATGCTACACTTGAAGGCCAGGAGCTGGACTTGGTTGTCAGAGGCTATTTGAGAAGCACACCATTAGGAGCATTTAATAGGTAGTGGGAGCTTATCTCCATTATTTCCCCAGACTATGACAACCTTAAGGAACCAGTTATTACACTATGATTCTAAGAAGCAGGTGAAGAATGATCTAATAAGGTAACAAAATTAAAGTCAATGTGATCTAGAATCTCAATGATCTATTTCTTTGAGGAAGCTTGGGTCTTTCTTGGCGGTGACTTACGTAAACATTTAATACCTCTTCCATGCCTGTTGGCTCCATGGGAAGATTTTCCTTTTGGTCTCTGATCAGCCTGACCATTCCTCTTCCAGCCCTTTTTCTGCTCATATACCAGCAGGAAACTTTTGGGTGTTTTATTTTTATGCACGTTTGTGTTAATAATCTAGAATCTGTTATGTATTTGTTCTTCCTGATTTATTTTGCTCTCTGCTCTACTTTACACTCTATAATACCTCTGGTAGTAGAAAAGGATTTCTACAAGTGATAGAGTAAACAACTCATTTAAAAATCAAGTAATACCCTTCGAGTGAAGTAATACAGTCTCCAGAGGTGGTTAATCACATCACCATCGGTTGAGTAACACCTCCTCTATTGATGGTACAATAGTTTCCTCCAGTGATTAACGATACCTGAAATGTATTTATTTATTTAATTTGGAGATACAGCACGGAACAGGCCCTCTCTGTCCATGGAGCCAGCAGCCCACCTATTTAATCCTGGCCTCACCACAGGACAACTTAAAATGACCAACTAACCTGCGAACCAGTACATCTTTAGACCATGGCAGGAAACCGGAGCACCCAAGGGAATCCCAAGGGCAGAAGGGAAGAATGTACAAACTTTCTTGTAGAGGATGCCATAATTGAACTCTGAACTTTGATTCTTTGAGCTGTAATAGAGTTGTGCTAGCCGCTATGCTTTCATGGTGCTATAGAGGCTATACTGATAGATCAGCACTTCATCCAGTGCAGGAATAACAAAGCCTTTGGTAACAGAATAAGACTACATTGATTGATCAGGTGTCACTGCTAGTAGTGGTCTAACAACATCTCTAGAACATAGAACACAGAACATTACAGCAGCCCATGATGGTATGCTGAACTTTTAAAATGCTCTACGGTTAAGCTAACCCTTACCTCCTACAGAACCCTCCACCTTCCTATCATTCAAGTGCTTATCTAAGAGTTTGTTAAAAACCCCTCATGTATCTGCCTCTATCATCACATCTAGTAATGTGTCCACACACCCACCACTCTCTGTGTTTAAAATAAACAAACAAACAACCTCTGACATCTTCCTTATACTTTCCTCCAAAACCTTAAGGTTATGTTCCCTTGTACTAGCCATTTACATACTGGGAAATTTTCTCTCACCATCCACCCGATCAATGTTATTTTTCTTTAAATAAGTTCGATGATGTTTCTTTGTTTTGCTTGCAAGAAGACAAATCTCAAGGTTGTGTACTGTATATGTATTTTGATCATAAATGTACTTTTGACTTTATCATTTTTTCACACCACTATCAGGTTACCTCTAATTCTTCTTCACTCCAAAGAGAAAAGCCCTAGCTCATGCAATCACACTTCAAAAGATATGTCCTTTAGTCCAGGCTGCATCCTGTCCCCCATCATGCCATCACAAGGAGATCTGCAGATGCTGGAATTTCAAGCAACACACATAAAAATTGCCTCCCCTTTTCTTTCTCCCTAGGCCTCCTGCCCCATGATCCTCTCATATACTTTTTGCCAATCAACTTTCCAGCCTCATCCCTCCCCCTCCTGTCTTCTCCTATCATTTCGGGTCTCACCCCTCCCCCTCCCACTTTCAAATCTCTCACTATCTCTTCCTTCAGTTAGTCCTGACGAAGAGTCTCGGCCCGAAACGTCATCTGTACCACTTTCTATAGATACTGCCTAGCCTGCTGCATTCACCAACATTTTTTATGTGTGTTCTTCATCATGCCATGCTGACTATCCCTAATCAGACTCTGCTCCTCCAAATACTTGCAAATCCCACCACTGTAGTAAGACTCACTTGTCTATAATCCCCAGGGTTATCCTTAATACCTTTCTTGAACAAAGGAATAATATTTGCCAGCCTCCAATCATCTAGTACTACTCCTGTGGCCAAAAAGGACATAAAGATCATCACCAATGGTGCAGTAGTCTTTCCTCTCACTTCTTGTAACCTGGGATACAATCTCATCTGGTCTTGGGGACATTTATCCTAATGTTTTTCAAAAGTTCTAACACATCCTCTTTCTTACCATTAGCACGTTCATACATATCAGCCTGTTTTATGCTGTAGTCATAAACATTAACAACACTCTCACTGGTGAATACTGACTCCAGACACATGTTTCCTCTTCTATCCCTGAATGGTCCTACCCTCAATCTGGCCATCCTTTTATTCTTCACATATATGTAGAACAGCTTTGGGTTTTCCTTAATCCTACTTGCTGAGGTCTCCTCATGTTCCCTTCTAGCTCTCCTAAGTCCATTCTTCAGCTCCTTCTTGGCTACCTTGTAACTCTCAAGACTCCTGTTTGATTCCTGTTTCCTAATCCTTAAGTAACCTTCTTTCTTCCTCTTGACTGGATGTACTACATCTCTTCTCAACCATGGTTCCTTGACCATACCATCCTTTCCCGGCCTCGATAGGACAAACTAATCCTTCAGTGGGGTAAACCCGTGGAAAGCTGTGGAAAGCATCTGGCCCAGATGGAGTACCTGGCTGATTACTGAAGAACTGTGCTGATCAACTGGCTAGAACGTTCACTGATATTCTCAACCTCTCACTTTGGGGAAATTGAGGTATCCACCTGCTACAAGCAAGCTTCAGTTGTATCGATGCCTAAGAAGAATATGGTAACTTGCCTCAATGACTATTGTCTGCTGGCACTTGCATCCGCTGTGATGAAGTGCTTTGAGACATTGCTGATGAAGCACATCAACTTCTGCCTGAGAAGCAACTTGGGTCCACTCCAATTTGCTTACCATCGCAACAATTCAACAGCAGATGCAATTTCATTGGCTCTTCACCCCACCCTGGAACATCTGGACAGCAAAGACGCATTACACCAGAATGCTCTTCATTGACTACAGTTCAGCATTCAATACTACCATCCTTTCAAAACTAATCAATAAGTTCCAAGACCTTAGCCACAATACACTTGATCCTTGTACAAATAGATCCTCAATTGTCTCACTTGCAGACCCCGTCAGTTCAACATCTCCTGTACAATCCCCATCAGCATGGATGCACCACAAAGCTGTGTGCTACGCCCCCTGTTCTACTCACTTTATACTTATAACTGTGAGGCTAAATATATCTGCAATGCCTTATTTAAATTTGCTCACTGTCATTAACCGAATCAAAGGTAGAGACGAATCGGCATACCAGAGGGAGACTGAAAACTTGGTTCAGTGGTGCCACAACAACATCTCACTCAATGTCAACAAGGCAAAGGAGCTGATTATAGACTTCAGGAGGAGGAAACCAGAGGCCCATAAGCCAGTGCTCATTGGGGAATCAGAGGAGGAGAAGGTTAGCAACTTCAAACTCCTCAGTGTTATCATTCCAGAGGATCTGTCCAGCGTCATGAGAGACCCCTAACCATCCAGCATTCCGGCCATGCTCTCTCCTTGCTGCTGCCATCAGGGAGAGGTACAGGACCCACACCACCAGGTTTAGGAACAGTTATTGCCCTTCAACCATCAGGCTCTTGAACCACAGGGATAACTTCATTCAACTTCACTCACCCCAACACTGAACTGTTCCCACAACCTATGGACATACTTCCAAGGACTCTTCCTCTTATGTTCTCCATTTAATGCTTATTTATTTATTATTTTTATTTTGCTTGTTTTTATTTGTTTCTTTGTATTTACTATGAATGCCCACAAGAAAATGAGTCTCATGGTTGCATATGTAGTTTGATAATAAATTTACTTTGAACCTTTGAATTTTGAGAACCCCCAGCAAATGCCACATTTCTGTTGTGCATTTCCCTGGGTACATCTATTCCCAATTTATGCTCTCCAATTCCTGCATAATAGCATTATAATTCCCCCTCCCCAATTAAATACTTTCCTATATTGTCTCATCCTATCCTTCTCCAGGACAATAGTAAAGGTCAGGGAGTTGTGGTCACTGCCTCTGAAATGCTCTCCCACTGAGAACTGACACCCGAACTGGTTCACTGTGTAGCACCAAATCCAATATGACCTCTCCACATATTGTACCAGGACCCTTTTCGTGATATCCTGAACAAATTCCACCCCATTGAAAACCTTTTTGCACAAAGGAGGTGCCAATCTATATTAGGGATGTTGAGGTCCCACATGAAAGCAACATTGGGAGGAGATAATCTGCAGATGCTTTTGGATTTCGAGCATCTGCAGATTTTCTCTTCTTAGTGATTTGACTACTATTGCGTGTGTTGCTTTAAAACAACCCAGTTATTTTTGCACCATTCCAAAATCTACCTCCCAATGTGTTCCCCAGGGTGTAGAGTATTGCTGCTCCTCATGGTGGCGTAACTCTCTCAATGTGTGGAGAGACATTGCCTCCAGTAATGCAGTAAAAGTGTCTCTCGTGATAAGCAGCAATGCCTTCAGAACTGGCTAATTTTTCTTCTCTGTTAAGGCAACAAAACTGCTTCTAGTGAAATAGTTTGCAGTGATGCAATCTCTTAGGATGGAGTACATGTCTCCAATGACAGTGTAAATCTGCGTCAGTAGCAACAGCTCTAGCGATGAAGTAGCTTTCTGTGATAAGCACCTATCTACCAATGGAATAACATCACCTCTAACAATGGAGAACAATCCCTCGAGAGATGAAATTATGTCTCCCCTTTTGATGAACAATTTTCCCTCTAATAATGGTATAAACCATGCTTCTAGTTAGAATAGTATTTAAATGCTTTTATGGCCTCAAATAATGAAGCAACATACCCTGTCATAATGTAGTTTCCATGTCTTGCAGTGATGCAGCAGTGCACTCTCTAGTGATGTAGAGATGCGCCATCTAGTGATGATTTGCTGCCCTCTCTAACGCGGAGTAAAAACCTTAGCAACACACACAAGATGCTGGAGGAACTCAGCATGTCAGGCAGCATCTATGGTGGGGAATAAGCTGTCGACGTTTTCTGTCCAGTGATGAAATAAACCCATCTTCCACCTTTACCACCAATTCTTCCCCCCCTTCCAGTAATGAACTAACATATCCTCTATTGATGGTTATACCCCTATTTGTGGCAAGGCTCTGGAGTGTGTTAATTGAATTGAATTATTGGCGAAATCGGGGTGGGAGATAGGGGGTGGGAGATGGCAGGTGGTAGTCTCTTCCCAGCTTCCCAAGTGATTATTAAGGAAATAATACCATTCTCTAAGGATGCATTCCTAAGCTTGTCAATCAGATTGGTTGATGCTTGCTTTCTGCAACTGTGCTTAGGAAATAGCAAGTGCCAAGTAATTTGTTGCTTTCCACCTCCAAATGAATGATTTATTTTAAGTATCAACACAGTTTGCAAAAATATGTGATTTCTTACATGGGAAAAAGAAGGAAACAAACAATACTTTGCAGTCTGATACTTATGTTTTAATGCAATGTGCCAAGATTTAACAAGCTACAAACAACAGACTGGAATACGCTTTGCAAATGTCATTCAAGTAGAAATAAGATGCTTTGCTAAAAGTCTACGCAAATCGATAAACACATTGATAAGTGACTTGAGTTCAAGTCAATGTCAAAAACTAGCAAAGGCTTCTTGGCTTGCATGATGCTCATTTAATCCAATGCTTTTTGCAGAAATAAGCAGTACAAGCAGATTATTGTATGAATGTCCACCTTATCACTTTAGGCAATACAGATTTAAGTAGCAAATTACAATGAGAACACTAAAAGCTTCTGTTCACAAATGTATGCGTGAGATAAGCGAATGAATTCAAACATCAAGAAAGCAAAGTTATAGGGAGATATGAATGTAAGAAATTGGTCAGTGGTAGACTATTTGGCCCATAAAAATCCTGCTCCACAATTAATTAAGACTTCAGTTGCAAGCATGAAAAAGCCTGTAGATGCTGGCAATCCAAAGCAACACACACAAAACACTGGAGGAACTCAGCAGGTCAGGCAGTATCTTCGGAAAAGAATAACCCAGAAAGATGTGTGTAAGATGATGATGATCATGTGGATAGTCAGAGGCTTTTTCCCAGGACTGAAATGGCTAGCACGAGAGGGCACAGTTTTAAGGTGCTTGGAAGTAGGTACAGAGGAGATGTCAGGGGTAAGTGTTTTACGCAGAGAGTGGTGAGTGCGTGGAATGGGCTGCTGGCGATGGTGGTGGAGATGGATACAACGCGGTCTTTTAAGAGACTCCTGGACAGGTACATGGACTTCAGAAAAATAGAGGGTTATGGGCAACCCGAGTTAATTTCTAAGGTAAGGACATGTTCGGCACAGCTTTGTGGGCCGAAGGGCCTGCACTGTGATGTAAGTTTTCTATGTTTCTATGTTAACATTTCAGCCCAAGACCCTTCATCGGGACTTTAGGGCCTGCTGAAGGGTCTTGGCCCAAAATTTCGATTGTTTACTCTTTTCCATTGATACTGCCTGACCTGCTGAGTTCCTCCAGCATTTTGTGTGTGTTGCTTAAGACTTCGGATGATCAGATCTATAGTTTTAATAGCACTTTCCACCTCATTTATATAACTTCTTATTTTTGTGGAATCCAAACGTCCATCTGTTTATCTGTCATTGTTCTTATAAACATCAAAGAATGGAATAATAAATTTCCATCCACCATGGGGATACACTTGCATTTGTGTTTCGATCTACATTATAATTGAGTATACAAATGTAAACTGAGACTGTCCCACATACCTCCCAACCATGCTGATCAGATTTCAGCATCCACCCTCAATAACGCCCAACCCTCACCACCGGCAAGTTATCTTGTGTTAGTTATCCTTGCCCAGGTTCTCTTTATTCTGGACCTCCAACGATTCTTAGTCTATTGAAGATTATTTGTCCTGGATGGAAGGGATTGGTACTTGAGAATACTTATAAATATAGTCAGATACAAATCTCCCGTGTGTGGCAATTCTGTGGTGAAACTGCTTTGTTAATGAGAGAAGTCAAAGGAGAATGGGCAAACTAGTTCAGGAAGATGACAATAACTCAAATAACCACTTGTTACAACAATGGTTTGCAGAAGAGAAATAACCGGGCTACAGCAGCAGAAGACCATGAACATACACACAGTGGCCACTTTATCTAATAAAGTGGTCAGAGTGTATATACTCCTTCTGTTTCAACCACAAAGCAAATAAGGATACACAGACTTCTGTCAATTTCATTCCTTCAGGTTCAGGAATTAGTTGCTCATGAGCATCAGAAACGATTTATTCAGGAGAGAAGAGAATGCAAATTAGAGGAAAAAATGAGTTTCCAGTCCAGAGAGGCAAAGATCTTTTGATTCTTTTGTCATCTTTTAAAATTTTGGAATTGATAGGACCTAACAATAGTCCTCAAATGCCAGATGGTTGAGATGTTCATGTGCTTCTCCTTCTTATCTACAATACTCTTATCCCTTGCTCACTGTTGAAGGCCTTTTGACACTTGAGCTTTCAGCATTTAATTCTAGAAACCCTTACTAGACTCAACAATGTACTGCCATTCTGGGATCAGGCTGCTCAGTATCATTTTCTCTGCATCTCTTACCTCGAAATTAAAAAGCGTTTCATCTCAATAGCTTATAACCCAGCTGAATGTGGATCATTGGTCCCTAGAAA
The DNA here is from genome assembly GCF_963921235.1 of Mobula hypostoma. NCBI lineage: Eukaryota > Metazoa > Chordata > Chondrichthyes > Myliobatiformes > Myliobatidae > Mobula > Mobula hypostoma. The sequence continues at coordinate 16,915,727 of NC_086105.1, read as the reverse complement.
AATCCAAAAAAATAACTGCTGAAACAAAAACAGAAAATCTTGGGGTATCTCAAGAAATCAGGGAGCATCTGTAGATAGAAAAATAATCAATGGTTCAGATGAGTGATCAGAACTTCATCTGTTCCCTCTTTCTATTTTTGCATGTTCTTCAGCCTAATAGATTTAGCCATACTGAAGAAAAGGCATGCAGAAGGGTCTAGGTGTGGTTCATTATGTCGCATTGGAAGTATGGTTTTCTGATGAGATTAGTCATAGTCATACTTCATTAATCCCGGGGGAAATTGGCTAAGTAATACGGCCGGAGTCCAACAGCAAAAAGTTCAATATCTGGGCTACAGACATGTTCCTTGATCGTAATATGCCCAGGATTGCACCATCTGTAATTTACCAGAACCGCCAGCCCCCCTCCTTTATGCTTACCGCTCTCAGTGCAATTCCGGTCAGCTGGAACGGTCTGGAAGCCCTCTATGGAAATGCTTTGATCGGGTATGTCCTCGTGCAGCCACGTCTCAGTGAAGCACATGACACTGCTCTAGATTCAGCATATAAAGCTGGCTTCTCCATGAAGCAGTTCTCTCAACCCAACTGGAAGAGCTGCACCTGCACAGCTTCAGCGAACTTGATTCAACCCTGATCTCCTTCGGTACATGTATGAAATATATATATTACACACGGGCTTCCACCAAGTGCTTCAATTTAGTACATTGTTCATGGTCATTGTAAATTGCCACATGTCTGCAGGTGAGAGGTAGAACCTGGGAAGTGGTGACAGGAGTAAAAGATATGGTAAGTTATCAGGTGAACAGAATTGCTCTGAGAAGTAGCATAAACCCAGTAGATGGAACTGGCCTCTTTCTATGTTATAAGAAAATACTGTGTATATTGAATACACTCATGGCACACCTATCTTACTATAACATGCATGTTCCAATCTAATAAATTAATATGTTCCCTGCTGTAGTATCTAAGAATGTTACTTACATGAATTTCCAAGAAGGATTAAGCAAGGTTTCACAGAAGAGAACACTAACAAAAGAGAAATACTGTGGAAATAGAATCAACCTATTAGACCAGGGACAGGTTATGCGAGTAGGCTAAAAATAGAAGTTAATATTTGGATTTGTGAAATATTGATGGAGTATTTTCTGAATGGCGACAAACCAGGAACTGAGTATGAGTGAAGAATCTATCTACCTATATCACAAAAAGCCAGTGGACAGATACAGAAAATGCTTTAAAAAGCTCATACGTTTTTGCTTTTTGTCTTGACAGAGCTGAAAGACTAATGCTTAGTTTTCTAAACAGCTTGCAGATCCATGGACCCCTCAGTTAACTGTAGTGATCTACAGCATAAAAAACGTTGGGAACCCCTGTGACTAGTGAAATACTGTCTGCTGTAGTGAATCCAGACTTGAGCTTTCATCTCGAAGGTCTTTGTGTCCTAAGGTACAATACAGTTTCATTGGAATGATATTTAAATGATTAACTTTGTGGACAGATTGTATAGATGAGATAACTCTGTTTACTATTGAAGATTAATAATCAACAGAACGAACTCATCTATACTATCTGTCCACCAAATCAAACAAAATCAATCACTTATGGACTGGAATAAGTATTTACAGTCATAAACCTGCTTTATTCAATGAGATTATCTGGGACTAACTTTCAGATGCCTTGTTTTGCCTCATGTCCCTTAATACCTTGGGTGCGTAGTAATCGATTAACATGAGATTTAAGATTAACATTTATCCCAGACACTCAATCCCTGATCTGTTCATGTAGGCACAGTATTTATGTGGTCAAACTATTTAAGTCCCATGCCAATGATATCCCACAAGCTGTTGAGAGTAGAGATTGTCACGACTGTCATGCCAGGGGCAGAGGGTTAGGTTGTCTCTTCTTGAAGGTGTTCCTTGCCACTGAGTAGCCCACTCAGGAAAGTTGTCAATGTTTTGCTGCGTGCAGGCACGCTCTACTTCAGATGCTAGAAGAATTGTGAATGGAATTGAGCATTGTGTAATCATCATTTCCATTCTGACCTTATGATGGATGGAAGACTATTGACGAAGCAGCTAAAGGTGGCTGAGCCGAGGGCACTGCCTGAGGAACTCCGCGACAATTCAATCCTGCCATACCTTTCGCATTGAACTCTTTCATATAGGCAACATAATAGTGCTTGGAGTCAGGTTGTCCTGGAAATACAGAAACCAGGTGTTTGTGTAGAGTTTACTGAAGAGTAAATTGTTGATTGATTACACTAGTTATGCACTTTCCATTGCTTTGCTGACAACTGAGGGAAGATTGTCTGGGGGTAGAAATTGTTTAATTGGATTTGGCTTACTTTTTAAGGAACAGGACAAGTCTAACGAAGCGGAATGAATCGAGCTGGCTGAGGACTGGCTTCTGCAATGGTGGAATCTCAGGAAAAAGATCAGGTAAATTATCCATTCAGCATTTCTGGATGAACATAGCTGCCCGATATTCAGCCTTGTTCTGATTACTTTCAAGTTGAGCCCTGTCATTATTGAGGATGAGGTGCTCTCGGAGCCTCTTCCTCAGATTAACTCTATAACTGTTCACCAGCATTAACAACACAACGTAGCAGGACTGCAGAGTTTTCATTTGATCTGTTGGTTATGAGATGACTTTGCTCTATTTATTGGATGCAATCTTTTTCTCAGATCAGTGTGCCTGCGTCCTTATATTGCAACTTCATCAGATTAGTTCCTCATGATTAGATAGGTCTGATGTTGCTCCTTGCATACCTTGTGGGCTTGCCATTGAACTAGCTTTGATCTCCTGGTTGATAGGAGGTCCATGGGGTTATAGTATGTGTTTTGTGTTTCCGCAGCTATTGTTGAGGAGAGAAAATTGTACTAAGTCATAACTTTAGTTTGTACATTTCCGCTGGAATTTTTCTGACTGACAAATGTAATTCTGGAGGAAGACGCTGGAGAACGGCTACACCGTCATTCGGAATCTTCCACAATTTTATTTGCTGATGTTACAACGGATGAGTGGGCTGGTCCCCAAGAAAATTCACACATAACTTTCCTACTTCCTCATTGTTTCTGCAGTAGGGTGGGCCAATGAGCTACCTGAAAATGTTCTGCAGCCGCTAAAATATAAATTTGCCATATTAGCAGTCTTAATGTCATAAAAACATTTATCGGCATATATGGCAGCATATCTTTAAGTTTCCACCTCCTTGTGTATAAATATTTGCGGAGTGACAAATATTTCTAGTTCCTATGTGAAGTATCACATTGTCTTCCGTAATTAGAATTGTAAGCAATGCTGAAAGTACCTTCCCCACACATACCGCATGTAAGTCAAGTGGAGTAAACATAATTATAAGTTTAAATAAAGTAAAAAAAAACGAGGAATGCATTATAAAAAGTGTCTGGGGGGAAAAAAAAACAACTCCTTGAATATGCTACAAATCCATCCACTAGGAAAAATTGTTAGATTTAAGGCAACTTATTAGATGGAAACATGTTTTGCAGATGAATTAAATTGACAGAACTGAAAATCTGTCACTTTTGTCATTATTCATCATTTGGTTATGTTTTCAGCTACCTCATCTCTGAAAGGTCCGTTTAGCCATTCCATTTCTGGCGGATCTGCTGGGGTTACAGTAAAAGACTGAGAGAACATTTACTAGAAAATGAAATCAATTGAAATGCAGTAACACCCCAGAACTTCAATGCAGCACATTGTGATTATTAATGCATATTGAAAGGGACGGGCATTGCATTTCTACCACCTCATTCCTCCGCAGTTTTATCAGCAGAAAAATGAATATTGGGAAGATGACAATGTAGAGAAGGGTGCTACAAAGGGTAGTCAAAACTTCCCAATGCGTCACTGGCACCAGTCTACCAGCTAATCAAGAGAAAGGTGCTGGAAAAAGGCCAGCAATATCATGTAAGATCCCACCTAGTCTGCTCACTGACTGTAGGTCAGATGCCCTCAGGGAAGGGGCTATACAACATCCATGCCAGGACCACCAAACTCAGAAACAGATACTCCCCCCCACCCCCAAGCCGTCAGGCTGATCAACACCTCCACCCATTAACCGACCCCATCACAGCCACACCACCACTTCTTTATCATTTCCTGTCAGAGTCACCTTGTGTATAGACACTCCTGTGCCTGTTGTCACTTTATGTACATGCAACCAGTCTATGTAAATAAGCTTATCTTATGTACTTAGTGATTTTTTAAATTGTGTTCCTTATGCTTATTGTGTTCTTTTTATGCTGCTTTGGACCTGGATTAAAAATTACTTTGATCTCTTTTACATTTGGGGACTGACAAATGACAGTAAAGGCTGATTTATACTTGTGCATACTAACTTGCACCGTAGCCTACGCAAGTGGGCTACGGCGTTGTGAGCATTTATACTTGTGCGTTGATGTGTCTGTGTCGCTCTGCAATTCATCGCCCAAACGCTAGTTGGCGGTGGGGTTTCTATGCCACTGTGTTGAGTTTCTTCATGTTGAAACTCAACACAAAGGAACTTAAACTTCAAACAATGGCGACTGTAACTGAAGGAGGGTGAATTTTCTGTATGTACAGTGTAGTGTCACTTAACAGAATTGGGAATTTTGAGCCAAAATCGATTTGTTGGAAAAAATCGGCACGTACACGCATGTGCACACACCTGCCCGTGCAAGGCTTCATGGTCATGGTAGTCTTTCTTTGGGTAAACAAGTTTAAAGCAAGCGTCTTTTTTCGTAAAAGCGAAAATCCTCTTTTGGTTAACGAAAACAGGTACTAATGTAGGTCTTTCATAAAAGCAAAATGTGTCCTCCATAATTTTGGAGGTCTGTAAAGCTTTATGGAAAGCACTGCAGCCAGAGTTCCTTCCCTGCCCTTCAGATGCCCAATGGGAAGCTATTGCAGCGTAGGAGGAAATGCAATGCTACCAAGCGGACCAATCACAGTTGTTTCGGTCTGCGTTGCCGCGACACGTAGTTACATTTTGCGAGAGGTGCGCATTAGGCTACGGCGTAGGGTTTGGCGTAGATACAGTGTAGGGTTCGCGGCTACGGCGTACATTTGACGCACAAGTATAAATCAGCCTTGAGCAATCTTGAATTTTAGCTAAAATGAATACTTCTCTCCATGTTTGTGTTCTGCTGATGAGAAGCAGAAAAATAAAAGAAAACTAAAACACAATTGATACTGAAAACTGAACATGCTGGAAAGGTGCAGCAACCATCCTACGGCTGTAGAGAGTGGATGTCCAACACTTCCGCACCATCCACCACAAGCAGGACTTTCCGGTGGCCAGACATTTAAAATCAAAATCCCATTCTGACTAGCTGATTCATGGCCTCCTCTTGTGCCAAGATGAGGCCACACTTGGGGTTGGAGGAGCAACACCTCACATTCTGTCTGGGTACCCTCCAACCTGATGGCATGAATATCAATTTCTGCTTCCAAGGAACAAATTCCACTCCCTCCTCCATTCCTCTAATCCCCACTCTGATGTTTTACTTCTTCTCACCTGCCTATTACTTCCCCTGGGTCCCTACCTCCTTCCATTTCTCCTATTGTCCACTCTCCTCTCCTATCAGACACTTTCTTCTCCAGCCCTTGACCTTTCCCACCCACCTGGCTTCACCTTTCACCTTCTAATTATCCTCTTTCCCCTCCCACCACCTTTTTATTCTGGCATCTTCCCCCTTCCTTCTCAGTCCTGAAGACGAGTCTTGGTCTGAAATGTCGACTGCATACTCTTTTTCCATGGATGCTGTCTGACCTGCTGAGTTCCTGCAGCACTTTGTGTGTGTGTGTGTGTGTGTGTGTTGCTTGGACTTTCAGCATCTGCAGACTTTCTTGTGTGTGAGATTAGCATTAATATTTTGTTGATCATTCACCAGTTTCTGTAGGTTTTCAAGATTAGACCATAAGACATAGGAGCAGAATTAAACCATTCAGCCCATCTAGTCTATTCTGCCATTCCAACACAGCTGACCTTGGATCACACTCAACCCCATACACCTGCCTTCTCGCCATATCCTTTGATGCCCTGACCAATCAGGAAACGATCGACTTCTGCCTTAAATATACGCACAGGCTTGGCCTCCACTATAGTCTGTGGCAGAGCATTCCACAGATTCACTTCTCTTGGGCTAAAAAAAATTCCACTTTACCTCTGTTCTAAAAGGTTGCCCCTCTATTTTGAGGTGGTGCCCTCTAGTTCTGGATACTCACATCATGGGAAATACCCTCTCCACATCCACCCTATCCAGTCCTTTCAACATTCGGTAGGTTTCAATGAGATCCTCCCATATTATTATAAATTCCAGTGAGTACAGGCCCAAAGCTACCAAACACTCTTCATATGTTAACCCCTTCATTACTGGAATCATCCTTGTGAATTTCCTCTGGACTCTCTCCAATGACAATACATCCTTTCTGAGATATGGGGACCAAAACTGTTGACAATACTCCAAGTGCGGCCTGACTAGTGTCTTATAAAGCCTCAGCCTTATCTCCTTGCTTTTATATTCTACTCCCCTTGAAATAAAAGCCAACATTGCATTTGCCTTCTTTACCACAGACTCAACCTGTAAATAAACCTTCTGGAAATCTTGTACAAGGACTCCCAAGTCCCTCTGCACCTTTGATGTTTGAATTTTCTCCCCATTTAGATAATAGTCCGCACTATGGTTCCTTTTACCAAAATGCATTATCATACATTTCCCAACACTGTAATCCATCAGCCACTTTTTTGCCCATTCTTCCAATTTGTCGGAGTCCTGCTGCAATCGCATTGCTTCCTCAGCACTACCTACTCTTCCACCTATCTTCATATCATCCACAAACTTTGCCACAAAGCCATCAATTCCATTATCCAAATCATTGACAAACAATGTGGAAAAACAGCGGCCCCTATACTGACCCTTGAGGAACACCACTAGTCACTGGCAGCCAACCAGAAAAGGCTCCCTTTATTCCCACTCACTTCCTCCTGTCTGTCAGCCATTCCTCTGTCTATTCCAGTATTTTTCCTGTAATGTCGTAGGATTTTATCTTGTTAAGCAGCCTCATGTGTGGCACCTTATCAAATGCCTTCTGAAAATCCAAGTAAATGACATCCACTACCTCTCCTTTGTCCACCCTGCTTGTTACTTCCTCAAAGAACTCTAACAGATTTGTCAGGAAAGATTTCCCTTTACAGAAACCATGCTGACTTTGACTTATTTTATCATTAGTTTTCAAGTACCCTGAAACCTCAACCGTAATAATCGACTCCAACACTTTCCCAACCATTGAGATTAGGCTAACTGGCCTATAACTTTCTTTCTTTTGCCTTCCTCCCTTCTTAAAGAGTGGAGTAGTATTTGCAATCTTCCAGTCCCCCGGGACCATACCAGAATCAAGTGATTCTTGAAAGATCTTGACCAATGTATCTCTTCAGCAACCTCTCTTGGAACTCTGGGTTGTAATGCATCTGGTCCGGGTGACTTATCCACCTTAAGATTTTTAAGTTTGCCTAGCATTTTTTCCTTTGTAATAGCAATGGCACTCACTCCTGCTCCCTGATACTGACGGACTTCTGGCACATTGCTGGTGTCTTCCACAGTGAAGACTGAATCATAATACTTATTAAGTTCATCTGTCATTACTTTGTCCCCATTACTACCTTACCAGCATTATTTCTGCAGTGGTCCAATATCAACTCTCACCTCCCTTTTATTCTTTATATAACTGAAAAAAAACTTATAGTACTCTGTTTTATATTATTGGCTAGTTTGCCCTCATATTTCATCTTTTCCCTTTTTATAGCCTTTTTTGTTACCTTTTGTTGGATTTTAAAAGCTTCCTAATCATCCAACTTCCCACTCACTTTTGTTACCTTATATGCCCTTTCCTTGGCTTTTATGCAGTCCTTAACTTCCCTTGTCAGCCACGGTTGCCTACCCTTGTCATTTGAGAACAACTTCTTCTGTGGGACATATCTATCTTGCACCTTGTGAACTATTCCCAGAAACTTCAGCCATCTCTGCTCTGCCGTCATCCCCGCCAGTATCCTCCTCCAATTCACCTGGGCAAGCTCCTCTCTCATAACTCTGTAACTCCCTTTATTCCATTGTAATACTGATACATGTGACTTGTGCTTCTCCCTCTCAAATTGCAATATGAATTCCATCATATCATGATCACTGCTTTCTCAGGGTTCCTTTACATTAAGCTCTCTAATAAGATCCGGGTTATTACATAACACCCAATCTAAGATAACCTTTCCCCAAGTAGGCTCAAGCACAAGCTGCTCTAAAAAGCCATTCCATAGGCATTCAACAAATTCCCTCTCTTGTGATCTGACACCAACCTGATTTTCCCAATCCCCTTGCATATTAAAGTCCCCCTTTACAATTGTGTCATTATCTTTATTACATACCTTTTCTGACTTCATTTGCAATCTCAACCCCATGCCTTGGCTACTATTTGGAGGCCTATATACCATTGCAGTTTCTTAACTCCACTCACCAAGATTCAACATTCTCTGATCCGATGTCACCTCTTTCTGAAAATGCAGTTCCATCTCTTACCAACTGAGCCACACCACCGTCTATGCCATCCCGCCTGTCCTTCCAACACAAAGTATATCCTTTGATATTAAGCTCTCAACTATGAACTTCTTTCAGCCACGACTTAGCCCATAATGTCATAAAGATCAACCTGTAATTGCGCCACGAGTTCACCCATCTTAGTCCGAATGCTACACATATTTAAGTACAGCACCTTCAGTCCTGCATTCTTTGTCCTTTTGAATTTTGCCTCTGTGGTACTGCTTAACTCTTCGCTCTGTCTGCACGTGTATCCACACATTAGCTCATCCTTTCTTGCATTTATGTTACATCCATCATCTACTGGTAAACCTGCAGGCTCATCCTCAGCTCTAACATACTGGTTCCCATCCTCCTGCCATATTAATTTAAGCCTCTCCCAACAGCTCTAGTAAACCTGACAACAAAAATAATGATTCCCCCGCGGATTGAAGTGCAACCCATCCATTTGGTACAGGCCACACCTGCCCCAGAAGAGATCCCAATTATCCAGAAATCTGAATCACTGCCCCCTGCTGCAATTCTCCAGCCAAACATTTATCTGCCATCTTGTTTTATTCCTTTCCTCACTGTCGCATGGCACAGACAGCAATCTTCAGATTACTACTCTTACTTACCATTGTATATGTATTTTCCATAACTTTTTGGAGAAAAAAATAATGCATACAAAAGCAGAGTTAGTGATCATTTCCAGATGTCCACAAGTGCACCCAATTGTCGAATTCAGTTTCAACAGAGAATTTTGCAAAGGTACACTTCGAATTGTCTTGCTTACTGTGTTTCATGAAGGAATATTTTATTGCCTATAGCTGTCAGCTTTGCACAGAAATGATAATATGCTGTTTTTCAGAGGGAACATATAAATACTGTATATATTGATCAGCTGCTGCAGAATCTCATGTGTACCCATCTGTTTAAGGGGAAATTGTTTACAACAGCTGTTGTTTTATCATACATATTTAATAAATTTGAATTTAATAAGTGCACCCTGTAGAGAGACTGTGACAAAAGATAGGCAGAGGAGAAGACATAATTCCAGTCAGTTGGATGGGTTGAAATGTGTCTCTCTTAATCAGGAACAAGGACAATAATATTAGAACATGGATCAGTACATGGAACTATGACATTGTCAATTTTGTAGAGACTTGGCTGTTGCAAGGGCAGGAATGGTGGCTAGATGTTCTGGGGTTTGGATGTTTCAAAAGGCACAGGGAGTGAGGAAAAAGAGTTAGGGAATGGCATTGTTAATCAGGGACAGGATCACAGCAGAAAGGGAAGGTGTCATAGAGGGATTGTCTACTGCGTCAGTGCGGGTGGAAGTCAGAAAGGGAAAAATCACTCTTTTGGGAGTGTTCTGTAGATCTCTCCCATTTGTAACAGAGACACTGAGGTGCAAAAACAACAGGTTGTTATCATGGGTGACATCAACTTCCCTAATACTGATTAACATCTCCGAAGTGCAAAGCAGTACAAACTTGTTAGACAATAGACAATAGGTGCAGGAGTAGGCCATTCAGCCCTTCGAGCCAGCACTGCCATTCACTGTGATCATGGCTGATCATCCACTATCAGTATCCATTTCCTGCCTTATCCCCATAACCTTTGATTCCGCTATCTTTAAGAACTCTATCCATCTCTTTCTTGAAAGCATCCAGAGACTTGGCCTCCACTGCCTTCTGGGGCAGAGCTTTCCATATATCCACCACTCTCTGGGTGAAAAAGTTTTTCCTCAGCTCCATTCTAAATGGCCTACCCCTAATTCTTAAACTGTGGCCTCTGGTTCTGGACTCACCTATCAGCTGGAACATGCTTCCTGCCTGCAGCATGTCCAATCTTATATGTTTCAATCAGATCCCCTCTCATCCTTCTAAATTCCAGAGTATACAAGCCCAGTTGCTCCAATCTTTTGACATATGACAGTCCCGCCATCCCGGGAATTAACATCGTGAACATCCGCTGCACTCCCTCAATAGCAAGAATGTCCTTCCTCAAATTTGGAGACTAAAACTGCACACAGTACTCCAGGTGTGGTCTCACCAGGGCCCTGTACAGCTGCAGAAGGACCTCTTTGCTCTCATACTCAACTCCCCTTGTTATGAAGGCCAGCATGCCATTAGCTTTCTTCACTGCCTGCTGTACTTACATGCTTGCTTTCAGCTAACTGATGTACAAGAACACCTAGATCTCGTTGTGCTTCCCCTTTTCCTAACTTGACTCCAGTTAGATAATAATCTGCCTTCCTATTCTTACCACCAGAGTGGATAACCTCACATGTATCCACATTAAACTGCATCTGCCCACTCACCCAGCCTGTCCAAGTCACACTGCATTCTCATAACATCCTCCTCACATTTCACACTGCCTCCCAGCTTTGTGTCATCGGCAAATTTGCTAATGTTACTTTTAGTAACATCTAAATCATTAATATATATTGTAAACAGCTGCGGTCCCAGCACTGAACCCTGCGGTACCCCACTAGTCACCACCTGCCATTCCGAAAGGGACCCGTTAATCACTACTCTTTGTTTTCTGTCAGCCAACCAATTTTCAATCCATGTCAGTACTCTGTCCCCAATACCATGTGCCCTAATTTTGCCCACTAATCTCCTATGTGGGACTTTATCAAAGGCTTTCTGAAAGTCCAGGTACACTACATCCACCGGCTCTCCCTTCTCCATTTTCATAGTTACATCCTCAAAAAATTCCATAAGATTAGTCAAGCACGATTCCCCCTTCGTAAATCCATGCTGACTCGGACCAATCCTGTTACTACTATCCAGATGTGTTGTAATTTCATCTTTCATAATTGACTCCAGCATCTTTCCCAACACCGACGTCAGGCTAACCGGTCTATAATTCCCTGTTTTCTCTCTTCTTCCCTTCTTGAAGAGAGGGACAACGTTAGTCACCCTCCAATCCACAGGAACTGATCCTAAATCTATAGAGCATTGGAAAATGATTACCAATGCGTCCACGATTTCTAAAGCCACCTCCTTAAGTACGCTGGGATGCAGATCATCAGGTCCCAGGGACTTATCAGCCTTCAGACCCAACAGTCTATCCAACATCATTTCCTGCTAAATATAAATTTCCTTCAATTCATCCATTATCCTAGGTCTTTTGGCCACTATTACATCTGGGAGATTGTTTGTGTCTTCCCTAGTGAAGACAGATCCAAAGTACTTGTTCAACTTGTCTGCCATTTCCTTATTCCCCATAATAAGTTCACCCGTTTCTGCCTTCAAGGGCCCAATTTTGGTCTTAACTATTTTTTTCCTTTTCACATACCTAAAGAAGCTTTTACTATCCTCCTTTATATTCTTGGCTAGTTTACCTTCGTACCTCATTTTTTCTCCACGTATTGCCTTTTTAGTTACCTTCTGTTGCTCTTTAAAAGATTCCCAATCCTCCGGCTTCCCACTCGTCTTTGCTATGTTATACTTCTCTTTTATTTTTATGCTGTCCATTACTTCCCTTGTCAGTCACGGCCTCCCCTTACCCCCCCTTAGGATCTTTCTTCCTCTTTGGAACGAACTGATCCTGCACCTTCTGCATTACTCCCAGAAACACTTGCTATTGCTGTTCCACTGTCATCCCTGCTAGGGTATTGTTCCATTGAACTTTGGCCAGCTCCTCCCTCATAGCACCATAGTTCCCTTTGTTCAACTGTAATACTGACACTTCCGAGTTTCCCTTCTCCCTCTCAAATTGTAGATTAAAACTTATCATATTATGGTCACTACCTCCTAATGGTTCCTTTACCTCGAGGTACTTGATCAAATCCGGTTCATTGCACAACACTAAATCTACAATTGCCTTCTCTCTGGTAGGCTCCAGTACAAGCTGTTCTAAGAATCCATCTCGGAGGGACTCCACAAACTCCCTTTCTTGGGGTCCAGCACCAACCTGATTCCTCCAGTCTACCTGCATGTTGAAATCCCCCATAACAACTGTAGCATTACCTTTGCGACATGCCAATTTTAACTCTTGATTCAACTTACACCCTACATCCTGACTACTGTTTGGGGGCCTGTAGATAACTCCCATTAGGGTCTTTCTACCCTTAGAATATCTCAGTTCTATCCATACTGACTCTACGTCTCCTGATTCTATGTCCCCCCCCTACAAGGGACTGAATATCATTCCTCACCAACAGAGCCACCCCACCCCCTCTGCCCATCAGTCTGTCCTTTCGATAGGACGTATACCCTTGAATATTCATTTCCCAGGCCCTGTCCACGTGAAGCCATGTCTCTGTTATTCCCACAACATCATACTTACCAATTTCCAACTGTGCCTCAAGCTCGTCTACTTTATTTCTTATACCCCGTGCATTCATATATAATACTTTTAATTCATTACTCCCCTCACCTCCCGTATCAATTCCTATTTCACTTGGCCATACCGTATGATCCCCTCTTGAGTTATCTGCTCTGTTGATTCTGTTGTTTTTCTTAACTTTTCTTATTCTCACTTTCCCTTTATCTCCATCCTTATGTTTCCAGTTCGTCCCCTCCCCCCCACTACTTAGTTTAAACACACCCATGTTGCAGAGGCAAACCTGCCTCCCAGAATGCTGGTGCCCCGCTTATTAAGGTGCAACCCGACCCTTTTGCTCAATTCATCCTTTCCCCGAAATATACGCCAGCGATCCAAGAATGTAAATCCTTGCTTCCTGCACCAGTTCCTCAGCCACACATTCAGATCCATTATCTCCCTGTTCTTGACCACTCCAGCACAGGGAACTGGAAGCAAACCGGGGATAACCACCCTGGAATTCCTGCTTTTCAGCCTTCTTCCGAGTTCTCTGAAGTCGCGTTGTAGAATGGATCCTTAGGAGGGATTCCTGACAGGCTGACTAAGGAGAGGTCACACTGGATATGGTACTGGCAATGAATTTGATCAGGTGACAAATCTTTTGGTGGGTGAGCATTTTAGTGAGAGAGACTGTAATTCCCTGGCCTTGGACAGGAACAGGAGCAGACGCTATAGGAATTCATTTAAATGGGGGAGGGCAAAATATGATGGTATTTGGCAGGAACTTGGGAGCATAAATTAGGAAGGGATGTATTCCAAGAAAGCACAAAGGAAATCTGGAGGTTGTTTAGGGAACACTTACATGGGGTTTGTCAGCTGAGGCAGGGAAAAGATAGTAGGGTGAAGGAACCATGGCTGACAACAATATATTGTCAAGAGGAAGCATACTTAAAGATTAAAAACAAGGGTTAGACGGGGCTCTTGAGAGTTACAAGGTAGCCAGGAAGGAGCTAAAGAATGGACTTGGGAGAGCTAGAAGGGACCATGAGAAGACCTTGGGGAGTAGGATTAAGGAAAACCCCAGGACATTCTATATGTATATGAAGAACAAGAGGATGACGAGGATGAAGGTGGGATCAATCAAGAATATAAAAAAAAAGGACACATGTATGTTGAGTCGGAGAAGATGGGGGAGTCCTTAATTAATACGTTGCTTCAGTATTCATGAGTGAGAAGGACCTTGACATTTGTGAGGACAGCATAAAACAGGGTGATATGCAAGAGCTTGTTGACATTAAGAAAGCGGACATGCTGGAACTTTTGGAAAACTTTAGGATGGATAAGTTGCCAGGTCCTGACAGGATATACCCCTGGTTACTACGGGAAGTGAAGGAAGAGATTCCTGCAACTTTACTGATAATCTTTGGATCCTCACTGGCCACAGGAGTAGCACTAGAAAATTGGAGGGAGGCAAATGTCATTTCTTTTTTCAGGAAAGGTAATAGGTATAACCTTGGGAATTATAGACCAGTGAGTTTTACTTCAGTGGTGACAAACTATTGGGGAAGATTCTTAGGGATGGGATTTATAAACATTTGGAGTAACATGGCCTGATTAGGGAGAATCGGGAGAGGAGAAGATGGCGACGTGACGCAGCTCGCAGCGGCCACTCCAGTGGTGATGTCTGTTATTTGTCAAGTAGGGTGCCGTGCACAATCCTAATTTAATGGAGACGGATGTGAGAGCCGGAGGAACATCTGGTGAAACTTCTGAAATGCCAGCTTTGCTGCTGCTGCTGCTGTGTGGTCTGAAATCTCTGGAGGGGAAGGCTCCGAGTCCTCGGCTTTGCTTGTTGCTCGGCAGCCGGGACAGGGTCGAAGCGCTCGGCAGAGGATGGTGCTCGGAGAGGCTGTGTCGAAAGGCTGGTCGGAGGCTCGAAGTTTTCAGACAGACTCACAGTCCGCTGCGGTCGGGTGCTTCCAATGCTGCTGCATCGGCAAGTTTGCAGCGCTTGGAGGTTCACGGCAGGGAGAGTTTCTCCCTTCTACCGTCTGCGTGAGATGATGAGGCTATCGGGACTTTGAGACTTTTTTTTACTGTGCCCACGGTCTGCTCTTTATCAAATTACGGTATTGCTTTGCACTGTTGTAACTACATGTTATAATTATGTGGTTTTGTCAGTTTTAGTCTTGGTTTGTCCTGTGTTTCTTGTGATATCATTCTGGAGGAACATTGTATCATTTTTTTAATGCATGCATTTCTAAATGACAATAAAGGAGGACTGAGTGTCCTCATAATCTAATCTAATCAACATGGCTTTGTAAGGATCGGGTCGTACCTCATAACTCTTTGAGAAAGTGACAAAACGTATTGATGAAGGTAGAGCAGTGAATGTTGCGTATATGGATATTAGTAAGGCAATGGATTTGGTTCGCCATGGTAGGCTCTTCAGAAAGTCAGGGATCCAGGGAATCCTGGCTGCGTGGATTCAGAATTAGCTTGTATGGATTCATAAAGGCAGAGTAAATAGTAAATGGACTGTTTTAAAAAGGATAAATTTTGTAAGTTAGTGTGTGGCATCAAATGAGTTCAATTTAAACATTTCCAAAAGAAGTTTATGTTAAGAGTGCCATTATCTTTTTCTAGACTTCCTACAGAAAGATAAGTGGAGGGAAGGGGAATTCCAGACCTAAATGGCTCCAAGTATCAGGAGAGCAGTCTAACTGGAGTGTGATGCTCTACATGCGATTAGTACTGGTGACCACAGATAAAGATAAATAAGAGGGGTGAATGATAGTACTGGTGACCACAGATAAAGATAAATAAGAGGGGTGAATGATAAGTTCGTGGCCTAAGGTAGAAGGAGTCAATTTTAGAAAACCTAGGCACATTTATTTTTCCTACATTTACATACTTAGTCCAGCTTGGATCCCTTCTTTGTATAAGTTGGCATCTTGGACCTCCAGCAGTAGTCCACAGCAGGGGTGATTGATAGGTTCGTGCCCTAAGGTAGAAGGAGATGAATTATTAACTTTAAACTTTCTGCATTTTCACTCAAAGAGTTGAACTACACATGCATGTAACGAGAGCTATATAACTCATCTCCTTCTACCTTAGGCCATGAACTTATCAATCACCCCTCCTGTGGACCACTTCTGGAGGTCCAAGACGCCAACTTCTACAAAGAAGGGATCCGTATGCATCACAACCTCTGGACTAAGTGTGGGCATGTAGGAGGGGACTATGTTAAAAAATAAATGTGCTAGGTTTTCTAAAATTGACTCCTTCTACCCTAGGCCACAAACTTATCAATCACCCCTTGTAGGATGTGAAAACTTGCCTATAAGGTCAAAATTTGGGTGGATTTTGTAATCAGATTAGACATCTCCTCTTGTACTGACCCACGAGAATTGTGAGTGATTGTTTCTGAGGACGTTGACGGAAAGTTTCTGATATCAGAATTGAAGCCAGTGAATAATTGTGGTTTGATGCCTGGTTCTGACATGAGCTGTGCTATTTTATGGTGCTACAAGCAAGATTTCAAGTGAATAGTGTGTCATATCAAAGCTGGAATCAAAAAAGGAGGAGAGACTAGATGAAGAATTGCTTTTTGATTAAATATGCTATAAAGTTGACTTGAGGGGCTGTTTAGCCCTCTCTTGGTCCTAATAAGTCAACTCTAGTCAAGTCACTTTTTATTGTCATTTCGACCATAACTGCTGGTACAGTACACAGTAAAAACGAGACAACATTTTTCAGGACCATGGTGCTACATGAAACAATACAAAAACTACACTTATCTACGTAAAACAACACAAATCTACACTAGACTGCAGACCTACACAGGACTGCATAAGGTGCACAAAACAGTGCAGGCATTACAATAAATAATAAACAAGACAATAGGCACAGTAGAGGACAGTAGGTTGGTGTCAGTCCAGGCTCTGGGTATTGAGGAGTCTGATGGCTTGGGGGAAGAAACTGTTACATAATCTGGTCGTGAGAGCCCGAAAACTTTCGAGGAGGGAGAAGAGTTTGTATGAGGGGTGTGTGGGGTCCTTCATAATGCTGTTTGCTTTACGGATCCAGCGTGTGGTATAAATGTCTGTAATGGTGGGAAGAGAGACCCTGATGATCTTCTCAGCTAATCTCACCATCCGCTGCAGGGTCTTGCGATCCGAGATGGTGCAATTTCCGAACCAGGCTGTGATGCAGCTGCTCAGGATGCTCTCAATACAACCTCTGTAGAATGTGATGAGGATGGGGGGGTGGGAGATGGACTTTTCTCAGCCTTCGCAGAAAGTAGAGACGCTGCTGGGCTTTCTTTGCTATGGAGCTGGTGCTGAAGGACCGGGTGAGATTCTCCCCCAGGTGAACACCAAGAAATTTGGTGCTCTTAACGATCTCTACGGAGGAGTCGTCGATGTTCAGCGGAGAGTGGTCGTTCTGTGTCCTCCTGAAGTCAACAACCATCTCTTATGTTTTGTTCACATTCGGGGACAGGTTGTTGGCTCTGCACCAGTCTGTTAGCCGCTGCACCTCCTCTCTGTATGCTGACTCATCGTTCTTGCTGATGAGACCCACCACGGTCGTGACATCGACAAGCTTGATGATGTAATGCAAGCTGTGTATTGCAGCATAGTCGCAGGTCAGCAGAGTGAACAGCAGTGGACTGAGCACACAGCCCTGGGGGCCCCCGTGCTCAGTGTGATGGTGTTGGAGATGCTGCTTCTGATCCGGACTGACTGAGGTCTCCCAGTCAGGAAGTCTAGGATCCAGTTGCAGAGGGAGGTGTTCAGGCCCAGTAGGCTCAGCTTCCCAATCGATTTCTGAGGAATGATTGTGACCAATACTTACGTGCCCACATCTTTGAGCATGCATTTCCATGAATGTTTAAAGTTCAAAGTAAATTTATTATCAAAGTCACCATTTTCTTGCGGGCATTATTAATCTATAGGATAATAACCATGACAGAATCAATGAAAGACCACACAAACTTAGGCATTCAAGTGTGCAAAAGACATCAAGCTGTGCAAATACAAAATAAAGAAATATATATTAAGAACATGCGAAGAAAAAGAATTTCATGTTGTTTATTGTATACATTTCTCTGACATTAAATGTACCTGTTGAAACATCAGATGAAGAGTCATGGAAAGTGAGTCCATTGGTTGTGGGAACATTTCAATGATGGGGCAAGTGAAGTTGAGTGAAGGTATACCCTCTGGTTCAAGAGCCTGATGGTTGAGGGTTTGTAAATGTTACTGAACCAGGTGGTGTGAGTCCTGAGGCTCCTGTACCTTCTTCCTGATGGCATCAGTGAGAAGAGAGCATCAGTGTGTTGGGGGTCCCTGATGATGGACGCTGCTTTCCTACAACAGCGCTCCATGTAGATGTGCTCAGTGGTGGGGAGGACTTTACCTGCAATAGACTGGGCAGAATCCACTACTTTTTGTAGTATTTTCCATTCAAGGGCATTGGTGTTTTCATACCAGACTGTGATGCAGCCAGTCAATATACGCTCCACTACACATCTATAAAAGTTTGTCAAAGTTTTAGTTGTCATGCTGAATCTTTGCAAATGCCTAAGGAAGTAGAGGTGCTGCCGTGAATTCTTCATAATTCCACTTAGATGTTGGGGCCAGGACAGGTCTTCTGAAATGTTAACACTGAGGAATTTAAAGTTGCTGACCCTTTCCACCTCCGATCCTCCGATAAGGACTGGCTTATGGACCTCTGAATCCCTTCTTTCAATAATCAGTTCCTTTGTCTTGTTGACGTTGAGTAAGAGGTTGTTGTTATGGCACCAGTCAGGCAGATTTTCCATCTCTCTAAACTTGGCATGAATGATCACTCAAGGACTTTGTTCTACAGAAATAGTAGACCATACTGAGGCTGTCTAACTGATGCCAAATTATATTTTTAAAAAACAGAGAATGTAGAACAGAAAACAATACAGCATAGTACAGGCCCTCTGGCCCACAATGTTGTGCTTACCTTTTAATCTATTCCAAGATCAGTTTACCCTTTACCCCCTGCATAGTCCTCCATATAGGTGTCTCTTAAACGTCCCTAACGTATCTGTCTTTACACCACCCCGGCAGAGTGTTTGACACACCCACCACCCTCTGTGTAGAAAACCTACCTCAGGCATATCCCTCCTATATTTTCCTCCAATCAACTTAAAATTATGCCCTCTTGAATAAGCCATTTTGGCCCTGGGATAAAGTTATTGGCTATCCACTCTAGTTATGCCTCATCATTTTATATACCTCTATCAAGTCACCTCTCATCCTCTATTGCTCCAAAGGGATGAAACGTGAGACGAATGTCACTCAACCTATCTCCATAAGACATGATCTCTAACCCAGGCTGCATCCTGGTAAATCTTTTCTGCATCTTTTTAAAAACATCCATATCTTTCATATAACAAAGCAAATAGGACTGAACACTATACTCCAAGTAAGGTCTAACCAGAGTTTAATAGAGCTGCAACATTACCTGACAGCTCTTGAACTCAATCCCCCAGTTAATGAAGGCCAACACATAATCTGTCTTCTTAACCAGCCTATGATCTTGCACGGGCACTTTGAGGAATCTATCGCCAGGGACTCCAAGTTCTCTCTATTCCTCTATACATCTAAGAATCCTACCATTAACCCTGTATTCTGCCTTCAAGTTTAACCTTCTAAAGTGTATTGAACTTCATCGCTGTTTCTTAGCCCAGCTCTGCACCCTATCAATATCCAAGAAGTCAAGGAGCCTTGTTCTTAGAAGAGGAAAGCTGGTTGACTTTCATTTCACCCTTTGTGGCGAGGAGATTCCATCCATTCAGGACCAACCAGTTAAGAGCCTCGGGCGATGGTACACAGAGGAGCTGAGAGACACCAACAGGGTTCA
The DNA here is from genome assembly GCF_963921235.1 of Mobula hypostoma. Lineage (NCBI taxonomy): Eukaryota > Metazoa > Chordata > Chondrichthyes > Myliobatiformes > Myliobatidae > Mobula > Mobula hypostoma. The sequence goes on along the minus strand of NC_086105.1, from coordinate 16,895,982 downwards.
AGAGACGGGAGAACAGATCAGCAAAGGTCTGATGTCTGTCGACAAGTGTGGCTTGCCAGGCAAGTTGAAGTTGTGGTGCTTGCAGTACGGACTGATGCCACGGATAATGTGGCCACTAACTGTCTATGAAGTGGCAATGTCCCATGTTGAGGCAATGGAACAGAAGATCAACAAGTATGTGAAGAAGTGGCTTGGAGTACCGAGCAGCTTCACCAATGTTGCAATCCACAGTAGCCAGACAAAGCTTACCATCCCAGTGCAATCCCTTGTTGAAGAGGTCAAGGTAGCCAAGGTAAGATCATTCTTGATGCTTCAAGACTCAAAAGACCCTGTCATCAAGAACACCCAGCCGGCGGATGTGAGATCAGGCAGGAAGTGGTCAGCCCATGTAGTAGCTGATGTGGCAGAGTCTAGGTTGAAGCACAAGGAGACCCAGCCGGATGTGAGATCAGGCAGGAAGTGGTCAGCCCATGTAACAGCTGATGTGGCAGAGTCTAGATTGAAGCACAAGGAGATGGTTGCGGCTACCCAGCTAGGCCACCAGGGGCTTGGATGGACAAACCACAAGTGGTGGTCATCTTCTGCAGGTAAGAAGACCTGTGAGCTTGTAACACAAGAAATACGAGAGGTAGGAGAGGTAGAAGAGGAGAAGAGGTTAGCTAAAACAGCTGGCCTGGCCAAACAAAGGGTTTGGACCTGGTGGGAAAGTATTGAACAATGACATCTATCTTGGAATGTTCTGTGGCAGATGGAACCGCTCCGCATTTTCTTCTATGCAGAGCAGCGTACGACCTGCTCCCAACACCTGCCAACCTCAGCACCTGGTATGAAGATAAGACAGACAGGTGTGCTGCTTGTGGCGAGAAGGGAACATTTCAACATATCTTGAGAGCATGCAGAGTCAATCTTTCCAGTGGCATGTACACTTGGAGACATAACAATGTTCTCAAAGTTGTAACAGAAGCAGCTGAGCAGAGAGTACTGCAGCACAACTTATCTCATGCCCCATGCTGCACAGAACATCGCATATCATTTGTGAAAGAAGGCTCCAAGTCAAGGGTGTACAGTGCAGGCTCACGATCAAGCATACTTTCTTCAGCCAATGATTGGTGTGTCAAGGCCAACCTTGATGGGAAAGGCAGTTTCCCGGAGCAAATAGCTTTCACCACATTGTGTCCAGATATAATCATATGGTCTGACATCAGCAGAGAAATGGTTATTGGTGAACTCTCAGTCCCCTGGGAAGACAACATCGATGAAGCCCATGAGCGCAAGTTAACCAAGTACACAGAATTAAGATCAGAGTGCAGAGACAGAGAATGGAAGATCTCATCCTGTCCATTCGAAGTAGGTTGCCGTGGCTTTATTGCGTTCACTTTCCAGAAGTGGCTGCGTGACCTTGGCTTCACTAGAAGAGAGATCAAGTCAATCAGCAGGGCTGTAGCTGAGGCAGCAGAGAAAGGATCAGCATGGGTGTGGACCAAGTACGTCCAGAGGGGAGATAGTCCGACAGTGTATCCATCTTTTGCAAACCCTTCAGTAATTGTATAGACACCTGAAGAGTAGACTATCTGTTGGATGAAAGCGACCAACAACTCTGATAGAGGCAGATACTAAGTTTTTAAGCTCACCAGTGGGAGGTGGTGTTTTAGCACTGCTGGCCCACCACTTCGATAGGGTCTTGATCATAAGCGGGCCGAAACTCCTGAAGACAAGTGGCAGATGAACTGATGATCCCACTGGTGATAGCACAGGACAGTTAACATCATAGTCCAAGTGTATTTTCAATTCTTAAAATCCCATTGTAACATACAATGACCTTCTGCACTAGCAGTAATACCACCAACCTTCATGCCATGTGTAAACTTACCACCGGTCACTGACCTTCACACAGAATATGCTCCATCTTCGACCACCATCTACCTAGGAAATGCCAGAAGAAAGAATGTTTTCAAATGTCAAAGTTCAAAGGTTCATTTATTGTCAAAGCATGTACCCATATACAACTTGAAATTTGTCTTCTCCAGATAGCCACAAAACAAAGGAGGAACATGAAAGTCATTCAGAGAGAAACATCAAACCCACCCCCTCACCTTGCACAAAAAGAAAAGACCATAAGATGAAGGAGCAGAAGTCGGCCATTCAGCCCATTGAGTCTGCTCCACCATTTTATCATGAGCTGATCCATTCTCCCATTTAGTCCCACTCCCCCACCTTCTCACCATAACCTTTGATGCCCTGGCTACTTAGATACCTATCAATCTCTGCCTTAAATACACCAAATGACTTGGCCTCCACTGCTGCCTGTGGCAACAAATTTCATAGATTCACCACCCTCTGACTAAAAAAATTTCTTCGCATTTCTGTTCTGAAAGGGCGCCCTTCAATCCTTAAGTCATGTCCTCTCGTACTAGACTCCCCCATCATGGGAAACAACTTTGCCACATCCACTCTGTCCATGCCTTTCAACATTCGAAATGTTTCTATGAGGTCTCCCCTCATTCTTCTGAACTCCAAGGAATACAGTCCAAGAGCGGACAAACGTTCCTCACATGTTAACCCTCTCATTCCCGGAATCATTCTAGTGAATCTTCTCTGTACCCTCTCCAATGTCAGCACATCCTTTCTTAAAGAAGGAGACCAAAACTGCCCACAGTACTCCAAGTGAGGTCTCACCAGTGCCTTATAGAGCCTCAACATCACATCCCTGCTGCTATAATCTATTCCTCTAGAAATAAATGCCAACATTACATTTGCCTTCTTCACTGCTGACTCAACCTGGAGGTTAACTTTAAGGGTATCCTGCACGAGGACTCCCAAGTCCCGTTGCATCTCAGAAATTTGAATTCTTTACCCATTTAAATAATAGTCTGCCCGTTTATTTTTTTCTGCCAAAGTGCATAACCATACACTTTCCAACATTGTACTTCATTTGCCACTTTTCTGCTCATTCTTCCAACCTATCCAAGTCTCTCTGCAGACTCTCCGTTTCCTCAGCACTACCGGCCCCTCCACCTATCTTCGTATCGTCAGCAAACTTAGCCACAAAGCCATCTATTCCATAATCCAAATCGTTGATGTACAATGTAGGAAGAAGCGGCCCCAACACGGACCCCTGTAGAACACCACTGGTAACCGGCAGCCAACCAGAATAGGATCCCTTTATTCCCACTCTCTGTTTCCTGCCAATCAGCCAATGCTCTATCCACATATGTAAATTTCCCGTAATTCCATGGGCTCTTATCTTGTTAAGTAGCCTCATGTGTGGCACCTTGTCAAAGGCCTTCTGAAAATCCAAGTATACAACATCCACTGCATCTCCCTTGTCTAGCCTACTGGTAATTTCCTCAAAAAATTGTAATAGGTTTGTCGGGCAGGATTTTCCATTTAGGAATCCATGCTGAGTTCTGCCTATCTTGTCATATGCCTCCAGGTACTCTGTAACCTCATCCTTGACAATGGACTCCAACAACTTCCCAACCACCGATGTCAAGCTAACAGGTCTATAATTTCCTTTTTGCTTCCTTGCCCCCTTCTTAAATAGCAGAGTGATACTTGTAATCTTCCAGTCCTCCGGAACCATGCCAGAATCTATCGACTTTTGAAAGATCATCGCTAATGCCTCCGCAGTCTCCACAGCTACTTCCTTCAGAACACGCGGGTGCATTCCATCTGGTCCAGGAGATTTATCTACCTTTAGACTATTCAGCTTCCTGAGTACTTTCTCTGTCGTAATTGTGACTGCGCACACTTCTCTTCCCTGCCACCCTTGAGTGTCTGGTATGCTGCTGATATCTTCCTCAGTGAAGATTGATGCAAAATACTCGTTCAGTTCCTCTGCCATCTCCTTATCTCCAATTACAATTTCTCCAGCATTATTTTCTATCGGTCCTATATCTACTCTCACCTGTCTTTTACTCTTTATATACTTGAAAAAGCTTTTAGTATCCTCTTTGATATTATTTGCTAGCTTCCTTCCATAGTTAATCTTTTCCCTCTTAATGACCTTCTTGGTTTCCTTTTGTAAGGTTTTAAAAACTTCCCAATCCTCTGTCTTCCCACTAATTTTTGCTTCCTTGTATGCCCTCTCCTTTGCTTTAACTTTGGCTTTGACTTCTCTTGTCAGCCACGGTTGCATCCTCTTTCGACTCGAAAATTTCTTCTTTTTTGGAATATACCTGTCTTGCATCTTCCTCACTTCTCGCATAAACTTCAGCCACTGTTGCTCTGCTGTCTTTCCCGCCAGTGTCCCTTTCCAGTCAATTTTGGCCAGTTCCTCTCTCATGCCACTGTAATTTCCTTTACTCCACTGAAATACGGACACATCAGATTTCGGCTTCTTGTTTTCAAATTTCACAGTGAACTCTATCATGTTATGATCACTGACTCCTAAGGGTTCCTTCACCTCAATCTCTCCAATCACCTCCGGTTCATTACACAATACCCAATCCAGTACAGCCGATCCCCTAGTGGGCTCAACAACAAGCTGTTCTAAAAAGCCATCTCGCAGACATTCTACAAATTCTCTCTCTTGAGATCCAGTGCCGACCTGATTTTCCCAATCCACTCGCATGTTAAAATCCCCCACAATTATCATAACACTGCCCTTCTGACAAGCCTTTTCTATTTCCAGTTGTAATTTGTAGTCCACATCCCTGCAGCTGTTTGGAGGTCTATAAATAACTGCCATCAGGGTCCTTTTACCCCTGCTATTTCTCAGCTCAACCCATAAAGATTCTGCACCTTCCTATCCTATATCACCTCTTTCTAATGATTTAATATCATTTCTTACCAATAAAGCCACGCATCCCCCTCTGCCTACTTTCCTATCCTTCCGATACACCGTGTATCCTTGGACGTTCAGCTCCCAGAGACATGTATCCTTTAGCCAGGTCTCAGTGATGGCCACAATATCATACCTGCCAATCTGTAGCTGTACAACAAGATCATCCACCTTATTCCTTATGCTGCGTGCATTTAAGTATAACACCTTAAGACCAGTATTTGATACTTTTCGCTTCGATTTCACTGCAACTTTATTGCACTGTATCTCATCCCAGTGGCTACAAATTTGCCCCATCACCTGCCTGTCTTTCCTGACATCTTTGCTGCTCACTACCTTAGATTTATTTCTGTTTTCCCCTTCCTCTGCTCTGTCGTTCCGGTTCCCATCCCCCTGCCAAATTAGTTTAAACCCTCCCTAACAGCTCTATTAAACTTTCCCGCCAGGATATTGGTCCCCTTCGGGTTCAGCTGTAACCTATCCTTTTTGAACAGGTCATACTTCCCCCAGAAGACATCCCAATTATCCAAGAATCTGAAGCCCTGCCCCCTGCACCAGTCTCTCAGCCAGGCATTCATCTGCCTGATCCGACTACTCTTGCCCTCGCTAGCACGTGGCACAGGTAGCAATCCCGAGATTACTACCCTGGAGGTCCTGCTTCTCAGCTTCCTTCCTAACTCCTGGAAATCTCTCTTCAGGACCTCCTCCTTTGTCCTATCTTTGTCATTGGTACCAACATGTACCAAGACAACTGACTGCTCACCCTCCCCCTTCAGAATATTCAGGACCCGATCCGAGACATCCCGTACCCTGGCACCCGGGAGGCAACACACAATATGGGTATCTCTATCAGGCTCACAGAATCTCCTGTCCATTCCCCTGACTATGGAATCCCCTATGACTACCACATTTCTCTTCTCCCTCCTTCTCTCCTGCACAACTGCGCCAGGCTCAGTGCCAGAGACCCGGTCACCGTGGGTGTCCCCTGTCAGGTCATTCCCCTCAACAGCATCCAGAACAAGATATTTGTTGCTGAGGGGAACAGCCACAGGTGTGCTCTCCACTATCCAGGCATTTCCCTTCCCTCTCTTGACAGTGACCCAGTTTTCTGTCCCCTGTAGCCTAGGGATGACTACCTCCCTGTAGCTTCCCCCAAAGCACCCTCCCCAACCGAAAATGGAACCCCCCAAAGCACCCCACAAAACCCCCTCCCCAACCGAAAATGGAACAAGAACATTGACCCCGCCCCCAAAAAACCCTCCCCTGCACTAAAAGCTAACAGAGCACAACAGAACGTCAACCCCTCCCCCAAAAATCTCTCCCCCGCACAACAAACTGGAAAAGGAATGATAAAAAAACACAGGATAAAAAAACAATAGATCTGAAAGAAGTCCTCAGTCCATAAACGCAACAGTCCAATCTATAAATGCAGAACCACAATACTATCCTCCAATATCATCGACATTCACGAAAGAGAGGGACACCACATGAAGCACAGAGGCCTACCTGCCTGCCACAGTGACCCACACCGTGATAGGCCGCTCACAGATTCCTTCTCTGGCAGCAGTCAAAAGGCAGGCAGTTGGCAATGAAACTCTTGCTCACCTTCTGCATCCCACCGATGTCTCAATCTTCCGTGAATAATGGATGCTTTAACCAGTGAAATGGTGTCGAACATCGGCTCACACAACATCTCAAAGTTCTTCATTGCAGGTATCACGTTTTTCATATTTTTATATGTTTTTGGCCAAATTATTCTCCTATCTAGAGTTGCATTCCTGACCTTAAGATAAAATACCTTACAGCAGGGATTCCCAACCTTTTTTATGCCATGGACTCCTGCCATTAACCGAAGGGTCCATGGACCCCAGATTGGGTATTCCTACTTTAGAAGAGTGGGCACGTGGCCAAGTGGTTAAGGCATTGGACTAGCGACCTGAAGGTCGTGAGTTCGAGCCCCAGCCGAGGGAATGTGCTTGCTCTTTGAGCAAGGCACTTAATCACACATTGCTCTGTGACGATACTGGTGCCAAGCTGTATGGGTCCTAATGACCTTCCCTTGGACAATATTGGTGTTGTGGAGAGGGGAGACTTGCAGCATGGGTAACTGCTGGTCTTCCATACAACCTTGCCCAGGCCTGCGCCCTGGAGAGTGAAGACTTTTCAGGTGCAGATTCATGGTCTTGCAAGACTTTAGAAGAATACAAGCTGTTATCAAAAATTCAGATGGCACTATCTGAGCCAAACAGAGCAAAATTACATCAAGATTTTTTTAAGTGTGAAAGAATGCTCTGAATACACCCGGCCCTGCCATATTCCAATATCTGAAAGTTCCAGATCTCTGGGACAAACGATCACTTTCGAAGCCACTTGAACATTTCAATCCGGTTTATTATATTGAGAAGCAACAGACACAAAATACTGGAGGAATTCAGAAGTTCAGGCTGCACTTATGGAAATGTATAGGCAGTCAATATTTCGGCTGAAACCCTTCTTTGGGACTGAGAAGGAGGGGGGAGAAAGCCAGAATTAAAAGTTGGGGAGAGGGGAAGGAGGCTAGCAAGTGGGTGATAGGTGAAGCCAGGTGGGTGGGAAAGGCAGGGCTAGAGAGGAAGAAATCTTATAGGAGAGGAGAGTGGACCATTGGAGAAAGGGAAGGAGGAGGGGACCCAGGGGAAGTAATGGGCAGGTGAGATGGGGTAAAAGTCAGAGTGAGGAATAGAGGAAGGGGGGGAATTATAATGAGATTTAATGGTTTATATATTTCTTGTTCATTTGAAATGTTCTGGTTTATAGCTCTGTCTGATTTACAGGAAAAGCACAAGAAGGTGTAGTGAGCTTCTAACCTGAGCCATATATTCAAGTTAGATTTAACCTAAATACAAGAAAGCTCCCTGTGGGGAAATTTTATTATTGGTTTTAAAGTACTGGGGAAATCCACTCTTTAAAGATGATGTTTCATTCACATCCACTACCTCCCCCCCCCCCCCCCGCCCCCCAGACTCTACCACTCACCAACACATTAGGAGCACTATGCAGCAGCCAAATAATCCATCAGCCTGCACGATAGCATCGAAGGTCGGGACTGAACGTGGCTGAATGGTACAGTGAGGCAGTGACTCTGCCAATTACAGTCCACTGTGCAGCTCAGGAGCAGAGCAGACTGCTCTCGTTGCATTACTGCCTTCAGCGAGCCTGAAGACTCCTATTTTAGGAACAGCTTCTCCCTCTCTGCCATCAGATTTCTAAACAGTCCACGGACTCAGGAACACTACCTCGCTATTCCTCTTTTGCACTATTTCTTTATTTTTTATTGTAACATATAGTAATATGTTATACTTCTTTGTTATTCCTATTTTGCACTATTTATTCATTTTTATTGTAATTTATAGCAGTTCATTATCCCTGCACTGAACTGCTGCCATAAATCAACAAATTTCACAACTTGTGTCAGCGCCGGTAAACCCAATTCTGATTGAGATTCTGAAGACAGGATGGAGGTATCTCAGATCATGAAGGGTAGAAAGACAATACACAGAGAGGCACTGTTTCCATTTGGCAAAGGTTGAGTACTGAAGAGCACAGTATGCAGGTGATCGACAAAGGAACTTAAAGTCAAATAAGCAAAACCTGTCATCCAGTGAGAGGCTGGGATCTGGAATGTGGTGGAGATAGAATCATCTGCAGGGTTTAAATGGGAGCTGCTTAAGCAGTGGGACTAACCGAATAGCCTTGTCTGGTCTATATCCATCTCCATGATATTCTTTGCTCAGCCTTAAGATTATAAAACCATTAGACCTGGGAGTAGAATTAGACCATTTGGCCTATGTCCGCTCTGCCATTCCATCATGACTGATTATTTTCCCTCTCAACCCCATTCTCCTACCTTCTACCTGTATCCTTTAACATCATTACTAATCAAGAAACTTTCAACCTCAGCTTTAAATATACCTAATAACTTAGTCTCCACAGCTGCCAGTGGCAATGAGTTCCACAGATTCACCACCCACTGGCTAAAAAAAATCCTCCTCATCTCTGTTCTAAAGGGATTTCTATTCTAAGGCAGTGCTCTCTCGTACTAGACTCTATTACCATTGTAAACCTCCTCTCCATGCCCACTCTGTCTAGGCCTTTCAATATTCGGTAGGTTTCAATGAGAACACCCCCCCACCCCCGCTTCCACCTTTGAGTGAAACTCCACTGAACCCTCTCCAATTCAGCATATCCAGTTTTACAAATGGGGCCCAAAACTGCTTCCAATATTCCAAATATGGTCTGACCAGCGCCTTATAAAGCCTCTGGATTACATCCTTGCTTTTATATTCTAGTTGTCTTGAAATATATGCTAATGTTGCATTTTCCTGCCTTACTACAGACGCAACCTGCAAGTTAACCTTTAGAGAATTCTGAATAAGGACTCCCGAGGCTTTTTTGCACCTTCTGAATTTGCTGCCCATCTAGAAAGTAATCTATGCCTGTATTTATTCTAGCAAAATGCATGACCGTACACTTTCCATCCACTTCTTTCCTTATTCTCCTAATCTGTTCAAGTCCTTTTGCAGGCTTCCTGCTTCCTCAACAGTACCTGCCCTTCCACCTATCTTTGTATCATCCGCAAACTTGGCCTCAAAGCCATCAATTCTGTTATCTTGTTTAGCAGCCTCCTGTGTGGCACCTTGTCAAAGGCCTTCTGAAAATCCAAATAAGCAATATCCACTGACTCTCTTTTGTTTATCCTGACTGTTATTTCCTCAAGGAATTCCAACAGATTTGTCGAGCAAGAATTCCCCTGAAAGAAATCATGCTGACACGTATTTTATCATGTGCTACCAAGTACGCCAAAACCTCATCCTTAATAAATAATTCTAATATCTTGCCAGCAATCACTGAAGTCGGGCAACCAGGCCTATAATTTCCTGCTTTTTGCCTCCCTTACTCTTAAAAGAGTGAAGTGACATTTGCAATTTTGCAGTCCTCTCAAACCATTGCTGTTGCAAAGGGGGTTGCTGGGAACAAGGGTGGACCCAAATGCAAGACACATCTTGAGGTTAACTAAATTGAGTTTCTTGCTCGATACAAGTAGAGCAAAGCAGAAGCAGGAATAGCATTCTGGACAAGGACTCAGGCCTTGGACTAGGCTGGGACTAAGAGTCTGGGCTAGGACTCGGAATCACGGAGCCGCCAGGGCCAGGACTTGGTTCTTGGATGCCGCCAGGGCCAGGACTCTTCTTATTCACGAGACAGACACAGACACAGACACAAGATATAAAACATAGAGCCGGGAATCCTCCTTAGACATGGGACGGAGTCGGGACTCTTCTTGACACAGGGTCAGGACCCTTCCAGGGTACAGGGCCGGGACCCCTTTTAGATGCACGACATGGATACGGAGGCCACCTAACGATGGACAGAACTATAACTGGGCTCAGGTACACTCCAAGCTGCGGTGAGCTCTTGACTCACCCCAGCGGGTTAACTTTGACTGACCCATACTGACAAGGGAAGGTGGCTTGCTGGCTCTTGCTCCGGGAGACTAGGCTTGCTCTGGCCAGATGACATCGGCTTGCAGTACCTTTGGTGACTTTGCAACCGCTCACGTGCCAAACGCTGAAAGCCGGAGACTATAAAATGCTGGTTCAGCCGAGAGTGAATTGCCTCCAATCACCAAGCCCAAGGGGTATGGGAAAACAGGGAACCAAAGGGAAACAGGGAGTCAACGGTGTAGAGATGTTAGGACTGCACTGCAAGTAGCTGATGGGTGGTGTTGTACCCACCCCCTCTGTTCAGGGATGGGTTTTCCAGTTTGACCAAGACGGCTTCTCTAACTCCTCTTTCAAACCACCTGTCCTCCCTGTCCAAACTGTGCACGTTGTTATCATCAAAGGAGTGTCCCTTGTCCTTTAGGTGTAGATATACAGTCGAGTCTTGACCTGAGGTATTAGACCTCCTATTTTGGGCCATCCGTTTGTTGCTTTGTCTTGCTGATATACAGATCTGTGCAGTTCTCATTGCATTGGATAGCATATACAATATTGTTCTGCTTATGTTTGGGGCAGCCAAGTTGCTGTCTGAGTGTGTTTGTAGGTTTAAAAAAACACAGGAATTTGATGTTTGTTGAACATCCTTCTGAGCCTTCTGTCTTCTAGACAACACAACAAGTCCAGTTGCCTTGATTTACTCCTACTTGATATACAGTAACCTGGATGACTGAGAGCCTTCATGGACATTTTAGAATCCTCTTTTGTATTATTGACTAGTTTACCTTCATATTTCATCTTTCATCTCCATATTGCTTTTTCAGTTGCCTTCTGTTGATTTTTAAAAACTTATCATCTTCTAGCTTCCCAGACTTTTTTTTTAACTACATTGTGTGCCTTCTTTTTTGCTTATCTACACTCTTTGACTTGCCTTGTTAGCCATGGTTGCCTTATCCTTCCTTTAGAATGCTTCTTCTTTTTCTTCTTTGGAATCAGCTGATCTTATACCTTCTGAATTGTTCCCAGAAACTCCAGCCACTGCTGACCTGCTGTCATGTTGCTAGTGTCCCCTTCCAATCAGCTTTGGCCAGCTTCTCTCTCTTGCCTCTGTAATTCCCTTTACTCCACTGTAATACTGATACATCTGATTTTAGCTTCTCCCTCTCAAACTGCAGGGTGATTTCTATCATATTATCATTACTGCATCTTAAGGGTTCTTTTACGTTAAGTTCCCTAATCAAATCTGGTTCATTACAGAACACCCAATCCAGAATTTCCTTTTCCCTAGCGGGCTCAACAACAAATTGTTCTCAAAAGCCATCTTGTAGACATTCTACAAATTCCTTCTCTTGGTATCCGGCACCAGACTAATTTTCCCAATCTACCTGCATATTGAAATCCACCATGCAGATCTCAGCATTGACCTTTCTGTCTCTCACTGTAATTTGCACGCCTCATTCTACCTACTATCAGAGCCCTTTATGTAACTCCCATCAGGGTCTTTTTATCCCTGTATTTTCTTTACTTTACCCATAAGGATTCTTCATCTTCTGATCCCTTGTCACTTCTTTCTAAGGATTTGGTTTCATTAAAGCCACCCCAGCCGCTCTACCCACCTGCTTAGCCTTTATCTGATGTGTACCCTTGAATGTTAGGCTCCAGCCTGTGATCTTCTTTCAACTGTGACTCAATGATATCCATAACACCATACAAACCAATCTGTAACTGCACTACAAGATCCACTATCTTATTGCATACATTGTATGTATTTGTATTCAAATACAACACTCTCACTTCTGTAATCATCATCCTTTTCAATTTTGTTTCCATGTTGCCCAACATTAATTTCCTATCCCTTTCTGAATCTTTTGTCTTATTCTTTATTCTGGAGACTTCTGCAACTTCAGTCCTCTCCTTCCCTTTTATGATATCACTGAAAACAGTAAGTTGTTTTTAGTCAGTATGCCTGTAGGATGAAAAGTGTTAAAGTTAGCAATCATGATATTTTCTGATGTGTTTTATTTTTCAATTTTAGATTATATCCCTAGTGCAGTTGCTGTGGTGACTGAGGATGCATTGTTTGTATCTCATACAGGGAAAAGCAAACGCGTACAAAAAGTAGATAATATATTTACTCTGTTTCAGTTTATGTCTGAACTGAGTCATAATGGGCGTTCATTGTTGCTGAACTGATGTTATTGTGAATGCACCCTTTCTGCAACAGTCACAGTGCTACATTTCCTACTCATGAAACCAGTAAAGTCTGCATCAAGAGTCCATCAAAAGAAAATCAAAACCACATCTTACTTCGACTGTTCTCTCTACAGAAGTTTCTGAACTTCAAAGTCACTTTTTGTTTTTGTTAGACAAGTGATTTTCTGAGTTAACACTCCCTGCATTTCAGAGGAAGAGGCTGATAGGTGCATTTGCCTTTCCAAAATGCACGTCCATCTCGTGAAACTCTGGTTGATTTCCTATCAAATTTGTTAGTGATTGCATGAAGAGTGTTTCATGGTTAGTATGCAGTGTGATGGGAAATTCTGCAGTGTACCAGATCCTTTATTGAATAGTAGGAAAAGGAAACCAGATATTCAAGAAAAGGGCTCAATCTGAAGTGGGCTAGTGAGTGGAGAGGACTGGTCATATTTCTCATAGAGAAAAAGAAGGAGGCCCTATTGTCCATTGGGTCTATGTGAGCTCCCAGAGAAAATCCATTCTCCCATTTCCTTCCATCTCTCTCATATGCAAATCCAACCCAATTCTCTTACCACCCACGCACTCTCGGGGTAGTTCACAGTAGCCAGTTAACCCACTAATCAGCAAATCATTGAGAAATGAGAGGAAACCAGAAAACCTGGGCAAAACTACTCAGGCACGGGGAGAATGCACAAATTCCAAATAGGCAAAGCTGATGTCGAGTACCAGTCCAGAACCCACAGTCGCACAATACTGTTGCCACAAAACAAAAAAATTCATGACAAATATCAGTGATAATAAACCTATAGATATATACAGTGGATTCTGGTTAATTTTGGCCCAGCTATGCTACTGCCCCAGTCAACTGTTTATTCATTTTCATAGATGTTGCCTGGCCTGCTGAGTTCCTTGATCATTTTGTGTGAGTTGCCTAGCTTTTACAGCATCTGCAGAATTGCTCATGTTTAGGACACTATCAATACTGCTACAGGACTATAAAAGCCTCCAACCTGATGGCATGAACATCGACTTCTCTAACTCCCCCTCCCCACCTCCCCCTCGTACCCCATCTGTTACTCATTTTTATGCACACATTCTTTCTCTCACTCTCCTTTTTCTCCCTCTGTCCCTCTGAATATACCTCTTGCCCATCCTCTGGGTCACCCCCCCCCCGTCTTTCTTCCCGGACCTCCTGTCCCATGATCCTCTCGTATCCCCTTTTGCCAATCACCTGTCCAGCTCTCGGCTCTATCCCTCCCCCTCCTGTCTTCTCCTATCATTTTGGATCTCCCCCTCCCCCTCCAATTTTCAAATCCCTTACTCACTCTTCCTTCAGTTAGTCCTGACGAAGGGTCTCGGCCTGAAACGTCGACTGCACCTCTTCCTATAGATGCTGCTTGGCCTGCTGCGTTCACCAGCAACTTTGATGTATGTTGCTTGAATTTCCAGCATCTGCAGATTTCCTGTTGTTTACAGGACTATAAAACTATGTTTTAGTTATTGATGGAGCAATTCATCCAGTGTGTGCTGCCATGTTCTTCTGATTGACTGTAGATGAACAAAATCAGTGCCAACACTGTGCAGATAATGGACTGCCTTCATACAATGTTATCAACAACTGCATCATCCAAATCTTCATTTTCATTGTAACATTCAAGTTGATTGTCATTACCACCAAATTCTTCATTGTTCCTGAATTGTTGAAGTTGTGTAATCGTTTAATTTTAACTCAAAGCCATTTCTGGCATCTGCAAGCCTCAATGCTTGAATCCACTGCAAGCAAAACATTTCAGGATTATCTTGCTGCTCTTTTCTCACCAACTATCAGTGACAAAATAACTGCTCTTATCACAAACACACACAACTAACACTGTTTAAAAACTGCTAGCTCTAAGCACAGCGTAGTGTAGATTGTTAAATGTCATGCAAAAAGAGAGCAAAAATAGTGAGGTAGTGTTAATGGGTTCATTGTCCATTCAGAAATCTCAATGTGGAGGGGAAGAAGCTGTTCCTGAAATGTTGAGTGTGCGTTTTCAGACTCCTGTACATCTTCTGTAATGGTAGTAATGGTAAAAGAACAAATTCTAGGAGGTGGGAGTCCTTAATGATGAATGCCATCTCTTTGAGGCATCGTGTTTGAGGGTGTCCTTGTTGGTGGGGAGGCTAGTGCCCATGATGGAGCTGGTTGAGTTTATAACTCCCTGCAACTTTTTCCAATCCTGTGCAATAGACCCTCCATAACAGATGATGCCTGGCACATCTACAGAAATTTGCTAGAGCCTTTGGAGGCACATCAAATCTCCTCAAACACCTAATGAAATATATGTAGCTGCCGGCATCCCTTCTTTGTAATTGCATCAATATGTTTGGCCCACAATAGATATTCAGAGATGTTGACACCCAGGAATTTGAAGTTGCTCACCTTTTCTTTCTACTCCTCGATGAGGATTGGTGTTTGTTTCCTTGACTTTCCCTTTCCTGAAGTCCACAATCAATCCCTTGGTCATACTGACATTGAGTGCAAGATTGTTGTTGTGACACCACTCAAACAGCCAATCCGTTTCACTCCTGTATGCCTCCTCACTACCATCTGGGGTTCTGTTGACAACAGTTATGTCATTGGCAAATTTACAGACGGCATTTGTGTTCTGCTTAATCACACATCATCATCATTATGTGCCATGTTGAATAACATGAAGGATCCTGGTCTTCCATGATTGTTCCTGACAAATTTTTCTACACAGTTGGTTTGTCAGTGCCTTCTTCTGGGCAGTGTCTTGACAGAACAGGTGAACCCAGCTGCTATCAATGTTCTTCAGAGGTTGTCTGCCTGGCGTCAGTGGTTGCATAACCAGGACTTGTGATATGCACCAGTTGCTCATACGACCGTCCTCCACCTGCTCCCATAGCTTCACATAACCCTGACTGGCAGGCTAAGCAGGTGCTACACATTGCCCAAGGGTGACTTGCAGGCTAGCGGAGGGAAAGAGCACCTTTCACCTCCTTTGGTGGAGATGTGTCTCCACTCCACCACTTGCCTAGCCGCACACTCATGGGTATAAAGAGCAGTGAGCTAAGCACATGTCCTTGAAGTGTGCTGGTGTTGATTGTCAGCAAAGAGGAAATATTATTCCTGACCTGCACTGACTATGGTCTCTTGATGAGGAAGTCAAGGATCCAATTGCAGAGGAATGTAAAGAGACCCAGGTTCTAAAACTCACTGATTAGTACTGAGGAGATGATGGTGTTGAATGCTGAGCTGTAATCTGTAAGCAACAAGTTGACATAGGATTTGCTGTTGTCCGGGTAGTTCAAGGCCAGTCGAAGAACCAGTGAGTTTGCATCTGCTTTCAACCTATCGTGGTGACAAGCAAATTCAAGTGCATCCAGGTCCTTACCTAGGCAGGAGTTGATTCTAGCCATGATCAACCTCTCAAAGACCTTATCACAGTAGATGTGATGAAACTAGGTTGTTGTTGCTGAGACAGCCCACCCTGCCCTTGGGCACTGGTATGACTGATGACCCTTTTGAAGCGAGTGGAACCTTCAGCTGCAGCAGTGAGAAATTGAAGATGTCCTTGAACAAACCCCCGCCGTTCGGTTAGCACAGGTTTTCAGTGCCCTCCCAGGTACACCTTTGGAGCCTGACACCTTGCGAGGGTTCATCCTCCTGAAAGATGTCCTGACGTTGGCCCCTGAGACGGATCATATGGTTTTCAGATGTTGCAGGGATTTGCACAGGTGTAGTCTTATCCTCCCTTTCAAAGTGTGCAAAAAGGGCGTTGAGCTCATTCAGGATTGAGACATCACAGCTTATTAAGATGAAGGTGATGGACCGCTGATCTATTGCACTTTGTATGTGTGGGATCAAATCTTTTCCTCTTTATGAGAGAATGTTTTAGTCAGTGGGGTGTACAGCCTAGTCCAAACATTCTAAGTTCCATCATTTTTGGTGTTTTGGAATTCTTACAGCATGCAGAGGAGAATGAGTCAGCAGGATGTTACTCGGACTGGAGCATTTCAGTAAAACCCCCCCTTTACCAGGTGTCCCCAGAGATGTGGCTTGTTAGCCCCTTGCTGACAGCCACTGGACTCAAAGATGTGAAAACCACCTTTCAC
The DNA here is from genome assembly GCF_963921235.1 of Mobula hypostoma. NCBI lineage: Eukaryota > Metazoa > Chordata > Chondrichthyes > Myliobatiformes > Myliobatidae > Mobula > Mobula hypostoma. The sequence continues at coordinate 16,879,407 of NC_086105.1, read as the reverse complement.
AGACTCTGTACGTCTAGGGTCGGTATGACTTGGGTCCCACCAAAACCAGGAAGTTGGGATGTCTTGCCCACCTGAACCCCGATCTGTGTGAATACTGTATAAATACCCCCACCAAGCATATAGCCATCGGCAAGAAATAACAGATTGTACACTGCATACAATTATAAAGAAAACGTATTTACAAATGTCAGCTTTATCGAACAGTTAGTAGGAAAAAGAGAAAAGAAAAGAAAACAAATAAAAAGGCCCATTACAATTAACCCAGTCCAAATGTGCACTCAAGTTGGAGCTCATCTTGAAGTTGTCTTTAACTCGTGGGCTGGACCCTCAGTCTGCGTGAAAGCACACACCGCCTTTTGAAGGTCATTCAAAATCCATCTTGAACAAAAGGACACCCCCAGGGGAGTACTGGTTCTTCCTCCTTGAAGCCAGTCCCCTGCAAAAAGCACCTTGTACAACAAGAACGACATCCTCAGCCACCTTCCCTCCTGTCTCCTACCAGTTCCCACCAAAAAGACCCCCGACCCACACCAGTGTCCCTCACAAAATGTCTCTCTGCCCAGCATTCTCTTGAACCTTCTCCCAATTTCACCATCGTGATTGGCTAAAACCACATTCTTAAGTTGAAGAACATAGCCCCTTATCTTTAGCTGAAAACCCAAACATGCTAAAATCAGAACAGATTGCTCTTACAAAACTGTTAAAATGAAATACCTGCAGCGAAGCCGTAAAAATCCTAACCAGGGCGATACTTCAGTTATAAGGATAGACTGGGTTTGTTTTTCCTGGAGCAGAAGACGCTGGGAGATGCATATTTTATTATCCCCTCATAAATAAAAAGTAAATAGTAAGAAAGTAATGGCAGATGGTAAGAATCTCTCACATGGTGGGGGTGTCTATAACAAGAGAGCATTAGTAGGAGGTGAGAAGTAGGAGGTTTGGAGAGAATCTGAGGGGGAATTTTTTGCACACGTGGAGGAATTGGAATCTGTGTCACACTGACCGCAGTGGTGTTGGAGGCAAGTATCTAGCCAAATACCTGTACTTGAATCATTATGGCATAGACGGCTATGATTCAAAGGCAGGTAGGTGGGACTAGTATTCATAAGTACTGTGGTTGGTGGAGACATAGTGGGCCGTAGAAATGCTTTTCCTTAAAAACTGAATTGCACTGTCTTTTTGTTTGCACTAAATATATACTTACGCCTAGCGAGATCTTCCAAGAAAAGTAGTGAATTTGCTCAAGGCATCACTATGGGCTGCTTGATTCATGCTTTTGGACAGTTTTTTGTTGCATGCTGCATACAATTATCGCAAGTGCTGCATCATCGCCTCACTGACTGCTGAGAATAGGAATTAGCATTTAACGAGTTCTCCCCATAGCCACCTCAGCAGATCTGTAGAAAAGGCTGGTAGGGTTGGTGGGACTTGTTCTTGCCATTGTATTTCAGCACTCAGCGCCTGATCACCTCTCAAAAGTATAGTGGTCCTAAGTCACTGCAAGATGTGGGCTGATTAAAGGACCTGTGATTCCTCTAGTCAGCTGCAAAATGAACTGCAGAAGAAAATCTGCAATTAATAAGCCCCAGTAAAACGTTTTACAGAATGTTGCCCATTTTAAAGGGAGGCTGGCAGATGTAATGTGCAAGACATTGAGGTAACAAGTGGTCTCATTGTTGTTTCATTTCTAAACAGTGCCTACTGTGTTGCTGGTTTCTTTGTTACTGAACATTAAAGTTCCTGGGTCATTTTCTGACAGCAGTGGAGGAAGTGTGATTGCCCAACCTGCCGTGACATCAATGCTCAGGCAAATTTGCTGATGTATGTAAATTCACCCGAAATGTTTACTAGTGTGTTGCCTTGAAGATAAAATAATTTTTTTCTGTATGTTAAAAAATTTTTGTCTTGGACTTGACCTCCTCTGGTAGGGGGTCGAAAAACTGTTGAAACTTTTTAATATTTAAAATCAAAGACTAAATGGTTGCCCTGTAATATGTGTCTTAGAGTTGAGGCAATTAGTTCCGGCTTATTGTATCAGATCTTTCACTAAAATATACATGGTGTCAAAAATCACCTCCTAAAAAAACAGTAAGTGTATGATTTGAAGAACATTATACATCATGGTAAATGACAAATGCATAATTTAAACACCTTTTTAACTCATAAAAATAAGTTTGAAGTCAACAAAAAATGCTTTCATTCCTGTATATAATGGGTCTCTACTTGTACCAATGTATATAATGGGTCTCCACCAGTACCAATGTATATAATGGGTCTCCACTCATACTCATGTATAAAATGGGTCTCTACCTACCCATGTATATAATGGGTTTCTACTTGTACCAATGTAGGTAATGGGTCTCCACCCGTACCAATGTATATAATGGGTCTCCACCCGTACTCATGTATATAATGGGTCTCTACCTACCCATGTATATAATGGGTTTCTACTTGTACCAATGTATATAATGGGTCTCCACCCGTACCAATGTATATAATGGGTCTTCACCTACCCATGTATATAATGGGTCTTCACCTACCCATGTATATAATGGGTCTTCACCTACCCATGTATATAATGGGTCTTCACCTACCCATGTACATAATGGGTCTTCACCTACCCATGTATATAATGGGTCTCTACCTACCCATGCATATACTGGGTCTCCACCTGTACCAATTTATATAATGGGTCTCTACTTGTACCAATGTACATAATGGGTCTCCACCTGTACCAATGTATATAATGGGTCTCCACCCGTACCAATGTACATAATAGGTCTCCACCTGTACCAATGTACATAATGGGTCTCCACCTGTACCAATGTACATAATGGGTCTCCACCTGTACCAATGTATATAATGGGTCTCCACCCGTACCAATGTACATAATGGGTCTCCACCTGTACCAATGTATATAATGGGTCTCCACCTGTACCAATGTATATATAGTGTGTGTCTCCAAACATTTCATCTACTCAGCGGTATGATGATGCCCCTTTCTCTGACACTATAGTCCAACAGTGTGTCAGTTAGGTTGGAATAAATCAGCAGAGCAAAAACTGCAGTGAAGTAGAATTATGAAAATGCAAAGAGTTAGAAAAGACACATTGGCAAAACATTTTGAATGAAATATTAGAAATATTACTGGCGCAGAAGCTGGGACATATTGAATAAGAGAAATAGTGAATGAAAGAGTGGAGAGGATTTCTAGCAAATAAAGCTCAAAGATGAAGTATAATATTTATTTATTTAAAGATCCAGTGCAGAGTAGACCTTTCTTGCCCTTCGAGCCTCACACCCCATCCCCAGCAACCCTAACAAACCAATTAACCTTATCGCAGGATGATTTACAATGACCTGTTAACTTACCTGGTACATTTTAGGATCGAGAGAAGGAACTGGAGGACCTGGATAAAATGCATACATTCCACAGGGAGGACTACAGAGGATTCATACAGAACAGTGCAGGAACTGAACTCTGAACTCCAAACTCCAGAACGCCCTAAGCTGTAATAACATCGCACTAACTGCTGTGCTAATATAATTCTTATTAACCAATGTCTGGTGGCTATTCAACCTTACAATACATTACATGTCTTGCGTTTTATGAACCAGCTTCCACAGGGGTTTTCCCATATTTCTTCTGTCTTTCAGATTTCTGATGGAGGGCAGTGGGATACCAGGGTTCTCAACCTGAGGTCTATGGACCCCTCGGTTAATGGCAGGGGCCCATAGCTTAAAAAAGGTTGGGACCCACCGGTACATACTGATTACATTAAAAGAGGGAATATAGGGAAGTTCTTAGTCCACCCTGGGTACTTCAAATTCCTTAGCAAAACTCTCACTAGCTAAGAATAGGCATTCATTTCACAAGGCCTTATGAAAAACTGCAAACATCGTTTAGCCTATACTGATGGATTCCGTTTTGAGATAAAGTGGCACTGGACTGGCTGGTGGCACAATGACGTCAGCGCCGGACTCAGGAACAGAAGTTCCCGGGTTCGAACCCAGTCGGAGTCACTCCCGAGTACGTTTTCCATCCGTTCTGGGTTGAGTGTCGAGATCGCAACTCGACCTCGTAAAATAAAAAGGGAAAATTACTGCAAAATGTCTGTTTGAGGAGTGGTGTGCCACACAGTCTCTCTCTCTCTCGCTCGCTCCGCGCCTTGTAAAGGCATGAGAAAGACATCGTCCCGCCAACATCACATACGCACAGACGCACGCACGCACACGCCAAAAAAAAAGATAAAGTAGTACTGTTTTTTAAAACTGTCAAATTATTTTCTAAGCTTCAGACCATAGGATCTGGAAAATCCCGTCTTGCTTACAAAATCAGCTGATTTAGCCAGAGGGTGGTGAATCTGTGGAATCTATTGCTACAGATGGCTATGGAGGTCAAGTTATTGGGTGTATTTAAGACAGAGGTTGATAGGTTCTTGATTAGTCGGGATGTCAAAAGTTAAGGGGAAAAGGCAGGAGAATGGGGTTAAGGTGATAATAATGTAGCCATGATGGAATGACGGTGTGATGAATGGACTGTATCTGCTCCTATGTCTTATGGTCGTATCTGTCCATCTGTAACTTCAAACGGTTAGTAGGTGGGAGCTTTAAACTGCTGGTATTTTACTGGTAGAATTCCTATGCTGGATTTTTGAACATTAATCTATTAAGGGATGTATCTTCTTTTCTTAAGTGATAACACCTACCAAAATGTGAACTGGCATTGACTTCATTAAACTATATGGGCTCAGGAATTCCCATGCATTATATTGAATGGCAGAGTCAGAGATAACCATCTTTATTGTGAAGCCACCACTGCAAAAAGTCATGGTGCAAGAGACCCAAAGGCCCTGCTATGTAATGGGATTGATGACTTCGTAGTGCAAGCTGAACTCAGGTTAAGAATTAGCTAGGTGATCAGAGAAGTGCCAGTGGAGGACTGGCAAATGGGACCGGACGTGGGAATGGTTGGCAATCGGGCAATTAAGTTGGGAGCCTGGGCAGATTAGGTGGTTGATGGGGAGGGGAGATAACTGTTGACAAATAAGCAGGGCCTGAGGTATTGGGGGATGGTCAGGGGTCATCTGAAGGTCAAGGAGAGGATTGGCTGAGACCGGAGCAGATATTCAACCAGTACAAGAAGACAAAAATTAATAGTAGGACTTGTGCCAGTGGATTCCTTGTCCGGAACTGTGCTTAAAGATTAAGTGCTGAGCTTGGTCTAATATTCATCAGAAATGTCCCTAAAAAGGCATTACAGGTACATGGGTTTTTCTTAACCTGATGCATAAATCCCACCAGTCTAGTACATTTGATCTGTGTCTGACTGAGTTTCCGTAGTGACGTGAAATGGATGTTGGCGTGTTTCACTTTATAAGTATTTTGTCAATCATAAAGCATTGAAAAAAACAGCAATGCACAAAACTAGTTTCTGGACTCTTTCTTGCAACAAAACATGTATAACGTCATAAAAGATCAAGATCAGTCTTGACTTTTTGGTGAGAGTGAAAACAGAAAGGCAACCGAGACATTATTTCCAATTCAGTGAACAATGTGTTCACAGCTAGGTTTGATAAAAATTTCTTGAATTAAAATAAACTTTGCAGATATGCAGGAAAAAGAGTAAATCATGTAACGTTGATGTTTTTCCTCATTGAATTAAATCGTTACATTATCACATTTCTACAATCCTGTCCAAATCCTAATTCTTAACAGTGTGGAGGAGCAGAGGGATGGCGTGGTGTAGGTTGATAGGATTGTTAAGAAAATATTAGCCAGGGGATTGTTTACCAGGATGCTGCCTGGATTAGAGAACATGTTTTATGAGGAAATGTTGAGTGAGCTAGGGTTTTTCTCCTTGGAGCGAAGGAGTGAGAGGTGACTTGATAGAGGTGTATAAGATTATAAGAGGTAGAGTGGATGGACAGCAACTTTTCCCAGGGCACCATTGGCTGATACCCGAAGACATCCTTTTAAGATCAGTGGAGTAAAGCTTAGGAGGGATGTCAGAGTTAAGTTTTTACACAGTGAGTGGTAAATACACTGCCAGGGGTGCTGGTAGAGGCTTGTACATCAGGGACATTTAAAGAGACTCATGGGTGAAAGAAAATGGCTGGGGGCTGTATCGAAGGGAAACATCAGATTAATCATGAAGTAAGATGAAAGGTTAGCACAACATCATAGGCCACAACATCCATTCTGTGCTGCACTGCTCTATGTTCTAATACTGCTATTTACAAACAAGTTCCTCCCATTTGACTATATTGCTCCAGATATCTTGATTGAGATTTTCTGGAGACATCATTTAAATTGAATAATATCTAGGCTGAATTTCAGCTGAGCATTGTACTTCCAGAAATAAGAGCCTGCTCTTCTCTAGAATTTATCTATTGAATTGAATTGACTTTATTAATTACATCCTGCATACACATGAGGAGTAGAAATCTTTATATTACGTTTCTGTCTAAATGTGCAATGTGCAATTTATAGTCATTTATAATAAATAATATGCACAACAGGATAGTCAACATAACATGGAAATACAGCAGTGTCAGCATATGAGTTAATCAGTCTGATGGCCTGGTTGAAGAAGCTTTCCCAGAGCCTTTTGGTCCTGGCTTTTATGCTGTGGTACCGTTTCTCAGATGGTAGCAGCTGGAGCAGTTTGTGGTTGGGGTGACCTAGGTCCCCAATGATCCTTTGGGCTCTTTTTACACACCTGTCTTGTAAATGTCCTGAATAGAGGGAAGTTCACATCTACAGATGCACTGGGCTGTCCGCACCACTCTCTGCAGAGTCCTGCGATTGAGGGAAGTACAGTTCCCATACCAGGCAGTGATGTAGCCAGTCAGGATGCTCTCAATTGTGCCCCTATAGAAAGTTCTTAGGATTTGGGGGCCCATACCAAACTTCTTCAACCGTCTGAGGTGAAAGAGGCGCTGTTGTGCCTTTTTCACCACACATCCAGTATGTACAGACCACATGAGATCCTTAGTGATGTTTATACCGAGAAACTTAAAGCTGTTCATACTCTCAACCCCAGATCCATCGATGTCAACAGGGGCTAGCCTGTCTCCATTCCTCCTGTAGTTCACAACCAGATCCTTTGGTTTTGTAACATTGAGGGAGAGGTTGTTTTCTTGACACCACTGTGTCATGTTGACGATGCCTTCTCTGTAGACTGCCTATTCTAGATGCTTCTGCCTCTATTCTAGAGGCTTTGAGTTGGTCGTGCAAAAAATGGACCATTCTAAAGAAATATAAATGGTAATGAACCATGAATATCCCTGCAATTGATCTGCAGATTAACCTTCTTAATTGGTGATGAAGGGTAGATAGGTGGAGTATTGGTGATTTTACCCTATCAAGTTAAATGTTGAATATTATAGCACACTGTGGAGTAACTGTGACTCAATTTAGAATAGTTAACAAGGGTAAGTAATTTTATAATAATTTAAAGAGCCAGTACAACTGTTTCTTTTTTTAAAGTGATTCAATAATAAACAAAATCTTCATCATGAATTCCACAATAAGACCCAAAAGACATAAGTATGACATTTGATTTATACTGTCAGTGAATGTGTTAGGGTGTCATTATATTTCTGAGCTGTTAAACCAGAGCCAAAGTTTAACTTTCCAAGGATCAGACTTCTAAATCTCACCATTTCATCTCTGGAATTTTAAAATTAGAAGTTAATATCAGAAGTGGAAAATGACCAGTTTGTTTAAAGGGTCTATGTGGTTTACTAAGGTTAGGTTGGTTCTTTCCTCTGTGTCATCTTGCAACATGATTGACTCTTTGCAAGGCACTCAGTTGTACCAAATCTGTATTTATACAGAAACAATAATACCCATCTGTCGTGGATAGATAGCAGAAACAATTGAGGAAATACAGCATTGATTCATTAAGATGATGGAAAAATAAGCGTCTGCAAATACTGGAAACTGGAGCAACAAGTATTCTGCTGGAGGAACTCAACAAGTCAAGCAGTACATGTTAGAGGAAAGGAATTGATGACAATTCAGGTTGATATTGACAATTCCTTTCATTACTTTCCCCCAAAAGATGCTGCAAGAGGATTGTTTATTGTTTCATTAAGACAATGCATGAGACTTGCATAATATATATCGGCTGTGTGGTGAAAGAAAGCACAGCAGCACCTCTTCCACCTCAGACCGCTGAAGAAGTTCGGCATGAGTCCACAAATCCTTGGGACTTTCTACAGGGGCACCTTCGAGAGCATCCTGACTGGCTGTGTCATTGCCTGGTACGGGAACTGTTCTGCCCTCAATCACAGGACACTGCAGAGACTGGTGCGGACAGCCCAGCGCATCTGTGGATGTGAACTTTCCTCGATTCAGGACATTTACAGCAACAGGTGCGTAAAAAGGGCCCGGAGAATCATCAGGGACTCCAGCCGCCTCAGTCACAATCTGTTTCAGCTGCTAATGTGGGGCAAACATTAAGACCAGGACCAACGGGCTCTGGGACAGCTTGTTTCACCAGGCCATCAGATTGATCAATACACATTGATCTGATTGCATATCTGACTGTACATACAAAACAATTATGGATACAATTTTAGTGTTTGGGCAATATCCTCCCTCATTTCCCCTCTTTATTGCTCGTACATCGCAATGGAGTCACAACATAAAGATTTTTACTCCCCTGGATGTAAAAATAAAATAAATAAATAGGGGATTTTCATTCACATTATACATAACAGGATGACTTGACGGAGGTGACTATCATTGAGAAGGTATATATTTTTCCAATAAGTAAAAATATTAGATTAAGGAGAGGTAGATATATGTTCAAAAAGAGAGCTAGAAGCAAGAGCAGGAGAAACCATATTTTAATGCTGACAGATGTGAGGTTTTAAAAATATCAGTGAGGTTACATCTAAACCACGCTACCATGTGATAGTTTAAGATTCTATTAGATAGGTTATTGATAGATTGATTAGATATATATTTGATAGAAAGAGTGAAATCAGAGAAGGACGGACACAAGAAGTACTGCAGACGCTGGAAATCTAACGCAATACACACAATGTGTGGGAGGAACTAAACAGACCAGGCAGCAACAATGGATGGGAATTAAAAAGTCCAAGTTTCAGGCCGAGCCCCTTCATCGGGACTAGAAAGGAAGGGGAAAGAAGTCAGAATAAGGGAGAGGTACAAGGTGGTAGGTGGTGGGTGAACCGGGAGAGGGGGTAGGGCTGAAGTAAAGAGCTGGGGAGTTGATTGGTGAACGAGATAATGGGTTAGGGTGGGGGGAGTGGAATCTGACAGGAAAAGACAGAAGACGATGGAAGAAAGGGAAAGGGGAGGAGCACCGGAGGGAGGTGATGGACAGGTAAGAAGAGAAGGTGTAAGAGGGAAACAGGGATGGGGAATGGTGAAGGAGGTTGGGAGAGAGGGTAAGTAAAAGAAGTTCGGGAAATCAATGTCCATTCCATCAGGCTGGAGGGAAAGGAAGTGCTCAGAACCAGTGCAGTGAACTGGTAGATCCGAGCAGCCTGCTTTTATTCAATTTTGGCGTTCATGTATTTTATGGGATGCATTTAAGCAGAAGCTACATGTAACATTGGGTCTTTTCTTTTTAGTCTGGTATTCTGGCTGGAAATGCTGCCATAAGAATTGAAATAATGAGTAACCTATTCTCCATTGACCTACGGGGCTCGAACCTGGGCCTGGCGTGGAAGCTAATTGTCATTATTTTTCAATGTTGGACTCTACACAGAATCTAGTGATGGAAAGAAGTAGCAGATTTTGTGTTTTATCTGACAGTTCAATCCACAACCACCAGCACTAGATAGTGAGATCTGATGCTTTACGTCTGATTGTGATTCAGTTAAAAGTGTGTAGATGATATGATAAAGTATACCCAAATTTTCAACAGCTTCTGATGGTTATCAGTTTTCTAGAGTTGAATCATTCTAACAGATGATTTTCTTAAAAGAAAGTCATAATTGTACATCTGGCGAAGTTTTTTTTATGTTCAGCTTGCATTTGTTTTCTGATTCCAACATACAAAATTTTACAATCAGTTGATGTTGGATAACATCCTTCGTTTAAGAATAATAGCTCAAATTAATAGAAAACCATTTTGCCCTTTTGAAAATGTAAATATTACCAAAATATGTATTAATCTTTGAGTGTGCTATGGTCAATTATTCCACTTGATTGCCAGATCATAAACCAGTTATGATGTTGGAAATGTATTGCTGTCAGATATATTTCCAATAATTTAGCCACTTTCAGGAAACACGGTGGCTTTTACATGAAAACAACAGCATCTATTAACAGATGATAATTGCAACTGTTGAGATATTTCCCTGTAGCCTAATCAAAGTTCAGATCTTTCTTGCACAACCTGGCCAACGTTAACGATATTTCTCTCTAGAGATGCTGCACGATCAATGGAGCTGATGAAGTTGCATGAAATGCCAAGTTCAATGATGACAGTGATTATCAATGATAGCATCCTTATTAGTCGTCTCAATTATTCTTGCAATTCACCATCTGCTGTCTCACTGAGACACAAAAGAAATCAACCGGAAATAATCGTTAGTGATGGCTCAAAGAACTAGATGATCTACTCCTGCTTCTAGTTTTCTTGTTTCTCTGTTCAATAGCTTCTACATCTTCAAATTACTAAACACCATAAGTTCTGATCTCTAGAGGAGCAATTCATTTCTTGTGCCATTCATTTTATGGAACATCACATCTTGTAACCTGTTTCATTATATAATTTCCTGCGCGGGTTAATTTGGATTTCATTTTGAGGCACCTGGTGGAAAGACATCCATATCCATCTGCTCTTTATCTGCCTTTGAAACATCATATCTGTGAGTCATATGTTTTATTAACATGGTGGACATTTAGTAGATATATTTTGAAGGAAATTTTATACTTATTGGATCAAGAGCTATCTTGGCCTATCTGACAAATAAACTCTTCTCGGACTTCCAGGAAAATACTGGTATTGATTTTAACCAATTTTCTCTTTCAATATTTTTATTAAAATTATATAAATTGCATAAATACAGATACAAAATTCATAAGGATACAAGTAAGTAATACGAAATGCATTACATTTAAATCACAGTAATATGATCACAGTATCCCATATTCCAAATCAATCATGTAGTAAAAAAAGATTCAATTATGAAATGAAATAAAATAAAATGATTGTATTTTATTAAAAAAAACTACCCCCACTACCAAAATGAGCTGGTTGGTAAAAAAAAAAGAGAAAAAAAAAGAAATACCTTACCATATGATATTATAATAATGGCTCAGATCCATACTTTAGTAACAGTTCAAAGATTATGAAAATAACTCAGAGAGGGTCCCCATAGCATTAGAAAATCATGTATAGAATCAGAAATCGAACAACGAATCTAGGTATAACATAACATCGGATAACCATTGATCATGAGTGGGTGGGGCGGCCTCCTTCAACTTGAGCAAGGTTGCCCTCCTGGCCATAAGAGACATAAAAGGCCAATACCCGCAAATTAGATGGCTTCAGTTTTGTTGCACTATCCTCAACAATACCAAACGTGGCTGTCAAAGGGTTGGGCTTAAAGCTGACATTGAAAAGTACAGAAAAAGTTTGAAATACATCTTTCTAAAATTTTTCAAGGCTTGGACAAGTCCAAAACATATGAATTAGTGTGGCCACTCCATTAGTACATCTATCACAGTAAGCGGAAATATCTGTGTAGAAACGAGAGAGCTTATCTTCAGACATACGAACTCTACGTACCACTTTGAATTGTAATAAAGAATGATGAGCACATAATGATGAAGAATTAATCAATTTTAAAATAATCTTCCAGCTCTCTTCAAATATGAAAATCTGTAAACCCTTTTCCCAGTCTCCTTTAATTTTACCTAGGGAGGCCTTTTTCAGTCCCAACAGCAGACCGTAAATGAAAGATATTGAACCATTGTCAAAGAGTTTCAGATTAAAAATTGCATCTATTATATTCTTACCTGGACTTGTAGGAAATGTATGTAATTGAGATCTTAAAAAATCTCTAATCTATAAGTATTGAAAAAAGTGGGTATTGGAAAGGTTAGATTTCGTTGAAAGCTGCACAGAAGAAGAGAGATTCCCTCCATCAAACAAATCCTGAAATCGTTTAATACCCAATCTATCCTATTCTTTAAATGATAAGTCAATTAAAGATGCTTTAAAAAAAATTAGAAAAGATGGGACTCAAGAGGGAGAATCTCAATAAACCAAAATGTTTTCTAAACTGTAACCAAATCCTCAAAGTATATTTGACCACCACATTGTCAGTTAGTTTACTTAAAGATGAAGGAAGCGAGGATCCAAGTAAAGAAATAATGGAAAATTTCATAGTAGAGTTGACTTCCAAAGAAACCCATATAGGGCAATTCTCATGGTTAATGTAATATATCCAGATCGTAATATTTCATATACTAACTGCCCAATAATATAAGCTAAAATTGGGTAAGGATTTTAACCAACTTTCGATGACAAATTCTACCATCTCCATCAGAGATGATGCCTAGGCATGTCTAGATTGGTGGTATATATCCCACCATCATCCGTCCCTCTTGATTCATTAGTCCTCATCTAATCAGGTTTCTGCTGTCCCACCTTGTTTATAGTTCTTACTTAGAGCGAGACCTTTGTCTTTGTTAAAACAACGTTCTTTATTAGAACATTGCAGGTGAATGGCCATACAATTGACTTCGATGGCACAAAACCAGCCTAAAACATAAAATTAATTGAAAGGAAGACAAGAGAGCTGAGAGATGCGAGTGCTGGTTTGTTTTTTACTTTAAGCAAGGTGAGCACATATGATGTGGTGCATGATGTTGTATGCAATTTACGTACTCTTGCATACAGCCGACAATGAATTATTTAAACAAAGAATGTTTAATCAACAATATATTTACAACATTGCTGAAATATTAAGTACACAACACTCCTCCCTGCCTAGCTATAAACTCCAACTCAATATCAAATTCAACTCTATAGTAAATATTAAATTGTCCCATTCAGGCCTAAAGATTTAATTAGAAGAGGACTTCTTACTCTTGTGAGATAGCATCTTTCCTGACAGAGGGAGATGGTGGTGGCAGGGGGAGGGGGGTGGGGTCACTCAGTGCCTGTGAAACTATCTCAGGTTCCAGGCTATCCTCTTTGGTGGCTGTTGGAGGTGACTCTGAGACTGCAGGATGTGGTTCTGCCAGCTATGGACACCTTTCAGCTTCTCTCTCTGGATCTACTTTGATCCTTGCATCTTTCCTGGTCCTGGCTTCATTCTCTCTTTCATTCTGCTCTCAATCTCTTTCTCAATCACGCTCTCTTTCCTTATCCTTGGTCCTCTCATGATCCTTATCTCAGGCTCATCCATGGTTCCGATCCCGCTCATGCTCTGGTTCCTGCTTTTCTTTCTCAAGTTCCTTCTCTCTTTCTCACATTCTTTCTCTCTTTCTCACTCAAATTCTTTCTCTCTTATTCCTACCTTTCCAACTTCTGCTCTTTCTTTTCCTTACCTTCCTTTTTCTTCTTCTCATTTCTCGTATCTTTGAATTGGCTAAAATTTCTCAGGAAATTAAGCCTCATTTATCCTCTTCCATTTCCATAGCACTTTTCTTCTTTTCATTTTTTCTTCTTTCTAGTTTGTGCATCCTGATCTTTGGAAAGGTGCTTTTAGTTCACTGGAGCATTCTCTTACTCATCCTTTTATTTCTCCCTTCACTATCTGATCTTTCTTCTGGGTTTTCTCATCCACAACATCATCTGCGGAATCCTCTGTTTTCGTAGCTCCATTGACTCCTTTCTTTTTGGCTGTCCATTCATCCAGCCGTGCTTTAGTGTTTGCATCTACTTTTACAAGCAGCTTTTTGTATCCCCTCCTTGAAGTTCATGCAATAACCTTAACACATGCAGAGTGGATTCTGGTTCTTTATACTCACAAAAGCTGAATGCTTGCAGCTTTCCTGAAACTCCAGGAACTTCCTTCCAGCTTAAAACCAAACCACCTTTCACAAGTAACTGCGGAATACCATATCAGAAGCTTTCTCAGATATGTTGCCTACAAAAACTGTTGTAGTCGGATGACTGCTTTTGTGACCTTTGCAATCTTCTGAGCAGCATAATCCTTCCTTGGTCCAATATGCTTTCTCACCAGAAGCACAGAGGTTGGCACCTGTTTGCCCTCTGTTGGACAATCCAGCTGCTGGTTTCCAAATGCTGTGGCAGAAGCAGTCTGTACAAGTGCTGTGGGTCTCCAAAGGCAATCAAAGAATCTTTCTTCAGCAGGCTCGATAATTTTCCAAAGCTCTCACACAAAGAGCCACGGAAGCTACTAGAGCTTTCAGACTTGTCAGATCTGCAAGCTGCAAAACTGAGGGGTACCTGCAAGGACTGAGTTTCTTGGATACAGCACAAGGAATAAACCCTACAGTGGAGAAGCTACCGAACAATATGCAAGAGCAGTGGATTACTGAAGGGTTCAACTATAAAATAAATCATCATGCCCACTACCCGCCATTTTCGTTCTTTAGGGAGTGAGCCTGTCGCCATGCGGAAATGTGAAATGACCCCAGTTTATGTTCTTGGCCTCTGGTAACACTTCCTTCAAAGCAAGGTCTTCAACAAAAGCATGGAAAACCAAAACCCTGTCACAAAGCAGAAGTAGAAAACTTTACCATGAACCCCAATGGACAATGTCTGATCCATAAGAAAACTCACCCCTTAAGGAGGATTCAGATCAGGATTGCAGACCAGAGATGATTTCTAAGGGAGCATTCAATATGTTTCAAATGTTGTGCTTCAACAGCACGCCAAGCAAAAGACTGTGGAGCTATCATACGTTGCACTGAATACAACTGTGCCAGCACCTTGGGCTACGACTGGTCCCAGCACACCCGTAGCAGAGCATGGCAGGAAGCCAGCTGAGCACCCATCAGATGTAGCTACTTCCTCGTGCACAGAGGTCTGCAGGAAAAGCTTGCTCTAACATATGCTTAACCAACATCTACCCAAGAGCTCATCTTGAGCAAAAAATAAAGCTCTATGTGATATTGGATGATCAGAGCTATGTGTCCTAGGCAAAATCAACATTCTTTAACATATTTAGTATTTAAAGTTCTGTTTCCCTTTATACCCCAAGGGCACGTTCTGAAACACGAGATGATGCCAGAAGAAAAGCTAATCGATTTGCCATGTAATCATTAGAAGGGGAGGTCTGCTTATCTTTGCCAACCCTCCGCGAGTGTGACCATTTTCCCTACAACAGGGATTAAATCCCAGCTACTGAAGCTGCATGCTGTCATTCACATCGTAAAGACAAAGCTGACAAGATTTCCTCACTTGACTCTTCTGCTGGGACTCTCCTGCTGCTTGGCAGAGACACCATCCATGCACATAAGGTGAGTGAACAGGTCTGTCTCAATCATGCTCATTAGCCTGGAGAAATGGCGCCCATGTCATTTCAGACCCTGGAAGAGTAGAATCTGTATGAAAGAGAAGACTGTAGGACGTCACAAACAAGAGCAAATCGGCAGATGCTGAAAATGCAAGTAACGCACACAAAATACTGGAGGAACTCAGCAGGCCAGGCAACATCTACGGAAAAGAGTAAACAGTCGACGTTTTAGGCCGAGACCCTTCTTCAAGACTCAAAGTTGGACATCCTTACGTTCAAGGTTGCTTTATGCGTCATGGTGTGCTATCCACTTTCTTTGCTTTGTTATTCCAGTCAGCATCCATGTTAAGAGAGTTGACCTCGGATAGGATACTTGTAAATGGGATATCCCACTCCCAAGAGCAGTGGCAGAAGTGGTGTTCTTCCCTTCAGGATCTTAAAGGTTTGAAGCTTTCAGGAACCAATTCCACTATCTACTGCTCAAAGGAAGGAGCAGTCTTCCCACAATTCCACCTCTCATCCTTTGTAACTAGTTCCTTGCCACCTATGATATAAACCTTCTGAATAAAGGAGTTTGAGATTGTGCTTGGAAGTATAAAAGACAAGTAACTCAGCAGGCCAGTTGGAAGGAATGGGTAGGACTCATGATGGTAGTAACCCCTAATCAGCATCATCCTCTTCTTCATCTTCACAAATTGTCATCAGTACCAAAGTAGTCATTCTATTTTAATTATTCTTACATTAACATTACCTACAACTTACTTTTGCTGCAAGAATGACATATAGAAATTAAGAAGTGCTGAGCTTTGCCATCTCGGGAGTAAATAATGAGAGATGTGGGCAGATCTGTATTTATGAAGAACTTTACCTGAACGCTAGGCCAGTCATATAGATAAATCGTCATGAACATGTGGAAATAAACTAGCATTCATAGCTATCACTTGCAGAAGTTGAGTGTTTCCTACAGGCCCCATTGCTCTCTTCTCATTGGCCACTAAATGCGAGTTGGTTTCCACTGAAGATCTCTCTTTCTCTCTCTCTCTCTGCCTATATATCACCTCAATACCCAGAGCCTGGACTGACACCAACCTACTGCCCTTTACTCTGCATATTGTCTTATTTATTATTTATTGTAATACCTGCACTGTTTTGTGCACTTTATGCAGTCCTGGATAGGTCTGTAGCCTAGTGTAGTTTTTGTGTTGTTCATGTAGCACCATGGTCCTGAAAAATGTTGTCTCGTTTTTACTGTGTACTGTATGAGTGGTTATGGTTGAAATGACAATAAAAAGTGACTTGACTTGACTTGACCTACAAGCTGATTTACTAAATAAGGGAAGGGTAAAAGACTAGTTGCCAACTGACAAGAAAAATCTAAGCTGAAATAAAGGAGGATGTTTTCTCACCTGTCCTACACTGACTGACCCATTTAAAATCCAGGTTCTCTAAAATCTTGCTCCTTAAATTTCCATCCTTCACTTCATCCTTTTCTCAGCTCATCCTTCATCAGCGACAAAGCACTCCCCTTCAACTCCACATCTGGGTTTGCATCTCTGCCATTTGCAGGCATGCTTTCTGCTGCCTCAGTCAAGAGGATTGGAATTCCGTCTGGAATACATTTTCACTCTTGCTTAGACTCTCTACAATGTTTTGTTGGTCTGTCTTACTATCTCCTTGAGCCTTGATGACAACTTTTATTTTAAAAATGCTTGGGACCTTTACTACATAAATGCAACCTGTTTCCATGAAAGTGGTTTCAGGGAAGAACAGGCAAACAGATGTTGTTACTAGAACTTGGAAAGTATATATGCAAGGTAGAGCCACCAAATCAATGGATGCTTTGGATTGTTAATCATACAATTAATTGGCCGCACGTTGGAATAAATATATTGCTATCCTGGGTGAGCATAGAATAAAAGGGGACATACTCTCTTGTCTGACCTGGTAAGATCAGTGAACTACGTGAGGCACTGGGTACTGGATGTAGAAGAACTGACATTGTGTGCTTCTGTCTTCATCTTGCAAGTACAGATTTGGTCAAGCTCTTGGTTCAGACACCTAATAACTTACACTGCCTTAGTCGGGTGGACTTGGAGGCTACAGGCCATTAACTTTTATATTCTTCTATGTCTACGGGGTGGCATGGTAGTGTAATGGTTAGCACAACGCTTTACAGTACAGGAGACCTGGGGTTCAATTCTCGCTGCTGCCTATAAGGAGTTTGTACGTTCTCTCTCATGACTGCATGGGTTTCCTCCAGGTAATCCTGTTTCCTCCCACAGTCCAAAGACGTAAAGGTTGGTAGGCTACTTATGATTAGGCCAGGGTTAAATCAGTGGATTGCTGTGCAGTGCAGCTCGAAGGGCCTAAAGGCCCTACTCCATGCAATATGTCAATAAATAAACAATCAAATAACTAAATAAGTCATTGCTTTGTATGGTTGCTGTGGTTATTTTGGAAAAAAAATGTGATTAAAGATGTAACATAAGAATTTCTGTAAAGAATGATGAGGGACTTTGACAGAGTAACTAGGAGGGGCTTTGATCTCTTGGTAGTGGGGTCTTGCAGCTATAAGGAACCCTGGTCAGACCCTACTTGGAGTACTGTGCTCAGTTCTGGTTGCCTCACTACAAGAAGGATGTGGAAACCATACAAAGAGTGCAGAGGAGATTTACAAGGATGTTGCCTGGATTGGGGAGCATGCCTTATGAAAACAGGTTGAGTGAACTTGGCCTTTTCTTCTTGGAGCGACAGGGGATGAGAGGTGACCTGATAGAGGTGTATAAGATGATGAGAGGCATTGATCACGTGGATAGTCAGAGGCTTTTTCCCAGGGCTGAAATGGCTGCCACAGGAGGTCACAGGTTTAAGGTGCTGGGGAGTAGGTACAGAGGAGATGTCAGGGGTAAGTTTTTTACGCCGAGAGTGGTGAGTGCGTGGAATGGGCTGCCGGCAACGGTGGTGGAGGCGGATACGATAGGGTCTTTTAAGAGACTTTTGGATAGGTACTTGGAGATTAGAAAAATAGAGGGCTATGGGTAAGCCTAGTAATTTCTAAGGTGGGGACATGTTCGGCACTACATTGTGGGCCAAAGGGCCTATATTGTGCTGTAGGTTTTCTATGTTTCTAAAAGCCACAGAGGCCTAGCTTTAAAGCTATTAGAAGGATTGAAGAGAAGGTGAGACAAAGTTGTTTTTCTCAGAAGATGGAAGAAGTCTGGAGCTCACTGTGTGAGGCAGAAACTCACATCATTTTTTAAAGGTGCTCAGTAGGCCATCGTTCTAGTTCAGAATAGCCTTCCTCTATAGTGTAAAGCTTTTACAACAACGTGAGAGTACACCAAGTGTAATTTCCGGATGTCTTCCACCACACATCCCCGCCATCCCTGCCTACCGCATCACATTCTCAAACCTTTCGCTGATCATTGAGATACACAGGTGGAACTACCTTCTGTTGTGTGAAAGCCTGCTGACGCTGGAAATCCAAAGCAACACACACAAAATGCTGCAGGCACTCAGCAGGTCAGGCAGCATCTATGGAAAAGAGTACACAGTCAATGCTCTATCCTCATCTGCTTCAACCACCACCGCTGACAGCCATTCTAGTCAGCCACCAGTGTCAGTGGGAAAAAAACTTGCCTGACATGTATCCCATGAACTTTGCCCCTCTCACCTCAAACACATGTCCCCTGATAATAAGTGAAACAGAAAACAAGGCAGACACAACTCAGACCAAACACAAGATTTGATTCATTTCAAAGAACATATTGCAATGCAGTTATGACTAAATTGACCAGGAAATGAAACCTTTCTCACTTCTGCCTTCGTCATTTTCCATACGTTTAATAGTCACTAGAAAAGTTTAAATGCTTATAACTGACAGCTTTTCGCTCTGAAAAGCTATTAACTGTCCTTAGTTTAAGCGGAGTTTCCTCTGTTACATATCAGCTGGCTACATGTGGTGAATATCTCTCCTTTCTCTGCACATTCATGTGCCTATCTAAGAGCTTTTTAAACATCTCTATCATATCTGCCTGAGCCACCACCACTGACAATTCTAGTCACACATTTCCTTTGACCTTTTCCCCTCTCATCTCAAATACATGTCCTCTGATATTAAATATTTCAACCCTTGTGAAAAAGATAAGGCTTTTTTCTCAAGCCATGTCGCTTATAGTTTCAGAACTTCTATCAGGTCTATCTTCAGCATCTCCACTCCAGAGAAAAATGACCACAGTGTGCCCAAGCTGCCCTGATAGCACACCCTCTAATCTAGGCAGCACCCTAGTAACCCTCTTCTGCACCCTAGCAAGGGACTCACTCAGGTAATTTGATTGTGATGCATACTGATAAACTATTCTATTCCTGTCAACATTCACAAACATGACAACATTTCTTAAGTATTCTGCTCATTACCACTTCTCTGACAGAAATTGAATCAAAAGTTTGCAACCTGCTACTTTCGTTTTTACTCACCGTCAAATAAGGAGCAAACTATTCAGCAAGTTGGGAGACATAAGCACTTTAAAGCATTCCTACTAGGAAAATGAATTTAACAACACTGACACTCTCACATTCCCACCAACCAGCACATGCTGCTTGCTTCTACACAGGCTGCATCCCTTCACCATACAGAATATGCGATTGTGACAGAGAGTGCTTGTTAAACACATTCCTTGCACATGCGCATTCTCTCACAAACACACACACACACTCTCTCTCTCCCTCCCCTCGCCCTACCCCTCTCCCCCTCCCTCCTGGTATATTCTCATAATAGGCCCTAAACCAAGCTGATGCCTCAGGTTGACTTTATGGTGTCTTACCTGTCATACACAGTGGAAGAATCCATTTCTTCAGTAATGCGATGTGTATAAATTGTTTGTGTACTGTATTTAAGGTAGTTACTTCTGTTTATTTTGTAAAATGATTGTAACTATATTGTGAAGTGCATCATCTTTTAACTCGTGTGGTGGTTGGTGCATGAGTAATTCAGCAACTTCAAAATGCGTAAATGCACAGATCATGACTTAAGATTTCAAAGTAAGGAAAAATGACAACTTATTTTTACATAACATGGATGTGCAAATTTCACACTTCTTATATCATCTCCAATCTGTGATTGATTCTGTTAAAAAAACACATTTTACACACCAGATGTGGGTATTATTCAATGTTTAGGCATATGACTTTGTAATTATCATAATATAATTTTTGATGCATTTTGTAAAATAGTTTAAAGTTGTACATTTCAACCTTGCACCTGTGACCCAAACTGAAATTGCTCGTGTGGGTTAAGGGAACTGGAGTTGCTAGGTGAGTCACCTGAAGCTGCTTGCCACATTGAGGCGTGCGGTCATAAACCAGAACACTGCAAACACTTACCAAGTCCCTCACAACCTGTCGCATCAAAGAATTTCCCAAAACGTGCTTTAGAAGAAAAATGCTGAGGTGTTTCTGAAGAGGATAGGACTTTCACAGCAGTTGAAGTTAGCAGTTTGTTTTTCCATTTTCAAGAAATCATTAACAGACACTCAACTATACAGGAATAGCAGACAGCCAGTTCAGAAGGAATATTTCTATTCACAAACTAATTTACATGTGTATTTTCTCTTCTTTTTTTTTTACCTTTCCCAGTGTGTTAAATGAAATGAGCACAAAAGAGAAAACCATGGGGGAGGATGAACAAGAGACAGAAGTTTTAATCAGAATGTTCCAAGCATCATAACAGCATGATCAGGAGAAGTTTGAATAGATTAGATTCAACTTTATTGTCATTGTGCCAAGTACAGATACAAAGCCAATGAAATGCAGTTAGCATCTGACCAGAAATGCAAAGAATAGTGTTATTTACAAAATAACTGTGAATAAAAAGTAAGTGCTACAGCACACAAATATAAAAGTACTGAGACAGTACAATATGGTGCAATACTGCTTAGCGCTGTGATGTGAGGTTCAGCAGGGTCACACCCTCAGGGAAGAAGCTCTTCCTGTGCCTGCTGGTGCGGGAGCGGAGGCTCCTGTAGCGCCTACCGGATGGGAAGAGAGTAAAAAGTCCATGGTTAGGGTGAGATGCATCCTTGATAATGCTTTTTGCCCTGCCCAGGCAGCGTTCATGGTAGATGTTCTCAATGGCGGGCAGTTCGGGGTGCCGATAATCCACTGGGCAGTTTTCACCACACGCTGGAGTGCTTTGCGGTCCGATACGGGACAGTTGCCATACCACACTGAGATGCAGTTGGTGAGTATGCTCTCAATGGTACAGCGGTAAAAGTCCGTCAGTATCCTGGGACAGAGGTGAGCTTTCTTGATGCTCCGCAGGAAATAAAGGCGCTGTTGCACCTTTTTGATCAGGATGGAGGAGATCAGGAACCAGGTGAGATCCTCAGAATAGCTCCCCCAGCTGCCTTAGTAACAAAATCTCTTCGTTGGCTCAGTAGACCTTAATCTCATTCAGAATCAGGTTTATTATCAATGACATAGGTCATGACATTTGTTGCTTTGTGGCAGCAGTACAATGCAAGACATTAACAAACGATAAGTTACAATTCAAGATATGGTACAAAAATGAACAGTGCATTAGCAATCCTGGGTTCATGGACCATTCAGATATCTGATGGTGGAGGGGAAGAAGCTGTCCCTAAGATATTGAGTGTTGGTCTCCAGGCTTCTGTACCTCTTGGCTGATGATAGTAATGCGAATATTCAAGATTGTTTATTGTCATAGATAGATAGATGATTGATCCCAAAGGAAATTACAGTGTCACAGTAACATTACAAGTTCACAGATATACAAATATTAGAAGAGAAATAAGAAAGAATAAAAAATATAAGTTACCTCAAACAGGCTAACATGAGGAGGTCATCACTTCCCCAAGTATAGGTTGACTCATCATAGAGTCTATTGACCGAGCGTAACAATGACCTCTTATAGCACTTTTTGGAGCAGCTCAGTTGTCTTGGTCTACTATTAAATGTGCTCTCTGTTCAGCCAAGGTGTCATGCAGAGGGTGAGAGACATTGTCCAGAATTGCCATGATTTTCCATAGATTCCTTCGTTCTGCCACAGCCTCCAGTGTGTCCAGCTTGACTCCAATAACAGAGCCAGCCTTTCTAGTCAGTTTATTGAGCCTGTTGGCGACACCCATGTTGATGCCATTGCCCCAGCACACCACCGCATGGAAGATTGTGCTGGTGACAACAGACTGGTGGAACACGTGAAGGAGAGCCCTGCATAATCCAAAGGACCTCAGTACACGAGTACAAAGGAGAACAAGATGATTGTTACTCAAGAATAGATGGAGCATAAAAAACACAATAATTATAAATATAAAAGCAATCCTATAAAACACCATGTACAAATAACTGAGTGTGGCTATTTATATGCATAAGAATAATTTATATACATTGACTGATTGTTGTGCATAAAGAGGCAGGTATGGATGTAGTGGTAATGGGGAGTGGTGAGGTGGGTTAATGGGTGGAGGTGGTAATCACCTTTCCCCAGCTACTTGTGGAAAGTAGCTGACCCTGGTAATCTCTTTCTTGGAGGCCATTGTCAAAATATCTTTTGAGAGGGTGAATCCTTGTAAGGCATCAGGCCCCTGCAAGGCCTGCAGGCCTGCAATCAGGCATGAGGAGAAGGAGAAGATGGCAACACGACGCAGCGCGCACGGCCTCTCCGGTGATGAATATCTGTTATCCGTCAAGTAGGATGCCGTGCACAATACTGATTTGATGGAGGCAGATGTGAGAGCACGGAGAAACATCTGGTGAAACTTCTGAAATGCCTGTTTCGCTGCTGCTGCTACTGTGTGATCCAGAATCTCCAGAGGGGAAGGCCCCAAATCCTCGGCTTTGCTTGTTGCTCGGCGGCCGGGGCCAGGGTCGAAGTGCTCAGCAGAGATGGTGCTCGGTGTTGGAGGGCTGGTCAGAGGCTCGACGTTTTCGGACGGACTCAGAGTCGGACTGTGGTCGGGTGCTTCCAAGGTGCTGCATTGGCAAGTTTGCGGTGCTTGGAGGCTCATGGCAAGGAGGGTTGCTCCCTTCTACCGTCTGCGTGAGATGTTGGGGCTATCGGGACTTTGAGACTTTTTTTTACCGTGCCCATGGTCTGATCTTATCAAATTACGGTATTGCTTTGCACTGTTGTAACTATATGTTATAATTATGTGGTTTTTGTCAGTTTTAGTCTTGGTCTGTCTTGTGTTTCTGTGATATCATACTGGAGGAACATTGTATCATTTTTTTAATGCATGCATTTCTAAATAACAATAAACGAGGACTGAGTGTCCTCATAATCTAATCTAATCTAATCTAATTGCTGCAGTGAGAGGTTGCTGTCTGCTTCAAAAGGATAACAATCATGCCAGTGCCCCAGCTGTAACATTGTTGGAGAAGCCAGAGAATGGTACATAGAAACATAGAGAAACATAGGAAACCTACAGCATAATACAGGCCCTTCGGCCCACAATGCTGTGCCGAGCATGTTCTTACTTTAAAAATTACCTAGAGTTACCCATAGCACTCTACTTTTCTAGAGGGTTGTCTCTGACTGGAGACCTGTGACTAGTGGTATGCTGCAGGGATCAGTGCTGGGTCCTTCATTTGTCATCTATATCAATTATATGGATGATAATGTGGTTAACTGGATCAGTGAATTTGTGGATGACACCAAGATTGGGGGTGTAGTGGACAGTGAGTGAGGCTATCATAGCTTGGGCTTGATCCCCTCTTCACTGTGGACGATCATGAAAGGCCGCGCAAGATGTGCACTCCTAGGAGTGTGAGTAGAGTGTGTGTTTCGCTCCTTGCCTTGTTGACGTTGAGGTAGATGTCAGGCCTTGTGTTTTCATCCTCCTCGCTGTAGGCCATCGCATTGTCGCTGATTATGAGCACCACCACTGTCATATTATCAGCGAGCTTGACAATATGATTGTTCATGTGTTTGGCTGTGCAGTCGAGTGTGAGCAGAGTGTAGAGCCCTGGGGTGGGGGGGAACTTTGTCGAGGATGATGGGGAGGGAGGAGTGGTTGTGCGTCTTGATTGTCTGAGGTCTGTTGGTTGGAAACTCCAACACCCTGTTCCACAGTGGTGTATTTAGACTGAGGAGTAGGAGTTTGTCCACCAGATTCTGTGGGACAATAGTGTTGAATGCTGATCTGAAATGCAGAAACAGCATTCTGACTTAAGTGTCTAACACATCTAGGCGTGTCAGGGCCAGGTGACAGACACTATAGCATCTGTTGAAGAGTAGTTCTGTTGGTAAGCATATTGGTGAGTGTTCAGTGCAGCAGGAATGGAGTTTTTAACGTATGCCAATACCCAGCAATTCAAAGAGTGTATGCCCCAAATAGTAAGAGTCCTTAATAAGCCTGTGCTGTGCTATGTGAATGTATAATGATGCAGCATATAATTTCCACATTAAGAAGAATAAAGTACATGTTCAGGTGGTAGAAACTGTAAATTCAAAGGAGAAGTTGGGTAACTATATTTGACAGCTGGGATTAACTGAAGCCCAGTAGGACTATAGGAAATGCAGGAATGTACTCAAGAAGGAAATCAGGAGGCAATGAGAGATCATGAGGTAGCTTTGGCAGAGAAGATTTGGGAAAATCCAAAGAGATTTTAGAAATAAACTAGAGGAAATGAGTAACTAGAGCAGGGGGTTTTGAACTTTTTTATGCCATGGACCCCTACCATTAACTGAGGGGTCCATGGACCCCAGTCTGGGAATCCTTGAACTAGAGAGAGAATTGGGCTCCTCAGGTACCAAAGGGGCTTCTTCGTGTGCTGCTGCACGAAATGAACAAAGTCTTTAATGAATACTTCTCCTTTGTTTTTTACTATGGAGAAATACATGAAGACTTGATTTAAAATTGCATTTGACCATAAGACATGGGAGCAGAATAAGGCTATTTGGCCCATTAAGTCTGCTGCACCATTCATTCATGGCTGATCCTTTTCCCTCTCTTCAGCCCCACTCCCCAGACTTCTCCCTGTAACCTTTGGTGCCGAGGCCAATCAAGAACCTATCAATCTCTGCCCAAAATGCACCCAATGACCTGGCCTCCACAGCTGCTTGTGGTAACAAATTCCACAAATTCACCACCTTCAGGTTAAAGAAATTTCTCAGCATCCCTGTTTTAAACGGACACCCTTTTCTCTCCTGAGGCAGTGCCCTCTTGTCCTAGACTCCCCCAACATGGAAAATATCCTTTCCACAATTACTCTGTCAAGGCCTTTCAACATTCAAAAGGTTTCAATGGGATCTCACCTCATCCTTCTAAATTCCAGTGAATACAGGCCCAGAGCCATCAAATGTTCTTCATTTGATAACCCTTTCATTCCCAGAATCATCCTTGTGAACCTCCTCTGAACCCTCTCCAATCCCAGCACATCTTTTTGTAAATAAGGAGTCCAAAACTGTTCACAATAGTCAAGGTGAGGCCTCACCATTGTGTTATAAAGTCTCAGCATCACATCCCTGCTCTTATATTCGAGGCCTCTTGAAATGAGTGATAACATTGCATTTGCCTTCCTCACCACGGAATTAACCTGCAAGTTAACATTTAGGGTGTTCTGCATAAAGACTCCCAAGTCCCTTTGCATTTGAGAATATTGGATTTTCTCCCCATTTAGAAAATAGCCTGCATGTTTATTTCTATTACCAAAGTGCATGACCATGCACTTTCCAACATTGTATTTCATTTGGCACTTCCTTGCCATTCTCCTAATCTGTCTAAGTCCTTCTGCAGCCTTCCTGTTTCCTCAATACTACCTGCCCCTTTGTATAATCTGCAAACTTGGCAGCAAAGCCATCTAATCAATCATCTAAATAATTGATGTACGGCATAAAAAGAAGTGGTTCCAATACCACTAGTCACTGGCAGCCAACCAGAAAATGATCCCGTTATTCCCAGTCGCTGCCTCTGACCAATCAGCCAATGCTCTAACCATGCTAGTAGTTTTCCTGTAATACCATGTGCTCTTAGCTTGGTAAGTAGCCTCATGTGTGGTACCTTGTCAAAGGCCTGCTGAAAATCCAAATACACCACATCTACTACATCTCCTTTATCTATCCTACTTGTAATCTCCTCAAACAATTCCAACAAGTTAATTAGGCAAGATTTTCCCTTAAAGAGACCATGTTGACTTTGTCCTATCTTGTCCTGTGTCACCAAGTATTCCATAACCTCTTTCTTAACAATTGACTCCAATGTCTTCCCAGCCACTGAGGTCAGGCTATCTGGACTATAATTTCCTTTCTGCTGCCTCCCTCCATGCCAGAGTACAGTGATTCTTGAAAGATCACAATCTCTACCACTACATCTTTCAGAACCCTAGAGTGCAGTTCATCTGGTCCGGGTGACTTATGCACCTTTAGGTCTTTCAGCTTTTTGAGTACCTTCTCCCTTGTGATAGTAACTGCACTCATTTCTCCTCCTTCACATACTACAACACCTCTATTTTCCCACTAAAATTTGCTTTGTTGTATGCCCTATCTTTTGTTTTTACATTAGCTTTGACTTCCCTTGTCAGCTATGGTTGTACTATTTGCCATTTGAGTCTTCCTTTGTTTTTGGAATACATCTATCCTGCACCTTCCTTATCTTTCTAAGAAACTCAAGCCATTGCTGCTCTATTGTCATCCCTGCCAGCATCTCCTTCCAATTTACTTTGCCCAACTCCTCTCTCATACCACTGTAGTCTCCTTTACTCCACTGAAATACTGCTATGTCAGACTTCACTTTCTCCCTATCAAATTTCAAGTTGAACTCAATCATATTGTGATCACTATCTCCTAAGGGTTCCTTTACCTTGAGCTCCCTAATCACCTCCAGTTCATTACGAACCAGTCCAGTGTAGATGATCCCCTAGTAGGGCTCAATGACAAATTGCTCTAAAAAGCCAACCTTTAGGTATTCAACAAACTTACTGTCTTGAGATCCATCATCAACCTGATTTTCCCAATCTACCCGCATGTTAAAAACTGCCATGACTGTCATACCATTGCCCTTTTGACTCGCCTTTTGTATTTCCTGTTGTAATCTGTGGTCCACTTCTCAGCCACTGTTGGGAGGCCTGTATATAACTGCCATCAATGTCCTTTTACCCTTGAGGTTTCTTAACTCAACCCACAAGGATTCAATATCTTCCGATCCTATGTCACATCTTTCTACTGATTTGATGCCATTCTTTACCAGTAGAGCCACACCACCCCCTCTGCCGACCTTCTTATCCCTCCAATACGATGTGTAACCTTAGAAATTCAGCTCCCAATACAACCATCCTTCAGCCACAATTCAGTGATGACCACAACATTATACCTGGCAATCTGTAATATTGCAACAAGATCATTCACCTTATTTCTTATACTCAGTGCATTGAGATAGGACATTTTGAGTACTGCATTTGCTACCCTTTTTAATTCTGCATCCCTAAGGCCCTGAGACCTACCCTGCTGGCTGCAATTTTGTCCTATCATCTGCCTGTCCTTTCTGGCAGTCTGACTGCACACTATCTTTGTTTTTCTACCATCCATTCTATCCTGAATCCCTTCTCTCTGGTTCTCATCCCCCTGCCAAATTAATTTAAACCTTTCCCAATGGCTCTAACAAATCTGCCCTTGAGAATATTGGTCCCCCTTGGGTGCAAGTGCAACCAGTCACTTTTGAATGGGTCGTACCTTCCCCAGAAGAGTTCCCAATGCTACAAGAACCTAAAGCCCTGCCCCCTGCGCCAGCTTCTCAGCCATGTATCTACCTACCAAATCATCCTGTTTCTATCCTCACAGGTGAATGGCACAGGTAGTAATCCTGAAGTTACTACCCTGGAGATCCTGCTTCTCAGCATTCTGCCTAGCTCTATAAATTCTCTTTTCAGGGCCTCTTTGCCTCTCCTTCCTATGTCATTGGTATCAACATATACCTAGACATCTGCCTGCTCTCCCTGTCCCTCCAAAATGCTGTGGACACAGTCCGGGATATCCCTGACCCTGGCACCTGGGAGACAACATGCCATTTGTGTGTCCCATTCACGTCCACAGAATCTCCTGCCTGTTCCTCTGACTATTGAGTCTTCTATCACTACCATTCCCCTCTTCTCCCATTTTCCTTCTGCATCATGGACCCATGCTCAGTGCCAGTAAGCTGGCCTCCATGGCATTCCCTGGGAAGTCATCCCCCTTAACAATATCCAAAACAGTATACTTATTTTTGAGAGGAATGGACACAGGGGTGCTCGGCACTAACTGCCTATTCACCGCCCCATTCCTTCTCCTGACAGTCACCCAACTACCTGCCTCCTGCAACTTACGGGTGACTGCTTCCCTGTAACTCTGATCAACAATCTCCTCTCTCTCCCGTACAAACTGAACGTCATCCAGCTGCTGCTCTAGATTCCTAACACGGGTCTTGAAGGAGCTGCAGCTTAATGTTAGAATTCATTCCAAGAGGACTGCAATATAACAGCAAGGATGCAATGCAGAGGCTTTAAACCACATGTGGAGCTCTGTGAGCAGTTTTGGGTGCTACGTATATCTAAGACAGGATGCTGGCACTGGAAAGGGGCTAGAGAAGTTTATGAGAATAATCTAGAGGAATGAAAGGGTTAACATATGAGGAGTTTTGGATGGCTCTGGGCCTAATTTGCTGATGTTTAGAAGAATGGGAAAGGGTGGGCTTCACTGAAATCTACTGAATATTGTAAAGGCTAGGTATAGAGGTGGTTGGAAGGGTGGGGGGGTGTAAGGCACTCCTTTCCTCTGCCAGCCTGCAGCTCACACTTAAGCAGGGTGTAGCACCTACTTAGCCCCCGGATCAGGGTCATGTGAAGCCATGGGAGCTGGTGCATGTCACAAGTCCTGGTTATGTGACCACTGACGCCGGGCAGACAATCTCTGAAGCGTATTGATAATGGCTGGGGTCACCCATATCATAAAAACAGTACCCAGAAAATGGCGATGGCAAACCACTGCAGAAAAATTTGCCAAGAATAGTCATGGTCATCATGATCGCCTGTGACGGCATATAATGATGATGATAATGACACCGGGTGGAGGGGACATTTCCAATAGTAGGAATCTCCAGACCAGAGGGTACAGCCTCAGAATTGAAGGGTGTGCCTCTTGAACAGAGATGAAGTGGAATGTCTTTAGTCAGAGGATGATGAATCTGTGGAATTAATTGTCACAAGCAGTTGTGGAGGCCAATTCATTGGGTAGCTTTAAAGCAGACTTTGACAGGTTCTTGAATAGTAACAGTGTCAAAGGTTATGGGGAGAAGGCAGGAAAATGGGGTTGAGAAAGAAAATGAATCAGCATGATTTTAGTTGAATAGCAGAACAAACTCAATGGGCCAAATGGCCAAATTCTGCTTCTATGTTTTATGGTCTCTCATCAGAACTAGGAGAAGTAAACGGGCATGTCTTGGAGATAGTTGGCATTATAGTACAGGAGGTGGTGAATATCTTAAAAGGTATGAAGGGAGATAAATCTCCAAAGCCATAACCAAGCATATCTAAGGACACTGTGGAGGGCTAGAGAAGAAATTGTGTGAGCACAGGCTGAGATATTTGACTCATTTTAGGCATGTGTGAGACGCCTGTAGGCTGTAGGATTGTGAATGTTGTGCCTTTATTTAAGGAGGGCAACATAGAAAATCCTGGGAACTATAGACCAATAAGTCTAATATCTGAGGTAGGTGAGTTATTGGAGGTGATTCTGAAAGATAAGATATAGGTATACAGTATCTGGAAAGACAGGGAATGATAATGATTGTCATCGTGGTTTTGTGCGTGGGGGTTTCATATCTGAAGAACTTGATTGAGGTTTTTATTGAAGTGACCAAGAAAGTTGACGAGAATAGGTCAGTAGATATGGTTTACATGGACTTCAGTAAGGTCTGTGATAAGGTCTCATATGACAGACTACACTGGAAGGTTAGCTCGCATGGATTCCAAGAAGAATTGGACAATAGGCTTGACGGTATAAAGTCGATGAGATTATATCGGCAGATGTGGTTTACATGGACTTCAGTAAGGCTTTTTGTATTTTACGTCGTGGTAGACTGCTTTAGAATGTCAGATTGCATTGGATCTGGGGAGAATTGGTAATTGGCTTGATGGTAGAAAACAGAGGTTGTTTCTTTGATCAGAGGCCTGCGACTAGTGGCGTTGGACCCATTAGTGTTTGTTTTCCACATCAGTGATTTAGAAAAGAATGCACAGGACATGGCTAGCAAGTTTGCAGATGTCACTGAAGTATGTGATAGGGTGCACAATGAAGAAGGTAATCAAAAATTATAGGGGGATCTTGATCTGCTGAGTAAGTGCACAGAGGAATGGCAAATGAAGTTTAAATATAGACATAGACATAGAAACAGAATTAGGCCATTTGGCCCATCAAGTCTGCTAACCATTCCATCATGGCTGATTTATTATCCCTCTCAACCCCATTCTCCTGCCTTCCCGACATAACCTTTGACACCCTGGCTAATCAAGAACCTATAAAACTCTGCTTTAAATATAGTCAATGACTTGACCTCCACAGCCGTCTGTGGCAATGAATTCCACAGATTCTCCACCCTCTTGCTAAAGAAATTCCTCCTACTCTCTGTTCTAAATGAATGCCCCTCTATTCCAGGGGTTCCCTATCATTGACTGAGGAGTCCATGGACCCCAGGTTGGGAAACCCTGCAAGTCTATTCTGAGAGTGTGCCCTCTGGTCCTAGATTCACCCACTATAGAAATCGTCCTCTCCACATCAATTCTATCTAGGCCTTTCAATATTCGAAAGGCTCCATTGAGAAACCCCTCATTCCTCTAAACTCTAAGGAGTTTAATTTTGAGAAAGTGAAAGGAGTTACATTTTAGAAAGTCAAATTCAACTAGTACTTTCACCATGAATAGGGGAGTTCTGGGGTGTGTTGTAGAACAGAGGGACCTTGGATTACAAGCGCATAGTTCACTGAAGGTGGAGTCACAGGTAGGCAGGGTGTTGAAGAAGGCTATTGGCATGCAGGACTTCATCAGTCAGGTCATTCAGTACAATACTCGTGAGGTCATTTTTGTTTTGTGTACAAAGTTTATTCAATGATCACAATATCACAGCAAAAACCTATATACAATACTCAAGATTACATAAATCAGCTATTCAAATTAGAATATCATTACTACTATCTACAAGTACCTGAGCCCCAAATGGGCAAAGTTTGGAGATCAGGATGCAACAAGAGATGGCAGTCTATCCTTGGACTATTGCACTCAGTTTTGTTTGCCCTGTAATAGGAGAGGTGTTATTAAACTAGAAAGAGTGCAGAAAAGATTTACAAGGGCTTTGGCAAGACTTGAGGGACTGAGTTATAAGGGAGAGATTGGACAGGCTAGCTCTTTAGAGCATAGGAGACTGAGAGATGATCTTGAAGAAGTTTATATCATCATGAAGGGCATAGATGGGGTGAATATACTCAATCATTTACCAGGGTTGGGGAATCAGGAAACAGAGGGCATAGGTAAAAGGAGGAAGATTGTTGAAGGGCAAACTTTTTATCAAAGGTCAAAGGTTGGAATCTACATGGAATGAACTGCTAGAGGAAGCAATTGAGGCAGATGCAATAACAATTTTTAAAAGACAGTTGGATAGATAAATGAATTGGAAAGGCTTACAAGGTTAAAGGCCAAATGCTGGCAAGTGGAACTAGACTGGATATGGTAATTTGATCAGCAAGGATCAGATGGGCCGAAGGGCCTGTTTCTGTGCTATATGACTCTCTGTCTCTATAACCTTGAACAGGAAACAGTGGAAAGGCTTTACTGGTAATGTTACACTATTATCAGTTCTAATATGTTTGCAGCTAAATTTGCCAGTACTGTGAAATTGATTCATGGCAAATTAGCAGCATGACTTGGGCCTTGCCTAGTTTGCTTACTTATTATTGCCAGTTTACTTGTTAATTTAACCACATCATTGAAATGGGCTTGTGTGAAGTTGTCACCTTGTATTATTTGTTCATTATTGCTGTCTAGCTCCAGCATGTTATGCCACATGAATACTGTACCATGAAAAGCAGATCAGCAGAAAAGCACCCAGCTGCTGTGAAACCTCTGCAGCCCCTCTCTGTAAAAATAATCCGTCCTCTTAGGCCCTCTCTCGAGATTAAAGATTCCTTGCTTCCACTCTAACTGTGTGGGGTTGAACTGGCTGAGGAGGCAAATGTGGGAACCACAGCTTCTTCAGGAGCGGGAAGTAGCTGAAAGGATGGACCAGAGAAACAGCGTGTGTCTCTTCTGCCACGTCCACACGGCTTCTGTGTGTGCTTGGTGCGTGGCCTTGGCCTTCTCAATACCATCCTGAATGCTCCTCCACATTTTGGGCCAAAGGTTAACAGATGTAACTTTACACTGGTTAAAGGAAATTTTGAGCACCTTCCTGATTTATTTCTCTCTGCCTGGTTACTCCTCCCACATCTGGATCAGGAGACTGGCGTCAGGCATGTGAACATGCTTAAATTGAAAGTAACCAAGGTCTCAATGTTGGCAATGTTGGTCTGGGAGAGGACAGTGATGTTGATTCCCTTGTCCTTCCAATGAATGTGCAGCATTTTGACAGAACTGGTGGTGTTATTCTTCCAGCATCTTGAAATACTAGTTGTAGGTTGTCTGCACCTCAGAAACAGTGAACATTGCTACCCAGTAGACCATTAGTTTTATGCCAAATTTGAGGTTGTGATCTTCAAAATTATTTACTTTAACCAACTAATGACTGTGTTAACGCATTAAAGGCAGTGGTGAAACTCATCGTTCATCTCTGCCTTGACCAAGATATAGGAAGAGGACCATGCATTCCAGGTTCTTGACATGAACCTTTGCTGTCAGAGGCTTTGTAGTTAGTAAAGGACATCACATATGCCTCAGTGAACAAGCTGACAATGTCCAGGAAACCAGACTCCAGCTGTGCTCAAACACATGATTTGTCCTCTTGCTGCAGCTTGGCCACTGGAGTTCACATGATCAGAGAATATTACATAAATATGAGCCACATTTAATCCACTTCTCATCTACATCATTTTCAATTTCATTTATCTCATACAAGATGTATTTGAATATAAAAGTCATTCAATAACTTGAAGGTAAAATCATTAATCCAAACCATTCACTCTAAAGTGAGCATAAATAAACCTACAGGACTGAAGCCCTATGTGTAATTTGCACTTTGTTTGCCATTGTTCCTCTTCGGAAGCAGGGAATTCTGAAATTCTCTTTTGATCTTCTCACCCCTTCAGTTAAGAATAAAAAGAGAACTGATATCATGAATCAGGAAATGGCAGCTGGAATTTCTGGGACAAGTACTGAATCAGAACCTGGTTCATTGTCACCAGCGTACGTCATGAAATTTGTTAGCTTTGCCACAGAAGTACATTGCAATACATGATAAATAGCGAAAAAAATGAATTACAGTAAATATATATATGTATAATGTGTATGTGTGTGTTTGTGTGTATATTGAATAGTAAAGTTTAAAAAAGTAGTGAAATAACAGAAAATAAATTTTAAAGTAGTGAGGTAATGCTCATGGGTTCAATATCCATTTAGAAATCAGATGGCAGAGGGGAAGAGGCCTGAATCACGAAATATGTGCCTTCAGGCTTCTGTACCTTTTTCCTGTTGGGAACAATGTCCTGTGTCGTGGGAGTTCTTAATGATCGATGCCGAACATCTTGCAGTGACGGGAAAAATTGATGGAAGAAAACGTCGCGGTTGACAGCGCCTGACAGCGCCTGACATTCATGAGTTCCATCAAGGGACGGACAGGCAAAAGTTTTGAAGGGCTTATTAGAACTTCTCAGATTAAAGACACATGGTAGACCATGATCGCCCTTGTCACTGGACACCTCACATAATGATGGTGATGAATCCACAGAACGGCATGTAAGATTTGAACCTTAAAGTATTCAGTGTTACAGATGTTATAAAACATCATGAACAGCATGAAAGTATGGCAACAGGTTGCAGTTGAAGAACAGACAAGTCTCTTTCACATCCAAGTTATGAGCTTCCGTTTAGAAATGTCAGAGCATAGACTGGACTAACACTTCAGCATTACACCTGAGTGTTAAACTCTAACAACAGATGTTGTGATTCAGATGAGATAATAAACTGTAATCCTTCTTGTGCTATCAGATAAGATGTCCTTTGGCACAGGATAGGTATCTCAGCCAACTTTCGTCACCAACTAACTTCACTAAGAAAGTTAGGAAAGAAAATGTCAGAAGCACCCACCAAGTCGGACATCAGAGCATCATTTTGACTTTGTAGAGTCATTTATGCTGTGAACTGAAGTGCCAGCTGTGACTCACAGTTCAAAGTAAATTTATTATCGATGTACATATATGTCACCATATACAACCCTGAGATTCATTTTCTTGTGGCTATTCACAGTAAATACTAAGAAGCGCAATAGAATCAATAAAAAACTGCACACAGAGATGGTCAAAGAGCTAATGTACAAAAAACAACAGATTGCACAAATACAAAAATGAAAGAGCATAATAATAATAAATATTGAGAACATGAGTTGATTGTCCTCGAAAATGAGTCTAGAGGTTCTGAAATTCGTTCATTGAGAGGGAGAATGAAGTTATCCAGCCTGGTTCAGGAGTCTGATGGTTGAGAGGTAATATCTGTTCCTGAACCTGGCGGTGTGGGACCTAAGGCTCCTGTATCTCCTTCCTGGTGGCAGCAGTGAGAAGAGAGCACAGCCTGGATGGCAGGGGTCCTTAGCAATGGATGCTGCTTTCCTGTGACAGCACTCCTTGTAGATGTGCTCAGTAATGGGGAGGCCATTGGGTGTGATGGACTGGACTGTATGCACTACTTTTTGTCAGCTTTTCCATTCAAGGTTATTTCCATACCAGGCCATGTTGCAATGAGTCAGTATACTCTTCATCATACATCTCTAGAAGTTTGTCAAAGTTTAAGATAAGATGCTGAACCCTAGCACGCTCCTAAGAAAGAAGAGGCACTATCATGCCCTCTTTGTAAAAGCACTAACGTGCAGGACCCAGGACATATCCGCTGCAATAACAACACTGAGGAATTGAAAGTTATTGACCCTCTCCACCTTTGATCCCTTGATGAGGATTGGATCTTCAACCTCTGGTTTCCTCCTCCTGTAGTCAATAATCAGCTCTTTGGTTTTGCTGACATTGAGTGAGAGGTTGTTACCGTGCCACTACTCAGCCTTATTACCAATCTCTCTCCTGTTTGCTGATTCATCACCACCTCTGGTTTAAGAAAAACAGTAGTGTCATCAGCAAACTCGAACATGGCACTGGAACTGCACTTAGCCTCAGTCATTAGTGTAAAGATTGCCTAAAAGACAGCAATCGTTTGAAACTATAAAGAGCATTTAATTGATTTCACTTTCTGACAACATGTGATTGCTCAAGGCTAAATGCCAACAGTGGATACTAACTCTAAATTTTGTATCATATAATACTTCATACACAAAATTGAGAAGGGGAGCATAATTATAATGACTGTCTCTGCCAAGCAAACCTAGGTTCAGGGTCACTGGGGAAGTAGCTTAGCCAACCTCTTTTTGTCTATTACAGCCCTTGGGACAAAAACTGAGCATAATATTTATTTCAGACCTTCCGCTTCATTACCTGCTGTCATCTTTTCCCTCTATCTTAAAACTAGTTTATCTTTAACTATTAACAGTCTGATGTAAAATCTGTTGCTTCAATTGATAACTCTATCTCTCTCTTTGCAAATCATGTTTAATGTGGCAATTAATTCTAGCATATGTTTCATTTCCGACTTCCAGCTTTACCAGCGTTTTATTTTGTCAAGACCTCAAGGTGAACCTGTAAAAGATACAACTGTGGCGACCCACTTTCTGGCACACACGAACCGGCTCACAACAGCGCGCGCAGGCAGAGGGCCGGCCCCAAAAAGGGCGCCAGGCCATCTTCACCAGCAGGGGGAAAATCCCGCGCGCAGAAAGGGTCTGGGAATATACATTCCCCACAGTAGTCCCGCCCAGGGAGGGCGGGAACGGGAAGGCTTTAAAGCAGGCCACGAAGTTTGAATAAATCTCTTTTCATCGCAACTCTAACTCACCGACTCTGTGTGGTTATTCTAGCGCTGTGTGTAGCACACCGCTACAATTGGTGACCCCGACGGCCCAAACGATATTTGGACCAGAGATGACCGACACTGCATCTGTTCACGCAGTTTCGTTAAAACTGCCAAGCTTCTGGACACTGTGACCCCATTTATGGTTCGAATAAGCAGAAGCTCAATTCCACATTTGGCAGATAACCTCGGAGTCCACTCGCTACTACTACGTGCTGAGCTCCCTCGACCAGGAGACAGCTGCACAAGTTGAGGAGTTTATACAGTCGCCCCCGGAGGACGGCAAATACACAGCACTCAAAGCCCTGCTCATAAGGACTTTCGGACTCTCATGGCGCGAATGAGCACGCCGCCTAATGCACCTGGATGGTTTGGGAGACAGGCCGCCGTCAGCATTAATGAACGAGATGCTGGCCCTGGCTGAAGGACACAAACCCTGCCTCATGTTTGAGCAGGTGTTCCTAGAGCAACTGCCCGAGGACATATGCCTGCTGCTGTCCGATGCAGATTTCAGCAACCCCCGGGAGGTGGCGGCCCGGGCAGATGCGCTGTGGAATGGTAGGAAAGAGAGAGGGGCGCCCGTTGCACAGATCACCAAGCTGCGTGCCCAGCGACAGACCAGACCAGGCCTGGCAGCAGAGCCTACAAGACCTGGCGACGGGAGTGAGGAGCCCAACAAACAATGGTGTTTCTACCACCAGCGGTGGGGCACGGAGGCCCGCCGCTGCAGACCGCCCTGCAAATTCCCGGGAAACGCCAGGGCCAGCCGCCGCTGATGGCTACGGCGGCTGGCCATCAGGACAGCCTCCTGTACATCTGGGACAAGCAGTCGGGACGCCGCTTTTTGGTCAACACCAGAGCGGAGATCAGCGTCTTACCTCCAACGAGTTACGACACCCGCAACAGAGAACTGGGACCCACCCTGAGGGCCGCAAGTAGCAGCACAATACGAAACTACGGCACCCGCCCGGTGCGGCTACAGTTCAGCTCCAGCCGGTTCACGTGGGACTTCACACTGGCCGCCATGGCCCAACCACTCCTGGGGGCGGATTTTCTACGAGCCCACAGCCTGCTGGTTGACCTGCAAGGGAAGCGATTAGTCCACGCCAAGACTTTTCAAACGTTCTCCCAGGGTGAAGCACAGTTGCCAGCCCCACACCTGGACTCCATCACGCTGTCCGACAACGAATTCACCAGGGTCCTGGCGGATTTCCCATCAGTACTGACACCGCAGTTCACGGCAGCCATACCCAGACACGGAGTACAGCACCACATCCTGACCCAGGGACCACCCCTCCACGCCCGTGCTCGAAGGCTTCCCCCGGACAAGCTCCGACTGGCGAAGGAGGAGTTCAAGAAGATGGAGGAATTGGGGATCATACGACTGTCCGACAGCCCATGGGCCTCCCCCCTTCACATGGTGCCCAAGGCAACGGGGGGCTGGAGACCATGCGGTGACTACCGCAGACTGAACGAGGCTACAACGCCAGACCGCTACCCTGTGCCGCACATTCAAGACTTCGCAGCAAACCTACACGGCGCAAGGATCTTTTCCAAAGTAGACCTCGTCCGGGGATACCATCAAATCCCTGTACATCCGGACGACATCCCCAAAACCCCCAAAACAGCACTTATCACCCCGTTCGGACTTTTCGAATTCCTCCGAATGCTGTTTGGTCTAAAGAATGCCGCACAGACTTTCCAGCAGCTAATGGACGCGGTGGGACGCGACCTGGACTTTGCATTCATCTATTTGGATGACATCCTCATAGCAAGCAGTAGTCGGCAGGAGCATCTGTCCCACCTCCGCCAGCTCTACTCCCGCCTGAGCGAATTTGGCCTTACAATCAACCCAGCCAAATGCCAGTTCGGACTCGACACCATCGACTTCCTGGGCCACAGGATTACTAAAGACGAGGTAACCCCGCTACCCGCCAAGGTAGACGCAATCCGCAACTTCCCCCGACCCAACACAATCAAAGGCCTGCAGGAATTCGTGGGTATGGTGAATTTCTACCACCGTTTCCTCCCCTCAGCAGCCCGAACCATGCGACCCCTGTTCACTCTAATGTCGGGTAAGGGCAAGAACATTACCTGGGACGAAGAGGCCGCAACCGCTTTCGTTAAAACCAAAGAAGCCTTAGCAAACGCCGCGATGCTAGTGCACCCCAGAACGGACGTTCCTACTGCCCTCACGGTGGACGCATTCAACACAGCGGTCAGTGGAGTGCTGGAACAACTCATCGAGGGTCGCTGGCAACCCCTGGCGTTCTTCAGCAAACACCTACAACCACCCGAACTCAAATACAGTGTTTTCGACCGGGAGCTATTGGTACTATACCTGGCAATCCTGCATTTCAGGTACTTCTTAGAAGGTAGGCCCTTCACCGCGTTCACAGACCACAAACCGCTTACCTTTGCGTTCATGAAGGTGTCCGACCCCTGTTCGTCCCGCCAGCAGCGACATCTGTCCTACATCTCCGAGTACACGACGGACATCCGGCATGTCTCTGCAAAGGACAACGTCGTGGCGGACGCACTATCCAGACCTACCATACAGGCCCTGTCCCAGGGGGTGGACTATGCAGCGCTGGCAGAGGCACAGCAGGAAGACACTGAGATCCCCAGTTACAGGACTGCAGTCTCCAGTTTGCAGCTCCAAGACCTCCCTATAGGCCCAGGTGAGAGGACCCTACTATGTGACGTAGCTACCGGCCAACCCCGCCCCGTCGTCCCAGCAGCCTGGCGCCGGCGGGTTTTCGAGTCCATTCACAACTTAGCGCACCCCTCCATCAAGACAACCGTCTGGCTGGTCTCCAACAGGTTCGTGTGGCATGGACTGAGTAAACAGGTCAGTGAATGGGCCAAAACGTGTATGCAGTGCCAAATGGCCAAGGTGCAGTGGCACACCAAGGCTCCGCTGCAGTGGTTCGAACCCACCTGCCGGAGGTTCGACCACATCCACGTGGATATCGTGGGGCCCCTGCCAGTGTCACGAGGGGCGCGGTACCTCCTAACTATGATAGACTGGTTCACCAGATGGCCAGAGGCAGTCCCGCTCACCAACACCACCTCCGAATCCTGCGCCCGAGCACTGATCGCAACCTGGGTAGCCCGCTTCGGGGTACCGGCCCACATTACCTCTGACAGGGGCGCCCAGTTCACCTCCAGCCTGTGGTCGGCTATGGCCAACCTTTTAGGATCGCAGCTACACCACACAACTGCCTACCACCCACAGTCAAATGGACTAGTGGAGCGCTTCCACCGTCACCTGAAATCGGCTCTCATGGCCCGCCCAGAGGGGCCTAACTGGGTGGACGAGCTTCTCTGGGTCCTGCTCGGAATCCGCACGGCGCCCAAAGAGGATCTGCACACCTCGTCGGCCGAGTTGGTGTACGGCACACCCCTGGTAGTCCCAGGAGAGTTCATACCAGCCCCAAGGGGGCAAGAGGAAGAACACACAGCAGTCCTGGACAGACTACGGGAGAGGCT
Organism: Mobula hypostoma; assembly: GCF_963921235.1. Taxonomy (NCBI): domain Eukaryota; kingdom Metazoa; phylum Chordata; class Chondrichthyes; order Myliobatiformes; family Myliobatidae; genus Mobula; species Mobula hypostoma. The sequence continues at coordinate 16,839,355 of NC_086105.1, read as the reverse complement.
TGGTAACCTGGCCCCCATCCCCACTTCACAGCACGGACAGAGCCCGACCTGTGTACCCAAAGACCTGCAGAACTGTAAGCTTCTTTTTGTACGACGGGGCGGACACCGGGCACCGCTACAGCGGCCCTACGAGGGGCCGTTTAAGGTGATCAGGAACAATGGGTCCACGTTCGTGCTGGACATTGGGGGGAGAGAGGAGGTTTTCACGGTGGACCGACTCAAACCGGCCCATGTGGACTTGGCGCAGCCGGTCCAGGCTCAGGCACCGCGGCGCAGGGGCAGACCACCCAAACAGAGGCCGATCCAGACTGTGGACATTGGGGGAGGTATCGCCGGTTCTGGGGGGGGGGGCCGCGTTATGTGGCGACCCACTTTCTGGCACACACAAACCGGCTCACAACAGCGCGCGCAGGCGGAGGGCCAGCCCCAAAAAGGGCGCCAGGCCATCTTCACCAGCAGGGGGAGAATCCCGCGTGCGGAAAGTGTCTGGGAATATGCATTCCCCACAGCAGTCCCGCCCCAGGGAGGGCGGGAACAGGAAGGCTTTAAAGCAGGCCGCGAAGTTTGAATAAATCTCTTTTCATCGCAACTCTAACTCACCGACTCCGTGTGGTTATTCTAGCGCTGTGTGTAGCACACCACTACACAACCATAAAATCCAGCAAGTATTGACTTGTGATGCCAGAGAGATCTGTTGACAAATTGGCACTCTGGAGTCACACAAAATAAATAAAAGAAAAGCAAATAAACAAGGTGAAACACGTTCTGCTGCTTTTATCCTAGAGATAACAAGAGTATAAATGGTTGCATGCTATCTAAACATTGGAACAAAAATATGAATCGTAATTTTAATTATAATGTATTTATCCTTGCTCTTTATCCTTTATGTAATGGTTCCTTAAGGGTGTTATAACTGGGGATTAGCTCCCACTACCTATTAAATAATCCCAATGGCGTGCGCCTCAAGTAGCCTCTGACAACCAAGTCCAGATTCTGGCCGTCATGTGTGGCTTAGCTACTAAGCCATGTGAAACCATTTCTTTTGACAGGAAAAGAGGCAAAGACTGTTTCTTTGCTGTATGTTTTTCTAACCCCAAGTACGAGTGTGGACTGGATATAAGGGATATGAGACCAAAAGCATCGGAACTCTTTGTCTCTAAGGCCAGTGGATACAACTACATATTGGGGTTTCAAAGTGAATGGAGTGGCATTCACAGTTCGGGTCAATCGGGCAATCTGGCACTTTGCTGTCTCCGAGAGGGTACCACGAAGCTGTGAGCAAGGCATGCGTAATGGAGGCCAGGAAGTTGGTGGGGGAGGGGGTGCGGCACAAGATCATGATCGACTCCACCTCCGCTGATCTCGCCGACGGAAGCACCATGGAAGATTGAGATCATCGCGGCGGGTGTGGGGGTGAGCGAGTGTTCAGCCGCTCGCTCGCTGCTGCAGGAGGAGGGTGCCTCAGTGTGATGGTCCCTCTTGCTCCATCTCACTCACTAATCCCTGGGGAAAGTCCTTGCATTCAAGTAATCTCTCTTGCTCGCTTGATGCTGGCAGAGCATGGTGCCGGAGTGAGCTTTAATCAACGTGGTTTGTGCATTGTGGACTCAGTTCACTTTTATGATGCGTTCTAGTTTTTTGGTTGCTGCTTTTTTTGTTGACAGTTTGGTCAATTTTGAATTAGAAAGCCCTGCAGGTAATGAACACTGAGATGAAATGAAATATGCCTTTTGATTCTGTGCTTTATATCCTATGTTTTTGCTCGGTTTTTGTTGCTGTTTGCGTGATTTGCTTTTTTTTTTTGCATGTGGAGGGGGGGGTGGAATTTAATGTCGATTTTCTTTGAATGGGTTTCATGGTTCTTTGTTTCGTGGCTGCCTGTGAGGAAGACAGCTTCCAGTATTGAATACTGATAATAAATGTACTTTGAATTTGGATTTAAAGGCAGGAGGAATGATTGGAGGAAAATGGGATAATTCTACTTAGCTAAGGTGTTGAATCCTCTTGTCTGTGCCATCATAGTTCAGAGTTTCAGAGAACAGTGAAGTGCAGAGGAAAGAATGTAACATCTTTTAATCCACTCTGCCTCCGTAAAACTTTCAGTACTTTTACATAAGTTTTATTTAGTGCAGGAAACTTACCTCCCAAGTAGCTTTTTATTTGGATGGTAATTACAAGAAATTAATTCTTCCAAAATGTGGTGAAAAGTTAAAAATTTCTCATGAAAACACAACTTGAATGTGTTAACAGAAAAATGAGAGTCAGCATCGAACAAAGTTCTGTTTTTAAAGTTCAAAGTACATTTATTATTAAAGTATGTATATGGTAGACAACATGGAGAATTGTCTTCATGCAGACAGCCACAAAACAAAGAAACACAAGGAAACCTGTTTAAAAAAAAGCTGAACAACAGACTGTTGAACACCTGATGTGTGAAAAAAATAACAAGCCGTGCAAGGAATAAAAAGTCAACAGATAACACAGAGAGCGTTAACCGCAGAGTCTCCGAAAGAGAGTGCGCAGTCACGCAGCCAGTTCAACACTGAGCTGGGTGAAGCCGGTCCCGGAGAACGATGGCTGAAAGTCACAGTCAACCCAGCGCTGTGCTGATGTCTGCAGGCCACAGCTGCAGAGTCAGTCCAACGCTGAAGCAACTTGATCAATTTGTGCAAACGGATAAAAAAGCAAACACAAGCACATGGAAGACGAACTGCAGAATCCCTGAATGTGAGTCCACAGCCGCGGAGGCGAGTGAAGCCCATCTGGGAGCGTGATGGCTGCAGGGCAACAACTAGGCCCAAACCTGGCAGCGTGGGACCCAAAGGATCCAGCACCTTCTGCCCGACAGCAGCGGTGAGATGAGGGGGACTGCGGTCGAACGCCGGCAGATAGCACTGATCACCTCTTCGTTTTCCACTCTCACTCTCGACGATTTTACTCTTGCTCGATGTTTTAATGGCCGTGGAGTAATGGAGCCGGCCACTGATTCGTGTTCCGCCATCAGGAATCGACGCCGCCGCCACCAGCGATGGTGGCCCTGTCTGTAGTTGCACGCTTTGCTCTCATCCTTGTCCAATTCACCAGGAGATCACGAAAGCGTCAGATTGTATAATCGGCTCAAAAATATATCCTTAGATGGGAATTTACAGGCTGCAGTCGATTTCTGTTCAGAGGAAGTATATCTAGAAGAGAAGAGCACCTAGTTGTTTTGTGAGCTGTCACAACACGTTGCCATCGGTCGCCGGCGCCATCTTGCTCCCCTAAGACCTCTGAAAATAAAAGCCCTTTAACCCAATTATACATAAAGTTTCTTAATGTGCCATGAGACAGGAGGTACCGCAGCCTGAAGACCCACATAACAAGTTTAATAACAATGTCTTCTCCAATTAACACACACAAAATGCTGGAGGAACTCAGCAGGCCAGGCAACATCCATGGAAAAGAGTTCAGTTGGCATTTTGGGCTGAGATTCTTCGACAGGACTGGGGGAGAAAAGAAGATGAGGAGTAGGGTTAAAAGGTGGGGGAGGGGATGGAGAAACACCTCGTTAGAAAATTATATAAAAGGCTCATTATTAAAAACCAATGACTGCTTTTACAGTTGGCAAAGCCTGCTCCCAGTTATGCCAGCTGTCAAAAGCAGTCAGGGTATGCCAAGAGGGTTTCCTCATTACAGTTCTACTTTTCTTAGCACAATCATCTTTGCAACCTATCTTGTTTTCTCACTTTGCCACTGATAAAGATTTCTCAACTTGACACATTAACTGTTTCTCTTGCCACGGATGCTGCCTGAGCCACTGAGCACTTCCAGCACTTCTGTCTTTATTTCAGACTTCCAGCAACTGCGGTATTTTGATTGCCAAGAGTTTTGAGAATTGCGAGATTTCTGGTCGAGTTGGTGAAGTTAGGTCAATTCCGAGCAAGAACCACTGCTTCCACGGTGTACTGTAGGCTTTATGGAAAGGACTCACAGCACTCCTGCTGAATCTCAGAGGCAGAGGCGTGGCATACTTAGAAGAATGCCTGTCATGGTGAAGACTGACAACAGACAGTACCATGGTGTAGCAGTGGATTTCACAGCATAACAAATGCAGTAACCTGGGTCCCATCCTCATGAAGGCCCAAACTATTGACTGTATTTCCTTCCACAGACACTGCCTTACCTGTTGAGTGCGTCCAGCATTTTAAGAATCAGCTTTATTATCACGTTTTACTGTATTGCAGCAGGCAGTGCAGTGCAATGAATAAAAGTAATAAAAATAATTTAAGTTACAATAACAAATAAATATAAACAGTGCAAGAAGAGAAAAATAGTGAAGAAGTGTTTATGGATTCATGGGCAATTTAGAAACCTGCTGGAAGAAGTAAAGAGTATATTTTGTGTGTGTTGCTCAAGGTTATCAGCATTTTGTGTCTCTGACCTTGGGTGCTGATGGTGCAGAACCTGCACTGTCTCCGTGTGCCCATGTGGTTTTCATTGAGTACTGTGATTTCTTCTCAGATGCCGGCAACGAGCAGCTTCATCAGCGACTGTAAAGAAACCTAACAGCAGAGAGAGGCGAGAGAAGCGAAGGTAATTGATGTGACGCAAAAAAAGGTTACAGACATATGAGGGGAGAAATGACAAAAATGCAATTACCTCCCCTGGGAGCTGCGTGGCCAGTAAGGAGTTTTTACGTTCTCCTGCGACTGTGCGGGTTTCCTCCGGGTGCTCCGGTTTCCTCCCACAGTCCAAAGGTGTATCAGTTGATAGGCTAATTGGTCGTTGTAAATTGTCCTGTGGATTAGGTTGGTATTAAATTGGGAGCTTGTTGGGCAGTGCAACTCGAAGGGCTGGAAGGGCCTATTCTGTGCTGTATCTCATAGAACAGAGAACACACAATAGTACAGAATAGGAACAGGCCATTCAGCCCACATTGTTGTGCTGAACCAGCAAGAAAGGAAATCAATAACACCGAAAAACTAATTCCCCTCTACCTGCACCATGCCCGTATCCCTCCATCTTCCTTACTTCTATGTGCCTACCCAATATCTCTTAAAAGTCTCGGATGTATTTGTCTCTACTATCGAACCAGGCATCCACCATTCTCTGAACAAAAAACTTACCCCTCACATCCCTCCCCCCACCCCGTTGAGCCTAAACCCTCTCACCTTCAACCCTGGTAAACGGCTACTCTCTGTCCACTCAATAAATTAAAGAAATTAAAAATAAGTCAAATGGCTCCCCTCTGCATCACAATAAGTAATGATCCATGGGCACTTCTGGACAATACACCCACTCATTAAGTTTCAATGTTCCATCAATCTTTGCTCAATGTGCCTAAAGGTAGAATGAATGAAAACAAGCAAATGCAGTCTGGGCTATGGAATGCCCTGCATTGTCCCATGAATGTTGATGCCTTGCAGCAAAGTGAAGAAATTATAGTTTCAGGCTATTGAACAACAATAAATGGGCCAGAGGTGTGATATGACTGTGGGAGTTTGGAACCATTATCACTTGATTGGTCCTGCAGTGTCAGGGAAAGAGGATTCAGAGAAACCACCACTATGGCGAAGGATGAAGGTTGGCGAGGGTTGCAGGGAATAGCAGGGTTCGGGAATACCATCATCAGGATACAGGGATGGGTCATGTGTGGCCACGAATAAGGGTCATGGATTGAGAGGTCCGTGGGGCAGGAAGGAAGATATGAGTATCGCGGGGCACTCTGTGCAGGCGAAGATTGACAGTTTAGGCAAAGCTGGTCAGCTTTCTTCAGGTCTCCGATTTAAATGCCGCAGTACTGCTCTCGTGTTCTCCTGGCTGCTCCCCACAAAAGGTGGCTGCATGAAAATTTCCTGCAATATTCCAAAATGTGCACTGCAGGAAGATGAATATTGCCCTTTGCATTCTTAAAGTGGAATTCACTTCGGCTCAGAAAGGTGACTCATAATGGCAAGTGCCTGATCAAACTGATATGATTTAACCCAGTTATGGTTGCAAATGTATTTTATTGCAGTGTGAAATCTATTTTTGATCACACAATACTGAAAAAGAATCACTGAGCATTACATTTCTAATAATTAGCTGCACTGTGGCTCTAATTTAGAATTAATCTGGAGACCTTAGCCATTATTTCTTTACACTTGTGATTTTATTTCTACAAGAATCACCGCAAAAATCTGGACAATTTGAAAGAAACTATGGAAAAGTACTTAAGACAAAGTTTAAAATATAAATAAAATCATGGTAAGTATTCTGAGACCAAATGAAACTTCAAATGTGCTACCTATTTTATGTTTGCAAAGCAATTTAGAAACGAGCATCTCAGGGTATGGTTGATACTTTGCGAATCTCAGCCACATCCCATTGAATTTACTGCAATGTTCAAAGCAATACCCATAAAAGGTAACTATGGCAAGATTAAGACAGTAAGTTAATTAACCTGTAACCTGGGTATTTCCAGTGGCATTGAAGTTGCAACCTCATTTACCACACTGCATGATGTTGTAGCTCTATGAAGAAAAATATTTGCTTGGATGTACTGTATTATATCCAGGTATAAAATCGTAGATGGCAAGGGGGGATCTTTGTGACCTCTATTTAAAATGCTGTCATCACTTCTCACCATCACAGAGACCTAGAAAATAGAAGTTTATTAGAAATTCAATTTAATCAGTTGGCATTTTTATCTTCCTTTCATCACTTGGAGATAGAAAAGTCAGACCTAATTGTAATGCCCCTTGTAAATCAGTTTAACAGCTTATATTTTATGAAATGTTCATCAGATATTCCACCATAACTTCCGCGCGGTGTCCGCTGCAGCCCTGGAGAGGCAACAAAAGGACCAGTTGCAACATGGGACGGCATGGTAGTGTAGCGGTTAGCGCAACGCTTTACCGTACCAGAGACCCGGGTTCAATTCCTGCCATTGTAAGGAGCTTGTATGTTCTTCCCGTGACCGCGTGGGTTTCCTCACACTGTCCAAAGACGTACTGGTTGGCAGGTTAATTGGGCTTTGCAAATGGTCTCATGATTAGGCGAGGATTAAATCGGGAGATTGTTGGGCGGCACAGTTCGAGGAGCTAGAAGGGCCTATTCCACACTATATTGCAATAAATAAATAATTAGATGCATAAATAATTAGATACATAAATAAAAAATGTCTTCAAGGTTTTAGCAAAGGTTCTGCTGAAGGTACAGTGGACAATGATGTGAACCCGCTGGAGATTCAAGATATTCATCTTGACTCATATGTTGCTTTATTAACCACGCTCCCTAAACACTGTCTTGTCATTGCAAAGTTCTGAGGCAGCTTAATGCCACAAAAAGCATTTGCTCCTGCAATTATCTGACCGGAGATTTGAATGTTTGAGACGGAATTCCCCTGAACAACATCATCCAGCCTGTCGCGAACAAGAAGATTGGCAGCACATAATCTCCATGAATGTGCCTGAGAGAGACAGAGAGAGGGGCAGAGTAATAACATGATTGATGCGTGGAGAGAGGGATGTGCATCGAAAGTGTGGATGAAGAGAGGTATTGAGTGGAGATTCAGACTGAGTGAAATTTTGCCCATGTGCTATCCAAGAGATTTGGGGTAAAAGGTACCTTTTGTGAACAAATGGGCAGCTAGAAATTGTTCCCCTAAGTTAAATATGTAAAACTTTAAAGTTATTCAACAGGTTTAGAAACCGAGAGCACTAATAATAAAATTGGCAGAAAATTTCCCAGCGCAACCTCCCCAAAAAACTAATAGAATATTGGGTGTGCCCACTTCTTCAACTATGACACCCTAAGACCCAAAGCACTTTCAGTACAACCACATCTCGCAGTGTATCAGTCAATGTTTCTTCAGCAGTCAGGAACTTGTAGGCTTTGCAGAATGTCATTTGCAAGTTATATTTGTACCTGGACTTTCAGAAAGCCTTTGATAACGTCCCACATAGGAGGTTAGCGGGCAAAATTAGAGCAAGTGGTATTGGGGGTAGGGTACTGACATGGATAGAAAATTGGTTGGCAGACAGGAAACAAAGAGTAGGAATTAATGGGTCCTTTTCAGAATGGCAGGCAGTGACTAGTGGGGTACCGCAAGGCTCGGTGCTAAGACCGCAGCTATTTACAATATACATTAATGATTTAGATGAAGGGATTAAAAGTAACATTAGCAAATTTGCAGATGACACAAAGCTGGGTGGCAGTGTAAAAATGAGGAAGATGTTATGAAAATGCAGGGTGACTTGGACAAGTTGGGTGCGTGGGCAGATGCATGGCAGATGCAGTTTAACGTGGATAAATGTGAAGTTATTCACTTTGGTGGCAAGAACTGGAAGGCAGATTACTATCTGAATGGTGTCAAGTTAGGAAAAGGGGAAGTACAACGAGATCTAGGTGTCGTTGTTCATCAGTCACTGAAAGTAAGCATGCAGGTACAGCAGGCAGTGAAGAAAGCTAATGGCATGTTGGCCTTCATAACAAGAGGAGTTGAGTATAGGAGCAAAGAGGTCCTTCAGCAGTTGTACAGGGCCCTGGTGAGACCACACCTGGAATATTGTGTACAGTGACATATGTTCCAACAAGATTAGTTTGCTGGAATGTTGTCCATTCACTGATTTCAGCAAAGGTACAAAATAATGCCGCTTGTGTAGAAGCAAGAAATCCGAGACAATCTAGATTTGGAATATAACTGCCCTCCCAGAAGTTGCTGGCAGATTTCTTCCATTATAATTCTGAGCCCCGATACAGTATGACTCCGTATGAGAAGCTTGAATTTTCTCAATCCCAAACCTGAACCATAATTTCCAGGGAGAGACAAAATAAATTTAAAAATTACTCCAGGTTATTTCATGGTAAAATGAAATTCTGAATCCAAAAGCGATCAGAATCAGAATCAGATTTAATATCACCAGCATATGTCGTCAAATTTGTTAAAAGCCAAGTTCCATTCTCCTCTTATTACATCGTGGTGTTGGCGACATCTGGGTCAATCCCGAAGGAAAGGACCAATGTTGTGTCTTTAGACATTTTATTTGGAATTTTGAATCTTATAATATTACAAATATTTAATTTTCTGAAGAACTCATCGCTGCAGACAAATGAAACTATTCACTGGACCTGAAATTTTTAAACTAAATTTCAGCTTTTTAAAAAACAGATTTGTCATAAGGGGAACACTGGTCATATTTTTGTGACTTATAAGTTTTGTTAATAAAATTTTATTCTCCGTAACTTCCGCCACCTCCAACAGGATCCCACCACTAAGCACATCTTTCCCTCCCCCCCTCTCTCTGCTTTCCGCAGGTATCGCTCCCTACACGACTGCCTTGTCCATTTGTCCCCCCCATCCCTCCCCACTGATCTCTCTCCTGGCACTTATCCGTGTAAGCGGAACAAGTGCTACACATGCCCTTACACTTCCTCCCTTACCACCATTCAGGGCCCCAAATAGTCCTTCCAGGTGAGGCGATACTTCACCTGTGAGTCGGCTGGGGTGATATACTGCGTCTGGTGCTCCCAATGTGGCCTTCTATATATTGGCGAGACCCGACGCAGACTGGGAGACCGCTTTGCTGAACACCTACGCTCTGTCTGCCAGAGAAAGCAGGATCTACCAGTGGCCACACATTTTGATTCCACGTCCCGTTCCCATTCTGACGTGTCTGTCTATGGCCTCCTCTGCTGTAAAGATGAAGCCACACTCAGGTTGGAGGAACACCTTATATTCCATCTGGGTAGCCTCCAGCCTGATGGCATGAACATTGACTTCTCTAACTTCCGCTAATGCTCCACCTCCCCTTTGTACCCCATCCATTATTTATTTTATACACACATTCTTTCTCTCACTCTCCTTTTTCTCCCTCTGTCCCTCTGACTGTACCCCTTGCCCATCCTCTGGGTTCCCCCCCACCGCTTGACTTTCTCCCTGGGCCTCCTGTCCCATGATCCTGTCATATCACTTTGCCAATCACCTGTCCAGCTCTTGGCTCCATCCCTCCCCCTCCTGTCTTCTCCAATCATTTTGGATCTCCCCCTCCCCCACCCACTTTCAAATCTCTTACTAACTCTTCCTTCAGTTAGTCCTGACAAAGGGTCTCAGCCTGAAACGTCGACTGTACCTCTTCCTAGAGATGCTGCCTGGCCTGCTGCGTTCACCAGCAACTTTGATGTGTGTTGCTTGAATTTCCAGCATCTGCAGAATTCCTCGTGTTTGCGTATGAAAATTAAGGTTACTGCTCTTAAATATCTCAGTTTATTTTAACAATTGATATATAACAAAATTTTGGCCAAAGGTGTTGATTTCGTAAAGGATTAACATTAGTGATTAAACAAATGAGTTTGGAAGAAAGTAAATCCAGAAACAATGAGTTCATTAACACACTGTGAGAGTAACTTGCCATCTGGTGGTCTAGTTGCAAACTGGATCTGTGTCCTTAAAAGAATCTCGTAAAGTCACGTAAGCTGTTACCCTTTCAGCACATTTAAAAGGCAAACAAATGACTGGTTGGATGCTCTTTGCTGGCTGCACCATACACCATGGTCTACTCTACTGTTCCATGGACCTCTTTGGACTTGTCCCCCTACATCTGAAGGCATCACATTGATCACAATCAATCATCTGGGTTTCAGAGTTCGGATGGTACATGCTGCTTAACCAATACACATATTGACTTTCCGCTAGTAGACATTAACATGCTTGTAAAGGTAATTAGTATTTCACACTTACTGTATGTTAATTGTATGAAACTCTCATTAATATTGTGAGTCCAATCACAAACAAGAGAAAATCTGCAGATGCTGGAAGTCCAAGCAACACACACAAAATGCTGGAGGAAATCAGAGGAGGCCTGGCAACATCTATGGAAAAGAGTAAACAGTTGACATTTTGGGCTGAGACCCTTCTTCAGAACCTATTACCTAGTTCTGGTCCTTCTCTTCCTTCCCATTCTTCCATGATCTACTCAACCCTCCTATCAAATTTCTTCTTCTTCAGCCCTTTATTTCTTCCACCTATCACTTCCCAGCTTCTCACTGCATCCCCTCTTCCCCATCCACCTACCTCCCCGCCTCATTTGGCTTTGTCTATCACCTCCTAGTTTCTTATTTCATCCCCCTTTCCCCACCCACGTGTCTGGGCACGTGGCCAAGTGGTTAAGACATTTGTCTAGTGACCTGAGGGTCACCAGTTCGAGCCATAGCTGAGGCAGCGTGTTGTGTCCTTGAGCAAGGCACTTAACCACACATTGCTCTATGTCTGTATGAGGAGTCGCGCGCCACACAGTCTTTCGTTCTGCACCTTGTAAGGCATGAAAATGCCCGACACTGGCCTCTTGGGCCTGAGTCGACGATCCCTCCCCCCATCCTTCCCCACCCACCTGGCTTCACCTATCACCTTTCAGCTTGTACTCCATCCTCTTATTCTGCCTTCTTCCCCCTTCCTTTCCAGTCCTGATGAAGGGTCTCGGCCAAAGCATTGACTCTTTGTTCCTCTCTGTACATGCTGCCTGATCTGCTGGGTTCCTGCAGCATTTTGTGTTGGATACTAAAGCAGACATCAAACTAGACGTCATCTTCCATGTTCTGACCAAAACGGCAAAAGCATTCCACTTTGTGTCCCAGCCACCCATGGTAAGATTCACACATCCAGATTCAATCCCAGCAGAAGTGAGGCCATCTTCTTTGGCAATTGATTGGATCGATTCTTCATTCCCTTTACTGAAGGAGCAGGGAATCTGGTTTGGAAAACCTAGGACATGGAGCAGGAATTGGCTGGAATGGAAGTCGGGAATACAGGAGCAGTGATCCCTCTTGACCATAGGGCAAAGGTGTGAGGAGCTTTTGATGGTGCTGTAAGAGGCATAGATGCAGCCCATGCTCTCGACCTTGCTGTACAACTTCATAAAGCACTAATCACCAGATGTGAGGAGAAGTGTGCACAACACAGCATCAGGATACATACATGCTGATGTCCTACCTGTCCCCAACTTTGAGAGGGATGGGCCTGGCTCTATTGCTGGACCAAGTTCCATTCAGTTGAACCGTGACACAACACTGTCCCTGATAGAAAAACTTTGGCGGTAAACCTTTGACCAAAAGTCAATTATTCAATGGCCCATGGAGGACTTGCAGGAGGCACTAGACATTGTTAGATGGTTCCCTAAATAGGCCATCATATTATTTGGCTGACTGCAGAATTTCTGCATTCTGCAAAGAAGAGAAGTTTCTTCAGCCAGAGATGGTGAATCTATGGAACATTGCCACAGATGCCCATGGAAGCCAATTCATTTGGTATAATTAAAGCAGAGGTTGACAACTTCTTGATTAGGCATCAAAGGCTGCTGGTGGAGGGTAGGAGAATGGGGTTGAGAAGGAAAATAAGTCAGCCATATTGAATGTTGGAACAGACTCGATGGGTCGAATGGTTAATTCTGCTATGTCATGGCCTTCTGGTCTAATGCCACATCACCAGAGTTTTCAAATGAGGACCAAGATCTCATGGCTTAGACCTCAGCAGATCCTTCCTACACAACCAGAGTCTGTGCTCGAACTGGCTGTGGTGCAAATGGCACCTTTTGTCTGGAAGCAGACGCAGTTTTCTGATTTGAGGTTCACCCAAGCAGCAGCATAACCTAGGATTCTATGTCCTTTAGGATGTCCTAGGGATGAAGACACAAACATCAGCTGCAGCTTGAAGATCTTCAGCTCAGTGGTAGACACACTGAAGAATGCATGAAGCTTTCTGGTCTTCTAGTGCAAGGAATTGTGCAGAACAGAGTGCTGTCGGCCGGGGGGCCGATTTCATCCAGAGCTGGCGTGTACCTAGCATGCATTGCCTGAGAGGGTGGTGGAAGCAGAGAAGCTGACAGCTTTAGGATATATCTAGGTGAGCACTTGAACTACCTGGGCATATAAGGCCATTAGGTGGGACTGATACAAATGTATACCCACTAGTCAGCATGGATGTGGGAGGTTGAAAGCTTGTTTCTGTGCTTTTATGACTCTACAATTTTGATGTATACGATAATGTGTTGCAAGACTTTCTGAGGTTTGGTGCAGTCATTGCAAAGACTCTGTAAGGTAAAGCCATAATGTATAATCCTACTACCACTAGACACCAAAGGACTAGGCTCTGTATAATAATGTTGCAAGCTTTGCTGATAGAGCGTTTTAGCCTGAAAAATTGTTGACATGTTGCCAGGTTGTAAATATTGCAAGTCAATGTACAAATCGTTTCCAGTCAGTGATTGAAGAGAATGAATTGTTTTACTTTATTGATGAGCTTACTTCATTTGGGAAAATTACTGAAGGGCTTTTGTCTTTGTTGAACAGGTGCCCAGCTATACAAAATCAAAAAATCCTGCTGGTCATCATCTGTGCACTGCTAATTTGTTGCAAACAGATCATGTAGGAAACTTTCTTCACCCAAGTTATAGTTAGTTTTAATATACACATCTTGAACAAATGCATTTCAATGTTATATGAAACTTAAACATTAGACATAAATTCTTGCAGATTCCTTTTTACAAGTGTTAGTTTGATCAGAACTTTGAAGGAACTTGTCTGCCACCTGCTGCTCATAATGCAAAACACAGTCAGAGGAATAATGCAGTATCAACCCTTTAGACAGTTCTGACTGGAAACTTCCACAGATGCTGCCCATTCTCAGCAGCTACTGTTTTCTATTGAGATTCCCAGGACCTGCAATTCCTCTGATTTTCACCGCTCAGTGACTCTGGCATCCACCATCATGAAGTGCTTTGAGAAGCTGGTCGTGGCACACTAATCTCCAGCCTCTCAGATGATCCCAATCTAAGGCAATTCATGTATCACTGAAACAGGTCCACAGCAAAGGCTATCTTCCTAGCCATACGCTCATTTCAGGAGCGTATTCCAACATATTGATAAGGTGGTGATCTGCCTTCACCAAACAAGCTCATCTCCAAACATCTAGATTTAATACTACGCCCCCCCCCCTTTGAAAATGGATCACCGACTTCCTGACCATCAGACTGTAATCAGTAAAAACAAGTAATAACTCTCCCTCGGTAATTATGCTCGACACCAGTGCCCTGAAAGGCTGCTTTCTCAACCCATTACTAGTCTCTGTTTATGCTCATGACTGTGTGGCTAAATTGTGGTCTATCTTCATCTACAAGTTTGCAGGTAACATCGCAACATGAGCTGAAGTACAACAAGGAAGTAGGGAGACTAGTGCCATGGTGTCAAGACAGAAACCTCAAAATTCAAAGTTCAAAATAATTCTTTTATTGAAGAACGTTCTGCAGATGTCATCATATACTACCTTGAGATTCACTTTTTTCTGCAGCCAGTTACAGAAAAATAAAGTAGTGGAATAGAGATTATGAAAAGCTGTAAATGACAAAGACTGCCAACCAATGCACAAAGACAAATCATGAAAATAACTTCTTAAAAAGTAAATAAATAATACTGAATTTTAAATTCCTTGAAAGTGAGTCTGTAGGTTGTGGAGTCAGCTCTGTATTGAGGTGAGTGAAGTTATCTGTGCTGGTTCAGGAGCCTGATGGTTGTAGGGTAATAACATTTACTGAACCTGGTAGTATGGGACCTAAGGCCCAATGGTAGGAGAGCGTGGCCTGGATGATGGGGGTGTTTGAGGATGAATGCTGCTGTCTTGAGGCAGCACACCTTCTGAATGCTCACTGATAGGGAGGGCTTTGCCTACCACTGACTGGGCTGTATCCGCCACTGTCTGCAGTCTTTTCCTTTCCTGGGCATTGGTGTTTCCATACCAGGCCGTGATGCAACCAGTCAGGATCCTCTCCACCGTACATCTACAGAAGTTTGTCAGAGCTTTCGATGACATTCCCAAATCCCTCCCTCGATGTCAGCAAAATGAATGAGCTGGTCATTGACTTCAGGAGGTACAGTGGACTGCACAGCTCTGACAATGGTGCTGAGTTGTAAATATTGAGGGCTTCAAAATCTAAGTGTAATTATCACCAACAATTTATTGTGGTCCAGCCACTTTGACACTGAGGCCAAGAAAACATACCAAGGCCTCTACTTCCTCAGAATGTTAAAGAAATTTGGCATGTCTGCATTGACTTACCAATTTTTACAAATGCACTGCAGAAGGTATCCTATCCAACTGCATCACAGCTTGGTCATACAACTCTTCTGCCAGGACTGCAAGAACTTGCAGAGATCGGAACACAGACAAGCCTACTATCTGTTTACTCCATCTACCCTACCTGCTGCCTCGGGACAGCCGCCAGTGTAATCAATGACTCCTTTCATCCCAGACATTCTCTCTTCTCACATCTTTCAGGTAGAAGATAAAAAACACTTGGAAGCATGAACAACAATTATATCACTTTGAATACTACTGTGGGATGACCTATCAGCAGCAGCCAGGCCAGTGGTACTGTGGCTGGTTCTAAGGCTCAGCAGGGAAGGATAAATTCAGGCAAAGTGATAGTGATTGGAAGTAGGTACAGAGGAGATGTCAGGGGTAAGTTTTTCACACAGAGAGAGGTGGGTGCATGGAATGCACTGCCGGTGATGGTGGTGGAGGCGGATACTATAGGGTCTTTTAAGACAGGGGTCCCCGACCTTTTTTGCACTGCGGACTGGCCGACCCGGGGCGGGGGGGGTGGGTGGGTAGGTTTGCCAACGGACAAGAGTAGCAGTCAAATACGTAGCGATTCTGTTCGGGGAGGGGGGGTGTTAATCACAACCGGAATATAGGTGATAAGTGGCTAATACACTCAATTTCATTTCTAAAAGGATTTATCTAACTAATTTAATATTAAACACACAGCGCATATTTTTCTTGCATGAAGAAAGTAACAAGTCAATTATCAGGGGAGGACAGGGGAGCTTGAAGCAAGTGTTGAATGAACTTCCAGTAGAAGTGGTAGAGGCAGGTTCGATATGATCATTTAAAGAAAAATTGGATAGGTATATGGACAGGAAAGGACTGGAGGGTTATGGACTGAGTGCAGGTCGGTGGGACTAGGAGAGAGTAGCGATCGGCACGGACTAGAAGGGCAGAGATGGCCTGTTTCCATGCTGTAATTGTTATAGGGTTATATAAGTAAGTCAATAGCATCATGACATTTTAAGTAACGTTTGGATATTAAACACACAGCACATATTTTCCCCGTACGAACATATAAAATCATTGCAACACACCAATATCACTGAACCAGTGGGAGCCCCGGGCTTGTTTCCCTGCAACAAGACGGTCCCATCAAGGGATGATGGGAGACAGTGATACTCAAAGGGGGTTCCTTATGTCCAGTCTATATCGCAATTTAGTTTTCGTTGCATTCATTGCAGGGAACTCCGCTTCGCAGAGAAATGTTGGAAATGAAAGCAACGTTTTCAGAGCGTTCGTGGCTATCTCAGGATATTTAGCCTTGACTTTGATCCAGAATGCCGGCAAAGATGTTATTTCAAACATACTTTTCAGCCCGCCGTCATTTGCAAGCTCGAGGAGTTGATCTTCCCGCGCTGACATGGATGACGCGTGGGTCATGACCTCGCGTGCGTAATGACCTCGCGAGCGTTCAAGCTCAACAGTGGGCATGACAGAGAATGAGGAAAGGTGCAGCTGACCCATCGCCAAATCATATCGTTTCCTCGCGGCCCGGTAACTCATGCTTTGCGGCCTGGTGGTTGGGGACCGCTGTTTTAAGAGACTCTGAGATCAGTACATGGAGCTTAAAAAAATAGAGGGCTATGCGGTAGGGTGATTCCAGGCAGTTTCTAGAGTAGGTTATGTGGTTGGCACAACTTTGTGGGCCGAAGGGCCTGTAATGTGCTGTAGATTTTTATATACTATGTTCCATGATACTCAGTAGTTAGGGCAATGGACAGGAGATTCTGGGTCCACAAAAAAGATGCCAGGATTATGTGTTGCCTCCCAGGTGCCAGGGTCCAGGATGTCTCAGAGGGGCTGCAGAATATTCTGAAGAGAGACGGTGAGCAGCTGGAGATCATGGTGCACGTAAGCACCAATGGCATAGGTAGAAAGGGGTAAGAATTCCTTCGCAGTGAGTATTGCGAGTTAGGAAAGAGGCTCCAAGGTAGTAATCTCTGGATTAATCCCAGTGCCACTTGCTAGTTGAGACAACTGTTGCTGACAGGTGAAGTCAAAGACAGCATAAAAGCAAAAGAAAGGGCATATAATATTGCAAAAGTAATGGGAAGTTGGTTCCTTAAGGTTGTTATAGCTGGAGGTGGTAGTGGGGACAAGATCCCACTAACAATTAAATGCCCCCAATGGAGTGCATCTCAAATAGCCTATGACAACCAAGTCTAGCTCTTGGCCTTCATGTGTAGCTTAGCCACTAAAAGTGGTGGAACCATTTCTACTGACAGGAGGAGTGATGAAGGCTGGTTACTGGCACCTTAAAACCTGTTGCTTTGGGCAAACAGAGCTCGTCAGCTATGGTTTGCACCCATCTAGGAGAAGGAAACTCTGATCTCAAACTCCACTGTCTTACATCTATAGCCACTCATGGGGAAGGCTTCAGGAGTAAATCCCAAGGAAAAATCCAGACTGGAGTCCTTAAGGCAGTCCTACGCTGAGTTCAACATTGAATGGCAATTCCTGTGATGCCACTGGTGCCAAACTGTATCAGTCTCTGCAGTTCCTTTGGAGAAGGGGAGAAGGGGATCCTGCTACATGGGCAACAGCTTGCTCTCCATACCATACTGCTCTGACCAACAGAGGGCTTCAAGTGGGAAGTTAAGGATTGAGAAACTTTTAAAAACCAACAGAAGGCAAGAGAAAAACATAAGAAGAGATGAAACATGAAGGTAAGCTAGCCAACAATATCAAAGAGGATACCAAAAGTTTTTTTCAGATATGTAAAGAGTAAAAGAGAAACAAGAGTGGATATTGGTCAGCTGGAAAACTACAATAGAGAGGTAGTAATGAGGGACAAGGAAATGTCAAATCTACTTAATAAATATTTTGCACTAGTCTATACTGTAGAAGACACTAGCAGTTCGTCAGAAATTCAAGAGTGGCGGGGAGGGGGACAGAAATAAGTGTGGTTGCTATTACTAAGGAGAAGGTGCTTGCGAAGCTGAAAGGTCTGAAGGTAGATAGGTCACATAGATCAGATGGACTACACCCCAGGGTTCTGAAAGAGTTAGCTGAGGAAATTGTGGAGGCATTAGTAATGATCTTTCAAGAATCGCTAGATTCTGGAATGGTTCTGGAGGACAGGAAAATTGCAAGTGTCATTCCACTCATTAAGAAGGAAGGGAGGCAGAAGAAAGGTCAGATAGCTTGACGACAGTGGTTAGAAAGATGCTGATGTCCACTATTAAGGATGAGGTTTTTGAGGTACTTGGAAGCACATGATAAAGTAGACCGAAGTCAGCATGGTTTCCTTAAGGGGAAATCTTGCTGGACAAATCTGTTGTAACTCTTTAAGGAAATAACAGGCAAGATAGATAAAGGAGAGTCAGCGGATGTTGTTTATTTGGTTTTCAGAAGGCCTTTGACATGAGGCTGCTTAACGAGCTAAGAGCCCCTGGAATTACAGGAAAGATACTAGCATGGATGGACGCAGAGTCGGTATATATGGGGTCTATTCTAGTTGGCTGCTAGTTACAAGTGGTGTTCCACAGGGGTCAGTATAAGGACCAATGTTCCCTATAATTTGTATGACCAGTGTGCGTAAAAATCTTGTACTGTGCAATTTTTTGCCTGCTGACAATATGTGCACACTGACTAATTTCTTCAACAGAAGCAGTATAAATAAAGCCAGTTCTAAAATCTGCAGACAAATCATCACAAATTCCACATTGTCAACGCTGTTTACATCAGAGACCTGAAAAGGAAATGTAATTGTGTATGTACGATCATGAAATATACTTAATATGCCACCGAGGTAGAGGGTTACAACCTTTTGTGCGCTGTTTTAAATTCCTTTGTGTGCTAGTAGCAAAGGATGTGTGTGCACACACACACGCACACCTTAGAGGGAACATTGATTGGGACTGGTTCTTTTCAAGTTATATGTCAATGGTTTGGGTGATGAAGTTGATAGCTGTATTACCAAGTTTGCAGATGATACAAAGACAGGTAGAGGGGCAGATACTGTTATGGAAGCAGGGTGTCTGCAGAAGGATTTGGACGGATTGGGAGAATGGGCAAAGAAGTGGCAGATGGAATATAGTGCAGGGAAGTGTTTGCTCATGCTCTTCGGTAGAAGGAATAAAGATACAGAGTACTTTTTAAATGGGAAGAAAATTCAAAAACCAGAGGTGCAAAATAGTGCCTCTTTGCAGGTTTCCTAAAGATTAACTTGTAGGTTGAGTTGGTGGTAAAATAGGCAGATGCATTATCATTCATTTTGAGAAGACTAGAATATAAGAGCAAGGATGTGATACTGAGGCTCTATAAAGCATCAGACAGACTGAACTTGGAATATTGTGAGCAGTTTTGTGCCCCTTATCAAAGCAGAGATGTGCTTGCATTGGAGAGGTTCCAGAGGAGGTTCGTGAGAAATATTCTGGAAATGAAAGGGTTAATGCACTGTTTGAGGAGAGTTTGATGGCTCTGGTCCTGTACTCTCTGGAGTTGAGAAGGGATCTCACTGAAGCCTATCGAACACTGAAACGTCTAGAAGTGTGGATGTGGAGAGGATGTTCCCTATTGTGGGTGAGACTAGAATCCGAGCGCACAGCGTCAAAATAGAGGGACATCCATTTAGATGAAAAGAAATTTCTTTAGTCAGACGATGGTGAATCTGTGGAATTCATTGCCATAATGGCTATGGAGGCCAATTTCTAGTGTTGGGTAATGAGCCTGGCCAGACAACCAACCTTTCAGGGTGTGAGCAGTTAGGGAATAGTGATTAAAATTCCTTAAGTTTTAATATAGCTATAGATCAGGATATGTATGGACCTTGTGAAAGGGTATTAATTTGGAATAGAGCAAATTACAAGAGCATTAGGCAGGAACTAGGGAGAGTTAATTGGAACAGCTGTTTTAGAGCAAGTCAGCATCTGACACATGGAGGGCGTTTAAAAATCAATGGCAAAGGGTACAAGACAGATACGCTCTGGTCAGAAGATAATACGTGGATGGCAAGATAAGAGAACTTGGATATTGAGAGAGGTAATGAATTTAGTCAAGAAGAAAAAGGAAACTAGAATCAAACAGAGCCCTTGAGTAATATAAAGAAGCTAGAAAAGAACTCAAGAAGGGAATTAGGAAAGCCAGGAAGCCAGGGAGCATCATGAACAGCCCTTGGCAAGTAGGATGCATTCTATAATACATCAAGAGCAAGAGGATAACTAGGGACAGCGTAGGACCACTGAAGGATAAAGGGGGGAACATATGCTTAGATGCAGAGGATGACGGTGAGGTCCTTAATGAATACCTTACATCAGTATTTACTAAGGAGAGGGATGTGGAGGAGACAGAGATCAGTGTCAAGCATATTGATATGCTGCGGCGTTTCAAGGTAAAGGAGGAGGTCGAGCTGAGTCCCCAAGGCTTGATGGATATACCCCAGGTTATTGAGAGAGTCAAGAGAAGAGATTGCAGGGGGCTTGACCAATATCTTTTTGTCCTCTCTTGCCACAAGAAAGGTCCCGATCACTGGTGAGTAGCTAGATACTATTCAAGAAAGGAACAAGGGAAATTCCTGGAAGATATAGATTGGTGAGTATCACATCAGTGGTAGGGAAGTGACTGTAGAAAATTCTTAAGGATAGGAGCATTTGAAAAAACTATAGACTAATTAGGGAGAGCCAGCAAGGCTTAGTGTGGGGCAAATCATGTCTAACTATCTTGATTGAGTTTCTTCACAAGGTGATGAGGATGATTGATGAATGTAGAGCTGTGGATGAATGTCGAGTACATAGAAACATAGAAACATAGAAAATAGGTGCAGGAGTAGGCCATTCGGCCCTTCGAGCCTGCACCGCCATTTATTATGATCATGGCTGATCATCCAACTCAGAACACCGCCCCAGCCTTCCCTCCATACCCCCTGACCCCCGTAGCCACAAGGGCCATATCTAACTCCCTCTTAAATATAGCCAATGAACTGGCCTCAACAGTTTCCTGTGGCAGAGAATTCCACAGATTCACCACTCTCTGTGTGAAGAAGTTTTTCCTAATCTCGGTCCTAAAAGGCTTCCCCTCTATCCTCAAACTGTGGCCCCTCGTTCTGGACTTCCCCAACATCGGGAACAATCTTCCTGCATCTAGCCTGTCCAATCCCTTTAGGATCTTATACGTTTCAATCAGATCCCCCTCAATCTTCTAAATTCCAACGAGTACAAGCCCAGTTCATTCAGTCTTTCTTCATATGAAAGTCCTGCCATCCCAGGAATCAATCTGGTGAACCTTCTTTGTACTCCCTCTATGGCAAAGATGTCTTTCCTCAGATTAGGGGACCAAAACTGCACACAATACTCCAGGCGTGGTCTCACCAAGGCCTTGTACAACTGCAGTAGTACCTCCCTGCTCCTGTACTCGAATCCTCTCGCTATAAATGCCAGCATACCATTCGCCTTTTTCACCGCCTGCTGTACCTGCATGCCCACTTTCAATGACTGGTGTATAATGACACCCAGGTCTCGTTGCACCTCCCCTTTTCCTAATCGGCCACCATTCAGATAATAATCTGTTTTCCTATTTTTGCCACCAAAGTGGATAACTTCACATTTATCCACATTAAATTGCATCTGCCATGAATTTGCCCACTCACCCAACCTATCCAAGTCACCCTGCATCCTCTTAGCATCCTCCTCACTGCTAACACTGCCACCCAGCTTCGTGTCATTCCCAAACTTGTAGATGCTGCATTTAATTCCCTCATCCAAGTCATTAATATATATTGTAAACAACTGGGGTCCCAGCACTGAGCCTTGCGGTACCCCACTAGTCACCGCCTGCCATTCTGAAAAGGTCCCGTTTATTCCCACTCTTTGCTTCCTGTCTACTAACCAATTCTCTATCCACATCAATACCTTACCCCCAATACCGTGTGCTTTAAGTTTGCACACTAATCTCCTGTGTGGGACCTTGTCAAAAGCCTTTTGAAAATCCAAATATACCACATCCACTGGTTCTCCCCTATCCACTCTACTAGTTACATCCTCAAAAAATTCTATGAGATTCGTCAGACATGATTTTCCTTTCACAAATCCATGCTGACTTTGTCCGATCATTTCACCGCTTTCCAAATGTGCTGTTATCACATCCTTGATAACTGACTCCAGCAGTTTCCCCACCACCGACGTTAGGCTAACCGGTCTATAGTTCCCCGGTTTCTCTCTCCCTCCTTTTTTAAAAAGTGGGGTTACATTAGCCACCCTCCAATCCTCAGGAACTAGTCCAGAATCTAACGAGTTTTGAAAAATTATCACTAATGCATCCACTATTTCTTGGGCTACTTCCTTAAGCACTCTAGGATGCAGACCATCTGGCCCTGGTGGTGAGTACGTGGATTTTAGCAAGGCGTTTGATAACGTCCCTCCTGGGAGGCTCATCCAGACGATTAAGATGATCCATTGTGAATTGGCCATTCGGACTTAGAACTGGCTTGTCCATGGAAGACAGAAGATAGTGGTCAAAGGGACCTATACTAGATGAGGGTCTGTGATCAGTGACGTTCTGCGGGGATGTGTGCTGGGACCTCTGTTGTTTGTGATGTAAATGAATGACTTGGATGAAATGTAGATGTGTGGGTTAGTAAGTTTGCAGATGATATGAAGATTGGTGGTGTTGTGGAAAACATAGAAGACCGGCAAAGAATACAGCTGGATATGTAGTGGGTTGCAGATATGGGCAAAGAAATGGCAGATGGAGTTTAACCCAGCCAAATGTGAAGTGTTGCTACCTTGGGAGGTCAAATGTAAAGAGACAGTAAACTGCTAAGGGCAAGACCCTTAACAATGTTGTAAAGCAGAGGGATCATGGGGTCCAAGTCAATAGCTCCCTGACAGTGACTACACAGATTAATGGGGCAATTAAGAAGGCAGATGGCATTCTTGCCTTTATTAGTTGAATAAAAGTCAGGAAATTACATATGTTGTGTGAGTCAGAAGTTTGTGGATTTTACCTCCATTCCGGGGATATGAGTAGCAAAATCTAGACTAGTACTCCAGGTACAGACTGGGAAATGCTGCATTGCATTTGGAACTGCTTTCCAGGTGAGTCTTTAGAAATGAGACCTCCTCTCCTTTCTCAGTTGGATCTAGAAGATGTGCAGGATAAATTGTAGGGTAGCCTAATCTCACTCCATTTGAGCCAGGTCCCAGTCTGAGTTGCTACATTGTGCTTTATGGAAACAGTGGAGTGATAAGGAAAAATTCTGATGTACATCACTCCCCGTTTTATGCTCTTCTCATCACTGTTATGAAGATTGAGGTTCCTATATCTCCTCATCTTGTCGTTCATCATTTGTTTGTGTCATTCTAATGCTGTTTTCATTTTTTTCTTCTGTTTGCTCTAGTTTCTTTTGTTAAGCGTTTTAAGAATTTAAAAAGCCAATTATGTCCAATTCAACATGGCACTATCAAGTTATGGATGGCGGGGTTGAGATATGTCTCTACCAAAGGAAGTGTAAGATGCTCCACAGGTTATCCTTGGGCAAAGTGTAGCACCTGCTTAGCCCATAAAACACTAAGATAGAAGCAGAATTAGGCCATTCAGCCCATCAAGTCCGCTCCATCATTCCATCATGGCTGATCCCACTCAACCCCATACACCTGCTTTCTCGCCATATCCATTGATGCCCTGACTGATCAGAAAACTATCAACTTCCACTTTAAATATACCCACGTACTTGGCCTCTACCACAGTCTGTGGCAGAGCATTCCACAGGTTCATTATTCTCTGGCTAAAAAAAGTTCCACCTTACCTCTGTTCTAACAGGTTGCCCCTCAGTTTTGAGGCTGTGCCCTCTAGTTCTAGATATCTCTACCAAAGGGAACATCCTCTCCACATCCACCATATGCAGTCCTTTTAACATTCGGTAGATTTCAATGAGATTTCCCTGCATCCTTCTAAACTCCAGTGAGTACAGGCTCAAAGCTGTCAAATACTCTTCGCATGTTAACCCCTTCATTTGCAGAATCATCATTGTGAACCTCTTCTTGACTCTCTCCAATGACATCTCTCCAATGATCCAAACACATCGTTTCTGAGATATGGAGCCCAATACTCCAAGGGCAGCCTGACTAGTGTCTTATAAAGGCTCAGCATTATCTCTTTGCTTTTATATTCTATTCCTCTTGAAATAAATGCCATCATTGCGTGTACTTCTTTACCACAGACTCAACCTGTAAATTAACCTTCTGGGAGTCTTGCACGAGGTCTTCTGGGAGTCCCTCTGCACCTCTGATATTTGAACCTTCTCCAGTCTGCACTATTGTTCCTTTTACCAAAAGGCATTTCCCAACACTGTATTCCATCTGCCACTTTTTTTTGCCCATTCTTCTAATTTGTCTATGTCCTGCTGCAATCATGTTGCTTTCTTAGCACTATCTAACCCTCCACCTATCTTTGTATTATCCACAAACTTTGCCTCAGCTACCCTATCAGGGTTACATGAAGCCTTGGGAGCAGGTGGTGGATGGTCTTATGAGCAGCTGGTGCACATCACAAGTCCTGGTTACGTGACCAGTGATGCCAGACAGACAATTGATAATGGCTGGGATCACCCATCTTGAAAGGGCACTGCCCAGAAGAAGGCAATGGCAAACCATTTCTGTAGAAAAATCTGTAGAAGAATAATCATGGTCATGGGAAGACCATGATCACCCACGTCATATGACACAGCGCATAATGATGATGATGATGGTGATGACTATGAAGTTGGTTCGCACATAGGGAGGGACATTAACTTTTTAGCTCTAAGTTTTTCTGTGCCGAGTATTCTTGAAATTAATTCTTGTTTAAGCCACTACAAGAAGTGCAGATGCTTATTTACCAGGATACCCAATCCTTTGCATGTAATTCTGATTTGTACACACGACACATAAGTGAGTGTAACTCCTCCTCAAACATCCTTTCTGCCAGTTGATCACAATCAGTTTTATTATCACCGGCATTGTGAATTTTTTTAACTTTGCCCCAATACATGATAATGTGGAAAAAAATTGAATTACAGTAACTATGTGTATATAATAGCTAACTTAAATTAGTGCAAAACCAGAAATAAAAACAGTAGTGTTTATGGGTTCAATGTCCATTCAAAATTTGGATGGCAGAGGGGAAGAAGCTGATCCTGAATTGGTGAGTGTGTGTCTTCAGGCTTCTGTACCTCATTCCTGATGGTAACAGTGAGAAGAAGGCTTACTTCTCATTGAGTATTAAATTATAGTATTATTAAATTATAATAAATACAAAATAATTTCTTATTAGACAATAAAAATTATGGGGAGAAGGCCGGGAACTGGGGTTGAGGAGAAGAGAAAAGATAAAGGATTGGCCATGATCGAATGGCAGAACAGACTCGATGGGCCAGATGGCCTAATTCTGCTCCTATGTTTTATGGTCTTATGGTCTAAATAGGAATGTATGAAATACTAGAATGCAAATGTAAAATATACTTGCCAGATAACTTTAGAAGAGTAAGCCATGTATTTCCTTTAAAAATAAATGTACCATCGTACATTGAATGATTAAGAGCCTCTGGAAGTGTGTAAGAAATACACATTTGCTGACAAAATAAATGCAGTGGACAGTAAATTAGGTCCCTTTTTTATAACAGTCATTTTATAATAACCCAGACACTTTTTATAATAACCCCAGAGATCTGCCAGTCCTCCAGCAGTGTTTCACGCTCAGCAAGGTAGGGCCCGAGATGCTAATTACACCACTGAAAGCAATGACGTAATACAGTGACATTTCTGCTGTTTTTTTTCTATTCCTGGAGACACAGCGTGTGTTTTTTCTTTGACTGCCCTGTGAGCATGTCTTTAGCCCTAAACTACTAATCATTTCTGCTACTGACGCCATCATCAAATTCCCTTTACAGGTTCAGGTTCAAGTTCAATTTGAAGTTCATTGTCAGAGGTATTCATACCCAGAGTATAAATGTCACCAAGTGAGCTGCCTTTTGCAGCAGTAGATTTCATTACAAACAGGATAGGCATAAGTGAATGTCAACATGGCTTGCGTAACAAAACAAACTAAAATTAAAATAACAGCATTAGGGCAAGTAAAGAGAAAAAAGAAATAATGTCAGACCAACACACACAAAATGCTGGAGGAACTCAGCAGGTCAGGCAACCTCTATGGAGGGAATAAACTGCCAACGTTTCAGGCCGAGACCCTTCACATGGACTGAAAATGAAGGGGGCAAAGGTTGGGGGGGGTGTGGGGGAAGGAGAGGAAGGACAAGCTGACAAGTGATAAGTGAAAACAGCTGAGATGGAAGGTGAGCTGGTGGGGGGAATGTCTGGGGTAGGATTAGTTTTCTCAGGTCAGTTCAAGAACCTGGCGGCAGTGGAAAGCAACTTCCTCTTCAACCTTCATGCCCCTTCTTTTGCTCTGTATTTGTTTAAAATCCGATAATACTTCTAACATCTGACGAAAGGTTTTTCTTCATTTGTAAGTATTCCCCCTGATCCAGCTGATTATTTTTGCTTCACATTTCCAATATCTACTATAACTTAACTTTCTGTAAACAGTACCACTTACAAGCTGTGTATGGTTTATTGTTCTAATGAATGGACCTGTAGATGTTCCATTATTTTTAATTATAGAAGAGAATGATACCGGGAAAAAAATTGCAAATTTGTTAGTATTGGTTGTTTTTTTTTCCCTAGGAATAACCCTTGAAATATGGGGCAGCACAGTAACGTAGCAATTAGCATCAGAGCATTACAGTGCAGGTGAAAGAGGTGAAATGAGTTGGATGATCAGCCATGATCATACTGAATGGCGGTGCAGGCTCGAAGGGCTGAATGGTCTACCCCTGCACCTATTTTCCATTTTCTATGTTTCTAATTCCAGCTGCTATCTGTAAGAAATTTATACATTTTCCCCACGACTGTGTAGATTTCCTCTGGGTGCTCTGATTTCCTCCCACATTCCAAAGATATACCAGTTGGTAGGTTAATTGGACTCATAGGTTTAATTGAGCAGAGCAATCCTGTTGTGCCAGTCTTGTTATTGTGATGTGTCTCTAAATAGAAAAAAAATTAAACTGCAATAATCTCTAAAATAATTTCTGATTGTTTTATAAAGTGTTAGCAGCATGTGACTCGTCAAACTCAGTGATGGATCTCTGTACCATTTCCTACCAGGGATTGGCTTCCAGGACCACATGTCCAGTGACATCCCTGACTCTGACCCGAGATTTCCCAGAGTTTATTCTTGGTGTAGTGGGCCAGGAAACAGTATTAGCCGTCACATCGCCATCTGGGATTCTCCAATGTTTAAAGTGGCCAAAAGGAACCACACATAAAGGAAATAAAGTAGAAGAATAAGCAGGTTTGTGCACATTTGAGTTTTATATACACAGGAAGCGAAAGCAATAACAAGACAAAATGTGGGAGTGAAAGGGTGGGGGAGTCGAGCAGTTTTATTATTCAGTAACAATCAGCCATTTTCCCACAGCTTCAAAAGTAAATTAACCTGTCTTGTCATTTTAAGAAAATACTGAAACCTTAACGAGACTGTGGGTGGGAGGTTGGTAAGGGGGTGATAGTAGGGTTAAATTTCAGCTTTGATTTAGGGTCTGTAACCCTGCCGCAGAGTTGTTGGTGTTGCCACGGCAGCCATCGCTATGATGATAGAACCTTTTCCCGACTCACCAGACACAAGAAGGCAAGAGGTAGGAGTAGCGTAGGTCACTAGGCCTCGCAAGCCTGGCCATCGTTTCATATGAACCTGACTGCTCTGTTTTGGTCTCACCTCCTTTTCCGTGCCATTTCTCCACACCCCTCAATTTGACATTTGAATTTAAACAACACTCAGCAACACTAATAAAGTGCTGTCTTGCAAAAATTTCAGCTGGTGGAACATAGGAAAGCAGAGTCTGTTTGAAAGTGGTAGACCTGTTTCGGGAGCGGAGGCAGAGGTTTCAATAACATGTGTTGGTCTTACAGGAGTCTAAGTTAAAACCCCACCTTTTCACTAGTGTTCTCCAGCATCTCCGTGTGGGAACACTAGAGAGGCATGCTTATCTGGTACACATCACAGATGAGCTCATCTGGTCCCTTAATATCATCTCCCTGAACAAGAAGGCACAGCAGCAGCTCCACTTCCTAAAAAGATTGAGGCAGGCAAGGCTCCCCCCACCCATCTTAACTGTGTTTTACAGAAGCACCCTTGAGCGAGTCCTGACAAGTCGCATCTCCATCTGTTATGGGAGCAGTTGAACATCAGACCAGAAGTCCCTACAAAGGGCTGTGAGAACAGCTGAGAGGATCGTAGGGGTCTCCCTACAATCCACCAGGGACATTGACCAGGACTGCTGCGGACACAGGGCCCTTAGTATCATTAAGGATTCCACCCACCCATCCAGCATCTTCTTTGACTTTCTACCATCAGGAAGGAGACACCGATGCATAAAAAACAAGAATGGTCAGGATGAGAAACAGTTACTTCCCCCAGACAATTAGGTTCCTGAACTTCTTGCTGCATTGTATTTGAAGTGTCACTAGCCAATCTGTTCCGTACCTTACAATATTTAATATTAACACACTTTGTTATTTATGTGCGATTCATCTGTAGATTTTATCTTTACCTTCATAAGTTATTGTGTGTTATGTGTACTACTGTGGTTTACACTCTGGTTCGAAGAAGTATTGTCTCATTTCTATATACAAACGTCTGTACATTACTGTATTTGGTTATATATATGTACGTAGTTAAACAACAATAAACCTGACTTGCCTTGACTTGACTTGACAGTCTAATGTGTACAGTCAATGTCACACTCAGATAATGACTAATCAAGAACCTATCAGTTTCTGCTTTAAACAATGATTTGGTTGCCATAGGCGGTTGTACTGGCCAAGTCATTGGATATATTTAAGGCAGAGGCCTGAAGGCTTAGAATCAGAATCAGAATCTGGTTTAATATCACTGACATATGTCATAAAATTTGTTAACTTTGCGGCAGCAGTACAATGCAATACATGATAAATATAGGAAAAAAACGGAATTAAAGTATATATATCTATATTAAACAGTTAAATTAAAATTAGTGCAAAACCAGAAATAAATTAAAAAATAGTGAAATAGTGTTAATTGGTTCAATGTCCATTCAGAAATCTGATGGCAGACGGGAAGAAGCTTTTCCTGAATCGCTGGGTGTGTGCCTTCAGGAATCTAAACTTCCTTCCTGATGGTAGCAATGAAAAGAGGGCATGTCCTGGGTGGTGGGGGTCCTTAATAATGGATACCCCCTGTCTGGCACACCGCTCCTTGAAGATGTCTTGTATACTATGGAGGGTGGTACCTATGATGGAATTGAATAATTTTACAACTTTCTGCAACTTACTTCAATCCTGTACAGTAGCACCCCCTCCCCACACTGCCCCCAATACCGGTTCTGTTGCAGCCAGTCAGAATGCTCTCCACAGTACATTTATGGGTGTTTTAGGTGACATAACAAATCTCTTCAAACTCATAATGAAATATAGCTGCTGTCTTGCCTTCTTTATAGCTGTATCGACATGCTGTGACCAGGTTAGGTCCTCAGAGATCTTGACACCCAGGTTACAGGGAGAAGGCAGGAAATTGGGGCTGAGAGTGAAATGGATCTGTCTTGTTGGGCCAACTGGCTTAATTCTGCTCCTATATCTTATGGTCTCATGGATAGTAGTTTCAGTGTGATATTTGTTGTACACATTAGACATAGACCAAGAAGGCTGTTTTAAAACGGACTTGAACATTTAGGAGATGGCACAATAGTGCAGTGGTCAGCATGATTCTTTGCAGTACAGGCAACCTGGGTTCAATTCCTGCCGCTGCCTGTAATGAGTTTGTACGCTCCCCCTCTCCCCACCCCCGTGCCGGTTTCCTCCGGTTGCTCCAGTTTCGTCCCACAGTCCAAAGACATACCGGTTAATACGTTAATTTGATCATTGTAAATCGTCCCACGATTAGGCTAGGATTAAATCAAGGATTACTAGGTGGTGCGGCTCGAAGGACCACAAGGGCTTATTCCACGCTGTATCTCAATGGAAAGCGGCCAGTGCGTGAGTGGGCCAGTGAAGGACTGGAGCTTTGAGGCTTTGACTCGAGAGATCCTGGCAGTTTTGGCAGTTGGTCTGTGCGATCAAGTCAATCAAGATTTGAATAGATCAGCAGAAAGCCATTGATTAGACAATCGAGATTTGAATAGCTCAGACTCAGCAGAAAGCAGCTGATTGGGCAGTCGAGGTCAGGTGACCAAACATTTTGAAAAGCTCAAACAGATAAATAGAGGGGTAGCTCAAACAGAGCGGCCTGTGGAAAGTGTCCAGTGAGTGAGTGGGCCAGTGAAGGAGTGGAGCTTTGAGGCTTTGACTCGACGAGGCGGAGGACAAACTAGCTCGCAGTTAGTTTTTACAATGCCTCCTGAGATGGTGATGTGCCTCTCATGTGAAATGTGGCAGTCTTGGGGGAACGCCCCTCTCCCGCAGAGTCACATCTGCCAGAAGTGCATACAGCTGGGTGATCTGGAAGACCGTGTAAGGAATCTGGAGCAGCAGCTGGATGACCTTCAACTCATAAGGGAGAATGAGGCAGTCATAGATGAGAGCTACTGGGAGGTAGTCACAGCTAGGCTGTCGGAAGTAGGTCATTGGGTGACAGTCAGAGGGGGAAGGCAAAGGTGAGCAGACAGGTAGTGCAGAGCACCCCTGTAGCCATTCCCCTGAATAATAAGTTTACCATCCTGGATACTGTTGGCGGGGATGACCGACCAGGTGTGAGCCATGGTGACAGGGCCTCCGGCACTGAGTCTGACCCTGTGGTGCGGAAGGGTGGGACGGAGAAGAGGAGAGCTGTCGTCATTGGAGACTCTATAGTCAGGGGAGCAGACAGGAGATTTTGTGGACGTGAGAAGGACACCCGCATGGTTTGTTGCCTCCTGGGTGCCAGGGTCCGGGATGTCTCTGACCGGGTGCACGACATCCTGGTACGAGAGGGAAAGCAACCAGAAGTCGTGATACATATTGGGACCAACGACATAGGCAGGAAGAGGGATGAGGTCCTGAACTGTGAGTTTCGGGAGTTAGGCAGAAGGCTGAAGAACAGGACCTCAAGGGTGACGTTCTCAAGATTGCTGCCAGTGCTACGTGACAGAGATGGTAAGAATTGGAGGAGATGGCAGTTGAATGCGTGGCTGAGGAGTTGGTGCAGGGAGCAGGGTTTTAGATTTTTAGATCATTGGGATCTCTTCTGGGGAAGGTGGGACCTGTACAGATTGGATGGGTTGCACCTGAACTTGAGGGGGAGCAATATCCTTGCAGGTAGGTTTGCTAGCATGGTTCGGGAGGGTTTAATCTAATTTTCGAGGGGGATGGGACCCAGGGCGATAGAGCAGTGAAAGAAGTGCATGGAGTAAAGCCAGATCTAACATACAGAGAGGCTTTGAGGAAAGAGAAGCAGAATAAACGGTGTAAAGACAGTAAGGTAGAAGGGCTGAAAAGTGTGTACCTCAATGCAAGAAGCATCAGGAACAAAGGTGATGAACTGAGAGCTTGGATATGTACATGGAATTATGATGTAGTGGCCATAACAGAGACTTGGCTGGCAACAGGGCAGGAATGGATTCTCAATATTCCTGGATTTCAGTGCTTTAAAAGGGATAGAGAGGGCGGAAAAAGGGGAGGAGGGGTGGCATTACTGGTCAGGGATACTATTACAGCTACAGAAAGGGTGGGTAATGTAGCAGGATCCTCTTTTGAGTCAGTATGGGTGGAAGTCAGGAACAGGAAGGGAGCAGTTACTCTACTGGGGGTATTCTATAGGCCCCCTGGTAGCTGCAGAGATACAGAGGAGCAGACTGGGAGGCAAATTTTGGAAAGGTGCAAAAATAACAGAGTTGTTATCATGGGTGACTTTAACTTCCCCAATATTGATTGGCACCTGATTAGTTCCAAGGGTTTAGATGGGGCAGAATTTGTTAAGTGTGTCCAGGATGGATTCCTGTCACAGTATGTGGACAGGCCGACCAGGGGGAATGCCATACTAGATCTAGTACTAGGTAATGAACCGGGTCAGGTCACAGATCTCTCAGTGGGTGAGCATCTGGGAGATGGAGACCACCGCTCCCTGGCCTTTATAATTATCATGGAAAAGGATAGAATCAAAGAGGACAGGAAAATTTTTAATTGGGGAAAGGCAAATTATGAGGCTATAAGGCTAGAACTTGCGGGTGTGAATTGGGATGATGTTTTTGCAGGGAAATGTACTATGGACATGTGGTCGATGTTTAGAGATCTCTTGCGGGATGTAAGGGATAAATTTGTCCTGGTGAGGAAGATAAAGAATGGTAGGGTGAAGGAACCACGGGTGACAAGTGAGGTGGAAAATCTAGTCAGATGGAAGAAGGCAGCATACATGGGGTTTAGGAAGCAAGGATCAGATGGGTCTATTGAGGAATATAGGGAAACAAGAAAGGAGCTTAAGAAGGGGCTGAGAAGAGCAAGAAGGGGGCATGAGAAGGCCTTGGCGAGTAGGGTAAAGGAAAACCCCAAGGCATTCTTCAATTATGTGAAGAAAAAAAGGATGACAGGAGTGAAGGTAGGACCGATTAGAGATAAAGGTGGGAAGATGTGCCTGGAGGCCTTGGAAGTGAACGAGGTCCTCAATGAATACTTCGCTTCGGTATTCACCAATGAGAGGGAACTTGATGATGGTGAGGACAATATGAGTGAGGTTGATGTTCTGAAGCATGTTGATATTAAGGGAGAGGAGGTGTTGGAGTTGTTAAAATACATTAGGACAGATAAGTCCCCAGGGCCTGACGGAATATTCCCAAAGCTGCTCCACAAGGCGAGAGAAGAGATTGCTGAGCCTCTGGCTATGATCTTTACGTCCTCGTTGTCCATGGGAATGGTACCGGAGGATTGGAGGGAGGCAAATGTTGTTCCCTTGTTCAAAAAAGGTAGTAGGGATAGTCCGGGTAATTATAGACCAGTGAGCCTTACGTCTGTGGTGGGAAAGCTGGTGGGAAAGCTGTTGGAAAAGATTCTTAGAGATAGGATCTATAGGCATTTAGAGAATCATGGTCTGATCAGGGACAGTCAGATGGCTTTGTGAAGGGCAGATCGTGTCTAACAAGCCTGATAGAGTTCTTTGAGGAGGTGACCAGGCATATAGATGAGGGTAGTGCGGTGGATGTGATCTATATGGATTTTAGTAAGGCATTTGACAAGGTTCCACATGGTAGGCTTATTCAGAAAGTTAGAAGGCATGGGATCCAGGGAAGTTTGGCCAGGTGGATTCAGAATTGGCTTGCCTGCAGAAGGCAGAGGGTGGTGGTGGAGGGAGTACATTCATATTGGAGGATTGTGACTAGTGGTGTCCCACAAGGATCTGTTCTGGGACCTCTACTTTTCGTGATTTTTATTAACGACCTGGATGTGGGGGTAGAAGGGTGGGTTGGCAAGTTTGCAAACGGCACAAAGGTTGGTGGTGTTGTAGATAGTGTAGAGGATTGTCAAAAATTGCAGAGAGACATTGATAGGATGCAGAAGTGGGTTGAGAAGTGGCAGATGGAGTTCAACTCGGAGAAGTGTGAGGTGGTACACTTTGGAAGGACAAACTCCAAGGCAGAATACAAAGTAAATGGCAGGATACTTGGCAGTGTGGAGGAGCAGAGGGATCTCGGGGTACATGTCCACAGATCCCTGAAAGTTGCCTCACAGGTGGATAGGGTAGTTAAGAAAGCTTATGGGGTGTTAGCTTTCATAAGTCGAGGGATAGAGTTTAAGAGTCGCGATGTAATGATGCAGCTCTAAAACTCTGGTTAGGCCACACTTGGAGCACTGTGTCCAGTTCTGGTCACCTCACTATAGGAAGGATATGGAAGCATTGGAAAGGGTACAGAGGAGATTTACCGGGATGCTGCCTGGTTTAGAAAGTATGCATTATGATCAGAGATTAAGGGAGCTAAGGCTTTACTCTTTGGAGAGAAGGAGGATGAGAGGAGACATGATAGAGGTGTACAAGATAATAAGAGGAATAGATAGAGTGGATAGCCAGTGCCTCTTCCCCAGGGCACCACTGCTCAATACAAGAGGACATGGCTTTAAGGTAAGGGGTGGGAAAAGCAAGGGGGATATTAGAGGAATGTCTTTTACTCAGAGAGTGGTTGGTGCGTGGAATGCACTGCCTGAGTCAGTAGTGGAGGCAGATACACTAGTGAAGTTTAAGAGACTACTAGACAGGTATATGGAGGAATCTAAGGTGGGGACTTATATGGGAGGCAGGGTTTGAGAGTCGAAACAACATTGTGGGCCGAAGGGCCTGTACTGTGCTCTACTATTCTATGTTCTACGTTCAATAGAAATAAAAATCAAAATGAAAAAAAAATTAAATTTCACAAGGACAACTAACCTCTGGGCATTTTTCAAATAATGATTATTTCCCATCATCTATTATCTCACTCTTCTTTTCCCCCTCAAATTTTGCTACCACCCTTCTGCCACTTTTCACTATGATGGTGTTAAAAGATTGCCCATTGGGAATTCCATCCAGTTCCATACTCTTCCAGAGTGGGATGGGGACAGACAGATCCGAACCTCAAAAGAACATGGCAGGTTCTATTCAAAAAGTTCAAAGGAACATCTAAACAAGCCTGATGCATTTTGGAATCAAGTCCTCTGGACTGATGAAGTTAAAATAGAACTTTTTGGCTGCAATGAGCAAATCTATGTTTGGAGAAAAAAGGGTGCAGAATTTCATGAAAAGAACACCTCTCCAGCTGTTAAGCATGGGGGTGGATCGATCATGCTTTGGGCTTGTGTTGCAGCCAGTGGCATAGGGAACATTTACTGGTAGAGGGAAGAATGCGTTCAATTAAATACCAGCAAATTGTAGAAGCAAACATCATACCGTCTGTAAAAAAGTCCAAGATGAAAAGAGGATGGCTTCTACAATAGGATAATGATCCTAAACACACCTCAAAATCCTCAATGGACTACCTCAAGAGGTGCAAGCTGAAGGTTTTGTCATGACCCTCACAGTCCCCTGACCTAAACATCATCGAGAATCTGTGGATAGACCTCAAAAGAGCAGTGCATGCAAGACGGCCCAAGAATCTCACAGAACTAGAAGCCTTTTGCAAGGAAGAATGGGCAAAAATCCCCCAAACAAGAATTGAAAGACTCTTAGCTAGCTACAAAAAAGTGTTTACAAACTGTGATACTTGCCAAAGGGGGTGTTACTAAGTACAGCCGTGCAGGGTGCCCAAACTTTTGCATGGTACCCTTTCCCTTTTCTGCTATTTTGAAACTGTAAAAGATGGAAATAAAAAAGTTTTCTTGCTTAAAATATTAAAGAAATGTGTCATCTTTAACTTTATGCCTTTTGGAAATCAGTTCATCTTTTACTCACTTAGCTATTCACAGTAGCAAAGATATTGACTAGGGGTGCCCAAACTTTTGCATGCCACTGTATATACATATATATGAGGTTGTGTTCATGGGTTCATGGGTTCATTATCTATTCAAAAATCTGATGGCAGAGGGGAAGAAACTGTCCTAAAATGTTCAGTGTGAGTCTTCAGGTTTCTGTGCCTCCTCCCTGAGGGTAGTAATGAGAAGAGGGCATGTCCTGAGTGGTCAGGGTTCTTAATGATGGATGCTGCCCTTTTGAGGCATGGCCTTTTGAAGATGCCCTCGATGCTGGGGAGTCTAGTGCCCATGATGGAACTGGCTGAATTTGTATTCCTCTGCAGCGTTTTCCAATCCTGTGCAGTTAACCCTCCATACCAGACAGTGATGCTGCCAGTTAGAATCCTCTCCAAGTTGTAGAAATTTGCTAGAGTCTTTGGTGATCTACCAAATCTCCTCAAACTCCTAATGAAATTTAACTGCTGGTGTGGCCTCTTTGCATTTGCATCAATATTTCGGGCCCAGGATAGATCTTCAGAGATGTTGACACTTAGGAACTTGAAACTGCTCCCCTTCCACTTCCTGAAGTCCAATATCAATTCCTTGGTGGACATTGGGGATCAGGTTGGAAGTTGGAAGACGGAAAGATAGAAAGATTAGGGGCCAGAAAAAAAGGATTACAGGTGGAGATCCAGATAGTTACTAGGAAGGGGCAGGTAATGTTTGGTGCTATGGGGACAGTCAAAGAGCTTGGTCTTGATTTGGAGATTGGAAATTGATTCGAGATTGGAGATCTCCAATCAATGATTGGGTGGGTTGTGGAGGGGTGCTGGTTAGAATCAGGCACGGAATTGATCACAATGGTTCAAAAATAGTTGAAGCGTAGATTTGAAAGGAGGGGGGAGGGGAGAGAGAAGCTCCAGGCGAAAGATGAAACTTGGGAGGGGCAGGATGAAGCAAAGAGCTAGGAAGTTGATTGGTGAAAGTGACAGAAGGCCATGGAAGAAAGAAAAAAGGCAGGGGGAGGGGTGAGGGAGGAGCACCAGAGGGAGATAATGGGTGGGCAAGGAGATAACATGAGAAAGGGATAAGAGGATGGGAAATGGTGAAGGGTCTCTTTCACTAATCAACTTCCTAGCTCTTTGCTTTATCCCTCCCCCTCCAAGTTTCAACTATCACCTGGCATTTCCCTCTCCCCTCACCCCACCTTTCAAATTTACTCCTCACCTTTTCTTTTCTCCAGTCCTGCTGAAGGGTTTCAGCCTGAAACGTCGACTGTACTTTTTGCCATAGATGCTGCCTGGCCTGCTGAGTTCGTGTGTGTTGCTCGGATTTCCAGCATCTGCAGATTTTTTCTTGTTTGTGATTAAACTTGTTATGTGGGTCTTCAGGCTGTGGTACTTCCTGCCTCACGTCAATATTAAGAAAAGCACTATGTATAATTGGGTTAAAGGGCTTTTATTTTCTGAGGCCTTAGGGGAGCAAGATGGCGCCAGCGACCAACGGCGATGTGTTGTGACAGCTCACAAAACAACTAGGTGCTCTTCTCTTCTAGATATATTTCCTCTGAACAGAAATCGACTGCAGCCTGTAAATTCCCTTTTAAGGATATATTTTTGAGCCAATTATACAATCTGACACTTTTGTGATCTCCTGGTGAATTGGACAAGGATGAGAGCAAAGCGTGCAACTACAGACAGGGCGCCATCGCTGGTGGAGGCGGCGTCGATTCCTGATGGCGGAACACAAATCAGTGGCCGGCTCCATTACTCCACGGCCATTAAAACATCGAGCAAGAGTAAAATCGTCGAGAACGAGAGTGGAAAACGAAGAGGTGATCAGTGCTATCTGCTGGCGTTTGACCGCTGTCCCCCTCATCTCACTGCTGCTGTCGGGCAGAAGGTGCTGGATCCTTTGGGTCCCACGCTGCCAGGTTTGGGCCTAGTTGTTGCCCTGCAGCCATCACGCTCCCAGATGGGCTTCACTCCCCTCCACGGCTGTGGACTCACATTCGGGGATTCTGCAGTTCGTCTTCCATGTGCTTGTGTTTGCTTTTTTATCCATTTGCACAAATTGATCAAGTTGCTTCAGCGTTGGACTGACTCTGCAGCTGTGGCCTGCAGACATCAGCACAGCGCTGGGCTGACTGTGACTTTCAGCCATCGTTCTCCGGGACCGGCTTCACCCAGCTCAGTGTTGAACTGGCTGCGTGACTGCGCACTCTCTTTCGGAGACTCTGCGGTTAACGCTCTCTGTGTTATCTGTTGACTTTTTATTCCTTGCACGGCTTGTTATTTTTTCACACATTAGGTATTTGACAGTCTTTGTTGTGTGGCTTAAGAAGGTTCTATTGTGTTTTTTTAATTTTGTGGCTGTCTGCATGAAGACAATTCTCCATATTGTCTACCATATACACACTTTCATAATAAATGTAATAAAATAAATAACTTTGAACTTTAAAAACAGTACTTTGTTCGATGCTGACTCTCAATTTTCTGTTAACACATTCAAGTTGTGTTTTCATGGGAAATTTTTATCTTTTCACCACATTTTGGAAGAATTAATTTCTTGTAATTACCATCCAAATAAAAAGCTACTTGGGAGGTAAGTTTCCAGCACTAGATAATACTTACGTAAAAGTACTGAAAGTTTTACGGAGGCAGAGTGGATTAAAAGATGTTACATTCTTTCCTCTGCACTTCACTGTTCTCTGAACCCTGAACTATGATGGCACAGACAAGAGGATTCAACACTTTAGTAGAATTATCTCATTTTCCTCTATTCATTCCTCCTCTCTTCAAATTCTTTCTTTTCTTTTTCCAATATTTTTATTAAATTTCATATACACAGATACAGAATTCATAAGGATACCTATTATAAAGCAAGATAAGGTAGCACAAAATGCACTATGTATAAATCACACTGATACAATCACAGTATCCCATATTCATGATCAATCAAATAAAATAAATTGAATTATGAAATACTTCAAATTCAAATTCAAAGTACATTTAGTACACAATTCTGGAATTTGTCATCCCCACAGGCAGTCACAAAGCAAAGAATAACCGTGGAACCTGTTCCAAGAAAATAAACATCAACCTCCCCCCCCACCCATGTGAAAAAAAAACAAATTACGCAAAGAGCAACAAAAAAAGAGCAAAAACACGGGATAAAAAACACATAATCAAAAGGCATAATTCAGTTCAGCTCAGTATTCATTATCTGATTTAAACTCAGCCAAACTAGCAACAAAAAAAAGCAATCAGAAAACCAGAGCATATTATAAAGCTGAATTAGTCCACAATCCACAAATTGCACCCCCGCCCACCCCACCATGCAAGCAATAGCAAAAACTCCCAAAGAGACTTTGATCTAGAGTCCATCAGAGACCACAGTCCAAAACCCAGTCCCTCCATTTCAGACAGCCCCAGACGGGCTCCCTCTCCTCGGCAACAATGAGAGAGGAGACCAGCAGCGTGCTGTCCCAATTTTACAATAAGTTCAATAACACACACACAAACTAGCTGTATGAGACCATGCAGGAGACAATTGTGAGTGGGAACAATGAGGGCGTGTGGCACAAAGAGTACAGAATTCCAAAAGATTTATCATTGTAGAAACTGTACACTTTAGCTTGATGTGTTAATTCTCTAGTGACCGTAGATGTGGCGTTATTCGGTCTACATCAGAGCACGTGGCATTGAGTTCCAATGATAACGATACTGTAAGGATTCCAGAACAATCAGAATGGCAAAGGGTATTGATCAATGAGGAAAGTGGAAAAGGAATACAGGCAAAATTTAACTTGGACAAGTGTGAATGATGCAGTTTGATAAGTTAAAGCAGGTCAGGACATTCAGAGTGAATGGGAGGGCCCCAGGGAGTGTTGTTGAACAGAGAGACCTGCAGTACAATCACATCTTTCCTTAAAAGCGACAACACAGGTACACAGGGTGGTGAGAAAAGTGTAAGGCATACTGTCCTTCATTGATCATAGCACTGAATATAGGTCTTGGGACATCATGTTAAAGCGGTGGAAAACATTGGTTAGACCACACTTGGAAGATTGCGTACAGTTTTCTTGACCACACTTGATCTAGAAAAGGTACAGAAAAGATTCACTGGGGTTTTCTGGAGGGCTAAAGTCTCTCGACTTCCTATTTGTTTGGGATGGGGATTGTTTTTTCCTGGAGCAACGAAGGCTAAAGGGTATGTTTATAAAATTATGAGATGCTGAGAAAGGGTAGGTAGTCACAGTCTCTTTCCAGGCCAGGGGAGTCTAAAACTAGAGGACATAGGTTTAAGGAGAGATGTAAAGGACATTTTAAGAGACGTTTAGGTAAGTACATGGATGTAAGGAAGATGGAGGAATATGAGCATATGGGGATGGAGGGATACGTGTAGGCAGGAGGGATTTGTTTCAGAGATTTTTGATTTACTCTTAGCTGGATCAGCACATCGTTGTGGGTTGAAGGGCCTGTTCCTGTTCTATGCTCTACGTTGTTCTCTGAGAGCTGAGGTGCACGATTTTCAGACAGATGGTGGTGGGTATGTGGAATGAGCTGCCAGAGGTGGTGGTGTAGGGATATGGGCCTAACACAGACAAATGAGATTAGTTTCCAAAGGCTTCTTAATAGGCTTGGACACGTTGGGCCTGTTTCTGTACTGTGCAGCTCTATGAATCTGTCTTAATCAATTTAGAGCAAAATTCAGAAGGGTATGTAGCCTAAAAAAGTTGTTCATTCCTCGTCATCAAATGATTGCTTCGCCG
Source organism: Mobula hypostoma (assembly GCF_963921235.1). Lineage (NCBI taxonomy): Eukaryota > Metazoa > Chordata > Chondrichthyes > Myliobatiformes > Myliobatidae > Mobula > Mobula hypostoma. The sequence continues at coordinate 16,799,076 of NC_086105.1, read as the reverse complement.
GAGAATTGTTAAACTCAGCTTTCATGTTTGGAATAGGTTCTGTTATTTACTGTATTGCTTCAAATTTCTTTTTAAAAAGTGGCCCATTTCTGTTTTCATTGGATTAATGCAGATCACTTGAGACCAGGCAACAAATTCCACCAGTGGCTTATGAACATAGGCAAACAAGATAAAACAGACTTTACCTTGAAACTGGCTAAATTGCTTCGGCTTTTTCACACATATCACATCAGGAAACCATTTTGTATGGGTCTTAGTGATTTGCTGTTGAAATCCCGCCCACTGTGGAAATGGACTGGATGCTTCTGGACGCATTGCACCCTAATGTGGCTGAGGTTTGTCCAATATTATTTGTACACCAAAGTCAACATACACAATATTTTTCTCTTCTTTACCAACAGAAGCTTGGATACTGATGTGCAACCTAATACTTGTATATATAACTTACAGTGGAACAATAAACAAGGAGATGTGAATCAAAGAGCCTGCACTAAACTCTAATGTACTGTATTTGCATCTGCTGATTTGTTTTTAATATTTATCACAATCTCCAATGCCTCCATTGGTCAGGTTTGACTATGAACGTTGTGTCCTAGCTGTCCAGATATGTAAGCCGGGGCAGTATGAGTTGGAGAGCAAGCTGTTGCTCATGTAGCAGGCTCCCCGCCTCTGTGCACCTGATTAACCATAAGGAACAGCAGAGACTGATACAGCCTGGCATCAGTAGCATCGCAGGAGTGGGGAGTTGGCAGTCAGCGTTGAACTCCGCATAGGACTGCTTAAGGATTCCAGCTCCGGTTACTCCCAAAGCCTTCCCCATGGGCGGGTACAGCTGCAAGGCAGTGGAGGTTTGAGGTCAGAGTTTGCTTTCTCCTCGATGAGTGGCTGACGAGCCCCATCTGCCCGAAGCAACTGGTTTAAAGGCACTAGTAATGTGCCTTTGCCCCTTCTCCTGTCAGGAGAAACGATTACGTGGGGCGTTGTAGCTGAGTAACACATGAAGGCCAGGAGCAGGACTTGGTTGTCACAGGCTATTTGAGGTGCATTTAATAGGAGTGGGAGCTTGAACCCATTCCATCCCCGGCTTTCACAACCTTAAGGAACCAGTCTAACAATACAATTTACATTAAGGCTAAAGAGCAAGGATAAATTCATTATAATTAAAATAATGATTTATGTTTAGTTCCAATGTTTAGAAAGCATGCAACCATTTATAGTCTTTTTATCTCTAAGGTAAAAACAGGGGAACATGTTTCACCTTGTTTATGTTCTTTTATTTATTTTGTGTGACTTAAGTGCCAATTTATCATCAGATCGTTCTGACATCACAAGTCAATACTTTCTGGATTTTATAGTTGTATCTTTAACAGGTTCACCTTGAGGTCTTGACAAAGTAAAACACTGCTAAAGCTGGAAATCGGAAATGAAACCTATGTTAGAATGAATTATCATGTTAAGCATAATTTGAGAATAGAGAAATAGAATTATCAATTGAAACAGAAAATTTTACATCAAACTGTGAACAGTTAAAGATGCAACTATTTTGAAGATAGAGAGATGAGAGATGGGAATGAAAGGGAAGGTATGAAATAAATATACCATAAATGCTGCTATCTAAAATAGTTGAGCTCAGTTTGTGTCACAGTTGACTAAGCTACCTCCCCAGTGACCCTGTTCCTAGGTTTGCTTGGCAGAAATAGTAATTATAATTATGCTCCCCTCCTCAACTTTGAGTATGATTGTTACGAATTTCACAGTCGGTATCCACTGTTGGTATTTAGCCTTGAGCAATCATATGTTCTCAGAAAGTGGAATCAATTAAATGCTTTTGTAGCATTAAACCACTGTTGTTATTGTTGTCTACTTATGACTGAAGCTAAGTATGGCTCCAGTACCATATTTAAGTTTGCTGATGACACTATGCTTTTTGCTTAAATCAAATGTGGTGATGAATCAGCATTGAGGAGGGAGATTGGAAATCTGGCTGAGTGGTACCACAACAACAACCTCTCACTCAATGTCAGCAAGACCACAAAGCTGATTATTGACAAGGGGGGGAGGAAACTTGAGGTTCATGAACCAATCTTCATCAGGGGATCAAAGGTAGAGAGGGTCGCTAAATTTAAATTCCCTGGTGATGTCACTTCCGAGGATCTGTCCTGGGTACAGAACGTAAGTACCATTACAAAGAAGTCAAGGCAGCACCTCTATTTTCCTCAGAAGTTTGCTAAGATTCACATTTTTATCTGGAAAAGCCTCCAAAATATAGTGGATACAGTCCATCCATCACAGGTACAGTCCTCCACACCACTGAGCACATCTACATAGCGCTGTCATAGGAAAGTAAGATCTATTACCAAAGACCCCCACCATCTAGGCCGTGCTCTCTTCTTACTGCTGCCCCCAGAAAGGAGCTACAGGAACCTTAGGTTCCACACCACACCAGGTTCAGGAACAGTTATTACCCTTCAACCATCAGGCTCCTGAATCAGACTGGATAACTTCATTCACCTCATCACTGACCTGACTCCACAACCTCGGGACTCGTTTTCAATGACTCTATAACTAATGTTCTCAAAATTTATTATTTATTTATTTGAATTATTATTATTATTATATTTGCATAATTTGTTGTGCACAGATTTTTTGCTCATTTTTGCGTCCAGTTTTTCATTGATTCTATTGCGCTTCTTAGAATTTACTGTGAATGACCACAAAAAATGAATCTCAGGATTATGTATGGTGATGTATACGTACATTGATAATAAATTTACTTTGAACTTTGAATCATAGCTGGCACCTCAGTTCACTGCATAAGTGACACTACAAAGCCAAAATGACGTTCTGATGTCTGACTTGGTGGGTGCTTCTGACATTTTCTATTTTGTTTTTCATTTCACAGTTCCAATATCTGCAACTTCTGGATTTTCATGAGTTGCAAATTTTAACTTTCTTAGTGAAGTTAGTTGATGATGAAAGTTAGCTGAGATTCCTATCCTGTGCCAAAGGACATCTAATCTGATAGCACAAGTAGGATTACAGTTTATTATCTCATCTGAATCACAGCATCTGTTGTTAGAGTTTAACACTCAGGTGTAATGCTGAAGTGTTAGTCCAACCGATGCTCTGACATTTCTAAACAGAAGCTCATAACTTGGATGTGAAAGAGACTTGTCTGTTCTTCAACTGCAACACGTTGCCATACTTTCATGCTGTTCATGATGTTTTATAACATCTGTAACACTGAATACTTTAAGGTTCAAATCTTACATGCCATTCTGTGGATTCATCACCATCATTATGTGAGGTGTCCAATGACAAGGGCGATCATGGTCTACCATGTGTCTTTAATCTGAGAAGTTCTAATAAGCCCTTCAAAACTTTTGCCTGTCCATCCCTTGATGGAACTCATGAATGTCAGGCGCTGTCAGGCGCTGTCAACCGCGACGTTTTCTTCCATCAATTTTTCTCGTCACGGCAAGATGTTCGGCATCGATCATTAAGAACTCCCACGACACAGGACATTGTTCCCAACAGGAAAAAGGTACAGAAGTCTGAAGGCACATATTTAGTGATTCAGGCCTCTTCCCCTCTGCCATCTGATTTCTAAATGGACATTGAACCCATGAACATTACCTCACTACTTTAAAACTTATTTTCTGGTTTATATATAAGCATATATATATAAAATGTGTGTGTATATATATTTACTGTGATTCAGTTTTTTCTGTATTTGTCATGTAAGGCAATGTACTTCTGTGGCAAAGTTAACAAAAGTCATGATGCACGCTGGTGACAATGAATCAGATTCTGATTCTGATTCAGTACTTGTCCCAGAAATTCCAGTAGCCATTTCCTGTTTCATGATATCAGCTTTCTTTTTGTTCTTAACAGCAGGGGTGAGGAGATCTAAAGAGAATTTCAGAATTCCCTGCTTCCGAAGAGGAGCAATAGCAAACAAAGTGCAAACTACACATGGGACTTCAGTCCTGTAGATTTATTTATGCTCACTTTAGAGAGAATGGTTTGGATGATTTTACCTTCAAATTATTGAATGACTTTTATATACAAATACATCTTGTATAAGGTAAATGAAATTGAAAATGACGTAGATGATGTGACGGGGTCTTGAATTACCCCTACGGAAAAGAGAGAGAGAGAGGTGCCCAACACAGACGCCTTGTTAAAAAGAGAGAGAAAGAAGGAGAGAGAGGCAAAGACTGCTCACAGCATGTTTACACTTTCTACAAGGACACTAGCCATTTCCAAGTTCTTACAGAGGGAGAAGGGAGGAGCTGTTTGTCTCATATACCTGACTGGTGTTTATAGACTTCAGTTCAACACTATCATGCCCCAGAAACTGGTGGAGAAACTGTCCTCTCTGGGTATCAGCACCTCCCTCTGCAATTGGTTACTGGACTTCTTAACAGTAAGGCCACGGTCAGTCCGTGTGGGCAGCAACGCCTCTCGTCCCATTATGCTGAGCAATGGCCCTCCCTAAGGCTGTGTGGTCAGCCCACTGTTGTTCACACTGCTGACTCATGACTGTGTCACAGGATCCAGTTCAAACCATGAGTGAGCTTTGCGGATGACACAACAGAGGTTGGCCCTATCAAGAACGATGATGAGACGGAGTATAGAGAGGAAGTGGAATGGCTGGTGGATTGGTCTGAGGAGAACAATGCAAGCCTGAACAAGGAGAAGACAAAGGAAATCATTGTGGACTTCAGGAAGGTGCAAACGAACATCCTCCTCTGCGAATACATGGGTTCTCCGGAGAGGGAATTACAGTAAGTACACCAAGTTCCTGGAAGTTCACATCACCGATTACCTCAACTGGTCCCTTAATATCACCTCCCTCAACAAGAAAGTACAGCAGCACCTCCACTGCAAAGACTGAGGTAGGCAAGGCTCTCCTCCCTCATCGTAACTGTGTTTTACCGGAGCACCACTGAGAGCATCCTGACGAGCTGCATCTCCATCTGGTATGGGAGCAGTCGAGTATTGGATCAGGAGTCCCTACAAAAGACTGTGAGAACAGCTGAGACGATCATAGGAGTCTCCCTGCCATCCATCAGGGACATTTACCGGGAGCACGGCATACGCAGGGCCCTTAGTATTATTAAGGATCCCACCCATCCATTCAGCATCCTTTTGGACTTTCTACCATCAGCCAGGAGACCACGATGCACGAAAACAAGCACAGTCAGGATAAGAAACAATTTCTTCCCTCAGGCCATTAGGCTTCTGAAGTCCCAGCTTCACCATATTCGGTGTCAGTGGTTAATCTGTTCCGTACCTTACAATATTTAATATTAATACACTTTTGTTTGTTATTTATGTGTGATTCATCTGTAGCCTTACATTCATAAGTTATTGTGTATTATGCGTACTACCGAGCTTTGCACTCTAGTTCAAAGAAACACTGCCTTGTTTCTATATACATTATATGATTAAATATATTATATACAGAAATATAGTTAAATGACAATAAACTTGACTTGATAGTCTAACTTCACTTGGTTAGGACCCGAGAGCACAGCCTCAGAAAACAGAGACGTCGATGTAGAACAAAGATGAGAAGAAATTTCTTTAGCCAGAAGATGGAGATTCTTTGCTACCAACGACTGTGGAGGCCCAGTCATTGAGTATATTTAAAGCAGAATTTGATAGGTTCTTCATTGGTCACGGTGTAAAAGGTTACGGGGAGAAGGGAGGAGAGGGATAAAAAAATCAGCCATGATGAAATGGTGGAGCGGGCTTGATGGGCCAAGTGGCCTAATTCTGTTCCTATGTCTGAAGGTCTTACAGCATGCCCACAACTTACTAACCCTAACAGGTACAACTTCGTAAACATGGGAGCATCTGGAGAAAACCTATGCAGTCTTGGGTAGAACATAGAAACTCTTTACAGACAGTGGTGGGAATCGAACCCAATCTGTGCCAGAGCTGTAAAGTTTTGCTCGAACCACTGCGCTTCTTGCTGCCCTGTCTACGCTATATGCTGCCCTACATATAGTTCTTGTGTGATTCTTTACCTTTGGTAGTTAACGGGCATGACTGACCACTCCCACAATGTCTAAAGCTGGAAATCACCGCATGGTTTCCAACAACATCAACAAACTCATTCGTAAGGCCAGTGATGTTGTGGGGATGGAACTGGACTCTCTGACGGTGGTGTCTGAAAAGAGGATGCTGTCCAAGTTGCATGCCATCTTGGACAATGTCTCCCATCCACTACATAATGGACTGGTTGGGCACAGGAGTACATTCAGCCAGAGACTCATTCCACTGAGATGCAACACAGAGCATCATAGGAAGTCATTCCTGCCTGTGGCCATCAAACTCTACAACTCCTCCCTTGGAGGATCAGACACCCTGAGCCAATAGGCAGGTCCTGGACTTATTTCCTGGCATAATTTACATATTACTATTTAACTATTTATGGTTTTATTACTATTTAATTATTTATGATGCAACTGTAACGAAAACCAATTTCCCCCGGGATCAAAAAAGTATGACTATGACTATGACTATGACTATGTGATAATTCAAGTGACACTAAAACAAAACTGACAGGTACACTTTATGCCTACCTGTTGACAGGAAAAGACCTTCACAAAATATAAATGTTTTATTGCGTACTATGCAGTCACCAGTGTGAACTTAGATCATTTACTTCAGGTTTTTAAGGGCCACTTGAGTGAAATGTATTAGCAACAATTATGTTGTACATTATATTTTGGTGGTTTAAAACTATATTACAAAGATAAATGATTTCATATTTATTTATCTCATTTGTTTGCTTCAAGTACTGCTTCCATTATCAAATTGACCTGATCTGAAAGCAGGGCAGCTAAACCCATTTCAATGAATATCATTACAGTATTGCAAAGCAGAACATCTGACAACGTGCAAAAGAAGTCAGTCTGTGCAAGTAAAAAAATATACTCAAAACACATTTATCATTATTATTTTTTAAATTTAGTGATACAGTGTTCATCAGGCCCTTTCAGAACAATAAGTTGCACCACCCAACCCACCTATTTTACCCTAGTCTAATCACTGAACAATTTACACTGGCCAATTTACTTACTAACTGGTATCTCTTTGGAACGTGGGAGGAAACCAGAGGACCTGGAGGAAATCCATGTGGTCATGGGGAGGACATACAAACTCCTTACAGATGGCGCTGGAATTGAACTCAGAACTCTGATGTCCTGAGCTGTAGGAGCACCACACTAACCACTATGCTACAGTGGCACCCCCTCCCTTCATGATTTGCAGAGTCCTTGAACTCATGTTTTCAGTACTTTTGTTTTTACTTGATGAACCTAGACTTCTGCAGGGAATTCACCTCCAACCCTGGACTGCTCCGCTTTCTAATCACAAATCCCACCGAAATAGTCTGTGAAATTGGCTCCAGCAATTGGCACAGCAATTCTATGTCCCAGGACTGGAGCAACTGTTAGAATTTGAATGACATTCACAAACATACAACTACTCTTAAAAGCTAAAATTAAAAATTAATACAAAGAACTAAATACACATAAATAATGAAATACAGCTTGTTAATTCATTAAATGATACATGAATTATTCTTAACTTACCTGTCCCCTGAGCTTTCTCCATTATTTATGTAAATTGATTCACTGAACCTCATGCGTTCATTGGTTAGCATTCCAGCAGAAACAAAATTATTGAGATTTGCCCTCCGATTTCAGAGCCAGTGATGCATAAATTAGGGACTCTGAATAATTAGAGGTTAAAAGATAGCAGTTCTGTGAGGAATTTCTGGACTTCCATTGGAAATGTTGAGCCAATGTTATTAAAGTTATTATTTCAGGAAGTGAACAATTACTGAAAAAGCACAAGTCGTTGCACATGTCAAATATGACAGTAATCTCTATAGCAACACACAAAATGCTGAAGAAACTCAGCACGTCAGGCAACATCTATGGAAATGAATAGATAGTCGACGTTTCAGGCCAAGACCCTTCTTTCTTCTGAGAAGGAAAGGGGAAGATGCCAAAATATACAGGTGGGGCAGGGGAAGGAGGCTAGTTTGAAGGTGATAGGTGAAATCAGGTGGGTGGGAAAGGTCACGGGCTGGAGAGGAAGGAATCTGAAAGGAGAGAAGAGTGGTCCATGGGAGATAGAGAAGGAAGAGGGGATCCCAGAGGGAAGTAAAATGCAGGTGAGAAGAACAGTGTGGGGATTGGGGGGGGGGGGGTATTTTACCAGAAGGGGAAATTGATATTCATTCCAGATGGAATATAAAGTTTGACTCTTCTACCCTAAGAGGCACAAGAGGAGGCCATGAACCAACCTGTCCATCTCTTTAACTTTTCTGCCAATTAGCTTCATTGAAGACTATTTCTTCGTGTTAATTGCGCTAAGTGTATACCTCTCCGCGTTGTTTATTTTGGGTTGATTGGGTGAGGTCAAACTCCAGAAATTTACAGGTATAGGAGACACCTCCAATATGAAATCTCCTCATTATTTTCTTTCATTTGTGAATTATCAAATAAATAAAACTAATGTATGAAATATTCTAATAACGAAGTTCTGAAATGCAGCGTGCCACAGTTAGGTTATATGTACAGATAGAGTTTTGGGAGGATAACAAGAAAAGAGAATCAGACCCTTCTGAAAAAGTGAGCTGAAGTAGGATAAGAGGAAGCAAGTTTGATGCACGACCATCAAGCCAGAACAGATAGGCTGATTTCAGAATTTACCTTACCATCATATTTAAATTTATCTTAATGAATTATACTACAGGTTGTCATAGAAACACTTTCGCATAGGTTTCCTAAACCAAAGATAATTGCTCTTGAATTCTGATGTCATGGTTACAGATGGAGAGAGGGGAGAAACAAAACGTGTATAATTCTCAGATGTTAGGGGGTCTAGCAGCAACAGACCCTGCAAGTGGTTTCCTCGCCACAGTCTAGGACCCTGCCTCTTAGCCCATTTAACATCTCAGCATTATGTTCTTCTAAATCTAAACAACAACTTTATTGATCTAGACCCTGGTATTCATATTCTGTTTTTACATTGAAATTATTAATATGGAATTTCACCTTTTCTCCATTGTTCAATGGCATTTTTACGTTTTCAAATAGTCTAATTAGTGGAAACCTAATTGGATGAGGACTAACCAGTCAGGAGGGATGGATGATGGGTGTAAAAATACCACCGGACGAGACATACTCGGACGTCAACCCTGATGAAGTTCCTATTTTTCTAGACCAATTAATTCCCAAGGAATGAGGATCAGCTATAAAAGCACTTCTACTATTCAAAATGATCCATTCTTCATTTACAGGGATTCTTGAAACAATCAGAATACTGCAGTACAATCACGGGTAGTCCCAATGTTATCTATCATAAACCACACAATATGAGTGCACAATGGACAATCTTCACCAGATATGCTCCCAGTTAAAATCATTGCTTATTATGGTCACTGATCTGAGAATTTGTGTTCTTCCACAATCTTGCTGAATATTCTCACTACATTCCAGGCGCGTATCATATTTTCGTACTTTGTAATCTCATCAAGTATTATCACATCTCAAGTCACTAAGGTGTTGTGTTGACAATGTAGTATACATAGTCTTTGTCACACTCACAAATAGCTACCTGATGCCATGATCTTCTTCATCCTAATTATGACCTTTAAAACTTTAAACTTAGAAGCATCTTTGAACCACCTGTACTGCATAAAATTTCCATTTTAACATCACAGTCAGTGACACCCAAACATTCACACCATCTGATTAAAAAAACAGGAAATGCTGTTAATTGTCTGAGACGTCTAGATTGCCTGTAGATACATAATGTTCAAAAAGCCGTAAACATTACAGATTCACCTTCAGAAACAACTAAGAGGTAAATAAAAGCACTTAGCCTCGGGTAAGAAATTCAGGTCCAATATGCAATGAGCGAATGGTGGATACTGAGTTTTAACTATACTTTGTATTAAGAAAGTGATGTAATTTAGAAACGTGTAACACATGTTTTTGACATAAATGTGGGAAAGGTAAGTTCAGGACTCTTCTAGGTCAGGGGTTCTCAACTTGGGATCCATGGATAGATTCCAGGGGCCCGTGAACTTGGATGGGAAAAACTGAACATTCTTATTTTCACTAACCTCTAACTGAAATTTAGCATCTCCTTCAGTTATGAATGTAAACAACAAACAACATATCTTTGCGAATCAGGATTTTCAGCACTTGTAACCATTGAAGCAAAAAAATCAAAATCGATTGGATGTCCAACAAGACGTGTTGCTTTGTTTAATATTCTTATTCAAGCTAAACAACAGTAGCTTTCATGCTGATATGTCTTTAAATAATAAGGTTAACTTTTAACTTGCCTATATTTTAAATGTATAGTCTTGTTGCTTAATGCATTAAAGTTCAGAATTCAAAGTAAATTGTATTATCAAAGTACGTATATGTCACTGTAGACAACCTTGAGATTCATTTTCTTCTGGGCATACTCAACAAATGTATAGAATAGTAAATACTGCATAACAGAATCAACGAAAGCCCACCCAACTAGGACTTTCAACCAGTGTGCAGAAGACAACAGACTGTGCAAATGCAAAAAGAAGAAACAATAATATAAATAAATAAGCAATAAATATCAAGAACATGAGATAAAGTGTCCTTGAAAGTGAGCCCATTGGTCCCCTTGGAATATTTCAATGATGGAGCAAGTGAAGTTGAGTAAAGTTACCCCTCTGCTTCAAGAGCCTGATGATTGAAGGGTAATAACTGTTCCTGAACCTGCTGGTGTGGATCCTGAGGCTTCTGTACCTTCTTCCTGATGGCAGCAGCCAAAAAGGAGCATGGCCAGGGTGATGGTGGTCCTTGATGATGGATGCTGCTTTCCTACGAAAGCACTCCGTGCAGATGTACTCAAGGGTGGGTAGGGCTTTACCAAGATGAACTGGACCATATACACTATTTTTTGTAGCATTTTCTACTCAAGGACATCAGTGTTTCCATACCGGGCTGTGAGGTAACTGGACAATATATTCTCCACTACACATCTGTACAAGTTTGTCAGTTTTCGATGTCATGCCAAATCTCCACAAACTCCTAAGGAAGCAGAGGCACCTCTTTACTTTCTTCGTAATTGCACTTATGTTCTGGTTCTTGAACAGGCCCTCTGAAGTAATAACACAGAGGAATTTGAAATTGCTAATCCTCTCCACCTCTGATACTCCAATGAGGAGTGGCTCATGGACCTCCGGTTTCATTCTCCTGAAGTCTTTAGCCAGTTCCTTGTTCTTGCTGACATTGAGTGAGAGGTTGTTGTTATGACTCCACTCAGCCAGGTTCTCAATATCCCTCCTATATGCTGATTCATCGCCACCTTTGATTCGGTCTACAACAGTGAGGTCATAACCAATTTGAATATGGCATTGGAGCTGTGCTTAGCCGCACAGTCATAAGTGTAAAGAGAGTAGAGCAGGGAGCTAAGCACACATCCTGTGCTGTTGGAGACTGTGGAGGAGAAGTTGTTGCCAATCCAAACTGACTGGGGTCTGAAAGTGAGGAAATTGAGGATCCAGTTGCACAAGGAGGTACTGAGGCCAAGGACTTGGAGATTATTGATTTGTTTTGAAGGGTTGATGGTATTGAATGCTGAGCTGCAGTCGATAAAGAGCATCTTGATGTCTGCATCCTTGCTGTCCGGATATTCCAGGGTTGAGTGAAGAGACAATGAGATGGCACCTGCTAAGAACCATGAGGCAAATTGGAGCAGATCTAAGTCGCATCTCAGGCAGGAGTAGATATGTTTCATCGTCAACTTCTCAGAACACATCATCACTGTAGATGTAAGTGCTACTGGGTGATAGAAGTTGAGGCAGGTTACCATGCCCTTCTTGGACACTAGTCTAATTGAAACCCGCTTGAAACGGGTGAGTACCACACACTGACAAAGTGAGAGGTTAAAGACCGTAGTGAACACACCAGCTATATATCACTATAAAGAAGCACATACATTACTATTTCACAAATGTGTTTTTTTAATATTTTGATAAGTGTACTTCAATATAATCAGTTTCTTTTGTAATATCATATCGTACTTTATATATTTAAATACATTAATCTGTGCAGGGGCCCATAGGCTTCACTGGACTGTCAAAGGGGTCCATAGCATAAAGACATTTCAGAACCCCTGTTTGAGGTTTTAATGTAATAAGTTTCAAAACACTGATAGGAAAAAACAACTTACTGAAGTGCTTTTAGATTCCTGACACCTGGCTGTGGTTCAGATTTACTGCAGCTCTTTATTACACCCAGAATCAGCAGTCAAGATTGGCAACCTATGTCAGCTCTCGAGATATAGTCATCAGTGCACTGTTCTTTACTCATTCACACTTAAAGATGACAGCTATTCCTGATTATATTGACAACTATAACCAATATATCCTTTGGGAAAATATTTAAACAGTGCATTGCTACAGGAATAATTTTGTCAAGAATTTAATTTATTTTTTATAAGTTTAAAGAAACTTTATTGTTGAATTATTGGTACAATTCAACAAAAACTACAGCACCATAACTTACTGGTAAAAGTTGTCCGTTCTGCAGAAAATTGCTGACATAAATCTACTCCAAATGGCAAATTAGATTTTATGCTCCATCACTGATTCCATATGGAATCCATCCACACAGCATATTTGCTAGGATTTCCCAGCAGAGATCAGACCATAAGACCATAAGACCATAAGATATAGAAGTAGAAGTAGGCCATTCGGCCCATCAAGTCTGCACCGCTATTCAATCATTGGCTGATCCAATTCTTCCAGTCATCCCCACTCCCCTGCCTTCTCCCCATACCCTTTGATGCCCTGGTTAATCAAGAACCTACCTATCTCTGTCTTAAATGCACCCAATGACTTGGCCTCCACAGACGCTCGTGGCAATAAATTCCACAGATTTACCACCCTCTGACTAAAGTAATTTCTCCGCATCTCTGTTCTAAATGGACATCCTTCAATCCTGAAGTCGTGCCCTCTTGTCCTAGAATCTCCTACCATGGGAAATAACTTTGTCATATCTAATCTGTTCAGGCCTTTTAACATTTGGAATGTTTCTATGAGATCCCCCTCATTCTCCTGAATTCCAGGGAATACAGCCCAAGAACTGCCAGACGTTCCTCATACGGTAACCCTTTCATTCCTGGAGTCATTCTCGTGAATCTTCTCTGAACCCTCTCCAATGTCAGTACAGGTTTCCCCCACCATCCGAAGGTAGAGCGTTCCTATGAAGCCATTCGTAAGCCAGAATGTCATAAGGTGAAGAAGCAATTACCATTTATTTATATGGGAAAATTTTGTGAGCGTTCGCAGACCCAAAAAATAACCTACCAAATAACACATAAAACCTAAATTGACAATAACATATAGTAAAAGCAGGAATAATATGATAAATCACCACCTATATAAAGTAGAAATACTTCTCCACAATCATTGCCGCGCTGTTCTCCATAGTGAAAATCTCACGCAAGCGTTCCCAGCAGAAACACTCTCTCCAGTAACCTTTAAGCTATGAAGCTGCCAAATCATATCAAATAACACATAAAAATACACTGCCTATATAAAGTAGAAATAATGTATATACAGTGTAGTATCACTCACCGGAATCGGGAAGACAACGCCGAGCACACTGATGATGGTGTGTTAGGCTGAGTCGTCGGAGGTTGGGGTGCTGCACTGGTCCCCAAACTCCGGGACGCCGACCGATACCGATCCGCGAAGCATGCAGGGGTACAGCAGTAGCCGGGAGGCACACATCACATCTTTAAGAAAAAAGCTGAAATAAACAAGCTAATTAATTAGGTGCCGCCCGGCACGTAAATGTCGGCCCAGATCAGAGGCCACAATCAGCAATCGGCACCTAATTAATTAGCTTGTTTATTTCAGCTTTTTTCTTAAAGATGTGTTAGGTGCATACCGGCTACTGCTGGATTCTCCGCAGCAATGTATCAGTCCGCGGCCCGGAGGCTGGGGTGGTGGGACACTGGGGTGTCATCTCATCATTGTCTGTTTCCATCAGGGCAGGCAGGTCATCTTCTTCTATGTCTGCCTGCCTCAATGTCGAAGGTCAAGGTTCGGCGTCTGCTGTGGCCGATGTGGAAGGCTTGAAAAACAACAGTATGCTTGATTGCTTAGTCTCGCACATTTTTCTATTATGCAGTTCTTTATAAGCACTCAAACCATCCTGCAAATATGCCCTAAAGCTAGTACCCTTTCAAAATTAAAGTCGTACTTTTCTGCAATCATTGCAGCGAAAATCTCACGCAGTTGCTTCACGTTCAGTTCCTAGACAACTTCACTTTTGATCTATTCACTACTGCATTCGGTTTCGATTGTTATCCTTTCCTCTTCTAATTGCATTAGCTCTTCATCTATCAGTTCTTGGTCATGGGATGCCAAAACCTCTTCAACATCATCTTCGTCAACTTCCACAAGCCAAACTCACTTTGTCCTTACTTCGTTCACCACGATCGAAACACATAATTATGTCTAGTTTTACCCTAAGTGTAACACCCTTACGAGCTCTTTTATGCTTTTCCAATACCTTAGAACTCATCTTGCTAACGGCTGCTCACAGGCACGTGTTTAAGCAATGCCGGCTAGAATGCAGTTCCAGGGGATGAGCTTGGCTGCTTGGGGCGCGCCCTGCTTTTTTTCGTAACAGTGAAAACACCTCCTGTTAGCAAAAACAGGTAACTAATGTAGGTCTTTCGTAACAGCGAGGTTTCGTAAAGCAAACATTCGAAAAGCAGGGGACACCTCGTATATCCTTTCCAAAAATAAGGAGCCCAAAACTACACACAATACTCCAAGTGTGATCTCACAAGTGCCTTATGGAGCCTCAACATCACATCCATGCTCTTATATTCTATACCTCTAGAAATGAATGCCAATATTGCATTCACTTTCTTCACAACCGACTCAACCTGGAGGTTAACCTTTAGGATATCCTGCACAAGGACTCCCAAGTCCCTTTGCATCTTTGCATTTCGAATTCTCTCCCCATCTAAATAATAGTCTGCCCGTTTATTTCTTCCACCAAAGTGCATGACCATACACTTTCCAACATTGTATTTCATTTGCCACTTCTTTGACCATTCCCCTAAACTATCTAAGTCTCTCTGCAGGCTCTCTGTTTCCTCAACACTACCCATTCCTCCACCTATCTTTGTATCATTGGCAAATTTTGCCACAAATCCATTAATCCCATAGTCCAAATCATTGACATACATTGTAAAATGCAGCGGTCACAACACCAGCCCCTGTGGAACTCCACTGGTAACTGGCAGCTAGCCAGAATAGGATCCCTTTATTCCCACTATCTGTTTTCTGCTGATCAGCCAATGCTTCACCCATGCTAGTAACTTCCTGTAATTCCATGGGCTCTTATCTTGCTAAGCAGCCTCATGTGTGGCACCTTGTCAAATGCCTTCTGAAAATCCATGTACACTACATCTACTGTATCTCCTTTGTCTACCCTGCTTGGAATTTCCTCAAAAAATTACAGTAGGTTAGTCAGGCAGGATTTTCCTTTCAGGAAACCATGCTGGATTTGACCTATCTTGTCATGAGCCTTCAGGTATTCTGTAATCTCATCCCTAACAATCAATTCCAACAATTTCCCAACCACTGATGTCACGCTAACAGGTCTATAGCTTCCTTTCAGCTGCCTCAAACCCTTCTTAAATAGCGGAGTAACACTTGCAATTTTCTAGTCATCCAGTACAATGCCAGAATCTATTGATTCTTGAAAGATCATTGTTAATGCCTTCGCAATCTCTCCAGCTACTTCCTTCAGAACCCGAGGGTGCATTCCATCAGGTCCAGGAGATTTATCCACCTTCAGACCATTAAGCTTCCTGAGCACCTTCTCAGTTGTAATTTTCACTGCACATACTTCACTTCCCTGACACTCTTGAATGTCCGGTATACTGCAGACGTCTTCCACTGTGAAGACTGACACAAAATACACATTCTGTTCCTCTGCCATCTCTGTGTCTCTCATTACAATATCTCCAGTGTCATTTTCTATTCGTCCTATATCTACCCTCAATTCTCTTTTACCCTTTATATACTTAAAAAAACTTTTAGGATCTTTGATATTAGTTGCCAGCTTCCTTTCATAATTCATCTTTTCCATCATAATGACCTTCTTAGTTTCCTTCTGCAAGTTTTTAAAAGCTTCCCAATCCTCTATCTTCCCTCTGGCTTTGGCTTCCTTGTATGTCTTCTCTTTGCTTTTACTTTGGCTCTGACTTCACTTGTCAGCCACAGCAGAGGCCACACATTTTAATTCCACATCCCATTCCCATTCTGACATGTCTATCCACGGCCTCCTCTACTGTAAAGATGAAGCCACACTCAGGTTGGTGGAACAACACCTTATATTCCATCTGGGTAGCCTCCAACCTGATGGCATGAACATTGTCTTCTCTAACTTCCACTAATGCCCCACCTCCCCCTCGTACACCATCCATTATTTATTTATATACACATATTCTTTCTCTCTCTCTCCTTTTTCTCTCTCTGTCCCTCTGACTATACCCCTTGTCCATCCTCTGGGTCCCCCCCCCCCACCGCTTTTCCTTCTCCCTGGGCCTCCTGTCCCATGATCCTCTTGTATCCCTTTTGCCAATCACCTGTCCAGCTCTTGGCTCCATCCCTCCCCCTCCTGTCTTCTCCTATCATTTTGGATCTCCCCCTCCCCCTCCCACTTTCAAATCCCTTACTAGCTCTTCCTTCAGTTAGTCCTGACGAAGGGTCTCGGCCTGAAACGTCGACTGTACCTCTTCCTAGAGATGCTGCCTGGCCTGCTGCGTTCACCAGCAACTTTGATGTGTAGTGTCCTTCTTGCATTCGAAAATTTCTTCTTATTTGGAATATATCTGTTTTGTACTTCCCTCTTTATTCACAGAAGCTGCTCTGTTGTCATTGCTCTGCTGTGATTAGACCAGGTCTAACCCAATCTCTGGAATAGGGATTTCCCAAGGAAGTAAAGTAAAAATATTATATATTAACTATTTCTATCTCACTTATACTTCTTTCCAGTTGCTTAGTGCTTTTTAGTTTTTCAGATCACTTCCAACTTATTAAAACAAGCATTGATTGGCAAAAATGTAACTTAATTTTACCTTGAAATATGATAAAGTAAGACTAGGCCTTTCATGCTAGATGATCTAATTTGTATTTAAAAAAAATAACATTAGCAAATACCTGAGAGTAAATCCAAAAGTCTGCAATTTTTAATGATTTAACCATATAACATGTATAATACCTTGGAAAGAACAGTAGCTTCCAATGCAATGCAACATGTCTGGACCCAAGCCTGATTTCACGTACTGTATTCTCTTGTCCATTCGTCCCTCTCCACTAATCTCCCTCCCGGCACTTGTCCCTGCAAGTGGCCTGAGTGATACACCTGCCCATTCACCTCCTCTCTCATCCACATTTAGGGCCCCAAGCAGTCTTTCCAGGTGAGGCAGCACTTCAATTGCAAACTTGATGGGGTCGTCCGTTGTATCTGGTGACCCCGATGCGGCCTCCTCTACACTGGTGAGACCTGTTGTAAATGGGGGGACCACTTTGTCAAGCACCTCCGCTCCATCTGCCAAAAGCGGAAATTCCCGGCGGCCAAACATTGTAATTCTGATTCCCATTTCCCTTCCAACATGTCAGTCTATGTCCTCTTCTTGTGCCACGTCAAGGCCATCTCAGGGTGGAGGAGCAACACCCGCCTGGGTAGCCTCTGACCTGACGGCATGAATGATCAACTTCTCCTTCCATTAAAAAAAACCACCCCCTCCCTTCATCTTCTATTCCCCACTCTGGCCCTTTGCCTCTTCTCACCTGCCTATCACGTCCCCCGTCTCCCCTCCTCCTTCCTTTTCTCCTATCATCCACTCTCCTCTCCTATCAGATTTCTTCCTCTCCAGCCCTTTACCTTTCCTACCCACCTGGTTTAACCTATCACCTTCTAGCTGTCTTCCTTCCCCTCTCCCCACCTTTTTATTCTGGTGTTTTCCTCTCTTCCTTTCCAGTCCTGAAGAAGGGTCTCAGCCCGAAACATCGACTGTTTATTCATTTCCATAGATGCTGCCTGACCTGCTGAGTTCCTCCAGCATTTTGTGTGCGATGCTTTGGACTTCCTGCATCTGCAGAATTTCTCATGTTTAGAATCTTCCAGGACTGACCTCAATGCAGATATGGTGGGTCCCATTGACAAGGAATTTACCCAAGGCCTCTCTTTGTGGCACTTTTGTTTTTCCTGACAGTACTTAATGATAGCAGACTTGATTACAATTTGCTTAATAATACTAACTGCAGCCTACACGACGTATTCTGTGGTTTGGCAGAAATGAATCTTGGAAAAATGTCTGAAATAGATGTCATGTCATCAAGCTGTAGAGCCAGTGTGTCAGATATCTGAGAGTATAAGTACTGATATGCTCCAATAAATAGGGCATGCAGCACACAGTCAGTGTCAATTCAACACACACAAAATGTCAGAGGAGCTCAGCAGGTCGTGCACCATCTATGGAAATGAATAAACAGTCAAAGTTTCGGGCAGGGACCCTTTTCCGGACTCTTCATCAGTGTCAATGTGTAGGCACGGTTAAATCTGCACCCTTTAACGTCCAGAGTAAATAGATGTCATGTCATTGAACACCAGGCCAAATTCTCATATTTTACAATGCCTTAGCAAAAGATTTTACTTAAATATATCACATGGTGACATTTAGCAAAGAAAAATGCAAATAAATAAAAAAATATACTGTAAAAGCCTTTATTTATTCTTGTAGTGGAATAGGCCCTTTCTTTAGAGGAACTTCTTTAGCCAGAGAGTAGTAAATCTGTGGAATTCGTTGTTAGTGGGTATATTTAAGGCAGAGGATGATAGATTCTTGATTAGCCAGGGCATGAGGGGATACAGGGGAGAAGGCAGGAGGTTGGGGCTGAGAGGGAAATTGACCAGCCATGTTGAAATGGTGGAGCGACTTGATGGGCAAGTGGGCTAGTTCTGCTCGTATATCTTAAGGTCTCATGGTCTAAACAGCCGCAGAAATGTTTCCTTTCTGTTTATGTGTATTTATATACATTAAACTGCTATAGAGAAGATCAGCTATTATTATTCATCTATTTAATGTAAAGAAAATGTATTTTATTTTCTTGAGGAGCCAGTCAAAAATCAAATGATGCATTGCCCTCTATTTCTACACATAGCAAACAGCCTATCTTTTCCACCTTTATTGTCATATCCTGTGAGTCAGTTTTATGTTTTTAAGATTGCATTCAAACATGACATTAACTTGTTATTCCTTTTCATTTTTTATTGATTAAGCATTTTAGATGTCATGCATAAAAACAATAGAAATTTAAGTGATGGAATGATTCACTGAATTACAAAATTACTTGGTCAAAACAAATCATAATTATATTTGAAAACAGCATAAAATAGTCATGATGAATATACGTGATGATTAATGTGTAAAATCTCATGTTTTTGGGATAGTAATAATGGCAAAATTATTAATGTTTTCTGGTAGTGTTTGCTGCACAAAACCGACCGCAATTTTTCAGTCTTTGTGTAGCTATTGGTGATTCATTGCACCTACCTAATATGTAATACCTGATATTTACATTAGTTCAAGAAAAATACCTTGAAATAATATAAATATCAGGTACTTATGATATGTATTTATGATACATATCATATAATATATGTGATATTGATGATACATTATATACATTTATGATACGATAGGAATTTATAGCAGATGAAGATATTTACAATCTTCTTCTGCCATGAAGCATCCTGAAGGAGAGTTTAACATCCAGTAAGCCATCAATTTCTGCTTTTCATCATTTTAGATGTATGGATTGTAATGTCATTACAAGAGCACGTATTGTCCTCAGATTATGATAGTGTTCTGCTCCCATACACTGTTCGTTACCTGGACAACTCACAAGTCAGAAGTGCAATTGTGAACCAGGTTCCTCCAAGGTAGAAGATGCCTGCAGTCAGCAAAGTTCATCTCACTGGTCTCCCAGATGATTGTCCAAATGTATGGCTGCACATTAGGCAGGGTTTTTGTCAGCTAAAGATGACCTGCAATTCAAAATACAATAAATTTTAAAATAGAAAAATATTTTAAACTGTTATGATATTTCAGCACCTACAATAATCATATGTGAAAGTTCCAACCTCTATCACCCTGCATAATAATCGTAAAAGAACTAATTTTGAAAAATGCCTTTTAGTTTCCTATTTGTGCTGATCTTTCAAAGCAAATGAAGGCGACATCCATCATTTGGAGTAACAGACAAGATACTGGAGGAGCTCAAACACGAGGAAATCAGCAGACGCTGGAATTTCAAGCAACACACATAAAAGTTGCTGGTGAACGCAGCAGGCCAGGCAGCATCTCTAGGAAGAGGTACAGTCCACGTTTTGGGCCGAGTCCCTTCGTCAGGACAGTCCTGACGAAGGGTCTCGGCCCGATACGTCGACTGCACCTCTTCCAATAGATGCTGCCTGGCCTGCTGCGTTCACCAGCAACTTTTATGTGTGTTACTGGAGGAACTCAGCAGGCCAGCAAGCACCTATGAAGGCAAATAAATGGACAATGTTTCGGGCTGAGACATCTTCATCAGAAATCCTGAACAACGTCAGCTGTTTATTTTCCTCCAAAAATGCTGGCTGACCTGCTGAGTTGCTCCAGCATTTTGCATGTGTTATCCATCATCAGGGATCTCCTCCATCTGGGAACGCCCTCTTCTCAAGGCTGCCACCAGGAGGGATCTGAAAACCTACAGTACTGTGCAAAAGTCTTAGGCACATATACATAGCCAAGACTGGAGAGCGAGTTTGCAAATCTGGCGGGAGTAAAGGATGTAGGGAATGTTGAGATGGAATACCATGGAAGGGGTATGGGGTGAAGGAGTGTCATGAGTGGAGGGATGTGCACCCAGACCTAAGACACCAGGCAAGGTCATTTATTTCCAAACAATTGGTTTATTAATCATTACAGAATGTCTCTCTAGTGTTTCCTCCTCCCTCCACTCTCCCTTCTCCGTTTCCCAACCTTGATTCCCTTCTCCCTGCTCCCTTCCTGCTCTCAGTTCGCAATAGAGACCCATATCAGAATCAGGTTTATCATCACTCATATATGTCATGAAATTTGTTTTTTTGCAGCAGCAGTACAGTGAAATATATAAAGTTACTACAAAACTGTGCAAAAGTCTTAAGCTCCCTCACTATGTACATGAGCCTAAGATTTTTGCACAGTACTGTTTATGAATTATGTTAGAAAATAAGCAAAAGTATGTTAAAACTAACAAATGATTCAAAAGACAGGAGGGGGAGGGATGGAGCCAAGAGCTGGACAGGTGATTGGCAAAGGGGATGATATGAAAGGATCATGGGACAGGAGGTCCGGGAAGAAAGACAAGGGCGGGGGGGAACCCAGAGGATGGGCAAGGGGTATATTCAGAGGGATAGAGGGAGAAAAAGGAGAGTGAGAGAAAGAATGTGTGTATAAAAATAAGTAACAGATGGGGTACGAGGGGGAGGTGGGGCATTAGCGGAAGTTGGAGAAGTCAATGTTCATGCCATCAGGTTGGAGGCTACCCAGACGGAATATAAGGTGTTGTTCCTCCAACCTGAGTGTGGCTTCATCTTTACAGTAGAAGAGGCCGTGGATAGACATGTCAGAATGGGAATGGGATGTGGAATTAAAATGTGTGGCCACTGGGAGATCCTGCTTTCTCTGGCAGACAGAGCGTAGGTGTTCAGCAAAGCGGTCTCCCAGTCTGCGTCGGGTCTCGCCAATATATAAAAGGCCACATCGGGAGCACTTACAGCTCTTCTCACCCTGTCTCTTGCAAAAACGCCATCCCCTTCTCGCAATTCCTCCGTCTCCGCCGCATCTGCTCTCAGGATGAGGCTTTTCATTCTAGGACGAGGGAGATGTCCTCCTTTTTTAAAGAAAGGGGCTTCCCTTTCTCCACTATCAACTCTGCTCTTAAACGCATCTCCCCCATTTCACGTACATCTGCTCTCACTCCATCCTCCCGCCACCCCACTAGGAATAGGGTTCCCCTGGTCCTCACCTACCACCCGACCAGCCTCCGGATCCAACATATTATTCTCCGTAACTTCCGCCACCTCCAACGGGATCCCACCACTAAGCACATCTTTCCCTCCCCCCCCCTCTGCTTTCCGCAGGGATCGCTCCCTACGCAACTCCCTTGTCCATTCGTCCCCCCCCATCCCTCCCCACTGATCTCCTTCCTGGCACTTATCCTTGTAAGCGGAACAAGTGCTACACATGCCCTTACACTTCCTCCCTTACCACCATTCAGGGCCCCAAACAGTCCTTCCAGGTGAGGCGATACTTCACCTGTGAGTCGGCTGGGGTCATATACTGCGTCTGGTGCTCCCGATGTGGCCATTTATATATTGGCAAGACCCGACGCAGACTGGGAGACCGCTTTGCTGAACACCTACGCTCTGTCCGCCAGAGAAAGCAGGATCTCCCAGTGGCCACACATTTTAACTCCACATCCCATTCCCATTCTGACATGTCTATCCACGGCCTCCTCTACTGTAAAGATGAAGCCACACTCAGGTTGGAGGAACAACATCTTATATTCCATCTGGGTAGCCTCCAACCTGATGACATGAACACTGACTTCTCAAACTTCCCCTAATGCCCCACCTCCCCCTCGTACCCCATCCGTTATTTATTTATATACAGACATTCTTTCTCTCACTCTCCTTTTTCTCCCACTGTCCCTCTGACTATACCCCTTGCCCATCCTTTGGTTCCCCCCCACCTTGTCTTTCTCCCCGGACCTCCTGTCCCATGATCCTTTCATATCCCCTTTGCCAATCACCTGTCTAGCTCTTGGCTCCATCCCTCCCCCTCCTGTCTTCTCCTATCATTTTGGATCTCCCCCTCTCCCTCCCACTTTCAAAACCCCTACTAACTCTTCCTTCAGTTAGTCCTGACGAAGGGTCTCAGCCTGAAACGTTAACTGTACCTCTTCTGCCTGGCCTGCTGCGTTCACCAGCAACTTTGATGTGTGTTGCTTGAATTTCCAGCATCTGCAGAATTCCTGTTGTAAATGATTCAAAACATTATAATAAAGAAAAATAAGTAGTACTCCACAAGTCTATTGATTTAGGTAGGCTGCTGCTCGCACGCCAGACAACACGTAAAACTGAAAAACTCGCAGCTCAGACCAGCCTGTGCTGAGAAGGCCAAAAAGCTGAGGGCACATGAAAGTTCAGGCGAATCTCCTTCACACTCAACAACAGCTTCTTCCTCACTACCATCAGATTGCTGAATCAATGTGAAAAATCCTGACACTACTTTAAACCACGTTTCCCTTTCTCTCTCTCAGCTTGGCACTGATGTCATTTTGTTTATTTTGTCGCACCTGCACTATTTGTTACCAATGTTTATGTTAATTTAGTTACTCATATTTGTAATATATTGTGCTGCTGCAGAAAGCTCGGTATGCCTATGACAATAAACTTGAACTGGAAGTTGAATGACCATTCTCCTAATATGACCAGCTGCTGGGCACCAGGGACCCTTTTAAACTGGCCTCTGACAACAATTGCCATGACTTTGTGGGCAGCTATCATCAAAATTAGTGTCATGGCGGGGCTCCCAATCTTCATCGCTGCCTCTCACCAAGGGGTCTGTGGACTCCAGGAGGGGAACTGCTGGACTGTCATGAATCATTGCTTCAAAGTTGATCACAAATTTAGGTCAATACATTTACTAACATTTGCTTTTCCGAAGGCTGAGCGCAAGTCTATACCGGCAACAGCCTGCAGAGGGCAATATGGACTCAACATGAGATCCAGACTGGCTTTAATGTGCACAAGTGTACTCGAGGAGGATTTCAGCTTTTCCCTGTTTTTATGTGACGTGAAGTGATAAATTGTGTGCTTGCTATGAAGGAAATTCCTCCAGGCAACTGAATGCAACCTTTCTGTTTTTGGGAGTGACATGTAAGCGAGGCCTTCTAATTGAATCATAGAGCACTACAATACAGAAACAGGCATTTCAGCCCATCTAGTCAGAGCAAAACTGTTATTCTGCTTAGTCCCACTAACCTGCACCTGGACAAATCCCTCCATATCCCACTCATTCATGTAAATATCCAAACTTCCCTTGACTTTACTTTTCACCCAGTTAATTGAGGATTTTGCCAACTGAAAGCTTGGTAATCATAGTCAATTCAATTAAGCTAGTAGAGAGTCACACACTATCCTGATTGAGAAATAAATTAATGATTCTTCATTGCTGTTGTGTCCGGAAATCCCAAAGGATGTTATTGTGGGAGTAGCTTCAGCACAAGGTTTGCATTAGTTCTAGATGATGGCCCATAACTACTTGCTCAAAGGCAAATGGAAATAGACATCAATATTGCAAGAGACTGCCACATTGAGAATAAATTAAAAGAAAAAAATAACGTGCACCTTTTCTTTCTGCTTTAAGGTACAGGATTGCAAGTATAATTAGGTGGTGCGACAGGCAGCAGGGGAGCTGCGTATCCTCGGTTGTAACAAGGACTAGGCCTCAAGTCATGGGCTTGTCTGCTGCTGTAGTCCAGGAGAGGAGACACCGGAGGCGGTGCAGCATGGCATCCGTGTTCGCTTGGGGGCTGGCTTCTCCTGTCCTCTAGTGTTCAATCGGTGTAATGACAGGCTAGATTGCCTGCACACTGTTTGACTACGCACTGTCAGGAACTACACCATCAAATTGCGGAAAATGTTGCTCAGGCTTTTGAGTTATATTTGCGGTTTTTTGCATATGTTTTTTTTCCTTGCTATTTTGAATGTGCTGTGTATGTTTTGCACCTTGTTCCCAGAGGAATTCTGTTTCGTTCAGCTGTTTCCATGTATGGTTGATTTGATTAATACACATCCTGCTGTATCCAATGATATATATTTAATCAGACATAAAAAATCCCTTTAATCTGAATTTCTGTTCAAATATTTGTTAGTATTCCCATTCCCATTTTGTTAGTATCCCTTTGAACAAAAGAATGTCACTTTGTATTGTGTTTGTTAACATCCAATCTATCATTTCAAATTTCAAGATGGAAGGTATTGTGGTAATGTGTTTTTTAAAATACTTTATTTTCAAAATTTTCAAAAAAAAAACAATTAGATCAACAAAAACATACCAGCTCAGACATGTATAAAAAAGAAATAAGCAAAAAAAAAGACATAACATTAGAGGGATGCCTATTGTACAAAGTGCTCAAAAATACTAAACATTAAATCTCAAATGAGGGCTGTGAGAAATCAGCTGGTGGGAAATTGCTCATCTGCCCCTGGCCTCGTCCATGTAGGCAAGAAATGGATCCCAGATAGCCGAAAATTTTTTAATTGAATTGGTTCTCAAGAACCTAAGTTTCTCCATCTGTGTGACTGAGATCATATCAGCCATCCATCTCTGAAAGGAAGGGGGAGAGGGTGATTTCCATTCCATCAAGATAAATCTTTTGGCAACAATCATCCCCAGCATCAGAGACTGTTGTATGGCTGCAGGGAAACAAATAGTAGATTGCGAGCAGCCAAATATAGCGAGACCAGCTTCCAAGGGGAAGGGTCTTTTATAGGCCTTTGAGTACCAGTCGAATATTTTGGACCAAAATCCAGTCAGTAATGGGCAAAACCAAAAGGTGTGAGACAACGTGGCTTCCGTCCCTTGGAATCTATCACACAATGGCGAGACAGAAGGGTAAATCCTGTGCAACCTCTGTTTAGAGTAATGGAGACGGTGGACAACTTTAAACTGGATCAGTTGGTGCCTGCTGTTAACAGAGTAAGCCTGTATCATAGACAAACTCTTGTCCCAGGCAGCTTCAGATAATTTAATGCCCAACTCCTCTCTCCAGGCGTCTCTAATCTTCACAGTAGATGCTACAGTGCAATTATCAAACAGACGTACAATCTTAGAAACAGGATGCCTGGAGTCAGGAGTAATGTGTTTTAATCTTAGATTTAGATTATGAAGACACACAGTCCTCTTTTATTGTCATTTGGTAATTCATGCATTAAGAAGTGATACAATATTTCTTCCAGTGTG
This sequence comes from Mobula hypostoma, assembly GCF_963921235.1. Lineage (NCBI taxonomy): Eukaryota > Metazoa > Chordata > Chondrichthyes > Myliobatiformes > Myliobatidae > Mobula > Mobula hypostoma. The sequence continues at coordinate 16,772,901 of NC_086105.1, read as the reverse complement.
ATATCACAAAACACAGGCCAGACCAAGACTGAAAAAACTAACAAAACCACATAATTATAACATATAGTTACAACAGTGCAACAATACCATAACTTGATGAAGAACAGTCCATGAGCACAGTAAGAGTTCAAAGTCTCTCAAATGTCCCACATCTCACGCAGACGGGAGAAGGAAGAAAAACTCTCCCTGCCATGCCCGACCACAATCCGACTCCGAGTCATCCAAAAACTTCGAGCCTCCGATCAGCTCGCCGACACAGTACCGAGCACCATCTCTATCCGAACGATTCGGCCTCAATCTCGGTTGCCAACAGCAGGCAAGCCGAGGATTTTCAGGCCTTCCCTCCGGAAGATTCTCGATCACGCATTAACAACAGCAGCGAACCTGTGTTTCAGAAATTTCTCCAGTTGGTCCTCTGTGCTTTCACGTCTGTCTCCATCAAATCAGAATTGTCCACGGCCCCTATTTAACGGATACGATATCATTTTCTCCAGAGGGCTGCGCACGCGTGGCGCGCTGCTATCTCTCCTCCCGCCATCTTCTACGGTAGCTAATCTGATGCAGCCTTGGGAGCATTATATAGAAAACCACCCTACTATGATAAAATGATCTGTTGTGGTGACTAGAAGATGAAAAATTGATAAGGACTATAGAAAATCGTCTGCTTAAGTGTATAATCAATGTATATAAATTAAAGCATTCTGTTAAAACATTTCTCTCGTTATACATCACCAGATTTCTACAATTCTAGCAAACTTTTACAGATGTGCTGTGGAGAGCATTCTAACTGGTATGGAGTGGCCACTGCACACGATCAGAAAAAGATCCACAGAGCTGTAAACTCAGCCAGCTCCAACACTAGCTTCCACACAACTGAGGACTTCTTCAAATGATGATGCCTCAGAAAGGCAGCATCCAACGTTAACGTCTCCACCACATCGGACATACCCTGTTCTCTTTACTATAGTCAGAGAGGTGGTACAGGAGGCTGAAGATACACACTCAATATTTTAGGAACAACTTCTTCCCCTCCACCATCAGATTTCTCAATGGACAATGAACTAATGAATACTACCTCTATCTTTTGGTTCTCTTTTTGCACTACTTAATTCAAAAAAAAATTCTTACTGGAACTTATGGTATATTTTATGTATTGCACTGTACTGTTGCTGCAAAAAGAAACAATTTTCACGATATAAGACATCTGATTCTGAGATGACAACAGCATCTTCCTCTATCTCCCCTCGTTAGCTAGTCATAAAATCTTAACTATTCTATATTAGTTCAATATTAATTCCAAAATTTTTAACATTGAATGTAATTATATGATTATCTCACAGCTGTACTGGGATCAAATATGTTATCCGCACTGCTGAAATGATCGTATACAGCACATAGAAATGATCTATTTCACATTGGATTGCTATCTTATGAGCAAAACACACATTTTGGCTGCTTTGGTGCTCAAAGCACAATTTCTATGTAATGAAATTATGTTGAAAGGGTTTCACTTTTCATTACTGGGTTACCCTGTTCTATCCAGTAGCACATACCAGCAACTGATGTTAGGAAGCATTCTCAAGTGACATTTTGTCATTGAGATTTCAACATTATTGAAAATATGGGTTTGAGCTGACGGAAGTGCACTGAGAGTGGTAAGCGTAAAGGAGGGGGGCTTGCTGTTCTGGTTAACAACAGATGGTGTAATCCTGGTCATATTGTGATCAAGGAATGTGTTTGTAGCCCGAATATTGAACTTTTTGCTGTTGGACTCTGGCCATATTCCACCGAGATACAACACTGGGCGTCACGGGAGGTCGTTCCTGCCTGTGGCCATCGAACTTGCAGCTCCTCTCGTGGAGGGTCAGACACCCTGAGCCAGTAGACTGGTCCTGGACTTATTTTCCATCTGGCATAGTTTGCATATTGTTGTTTGATTGTTTGTGGTTCTGTATTGCTATATTTATGCTCTATTCTTGGTTGGTGCAGCTGTAACGAAACCCAATTTCCCTCGGGATCAATAAAGTATGTCTATGTCTAATATATCTGAAACTTTGTGGAAGAAAAGCATTCCAAATCTTGAGAGACAGCCTAAGAAGTTGGTCGTAAGTTGTTTAGGTATACAATAGGAATGAAGAGTTGCATGTGGTAAAACAATATTTTTAAGCATATGAGATTCATGGTAGAGTCTGATTTCCAATGCTGATAATGTCCAGCTATTTTAAACTAGCTTATTTCTAACTTCAGTCATAATAGGTATTTGTAAAGAAGTTTAATTTTATTGCCTGTCAAAGCATGTTTTGTTGTTTGAATCTTGGGAATCTTTGAAAGAGTAATCAAGTCTTCTGACATAGTGAATTACTCGAATTAAGCAACTGAGAGTTTGCAAATGATATTAAGCTCAGTGGCTAGGAATTAGCACAGGAAGGATCTCACCACCAGCTTCTTAAGGGCAGTTAAAGATTGGAAATAAATGCTGGCTAACCAATGATGTCCAAATCCTTCAAATGAAGTAAATACTTAGTTATTGGGTCTTTGCAGCTCAATATGGGAAAGAGTGCAGTCAATCACTTTGGATCCGAGAAAGGTAAATTGAAACATTTTAAAAATAGAAACAATGAACCGTGGAAAAGCAAAGAGATGTGCCTTAAAAGTACAAAATTTTAGAAATCCTCAGCAACATGTGTGAGAAGTGTCACACTTTGAACTGGCCACCAAAGGGAGAGAGAGATGACAAGGCCAACCACTTCCTGCTCAGCTGCCTGTAAGACTAATTATTGTCAATGTTATCACCTGAGACTTGTTTGAAGCCCTGTATCAGATTCAGAATCAGGTTTAAGCGCACTGGCATATATCGTGAAATTTGTTAGCTTTGCAGCTGCAGTACAATGCAATACATGATAAATAAAGAAAAAAACTGAATTACATTAAGTATATACATATGTATATAAAATAGTTAACTTAAAATAAGTAGTTCAAAAACAGAAATATTAAAAAGTAATGAGGTAGTATTCATGGGTTCAATTTCCTTTTAGAAATTGGATGTGAGAAGGGAAGAACTACTAATACTATTGAGGGAAGAAGCTGTTCCTGAATTGCTGAGTGTGTGCCTTCAGGCTTCTGTACCTCCTTCCCGATGGAAACAATGAGAAGAGGTCATGGCCTGGGTGGTGGGGGTCCTTATGATGGATACCACTTTTCTAAAGCACCGCTCCTTCTGACCTCATCCCTTAGTTATTTATTTATTATTTTTCCCCTTTTTTTCTTGCTCTCTTTTTTCTCCCTCTGTCCCTCTCACTATAGCTCCTTGCCTGCTCTTTATCTTTCTCTGGGCTCCCCCTCCCCCTTTCTTTCTCCCTAGGCCTCCCGTCCCATGATCTTCTCCCTTCTCCGGCCTTGTACCCTTTTTGCCAATCAACTTTCCAGCTCTTAGCTCCATCCCTCACCCTCCTGTCTTCTCCTTTCATTTCGGATCTCCCCCTCCCCCTCCCACTTTAAAAACTCTTACTATCTCTTCTTTCAGTTAGTCCTGACGAAGGATCTCGGCCCGAAATGTTGACTGTACCTCTTCCAATATATGCTGCCTGGCCTGCTGCATTCCACCAGCATTTTGTGTGTGTTGCTCCTTGAAGACGTCTTGGATACTATGGAGGCTAGTACCCTTGAGGGAGCTAAATAATTTTACAACCCTACTTTGATCCTGTGGAATAGTGCCCCATTCCATACCATACAGTGATACTGCCCCAGTCAGAATGCTCATTGTTCATCTGTAGAAGATTTTGAGTGTTTTAGGTAACAAACCAAATCTCCTTCAATTCCTAATGAAATATATCCTCTGTCTTACGTCCTGTATAGCTACATTGTTATGGTAGGTTGGGTCCTCAGAGATCTTGACACTCAGGAACTTGAAAATGCTTATTCTCTCCACTTCTGATCCCTCTGTGAGGATTGGTTTGTGTTCCCTCGTCTTACTCTTTCTGAAGTCCACAATCAGCTCTTTGGTCTTACTAACGTTGACATAGATAGATCGATACTTTACTGATCCCGAAGGAAATTACAGTGTCAAGGTAGCATTACAAGTACATAGATATACAAATATGCAAATATTAGAAGGGAAGTAAGAAAGAATGAAAAATACTTTATCTCAAACAGTCTAACAGGATGGTGTGTCATTACTTCCCCAGCTGTAGGTTGACTCATTATAGAACCTAATGGCTGAGGGTAAAAATGACCTCACAGTGCACTTTGGAGCAGAGTAGTTGTCAAGGTTATTGCTATAATGTTGGGCACGTGGCCAAGTGGTTAAGGCGTTCGTCTACTGATCTCAAGGTCACTAGTTCGAGCCTCAGCTGTGGCAGTGTGTTTGTGCCCTTGAGCAAGGCACTTAATCACACATTGCTCTAGTCTGTGCAAGGAGTGGCACCCCACACAGACTTCCAATCTGCGCCTTGTAAGGCATGAAAATGCCCGACGCAGTCCTCTGGTGGTCTGAGTCGACGTTCCCTCCCTTTATTGCTATGACACCACTCAACTAGCTGGTATATCACTCTCTCTCTCCTGTATGCCCTCTTGTCACCATTAGAGATTCTGCCAAGAATGGTTGTATCATCAGCAAATTTATAGATGGCATTTGAGCCTGTCTAGCTACACAGTCGTGGATGTAGAGAGAGTAGAGCAGTGCGCTAAGCACACACCCTTGAGATGTGCCAGTGCTGATTGTCAGTAATGTGGAGATTGTGGCCTACCATTATGAAGTAAGCTCCTTGTCCCTTGTTTCTTTGCTCAGTCTTGGAATTATCTTTTGTAAGTGAGGCCTTGCCTTAGTAAGAATGTCTAGTTTCTGAAACCCTAGTTAATTTTTTTTGGATTTTGACTTTGCCTGTGAGATTTTTTGACACTCTCCCTGGATCTGACTGTTAAGAAATCCAGGTTAGCCTTGTTGGATATTCTTCTCTAATTTTGTGAGATCTTTCTCTGCAACTGGGTTCACCAATATTCAATGTGAGGGAAGTTAAAACTGAAGAACTTACCTAGTCAGTTGTAACAAAAAGAAGAACATATTCAACATTTCAGATCAATGACCTTTCATCAAAATGTTCCAATGTCTGTCCTGGCAAATATTTCACCTTTATTTTGTCTGGTGTTCACACTTCAGTGCTTTTCTACAGAGAGGGCATGTTTATGTATAAAATACTTTATTAAACAGTGGATAGATAGATACAAAAAAGTAATTGTCTAGTGGAGTGTTGATTTTGATCTTGTGGGATGAATATAGAGACCATTTTAATTTCATAAATCCTTAATCTGATGACATCAGGAACACTTCAATAAATTTTTGGCCATCATGTTTCAACGAGTTATGATGACCATGGAATAAAATCAGAAATCAGATATTCCATGTCACGTCCTACCTATGGAAAGAGAGTTTGTGTTGCTGGTTCAGCTTGATGAAGCTTATCAGAGTTGGGAATAAAGAAATAAAAAGTTCTGTTGTAAGTTACAAGCTAGGCAGAAGGATAAACAGAACAAAGGAAATGTTTGTGATGAGTTGAAGACATGGGTTGCTTAGTGATAATTGATTTTGGAGCTATATAATTACTGCCTGGGGTATGTGAATAAAGAGACAAGAATAAAGATATTTATGAGGTAAAACACAACAATATATTGGGACAGAGATGTAAAATACAAATGTTATTGGATATCTGACAACAAAAAAAAATGCTGGAACTGTCCAGCAGCTCAAATAGTGTCTATAGAGAGAGATAAATAAAGTTATGTAACAAGTATATATCTTTATATGATATCCAGCCAGTTCTGATACATAGAAGGAACAAAAGCCTGATTATTTAGAATTGTTGGATTGAATTTTGAGTCCAGAGGGCTGACAAGTGCCAAGAGAGAAAATAAGGTACTGTGCCTCAGGCTTCCAGTGGGCTTCATTGGAACATTTGTGAAAGGCGAAAGACAGGAAGGAAAAAGTAGAAATGGATGGAGAATTAAAGCTTGGTACCAGTTTTACAAGCTGAGTAGGGTAGTGCCACAAAACATCTGCCTACGTAGAGAGCAAATTGTGTGCACCTAGTGCAGTACACTACCTGGCAGAGGAGCAAGTGAACTGCTGCTTTACCTAAGGGAATACCTGGGTTCCTGGATGGTGGGAGGTGGAGGACAAGCATTGCGTGGTGACCTTGGATCAGGTGGCAGTGTGAGTTTATTAGAGAAGAGTTGGATGAGAAGAGCGATCCAACTGAGGTCATTAAAATAATCTCAACAATTGATAATAAAGCTAGAAATCATTTTCTTGTGGGAAATTTTGAACAACTGGTAATAATAAAATTCGAGCCAGGATACGAGAGAAACCAGGAAGCAGTGTGTTATGGAAATATAAATTCTATTTTCTCCCCTGTCTCCCTGCTCCCCACTCCCAGCTGATGGGAGTCAGTTGGATGTTTCAGGATTAAGACTGATAGATTGCTATGAGGTAAAGGTATTGAGACACATAAACAAACTGAATAAATATGCTGAAATGGATTATTAGGTGCAATCTAATTGAATGGCAGGGCCTCAAATGCTGATAGCCCATTCCAGTCCTTAGGTTTCCTCTGGTAGTCAGGGTGGTTGCCAACAAATGTAAATAATTTCAACTCTAACACAGCAGACTACTTGCAAGCTGGTCTCTGGTGCACAGCAGGGTTGGTGCAGAAGATCAGAGAGAAAATCAGTTTTATTGACTAGGTGTGATTCCCAGGTAGACAAAGATTATAATGAAACACATAGTAAAAAAAGGCTCATGAAGTAAGCAGTCACTGGAGGCTTGGGTTTATTTTTTCGGGGCTTTGCATGTGAAAATGGTAGAGCTATGCACCATTGAGAAATAAATCAAACTTACCTGCTAACTCGTAGACTACTTTAGGAGGTTTATGGAAAACCAATTCATTGGGGCAAATCAGTTATGCTTTCTTCCAAATGTTCAGAAATCACCATTTCACGACCTCCATAACTTCTGCAACTTTTTCTTCACTGAAGTTATGGAGAGTAGATCACTTACGATATATGTTAAGTAGAGAAGTTTGTGGATGTGTTGTGACTGTCAAGGAAAGCCACTGGAGAGACACACTGCTGCTGGCATAAAAGTATAAAAGTATTTCTTTGGCACACACAAGCTATCAGTATTTGGAGTCACTCTGCAGAAAGGCTTGTTGACCCAACATTACATCATATTTTCACATGCTAAAGAACAAAGGTAACAATAGGACAATTTCTAGAGTTACAATGCTTTCATACTGCTTCCTTTGAGTTAGATATAATTTTCAGATGCCTAGATGTTCATAGTGACACACCCGAAATGAGTGTTAATCACTGCTGTCTCTGAGCTGCCTTCATTCAATGAACACCTCAGGTGAATGGGGTGTTTGTTGCATTCATGCATATGCAGACATCTCAGGTCAATTGGGTGCCTCCTGGTCTGCAATTAACCCCAAAATGCAGCTCTAAGAAGACCATTGTGCTGAGCTACATTTTAAATTCAATCTACAGTCCACATTCAAATCTGAAGACTGGTTGGTTTAAAATTAATTCCATATCCCTAGAATACGCTCTAACGGGATGCACATTGCTCAGAGCACTTGCTTCAGTGATCATGTTGATAAGATCATAGCTGGTACATTCCCTATCTGTGCTGCCTATGGAAGAGTGACTGACTTAACATTTTACTCTGTGGGTTTTTTGAAATATCAACCAACACAAAACAAACTTGGCAAATGCAATGTTGGCATTCATTTCTAGAGGAATAGAGTATAGGAGCAGGGATGTGATGTTGCGGCTCTATAAGGCGCTGGTGAGACCTCACTTGGAGTACTGTGGGCAGTTTTGGTCTCCTTATTTAAGAAAGGATGTGCTGACGTTGGAGAGGGTACAGAGAAGATTCACTAGAATGATTCCGGGAATGAGAGGGTTAACATATGAGGAACGTTTGTCCGCTCTTGGACTGTATTCCTTGGAGTTTAGAAGAATGAGGGGAGACCTCATAGAAACATTTCGAATGTTAAAAGGCATGGACAGAGTGGATGTGGCAAAGTTGTTTCCCATGATGGAGGAGTCTAGTAAGAGAGGGCATGACTTCAGGATTGAAGGGCGTCCTTTCAGAACAGAAATGCGAAGAAATTTTTTTTAGTCAGAGGGTGGTGAATCTATGGAATTTGTTGCCACGGGCAGCAGTGGAGGCCAAGTCATTGGGTGTATTTAAGGCAGAGATTGATAGGTATCTGAGTAGCCAGGGCATCAAAGGTTATGGTGAGAAGGCAGGGGAGTGGGACTAAATAGGAGAAAATGGATCAGCTCATGACAAAATGGTGGAGCAGACTAGATGGGCCGAATGGCCTACTTCTGCTCCTTTGTCTTATGGTCTTATGATCTTATGATCTTTTGCCTTGACTTCAATATTTCAGTCAGGAACAATATTTATTAATATTAGACTAAATTTCAAATAAACTCTTCTCAGGCTTCCAGCCAGATAGATGTATTGATTTTAACTGATGTTTTGATGACAAACTCTGCCATCTTCCTCAGATCCGGTGCCTGGGCATGTCTAGTCTGGTCATATTTATACCCCCATCGTCCATCCCTCCTGATTGGTTAGTCCTCATCCAATCAGGTTTCTGCTGTCCCACCTCATTGACAATTAAATTCCAGTTCTTACTTAGAGTAAGACCTTTGTCTTTGTTAAAATTCTTTTCCTTCACCAGGCCATTGGCATGGCACAGGAGTTTTGTGCCAGCAAACTCAATCCTATGGCCATTGCGAATGCAATGTTCTGCTACTGCTGATTTCTCTGGGTAACCCAAAAGGATACACCTCCTGTGCTCCTTCATGCGGGTTTTCACCGTGCGTCCCATCTGGCCAATATATGCTGCTCCGCATTAGACTAAATTTGTTATTATAAAGCAATTCATTTCTAAAAATAATTAAATTATTTTGATTCATTAAAAAATTATTATAAAATGTACATTTTATCCTTGTCTTATACTTAACAACTTTATTAACTGCTTACAATCATATGTAAAAATGAATAATTGAACTGTGTGGATCCACCTCAAGTACACCATGTTTCTAAGTACTGCATGAAATGTTAATGCTGATTTGTAAACCAAAACACTTCAATGAAACAATGCTGAAATCTGTGCAGAGATCAGAATCAGTACACAAGATGAGATTTTTCAGTTTTCAATAATGTATTTTAATATGCCAAATACAGAGCATCAACATTTTTATTTAGCAGATGCTTATTGACAAATAGAAGATGACACAGCCTTCACTATCTTGATAAATGGTGATATAGATTATATTCTATATACTATTATATTGCAAAATTATCACAAAGGCTGCAATGCAAAGCTGACGTTTCATTGCACACTATTATTGAAGCATGTACATTTAGTCATAAAATATGCATCCAGGTTTAAACTGGAAAGAATTCTGAATGTCAATTTTTAATACAGCTTAGTTTTTTTTTACCTTCAGGGCTTTTCTCCTTCTTCATTTGAAAGTTCAGACAAATGAGTCTTGGGCTTTTATTCCACACATTCATATTCTGCTGCTGTTCCTTCATGCTACGAAATTAAAACATGTAGCTCCGGAGATCTATTTAAAGTAATAATCTATGTCTGCAAGAATTCAATAAAATATTTATTTTTACAGTATTATTATAAGTTACTGTGCCAGAAAGCTGCCTAGTATAGGTTAACAGCAGGTTGACTAAATTAAAATAGCTCAGATTTGATTAATATTTACAGAATAGTTTTTTTTAAAAATAGTAATTGAGTCACATGATGGGACAACACGGCCTCCAAACACGGTTCTCAAATTTATACTCATGTTCATTTATTTTCAGGCACAAAGAAATGTTTTGTTCTTTTATGTAACTTTAAAAATTAATCTGGTGTTCATTTCTCAGAATCATTAGAAATTAGCAGAACTAGTCTCCTAAACAGGCTTAAATTGAATTGACAGTCCTATTTATGCTAAGCTTGATTTAGTTACCTTTCCATTGGAAAGTAACAGTGGAGGATGACTAAAGTAGATTAATTTCAACTCCTGATTCTTCCCTTTACTGGGAAAAAAAATAACAGGTTAGTCTTATAAAGATGGCCACCAAGATTACTCCTTATTACTTCTAACCATGTTCAGATAATAAGCCTACATTGATGACTACAACCCAACGTAATTATCTCCAGTGTTCAGTGATCTGTGACTTTTCCTCAGATACTCATCCATCTAAGGCCATTGTTGGGGACTGAGACAGTGGACCCTGGAATTGGAATCTCAGAAGCCTTGGAATTTCCACAGTGTCAACAATTCAGAGATCCAACAGGCCCAAACCATCAGCTGACCTGCAAATGACGGATGGGGATTTAGCCTTGAGGATCAGGCATGTGATTTATGATTGAAAAATGGAAATACTATTATAAAAAAAAAGCTGGTTGGATACTGCAAGTGAAAATTAGCCCTAGCATAACTTGTGTCATAACTATGGATTCTGGTGCAAGGTCTGTGCGCCTATGCTGCAGGATATGCAACAGGTTCAAAAATTGTGCTCATGAGTTTGCATACACCAGCAAATTAGAGTTCCATTATGGTGGTATTTAACTGCCTTCTTTTTGTTCAGGCCTTGTCGAGACTTGACCATAAGTACAGCAACGTTTACATTCCCAGCTTATCCTTATCATAGAAACATAGAAAACCTACAGCATAATACAGGCCCTTCGGCCCACAAAGTTGTGCTGAACATGTCCCTACCTTAGAAATTACTAGGATTACACATAGCCCTCTATTTTTCTAAGCTCCATGTACCTATCCAAAAGTCTCTTAAAAGACCCTATCGTATCCACCTCCACCACCGTTGCCAGCAGCCCATTCCACACACTCACCACTCTCTACATAAAAAAATTACCCCTGACATCTCCTCTGTACCTACTCCCAAACCTGTGCCCTCTTGTGGCAGCCATTTCAGCCCTGGGAAAAAGCCTCTGACTATCCACACGATCAATGCCTCCTTATCCTTATTCTTGTCTGGGAAAGAAGACTACCATTTCAAATGACGCTATAAAGAAGTGGAATGCATTTAGTATTTAGATATTGCTTTCAGCTTTGGAGTTGGCATTTGAGAGTTTTAGTTGACAGCCCTGTTGGCCTAGAGTTTATCATTTTTCTTTTCCTTTAAATTCTGCAACAGTTGGTATTAAAGTCAGTGAACTGTTGACCTGCTTCAGCATCTCTCTCTCCGCACTTGGGCTATATCCGAACGTTTTGACAGCATGTCTAAGTAATTTGCCAAAGTATTACAAAGCTAATATTGTTTGTTTCAGATTCCCATTCCCTTCGCGCACTTTACTTACACTTCAGACTCAGTGTTGATAGCCTTCCCTCAGGTGTCAGGTCAAAGGCTGAAGCCATTATCCAGATCCTTGAGGATGCTACATCAGCACTGTCTCAGGAGAGCATAATGTCTTACAATTATCAACCATCTGATATTTTGCTTTAGCATTAAAGATACCTCAATACTCTAATGAAGAAGGACTTTGGAGTTCTCCTAGTGACCTGGCTAATGTTAGCAAGTTGGTTTTATATTATTATCTGCATTTCACTATGAGAAAAAAATTATATTTTCAGATCCTTGGCAATATAAATGGTGCAGAAGAGATTTATGAGGATTGCCAGGGCTGGAGACTTAGCACCATGAAAAATTATTTAGACTATTTGTGTTTTATTTGGAACAAAGAACACTGAGGGGAGAGATTTCAGGAGTATTAAGCTACAAGAGCCCTGAAAGGGTAAACAGAAAGGACCTATTACCACAGCAGAGACGAGAATAACCAGCGAACATTGATTTAAATTTTAAAAGAAGGATTAAAGTGAAGTTGAGAAAAAAATAATGTACGTAAAAGTGAGGATATCATTAAAATTTCTTATTTATTCTCCATCACTGTGCTATTAATTCACAGGCCAGCAAACTATCAGTGGGGTGCTTCATTAATGGGTTGGAGTAAGCAGCAGGATGAAATATTTCAAAGTGCTTCAGAATTAGAAAGGGTCAAGTACAACAGGAGTGGACTGATTCCTTTAGAAAGATGGCAGATTCATCAGGAGTCTGATGGGAAAAGAGAGGATCTAAGGATGCAGCACCACAAAACCTTTCAGAATGGAAAACTACTGATATCCTATATCTATCACATGACCTCACAGGAATAGGGTAATAAACAAACATTGTATTTTTACTGATATTTTGAATTTAATCCTGGAGGAAATAGTAATCTACCAAAGGCAGGGATAAATATGTATATACATATTAACATCTTCCCTGAAAGGCAAACATTATAGCTTTACATATAATGTATACAGCACAAAAGGTTATACAAAAGATAATGAAAAATAAGACTAAGATGTTGCACTCTTTATTACAGAAATGTGCTGTTGTGTAATTAATATTTAAGTAATTTTGTATATATATTTGTTGATTGAGTATTCTTGTTCATTTAAATGATTAATTACAGGTTATATGTAAAAATACATTAATTGCATATGTAGCCATGCTACCACATAATACGTGCACAGCTCGCTAAAAGCAAACTGGAAGTTAGACCTGCATTTCAGATCCCCATGTCTTCTATTGAATTAGTTTAATGTTTTGAAGTTACAAACCATAACATATGGGGCTGGAGGAGATTGCAGAATCAGTAAAGAGTAATCCTATGAAGGGATTCAAAAGCAAGGTCAAGAGAGTTATAATCAGAGTATTACTTAACTGAGAAATTGCACATATTAATGTACATAGGGTTGATGGTTGACCATGACTTGATATACAGCAAGTTAGAACTTGAGCAGCAAAGGTTACCTTGAGTTTTTAGTAAGTGGAGAAGGGAATGCCAATCAAAGGTGCTTTGGAATAGTCAAGCCTGCAGTTAACAAAAGCGTGATTAAAATTTCAACAACAGACATATTGTGGGAAGAATGCAGTCGGGTATACAAGTGTGGTTTGAGATAAGTAGCTGCTTAGAAAATACTGCTGTCATGAGTTGTATGCAAGATAAGTTTATCAGAAGTTCATTGCAACTCGGTCACCTTCAAGATATCTATATGAAACTATACATGCATGGAAGCCCCAAAGTTAACAAAAGTTTTGCATTGGCCACTCCCCTAAACTTTGAACACAGTGATGGATTTCCAGTAAATTTCCTAATAATTGCTTGAACAATTTGAAATAGGGACATTTAATGCAAAAAGTACATTGACCCACAAATTCATCAAAACCCTAGTACCTCTGTAATGAATGGGTAAAGGGATATACTTTATATCCTTTTCCCATATCGAAAAATTTTATTAACCCCTCACCATCACAGTTAAAATGAATAATTGAATTGTGTGGATCGACCTCAAATATGCCATGCTTCTGAGTATTGCATTAAATAATAATACTGATTTGTAAACCAAAACAATTCAATGGTGAAATTTGGGCAGAGATCAGAAACAGTACACAAGATGAGATTCTTCAATTTTCAATAATGTTTTTCACTATGGCAAAAGCAGTACATCAGCATTTTTACTTAACAGATGTTCATTGACAAATAGAAGATGACACAACCTCATACACCATGAGAGAAACTCATATACCATGGATTAAAAATGTAAACATGAGGAATTCTGCAGATGCTGGAAATTCAAGCAACACACATCAAAGTTGCTGGTGAACGCAGCAGGCCAGGTAGCATCTCTAGGAAGAGGTACAATCGACGTTTCGGGCCGAGACCCTTCCCTGATGAAGGGTCTCGGCCCGAAACGTCGACTGTACCTCTTCCTAGAGATGCTGCCTTGCCTGCTGCATTCACCTGCAACTTTGATTTTTGTTACCATGGATTAAAGTGATAAGCAATTTAATTTGCCCTATAGTTTATTTTTTGTCAATTTATCCCTAATTCAAGTTCATGTTAATGCAGGTCTTGAGCATGTAAAATAATTAGTCATAATGTTAATATAATGATTATTTTCTGTGCAGATGAGAGAGCAGATTTCCATTCGCTGGAAATATTTTGTTTAGTGCTGTCTGTTAAGGATTCTCAGAAATAGCGAAGTATATTAAATGAAGGCTTTCATTGCTTTTAAAAGCAATCACTTACACCTTGAACGATATTTTCTAAAAGAAAATGTTACTTAAACCCTGTACCATAGGATATTGTCACACAATAAGAGAAAACAGCGAATTTGAGAGAAGTACTATTTAAATTACTATTTCTTAACCAGTACATATTAAATAGGACATTTTCCTTGAGAGACAAACCTTTTATGCAAGGTTTCCTGCACAATGGATAACAAAAACTGATATAGAAGATAACTAAAAATTTAAGATTCAAGATCTACTAGAATTTTGTCAAATTAAAATGGAGTGTCTAATAATGAAGATGCACGTCCAAGAAAATTAAATGGCACAAATAGGTTGGAAACCTTCAAAATAAAAGCTTGAGATCAGAAGAAATTCAATCAGAAAAAAAGTCAGTTTAATTGTAGGATTAAATTATATGAAGAATTATGAATATAAATTGTTTGTTCATTGCCATTCACTTAGTTGAGATTTCTATCAGCATTGCAAGGATGTCTCTGACAATCCAGTTTAACAGAATGGTTAGCATCCAAGAGGAGAGAGAATGCACACTCTCTCTTAAGCAGCAGCCACATAGTGTGATCCCAAACTTGTCGTCCAAGTTACTTCAGCTACAAGTCCAATAACAGAAGTTCTGCACATGCCGCTCCTAAACTGTAAAATGTAAAATGAGCCTTCAGTGAAAGGCAGGGAGCAGATGTTCTTCACTGGTAGTTTAGATAGGTGAAATCTACACCCAATATATCACTAACTTGTAAACTAATGGCTGATCATTCCTTTAGCTTGGTGCCAGACACCTGGCGTGTTTTATAGGCCCCAGTCATTCCCTATACAATGACATCAGAATCAGGTTTAATATCACTGGCACATGTCATGAAACTTGTTGTTATGCGGCTGCAGTCCATTGCAATACATAAAAACTGTAAATTGCAGCAAAAAATATATATATTTTAGAAAGTTAAATTAAATAAATAGTGCAAAACAAAAAAGACAAAAGAAAAAAGTAGTGAGGTTATGTTCATGGGTTCAATGCCCATTCAGAAATCTGATGACAGAGGGAAAGAAGCTATTCCTAGATCATTGAGTGTGTGCCTTCAGGCTCCTGTACCTCCCCACTGATGGTAGTAATGAGAAGAGAGTATGTCCTGGGTGCTGGCGAGGCTAGTGACCATGATGGAGCTGACTGAGTTTACAATTTCCATGTTATAGGAAAAAGACTAGATTGACCTTTCACTTTGCTCATGACTCCATCCACCTTTAAAAAAATAACAGGTCCTGTGGAATTTCACAAAAACTAGAATGTATATTAGATAGGAAGTCAGTCTTAAAGAGGAAAAGTTTAGCAAGAGGTGTTCTGAAGCAGTAAAGTCAACAAAGTTGAAGCCTCTGCACAGCATGGTCACAGTCTCCTCATTTTATTGTTGAAGCCTCTGGTACCAAAGTTACCTCACAAAAAATGAGAAATATAAAGAGAACACCAAGGTTAGAAGAGATTGATGAAGCTTTAGGGGAATGGGGAGAGTAGGGCAAGGAGCGATGTGACAGAACATGTTGTAGATAATTGTGCAGATAATAATGATCTCACAAGCCATACTCAGTGAAAAAATCTATCTTCTTCAGTGGGGAAACACCATCGTATTGATTTTTTAAGTAAATAGTAATGAAGAAACAATTTATTCATAATTCATAATATAATTTGATCCTACAATTAACCACTTTTATTAATTTAGGAGATGTGAATATCACCACCTCTGGCATTTATTATCTATTCCTAATTGCTCCTAAACTATTGAGGAGGTTCAGAATCAATCACATTGGTGAACTTGGAGTAACAGTTTGGCCAGATTGGGAAAGGTGGGTAATTATTTTACCTGTCAGTTATTCCCTCCCTCAACAATCAAAAAGCAAACAAAGTCTCTTGAAGAACCCTGAGGAGCAAGTGATCATGATATGATCAAATTCACCCTGAAATCTGAGAAAGAGAAGATTAAGTCAGATGTATCAGTAATATAGTGGAGTAAAGGGAACTACAGAGGCACGAGAGAGAGGAGTTGGCCAGAATTTATTGGAAAAGAACATTGGCGGGGATGACAGTAGAGCAGCAATGGCTAGAATTCCTGGAAGCAATTTGGAAGGCACGGGATATATACATCCCAAAGGGGAAAAAGTATTCTAGAGGAATGATGACACAACCATGGCTAACAAGAGAAGTCAAAGTGGGCAATTAGAGGACTGGGAAGCTTATAAAAACCAACAGAAGGCAACTAAAAAGTCATTCAGAAGGTAAATGTGGAATACAAAAGTGAACTAACCAATAATATTAAAGAGGATACCAGAAGTTTCTTCAGATACATAGAGTGTAAAAGAAAGGCAAGAGTCGATATTGTACCACTGGAAAACAATGCTGGAGAGGTAGTAATGGCAGCAACAAAATGTGGACAAACTGCCTAAGTATTTTGTATCAATTTCACTGTGGAAGACATTGGCAGTCTGCTGGAAGTTCCAGCTGTCGGGGGCAAGAAGTTACCATAATTAGACAGAAAGTTCTTGGGAAACTGAAAGGTCTGAAGGTAGATATGTCACATGGACCAGATGGTGTACACCCCAGAGTTCTGAAAGAGGTTGCTGTAAAGATCGTGGAAGCATTGGTAATAATCTTTCAAGAATTACTAGATTCTGGAATAGTTCCGGAAGATTGGAAAATTGCAAATGTCACTCTACTCTTAAAGAAGGAATACAGCAGAAGAAAGGAAACAATAGGCCAGTTAGTCTGACTTCAGTGGTTGTGAAGATCTTGGAGTCAATTATTAAGGTTAAGGTCTCAGGGTACTTGGAGGCACATGATAAAATAGGCTGTAGTCAGCATCATTTCCTCAGGGAAAATGCTGCCTGACAAACCTGTTGGAATTCTTTGAAGAAATAACAAGCAGGATAGACAAAGGAGAATCAGTTGATATTGTGTACTTGTATTTTCAGAAAGACTTTGACAAGGAGCCACACATAAGGCTGTTTAACAAGCTTCAAACCCATGGTATCATAGGAAAGATTCTAGCATGGGTAAAGCAGTAGCTGATTGGCATGAGGCAAAGAGTGGGAATGAAAGGAGCCTTTTCTGGCTGGCTGCCGGTCTTCCTCAGGGGTCTGTGTTGGGACCGATTCTTTTTACGTTATATGTCAATGATTTGGATGATGGAATTGTTGGCTTTGTTGCAAAGTTTGCAGATGATATGAATGTAGGTGGAGGGTTGAGTAGTTCCGAGAAAGTGGAAAGGCTACAGAAGGACTTAGACAGATTAACAAAATGGCAGCTGGAATACATTGTTGGGAAGTGTATGGTCATGCACTTTGGAGGAAGAAATGAAAAGGTTGACTATTTTCTAAATGGAGAGAAAATATAAAAAAAAACTGAGGTGCAAAAGGACCTGAGAGTCCTTGTGCAGGATTCTCTAAAGGTTAATTTGTAGGTTGAGTCTATGGTGAGGAAGGCAAATGAAATGTTAGCATTCATTTCAAGAGGACTAGAATATAAAAGCAAGGATGTAATATTGAGACTTTATAAAGCTCTGGTGAGGCATCCCTTGGAGTATTGTGGGCAGGTTAGGGGTTCTTATCTTAGAAAAGCTGTGCTGAAGCTGAAGAGGGTTCAAAGGAGACTCACGAAAATGATTCCAGGATTGAAAGCCTTGTCATATGAAGAGCGTTTCATGGCTCTGGCTCTGTGTTCAGTAGAATTCAGAAGAACGAGAGGTGACCTCATTGAAACCTATCGAATAGAGAAAGGCCTTGATAGAGTGGATGTGGAGAGGCTGTTTCCTATGATAGGAAAGTCTAAGATCAGAGGACACAGCTTCAAATTAGAGGGGTGTTTTTTCAGAATGGAGAGGAGGAGGAATTTCTTTAGCTAGAGAGTGATGAATCTATGGAATTCTTTTCCTCATGCAGTTGTGGAGACCAATCCTTTATGTATATTTAAGATAGAGGTTGATAGATTCTTGATTGGTCAGGGCATGAAGGGATACTGGGAAAAGGCTGGACATTGGGGCTGAGAGGAAAATTGTGCAGTCCATGATGAAATGGTGGAGCAGACATGATGGACCAAATGGCATGATTCTGCTCCTATATCTTATGGTCTTATGGTCCAAGATGGGAATTTGAAATTACAGCAAAAAAAAAATGCCAGGAATACATCACAGGCCAGGCTGTCTCTATGGAGAAAGAAATAGAGATAATATTTTCGATTGCTGTTGTTTCATCAGATCAGATTTCAACAGTTCTGACAAAATGTCACAGGAAAGAGTGATTCACTTTTTACACAACTGTCAATGACAGCTGCTCTGCCCAGTATCCCGTTCATAATCCTAGGAAATCTACACCTGCCAATATCACCATGTCTCAAATAAATTATGTAAAAATAATTTTCTTTTACACCAAGTGGAAAATAAATGAGTTGGCCCCAAATATCTGCAGACAGGCTATTTGTTTTGACAGGCTTTGACAGCAAAGCTGTGCCCACTGATTCAATTTGGAGTTTCAGTAGTCCCCTTTGTTTCTGTGAAGCTAGAGGACATGTTTGTCACCAGAATTTCTGCCGCATATGGTCCGAAAGACTGCTGACTGCCAACTATTTGAAGAAGATTTATTTTCACTCTCCTCCTCAAAACTGCTCCCAACATCTGTAGAAAGGGGGCAACCAAGCTAAAATAGAGCAGCAACTTCTTCTCAGTTCCACTATAATGTTAAAACCTTTGCTTCATTATCACAAAAGTTTGTTTCAGATGCTTTCTCCAAGCTTGTTGAATGGAGTGAGTCCACATCTCTTCTGGCTGCTCAGTAATCGTCACATAAAATAGTGGAAATGTGCTAAGCCCTCTGATTCACAGTTGCTTATGGCCAAAGAAATATTTGTGTTCTGTTTGACAACATCTCCATGGTAGCACAAATCTTGCAGGTTACCTCATAGGATTAGAAACAACTGGTATAGATGTGAAATTTAAAACAAGCCACTGGGAAAGCACCCACATTCTTCTATGGCAGGAATGATGACTCATCAAAAACTATTTTTAGTCATGTTTCTTATGCTTATGCATAATGATCTTTTACATGAATGAGCAAGTGGTGGAGGAATGCAATAAAAATGTACCAATTTATTTGTTCTGGATAACAAATAGATAATTGTTTCGGGGGATATCAAGAAATGAATGTTTCATACTTCAGTAATTTATCTATGAAGAAGCACTTAAATTCTATTGTTTATCAGATCTGAGGGGAACACTGTATTTCCATTCATTTTCAGGCTCAGATTGGGTTGATAAGATGGTTATCAGGCTGTTAAGTAAGCAAAGGAAAATGAAAAAAAAGACTTTTTCTGATGTTAGTTCAGTTCACTACATCATTTTGAGATCTCAGTATATCAAAGGGTGAAAGGCTTGAGAGATAGGAAGACGTCACTCGGGGTGACAAAAACTCACACTCAATATATGTAATTAAAGATTCCAACAGTGCAGTATTAAAGCTGATTGTATAGAATGATTCAGCTTTGATTATCTGCCCTATATTTACAATTCAATATTTCTTGCATCAAACTTTATCAAGTTAACTTTTAGGTCCATAGAATAGTTTTCTTGCATTTTCACTCACAATAATCTTTCACTGGCTTCCTGAATTTATGAAGCTTTTCTGTATAATCCTGAGAGCACCCAGCGGATAATTGTATATGTTAAATGTAATAACGTCATCTTCTAAGCCTATCGGCCCTACTGGGGCATAGGTCATGGACAGCAGCTGGCCTGAGTCCCCTGTCCTGGGCCAGTCTATCACGTTGTCCCCAAGAGTAGCCCATCTTTGTAGATCCTTCCTCTCACAGGGATGAGGTCTTTGAAGCTTCCGTTGGTGTTTATGTAGCTCTGGGTTTTTATGGGATTGGGTTGCTAGATCCAGGCCCAACACTCATTTTGTAGCCAGGCTTGGGAGCGTCCATGGTGGAGTTGCACATTTTAACTAGTTGCTGCTAACTTCCTTGAACAAATAATTGCATGTCAAGACATGATTATATCGATGTTGTAATGAGATAGGTTATATCACAAATCTATCATTTACTGTAAACAGCACAGATGAGCTTAGAGACAACTGTTTGCTGAAAACTTAGATTAACATGGTTTCGATCATAGCCAACAATGTCAGAAACCAGTGCGGGGAAGTTTTTAAAGTGGAAAAACTACTGCACTGAGGCAGTTCCAGTCTCTCGACCTCAGAAGTCTGGGTCCAGTGGGACAAGTGGTCCTCACAAACTGGGGTCTTCCTTGGTTGCAGTGGATAGTCACTTATGTGCCTTGCCATGTCCTTCGCTTTCCACGGAGCGTTACCTAGCTCCTTCCTGGCCGTTGGATCTCACTGTAGATCTCATCCGCCCAGTCTGCTGAAGCTGACTTCACGTGCTAGGACAGGCGTGTCACTATCTGGGATGTGAGGCCCGCTGGCTATCCTCGCCAGCTTTAACCCACCTGTCAAAGCGGTGTACTGGAGTGCGATCGCTGTTATGGGCAAACAGCTACTTGGAGCCACAGGCGAGAGCTGAGCGTCTGGTGAGGACCGAAGGTGAGTGAGTTGCGCCAGAATGGGCACGACAAGCCCCTTCACCTGAGGGCACGCCATACACCCTAAAATGTACAGCACGTGATTGTGAAATCAGTGTTTTCATAATGAGATTTCAGATTGTTCAGCTATTTCCTAACTAATTTGTCGTCAAAATTTCAGTGGGGGAAAGTTTTGAAGTAGATGGATTTGCAATAAGATGACTGATTCAGTTTTATGGGATTTCTAAATTTCCGGAAACACAGGGTGAACACAATGCATTGATATCACCTGACAGAAGGAAAGATGACTGACTTAGTCATTGCGGGAACCATTAAGATTTAATTAGGTTCTTTGGTTGCCTGGTGTGTCGAAAGAAACTTTGCTCTGCAATCAAAACAGAAACTCACAGTGGGTCAACCAGTATTAATGGAATCGTTAACGTTTCATTTTGAAGATGCTTAGCCAGAACTGGAAACGTCAGAAGTCATTTATGTTTTAAGTTGCAAGGTGGATGAAGAAGGAACGGACAGGATTAGAGAGAGTATCCCTAGTTGGTTAAGGCCGGAGTTGTCACAGCTATAAGCTTCTGATGAAACCATTTGTTTGATTTTGTAAGTTAAAAGACAGATGAAACAAAGGAACGTGTATAAACTGAAAGATGTAGGAAATGTATCGCAAATTACACAGTGTCAATGGAGTGAGAAAAACTGAGTTAATTTCCCCAGTGAATAACCCGCAGCATACCTCACCAATTCTGACATACCATGGAAATCTCTGCCGCACCTTATCAGAGTTATTCACATTGTCCTCCCACACCCTCTCCAAAACTTCAAACAAAATTACTTTCTCTTTTTTCCCAGAACTGATGAAAGTCATTTGACCCAGAAGATCAAGTCTGACCTGATGAACATTTTTCACTGTCATTTCATCTTTCTGGCACCTGCAGTTTTATTTATGTGGTGTTCTTGAGCTTCATTACCCCACATAGAAAAAAAATCCAGAACAGTTATAACAGTCCAGCTAATGAAAAGACCCCTAAGGGCAAAATATTACTGTTATATTTTTAACAAGGTTGACAATTTGATGTTAATTGACATTGAATTTCACCTGCCACTCTGTTTTGACCTTTATACCATAGTACTTCTTGCAGGTTTGGCAGAATTACCTCTTTAAAATCATCAGCAAACAGAAGTGGTGTAAGAACAAAAACCTGTGAGTTGACATTAGCCATTTCCAGTCACTCTAAGGCACACTGAGCACCAGTCCTTTTCATTCCCCTTAGCAAGTGCTGAAACTAGTTCATTACCAATTACCAAATGCCACTATCTCTAGTCTTCTGCAATGTTTTGTTCATTTATCATAGAATCAGAATCGAAATCGGGTTTAATATCGCTGGTAGATGCCATGAAATTTGTTGTTTTGAGCAACAGTACATTGGAATACATAATTTTTTAAACCTTAAATGTGTGTGTATATATATAATTAAATAGTAAAAAGTTTATAGTGCAAAAAGAAAGCAAAAAATAGTGAGGTAGTATTTATTCACAATCTTTGAAAACAACTAAACATGTTGGAAACTTGGCCATTTTGATATTACATGGACACTATGTGAGTTAATTCCTCACATTAAAGGAAAGACCAACTTGGCTTGTGTGTTATCTTTTGCAATAAATTATCACCCATTTTATTTTTCAAGCTGTAATTATCTCTTCACATTCATTGAAATTGCTCTGTTCAAGGTTATAAAATATCTTAAATTTCATGTCTTACAATATTTATAATTATACAGTATTCTTCAATGATGTTTGCCGAATACTTTATCATTCACAGAAAGGTCAAAGGTTTAACAGATTAAATCTCCTTAAGCATATATGCACATCATTATGGGTATGCTGCACACAATTTACCAAGTGACAAATTTCCAGTTAACCAAATTATGTACAATGTTTAGTGTTCGCTGAGATTGAGAAGAAAATTCCGAAATGACATCAAAAATACATGATTTTTGAGAATTATAAGCCATCGTGCAATAAGATTAAGCCGGACGTTCCCCTATCCAAGAAGCCAGCTAAACCCCAGGTGGGATAATTGTGTGGTTGAAATCGCTGTGAACTATGTGTAATCACAATAACATTCCCATCCTGATCAGTGACAGACTGGGCTAATTACTAGCAACATATTTTTTTTCTAACTTTCGCTTGTTTTAATTTTTTTGAGCATGAAGATGAAGTGTGTGGCAGCATTTTACGAGAACCAATGACTATGTCAACACGGTTCTCAGGTTGAGACTGTCATACCAAATATAAAACAAAATCAGTTGACTGGTGTTACCCTTCACATTTTAAGTTAACTATTCTGTAATGGCTTCAATTCAGTTCTTCAAATTTAAAAAAATGTATATCTAATTTATTTATTGAAGTACAGTGCAGAATAGGTCCTTCTGGCCCTTTAAGACATCCAGCAATCTCCCAATTTAATCCTAGCCTAATCATGGGACAATTTATAATGACCAATTACCCTACCAACTGGTACATCTTTGGACTGTGGGAGGAAACCCATGCAGTCATGGGGAGAATGTACAAACTCCTTACAAGCCGTAGCAGGAATTGAAGCCAGGTCACTTGTACTGTAGCCACTACACAACCATCCCGTTTGAACTTGTTTCATATGAGGCAGGCAGATATTTTTGGTGTCATTCCATAAAGTCAACTTAACCACTAAATGGTGATGGATAGGATTCCATCTTTCAATCACACGGCATCAAGCAGATCGTGATTAGTTGCAGCCTGTTTTAACTTTCACACCACCACCTGCAAATTCTTCTCCAAGTCACATCTGATCTGGAAATGTATCACCTTTCCTCTGTGGTCTCAAGGTCAAAAATCTCCAAATGCCTTACCCAGTGCACTATCACAAAGTGGGTTGCTGTTTATGAAGGCAATTGCTCGCCTTAGGTAGTTTAGGGGCAATTATTAACTACTGGCCTTGCCAGCAAAGATGAATCTCATGAGTAATCTAGAATAAAGAGGCAAACTCCTCAGTCCACTACAGTTACTTTTTATCAGTTGCTCACTGTCTCAAGTCATTTTATTCTACGAAGAAGATAAAAGCGTTCACAGAACAAAAGCTTTATTCAGATTCAGATTTATTTGTCATGTGTACACTGAAACGCACATTGAAATGTATTGCTTGTGTTAACAACCTACTGGCCCAACGATGTGCTGAGGGCAGTCCGCAACGGTCACCAAACATTTTGTTGTCAATATAGCGTGCCCGCAATGCTCAGCAGAAAAACACAGAACTCACAAAAAACAAAAACAACAACAGCAAAACAATCCCCTTTCCTCCCTCCCACGTACCCACACGCAGGATAATTCTTTGCTCTGTAAACTGCACTGATAGAAGGCATTACAATGTCATCACTGACAAGAGAGTGCATTTACAATGTGCCGAGTTTTCATGAGTCGGACATAATCTTAACATGATGTACAGAGCCTCGAAATGGTATCGAGACCACCAAACCATTAATGCCACCATCTTTAAAGTTACTTTCTTCTGGATGGCCAAAGTGCACTCCCACCCACACATGCTCATGGAAGCTGCTGGCAAAAAGGATCACCCTTTCACACAGCACTGGCAGCTAATTATATGCAGAATAAGCCTGGTGAAAAATAAATAGAACTACAGATACTTGAATCTGAAACAAAAGCAGAAAACCTGTAAGAACTCAACCAGTCAACCAGCATCCACAATCAGTTCGGAGGAAGGGTAATTAACCTGAAACATTAACTCTTTCTCTCTACAGCCGCTGCTTGACGAGATGATGCAGCAGTTAGAGCTGCTACCGCGCTTCCAATGCAAAGCCTGCCTATTCTCTCTGTGACATATCAGTTACCCTCAGGCAATCCTGTTCTCCTTCATGTTCTAAAAACCACAAGACCATAAGACATACTATAGGATGATCAGCCATGATTATAATAAATGGCGGTGCAGGCTCGAAGGGCCGAATGGCCTACTCCTGCACCTATTTTCTATGTTTCTATGTTTTCTATGTTTCTAGGAGCAGAATTAGGCCACTCGGCTCATCAAATCCACTCCCCAATCCATCATGGCTGATTTATTATCCTTCTCAACCCCATTCTCCTGCCTTCTCACTGTACCTTTGCCACCCTGACTAGATAAGAACCTATTAACCTCTGCCTTAAATATACTCAATGACTTGGCCTCCACAACCATCCATGGCAATGGATTCCACAGATTCACCATCCTCTGGCTAAAGAAACTCCCTCTCATTTCTGTTCTAAATTGACATCCCTCTGTTCTGAGGCTGTGTCCTCTGGTCCAAGGCTCACCCACTTTAGGAAATATCCTCTCCACATCCAGGCAACACACATCAAAGTTGCTGGTGAACGCAGCAGGCCAGGCAGCATCTCTAGGAAGAGGTACAGTCAACGTTTCAGGCCGAGACCCTTCGTCAGGACTAACTGAAGGAAGAGTGAGTAAGAGATTTGAAAGTGGGAGGGGGCAGGGGAGATCCAAAATGATAGCAGAAGACAGGAGGGGGAGGGATGGAGCCAAGAGCTGGACAGCTGATTGGCAAAGGGGATATGAGAGGATCATGGGACGGGAGGCCCGGGGAGAAAGATGGGGGGGAGGGACCCAGAGGATGGGCAAGGGGTAAATAGTCAGAGGGACAGAGGGAGAAAAAGGAGAGAGAGAAAAAGAATGTGTGTATATAAAAAAATAACAGATGGGTTACGAGGGGGAGGTGGGTCATTAGCGGAAGTTTGAGAAGTCAATGTTCATGCCATCAGGTTGGAGGCTACCCAGACGGAATATAAGGTGTTGTTCCTCCAACATGAGTGTGGCTTCATCTTTACAGTAGAGGAGGTTGTGGATAGACATATCAGAATGGGAATGGGATGTGGAATTAAAATGTGTGGCCACTGGGAGATCTTGCTTTCTCTGGCGGACAGAGCATAGGTGTTTAGCGAAATGGTCTCACAGCCTGCGTCAGGTCTCGCCAATATATAGAAGGCCACATCGGGAGCACCGGACGCAGTATATCACCCCAGCCGACTCACAGGTAAAGTGTTGCCTTACATTCTTTCTCTTTTCTCCCTCTGTCCCTCTGACTACACCCCTTGCCCATCCTCTGGGTTTTCCCCCCTCCCCCTTTTCTTTCTCCCCGGGCCTCCTGTCCCATGATCCTCTCATATCCCCATTGCCAATCACCTGTCCAGCTCTTGGCTCCATCCCTCCCCCTCCTGTCTTCTCCTATCATTTTGGATCTCCCCCTCCCCCTCCCACTTTCAAATCTCTTACTAACTCTTCCTTCAGTTCGTCCTGACGAAGGGTCTCGGCCTGAAACGTCGACTGTACCTCGTCCTAGAGATGCTGCCTGGCCTGTTGCGTTCACCAGCAACTTTGATGTGTGTTGCTTGAATTTCCAGCATCTGCAGAATTCCTGTTGTTCTCTCCACATCCACTCTGTTTAGTCTTTCAATATTCGATAGGTTTCAATGAGATCTAACCGGAAGACTGCAATCCGTTCGGATTGGTAATAACATATCCTCCTCGCTGATAAGCAACACTGGTGCACCTCAGGGGTCTGTGCTTAACCCACTGCTCTACTCTCTCTATATCCACGCCTGTGTGGCTAGGCATAGCTCAAATACCATCTATAAATTAAAGAGCTGATTGTGGACTTCCGGAAGGTAAGACAAAGGAACACTTACCAATCCTCATAGAGGGATCAGAAGTGCAAAGAGTGAGCAGTTTCAAGTTCCTGGGTATCAAGATCTCTGAGGATCTAACCTGGTCCCAACATATCGATGCAGTTATAAATAGGAGTTTGAAGGGATTTGGAATGTCAATAAATACACTCAAAAACTTCTATAGATGTACTGTGGAAAGCATTCTGACAGGTTGCATTACTGTCTGATATGGGGGCAGGGGGGTGGGGTGCAAGGGCTACTGCACAGGCCCAAAAGAAGCTGCAGAGAGTTGTAAATCTAGTCAGCTCCATCTTGGGTACTAGCCTACAAAGTACCCAGGACATCTTCAAGGAGTGGTGTCTCAGAAAGGCAGTGTCCATTATTAAGGACCTCCAGCACCCAGGGCATGCCCTTTTCTCACCGTTCCATCAAGTAGGAGGTACAGAATCAGAATCCTTTATTATCACCAAGTATGTGGACACATACAGGAAATTTGATGCCGATTTCCCTGAGCTCTCGCGGTACAGGATCAAAAAGCAAACAAAACAATAGTGCAAATAATCGTGAACTATATACAATGAGGTATACCTGTGTATGTACTGGTGGACTTGGTTTATAATAGACTAAAATTCAAGTGTTCATAAGACTGATGGCATACAGAAAGAAACTGTTCTTGTACCTATTTGTCCTGGCAAATCTAAAGCAAATCTGGTGATCTAAAGTGCCTACCAGAAGGAAGGAGTTGGAACAGGTGATGTCCAGGGTGTGATGGGTCTACAATGATGCTGCTTGCTCGCTTCCTGACTCTAGATGCATAAAAGTCCTGGATCGAGGGCAGCTTCACACCAATAATCCTTTCCGCAGCCCTGACGGTTCTTTGGAGTCTATTCTTCAAAGGTATAACAGGTACAGAAGCCTGAAGGCACACACATAGTGATTCAGGAACAGCTTCTTCCCCTCTGCCATCTGATTCCTAAATGGACATTGAACCCATGAACACTACCTCACTTTTTTAATATATGTTATTTCTGGGGGTTTTTTGCACGATTTTTAATCTATTCAATATACGTATACTGTAATTGATTTACTTAATTATTATTATTATTATTTTATTTTATTTTTTCCTCTTCTATATTATGTATTGCATTGAACTGCTGCTGTTAAAATTTCACGACACATGCCAGTGGTAATAAACCTGTCTGATTCTGAGATCCCCCCTCATTCTTCTAAACTCCAATAGGTAGAGGCCCAAAGTCACCAAACGGTCCTCATATGTTAACCCTTTCATCTCCAGAATCAGCCAATCTTCTATCTATACTAGCATCTTTCCTGTAATTCCATGAGCTCTTATCTTGGTAAGCATCTTGTCAAAGTCCTTCTTAACATCCAAGTAAGCAACATCCACTGACAGTATTTTATCTATCCTGCCTGAGAAAATTCCAACAGGTCTGTCAGGCAAGATTTCCTTTTAAGGAAACCATGTTGATTTAGGCGTACTTTATCATACGTCTCCAAGGACCCTGAAACATCATTAATAATGGACTCCCACATCTCTCAAAGTCAGGCAAACTGGCCTATAAATTCCTTTCTTCTGCCTCCCTCCCTTCTTGAAGAGTGGGGTGTCACTTGCAATTTCTAAATCCTCTAGAACCATTCCAGAATCTAGTATTCTTGATATATCATTATTAATCCCTCTGCAATCTCTTCAGCTACCTCTTTTTGAACCCTGGGGTAGTCCATCTGATCCAGGTGACCTATCTACCTTCTGACATTTCAGCTTCCCAAGTACTTTCTCTTCAGTAATAGCAACTATACTCGCTTCTGCCCGCTGACACTTTTGAATTTCTGTATCTTCCACAGTAAAGGGCTGACGCAAATTATTTATTATTGTATCTGATGTTGGAGACATACTTATGACACGAAATACTGCCAATGATGGGAGAGGAGGCAAATCAGGTACTGTAATTTGCTCCTTAGTGCAGTTTAATGTTATAAAGAATCAGTTGGGAGTTGATGGCTCTGTGTGAGAGAGAATAAATTGTGTAAGTATAGGGAAATAAGGGGCCTAATGGGATATCTCCCCTGGGAACTGGAACATTAAATCAAATGTCCTTTCTCTCTGTTGTTATAAGTATGATAAAATGATAAGGCAAGGGTTAAACATTCTTCACAACTCCAGCTCTGTGTTCCAGTCCTGTCTTACTTAACCCCCGCAGAGTAAGGAACAATTGTGACCTTTCTTCCTCTTTATATTTAAACAGGATAACAAACAGATGGGCGAGTGTGTTGTTTGGAGAACTGATACATTTAATTGGGTAGTGTACTATCAAATGGCCAGTGTGAATCATACTACTCTTGATGACTCTTTTCTAGTATCTTTCCGTGAACTAAGAACAAAGAGCATGTCTTCAGTTGAATTAAGAAACATTACAGTGTATTACAGTGATAAACACATATGCCTTGAGACCACATACACGAAGACTTCAGGAAATCATGTTGGGGTTCTGGACAGTCGGAAAAGGTGGCAGAGAGGTGATTAGACTGTGTCACTGAGGATTGGGTTGTGTAATTAGACAATGATAGTCAGTATGATTCACTGAAAGGTGAGTCATCTGAGTTGCCAGTGCAAAAAATATGACAGGATTAACAACAGGCTGTCAACTATAGTTTAGGAGGCAGTGGCCAAAGTTCAGCATAAAAGCAGCTTTAATTGGCTAGATACATTACAATTACTTCTTACAAAATTGGATTGTGTTAGTGTCTTTCCAGCAGCACATCGGGCACATCGGTGATTGATTGAAAAGCCATAAACTGTGAGGCCAGCAGTCTGAAGTATAAATAGGAATGCTAGAAGCACTCAGTGGGTCAGGTAATATCCACGAGACCATAAGAGATAGGAGCAGAGTTAGGGATTTGGCCCATCGAGTCTGAATTTCTTGTCCTCTCAAACCCTTTCTCCCGCCTTCTTCCCATAACCGTTAATCCCCTTACGAATCAAGAACCTATCAATCAATTTTAGATATATGCAATGACTTGAAAACCACAGATCTACCCCTCTCTGCCTAAAGAAATTCCGGCTCATCTCTGTTCTAAAGGAACATCATCCCTCATGAAGATGGCTGAGTTTGTCTTTGAAATGCCGGTTAAAATCGATACATTGACCCGGCTGCAGGCCCAAGAAGAGCTTATCCCGACGTCATTCTATTCTGAGGAGGTGTCCTCCGGTCCTAAACTCCCCCAGCGTAGGAAACATCCACTCTGTCTAGGTCTTTCAATAACATAAACACAACAAAGTCTGTAGATGCAGGAAATCCAAAGCAACACGCATGAAATGCTGGAAGGACTCCGCAGCTCAGGCAGCATGAATAAATGGGTGACATTTCAGGCCAAGACCCTTCCTCAGGGCTGAGAAGAAAAAGGGAAGATGCCAGTTTTCTTAAAAAGGTGGAGGGAGGGGAAGGAGGTTAACTGGAAGGTGGTTCGATAAGGTCAAGGGCTGGAGAAGAAGGAATCTGATGGGAAGGAGTGGACCATAGGAGAAAGGGAGGAGGAGGGGAGGCAGGGCGAAGTTATAGGCAGGTGAGAAGAGGTAAAAAGGTCAGAGTGGGGAATGGGGGGGTGGGGGGAATTTGTTCACCGGAAGGAGAAATCGATATTCATGCCATCAGGGTGGAGGCTACCCAGACGGAATATGAGGTGTTGTTCCTCCACCCTGAGGGTGGCCTCTTCTAGGCACAAGAGGAGGTCACAGACCAACACATAGGAACAGGAACGGGAATCAGAATTAAAATGTTTGGCCACCAGGAAGTCCTGCTTGTGGCGGATGGTGCAGAGGTGCTCGATGAAGCAGACCCCCAATTTACGATGGGTCTCACCAATGTTGAGGAGGCCGCATCGAGATCACCGGATACAATAGATGACCCCAGCAAATTTGCAGGTGAAGTGTTGCCTCACCTGAAAGGATTGCTTGGGGTCCTGAATGGAGGTGAGAGAAGAGATGTGTGGACTTACAGGGGTAAGTGCCCAGGTAGAGATTAGTAGGGAGGGATGAATGGACAAGGGAATCACGGAGGGAGTGATCCCTGCAGAAAGCGGAGAGGGGTTGTAGGTAAAGGTATGTTTAGTGGTATATCCTTTTGGAGATGGCAGAAGTTGTAAATGATAACGTGTTGGATGTGGAGGTCGATGCAGTGGCAGGTAAAGATAAGAGAAACTCTATCATTATTAAGGCGGTGGGAAGATTGGGTGAGTGGAGATGTATGGGAAACGCCGGACCTGCGGGCGAGGGCAGCATCAGTAGTGGAGGGAGGGAAGCCTCATTCTCTGATATCCTGGAATGGAAAGTCGTGTCCTGGAAATAGATGCGGCAGAGGCGAATAGACTGAGAAAAGGGAAAAGCATTTTTACAGGAGGTAAAGTGGGAAGAGGTATAGTTGAAATAACTGTGGGAATCAGTAGGTTTATAAAAGATATTGGTTGACAAAGAGATCGAGAAAGGGGAGGGAGGTGTTAGATTCAATATTCAATAGGTTTCAATGAGACTACCTCTCCATTCATTTCTCAATAACCTAGAGTAACCTAGAGCCATCAGACACTCCTTATAAATTAATCCTGTCATTCTGGCTAAACAAATCCCTCCTTTTATCTGCTCTGAATTCTGCTTTGTATTCTGAAACTGTGCCCCCTGGTCCGAAACTTCTTAATTGGAGGACACATCCTCAACCTATCCACTCTATCTCGGCCTTTCAATATTCGATAAGTTTCTGTGAGATATCAAACATAATTAATGTTCTATTTCACAACTTTAAACAGAACATTGAATAGGGATAAGGAGAAGATAGATATCAAAAGTTGCATTAATGATCTGGATGATGGGGTGGTAAATTGGATTAGTAAGTATGCAGATGATACTAAGATAGGTGGAGTTGTGGATAATGAAGTAGGTTTTCAAAGCTTGCAGAGAGATCTAGGCCAGTTAGAAGAGTGGGCTGAAAGATGGCAGATGGAGTTTAATACTGATAAATGTGAGGTGTTACACTTTGGTAGGACTAATCAAAATAGGACATATATGGTAAATGGTAGGCCATTGAAGAACGCAGCAGAACAGAGGGATCTAGGAATACTGGTGCATAGTTCCCTGAAGGTGGAATCTCATGTGGGTAGGGTGGTGAAGAAAGTTTGTGGTATGCTGGCCTTTATAAATCAGAGCATTGAGTTGGGATGTAATGTTGAAATTGTACAAGGGATTGGTGAGGCCAAATTTGGAGTATTGTGTACAGTTTTGGTCACTAATTTATAGGAAAGATGTCAACAAAATGGAGAGAGTACAGAGAAGATTTACTAAAATGTTACCTGGGTTTCATCACCTAAGTTGCAGAGAAAGGTTGAACAAGTTGGGTCTTTATTCTTTGGAACATAGAAGGTTGAGGAGGGACTTGACAGAGGTATTTAAAATTATGAGGGGGATAGATAGAAATGACATGGATAGGCTTCTTCCATTGAGAGTGGGGGAGATTCAAACAAGAGGACATGAGTTGAGAGTTAAAGGGCAAAAGTTTAGGGGTAACATGAGGGGGAACTTCTTTACTCAGAGAATGGTAGCTGTGTGGAATGAGCTTCCAGAAGAAGTGGTTGAAGCAGGTTCGATGTTGTCGTTTAAAGTTAATTTGGACAGCTATATGGACAGGAAATGAATGGAGGGTTACGGGCTGAGTGCGGGTCAGTGGGACCAGGTGAGAGTAAGAGTTCGGAACGGACTAGAAGGGCCAAGATGGCCTGTTTCCGTGCTGTAATTGTTATATGGTTATATGGTATTTTGCAAAGGTGGGGAAGGAGAGGAGTGACGGTGCAAACTGAAAGGAACTGAATGCTGGTGGTGATGGAAAGGACAGTGGTGGTGTCTGAGAGAGGGTGATGAAGGATTGTTATTCTTAGCAGATCTGTCTGGAGAAGTTATAAGTAGGAGAGATAGATGATCAGTCCTTGGCAAAGTGCTGCACATTTGGAAGGGGTGGGTGAGTAAGGTGTTGGGAAACATTGGGACAGCCAATGTCATATCATTGTTTCACAATGAATAGATAATTGTGGAAAGCCCCGAGGGAGGTATCCAGCTGTATCAGAAACTCTGAAGTGTCTACAATCTAGGATGAAGACACCTATGTTAAGAATTGCATGCAGAGTTGAAGGTGCTGGAGGGAGACATCAACAGCTCAGGCTTGGAATTCATTGAGATGGGAACGTGGAGAGTCTCTGCTGTGGACTGATCAAAAATGTTCACAAAATATGCCAAGAGGTGAGATTAGGAAGTTTTATTTATTTATTTATTTATATTTTATTGGGATACAGCGCAGAATCAGCACTTTCATCCCAGCAACCCCAGATTTAACCTTAGCCCAATCACGAAACAATTTACAATGACCACTTAACCTACCAACCGGTACAACATTGGACTGTGGGAGGAAACCGGAGCACCTGGAGGAAACCCACACGGTCACAGGGAGAACGTACAAACTCCTTACAGACAGCATCAGGAACTTAGGAGAAGGTAACTGGTAAAAAGATCTGAAGAAATATTAGAGTTCAGGAATACATGACCTCTGATGCCTGGTGGGAGGAGGAAAAGTCTTAAAGCGATGAATGGGGAGGAGGATAAAGTGGAACTGCAGAACAGGAGAGCTTTGATACAGAGTGAGCTGAGGCTTTCGTTCAGAGAATTCAAGAGCGTGCACGTGTTGTTTTTAGTAGTGATGTCAGGGTCTGACCAGCAAAGAATTTTAGTAATGCTGTGCATCTTAAGCATATCTTGGGTGGATGCAGAATGTGAAGAGTGCATGTTCAGTTGGAATTCACATGGATCAAGTTGGAGCTGCAGACATTTGCTCAGGAATGAAATTTGGGTGTGGTCGTCAATTTATCAAGAAGGGAAGCAGAAACTATTGGGTGTGAATGAGGTAAAAGGGACGAGAGGAGGGAAGAGTTAAGCTTTCTGCAGGGGTGACAATGAATTTAACAGGAATAGAAACTAATTTACAGTTTCATTGAATTCCATTAAATTTAACTATCCGAGACAATCAAATTTTCCAGTTTGTATCAGAACCGGCTACTTCTTTTATTTCATTTTCAGGCCCACTGCTGTGTTTTGACTCATACTGTTCTCGCATTGGCTTTTCCCCCTCTTCTCTATTTTCAGTCATCTCCACCAGACTAAACAGCCATGATTAACAAGCCTCAACTGAGCTAGCAACATCATTTATTGTCTCCTTCAGCCTCTCTTAGTCTCCACTCTATTACAGACATTATATTTTTTTCTCTCTCCATTTTGCAATTGAAGTCAAGATTTATTTATTTAGAGATATAGTGTGGAACAGTCTCTTCCAGCCCAATGAGCAAAACCTATTTAACCCTCGCCTGATCACGGGACAATCTACAATGACCGATTTACCTACTAACCCATACGACTTTGGACTGTGAGAAGAAATCCACGTGGTTTACAAGGATAGCATGCAAACTCCTTACAGATGGTGCCAGAATTGGGGTCTGAAATTTGGAACACCCCAAGCTCCAGGAGTGTCACACTAACCGCTATGCTACTGTGGCACTCTGTTTCGCATGAGAAGTCAGCATTCTGAAACATTGATACTGGTTTACTCTCCACAAATGCTGACTGATCTGCTGAGTGTTCCCAGCGTTTTTAAATTTTACATCAAAAATTCAATTCAATTCAAGTTTAATTGCTATTCAACCATACATGAATGCACATGAATACAGCCAAAGGAGACAGCATTACCCTGGGGCCAAGGTGTGAAACACAGTGCCAAGGGTCACATAGCACATAAAAGATAGCAAGCACAGAAAGATCTCAGTAAGGTACAGCCACGCAAAAAACAGTCCAGACCCGAGCCATGAATGCCGCAGAAATCTGCAATCAACCACAGTACAACTTGTCTGGGGAGCAGCACCAACTCCAGCCTGGACACCGTCCCCAGTGGAGCACATTGGCTCTGACGCCTCTCTCCTGGCGGCTGTAAGCAGGCAACACCGCGGCTTGAGGCCTAGTCCTCACTCGTACATGACAGCATGCACGTATAAGATATCAGTAAAATACAAACACGCAAAAAATATATATATATATACACATACCAGCTTCATAACATATTTCAGTTGGAAGGAGATACAATACTGTCCATTTTCTGATTGACATATGTTGCTTATAAATAAATCTCTTACATCAAAAGTAGCACGGCAAAATAACTGTTCAGTGCTGATCAGAAAGGAGGTTGAGTATACTGGCCACAGGATATAGGAAACCAAATAACTAATCAATTGTCAAAGATGTAGATTGCTAAGTGTGGTTGTCTACAGTACCCAAGATGTTATTGGTTCAACTAGTCATACTGTCTCATGTGAAAGCGTTTTCAGTGGTATAATGAAATGCTTAAAATCAAATGTACTGTATTTTCGATAAAGAAGGAAATGTTAATGGAATTACTTGGTCTTATGGTAGTTAAAATTATTTCATGTTATTATTATTTTCTATAACACTGTACAACACTGGCAAAATTATAAATGAAAAGGTTTGTTGTAACTGGTGGGATTCTGATAGCTAATGGATAGTCATATCCATTGAGTCCTGGCACGAACAGATCTCAAATGATCATTCTCATTCAGATGAGCCACAAAAAAATTCCTAGAGTTGAAAAAAGAAAATAGAAATCACATTAGTGCATTGGACGGGGAATTCCTTGTCTGTGGAGCTCAAGGAGCAAAGACTCAAAAAGGCGGCGTCCAACATTAACGACCCCT
This sequence comes from Mobula hypostoma, assembly GCF_963921235.1. Taxonomy (NCBI): domain Eukaryota; kingdom Metazoa; phylum Chordata; class Chondrichthyes; order Myliobatiformes; family Myliobatidae; genus Mobula; species Mobula hypostoma. The sequence continues at coordinate 16,737,660 of NC_086105.1, read as the reverse complement.
ATCACCCAGATCGTGTCCTCTTCTCATTGGTACCATCAGGAAGGAGGTATAGGCACACACTCAACGATCAGGAACAGCTTCTTCCCTTCGGTCATCCGATATCTGAATGGACACTGAACCCACGAACACTAACTACCTCACTACTTTTTTATTTCCACTTTTGCACTAGTTATTTAATTTTACTATTTTATATATATGATTATGTATTGCATTGTACGGCTGTCACAAAGTCAACAATATTCATGACGTATGCCAATGACATTAAACCTGATTCCGATTCTGGCTACCAATCAAATATTACTAAAATTAATGTCACAAGATATTTGCAATTTCTTTGAATAATTTGGCCAATGGCCAAAAATATAATAATTAACTCTGATAGCAATTACGTCAACAAATGAATGAGGCAAACTTGTACAAGTAACAAAGCTGATATTATTTGAAGTTAAGTGTAAATGAAACATTTTTATTAAAGGAGGGAGGGGGGAAAAGATGTTATAAGAGATGGATACAATTACCAAGTTTATAATAGAACTGGGTACCATGAAAAAATACACACTAAAATTTTAGGAAAAACATCCCAGATACAGATGAGTGGAAAAAAAATGAAATATAAACAAACAATCATTTAAAATAACAGATAGAAACACAGAAAATCTACAACATAATACAGGCCCTTCGGTCCACAAAGCTGTGCCGAACATGTCCTTACCTTAGAAATTACCTAGAGTTACCCATAGCCCTCCATTTTTCTAAGCTCCATGTACCTATCCAGGAGTCTCTTTAAAGGCCCTATCATATCCGCCTCCACCACCGTTGCTGGCAGCCCATTGCACGCACTCACCACTCTTTGAGTAAAAAACTTACCCCTGACCTCTCCTCTGTACCTACTTCCAAGCACATTAAAACTGTGCCCCCTTGCACTGGCCATTTCAGCCCTGGGAAAAAGCCTCTGACTATCCACACAATCAATGCCTCTCATCATCTTGTACACCTCTATCATGTCACCTCTCATCCTCTGTTGCTCCAAGGACAAAAGGCCGAGTTCACTCAACCTATTCTCATAAAGCATGCTCCCCAATCCAGGCAACATCCTTGTAAATCTCCTCTGCACCCTTTCTATGATTTCTACATCCTTCCTGTAGTGAGGCGACCAGAACTGAGCACAGTACTGCAAGTGGGGTCTGACCAAGATCTTATATAGCTGCAACATTACCTCTCGGCTGTTAAACACAATCCCACGACCGATGAAGGCCAATGCACCATATGCCTTTTTAACCACAGAGTCAACCTGCGCAGCAGCTTTGAGTGTCCTATGGACTCGGACACCAAGATCACTCTGATCCTCCACACTGCCAAGAGTCTTACCACTAATACTATATTCTGCCATCATATTTGACCCACCAAAATGAACCACTTCACATTTATCTGGGTTGAACTCCATCTGCCACTTCCCAGCCCAGTTTTGCATCCTATCTATGTCCCACTGTAACCCCTGACAGCCCTCCACACTATCCACAACACTCCCAACCTTTGTGTCATCAGCAAATTTACTAACCCATCCCTCCACTTCCTCATCCAGGTCATTTATAAAAATTACGGAGAGTAGGGGTCCCAGAACAGATCCCTGAGGCACACCACTGGTGACCAACCTCCATGCAGAATATAACCCATCTACAACCACGCTTTGTCTTCTGTGGGTAAGCCAGTTCTGGATCCACAAAGCAATGTCCCCTTGGATCCCATGCCTCCTTACTTTCTCAATAATCCTTGCATGGGGTACCTTATCAAACACACACAAAACATTGGAGCAACTCAGCATGTTGGGCAACATCTATGGAAATGAACAAACGGTTGACATTTCAGGCCAAGACCCTTTCTCAGCATTAAAAAGGAAGGGGGAAAAGGCTGGAGGGGGTGGGAGGGAGGATAGCTAGAAGGTGATAGGTGAAGCCAGGTAGGTATAGGTCTGCAGAAGAAGGAATCTGATAGGAGAGGAGAGTGGACCATAGGAGAACGGGAAGGAGGAGGGGACCTGGGGGGAGTGATAGGCATGTGAGAAGAGATAAAAAAGCAGGAGTGGAGCATGGTGGGTGGGGGGGGGGTGGGATTAATTTAAAATAGTTTTTAGTCCAAATGACGAATGTGCAAAATGATCAAAAGGAACAAAATATTCTACTAATTTCTGTTATTCTACATAATGTGAATAAGTTTAAACTGATGCGTTTATATTTTTTAACTTCAGAGGAGATATTTTCAGAGGAGAAAACAAAAATAGGCCAATAAGTGAATCATTTCTAATTGCTGATTATCTCTTTTCACAATATGCTAAAAAAGCTTAATTATGGGAAGAGGACAATCACAGTCATCTATTCAACCTTATAACATTTTCCATTATTCACAACCAATTGATCACTGGATCAATAAACTTAGTTGGATGGTTTTTATGAGAAAATGGCCTGAAGGCAACCGGTAAAGGGAAAAAAAAGCTGGGGTTGAACTATGAATTCCCACGTGTGATTAGATAAAACAAAATCCTTCTATTTAAACTTTAAGGTATTCTTATTAACAGGTAAAGATTGTGTTGAGTTCAGTGATTTATCTTGCATGTTTTCAGATACTAAAGAATAATAAGAATAATCTAATCTAATCTAATCTAATATGTTCTGAATATGAAGACAATTACTTTTGCTTTAGTGCAGCATTCCTGGTCAACCCAAGTGTAGTTCATTAGCTGGGAATAACATACATCTTTAAAAAGGTCAGATGAAACAGTGAGAGACAGGAGAAGGGATTCATCCACTGTCTGACTTGCTGTGGCTAAAATATAACATCGTCACCCTGTCAGTGTCAAAGATCCCTTACAGAATGCTGAAAGATGAATAGTTTCAAGTTCAGAGTGAAATAATTTCCCACTGCTACTGGGAATCACATGCGCCATTTGAGTGGAGAAGCAAAACCTTAATTTGCAGAAAATTCACAGTTCAGTATTATAACTGAATACCAGACTCCACCATTCCCTGCCATTCATACCCCACATCTGCTCTTAGAAAAATCGTCAAAAGTGCAAACCAAAAATTGTTGAAAATGTTCTCACTTAAAAATCATTATGAAGTCAGTAATAAAAAGATACTACAATCCACATTACTACAAACTTTACATAATTTGAGTTGCTGTCTAAAAGTTGTGTGTTCTTTATGAACTAGTATTAACTAACCATCTATGTCAGTGAGACAGCCAATTATTACAGACGTACTTTATAGTTGTGTGAATCTGTGAATTTTAAGCATTCAGGTCATTTTCAGATCAACGTCATCAAATTAAAATCACTCAACTGTCAATTTCAATATAGATCCGCAATTGCAAATGTTCTGAAATTTTAGGAAATGACTTTTTTATGTGAATTTAATTTAGCAGCTCATAAAATACAAAACATTGCACAGCTGTTGCCATGTTGAAGCTTTATAAAGCCCTGGTGAGGCCTCACTTGGACTATTGTCAGCAGGTTTGTGCCCTTTATCTTAGAAAGGATGTGCTGAAACCGGAGACAGTTCAAAGGAGATTCACAAAAATGATTCCAGATTGAATGGCTTGTTATATGAAGAGCATTTGAATGCTCTGGGCCTGTAATCACTAGAATTCAGAAGAATAAGGGGTGACCTCATTGAAACCTATCGAATGGTGAAAGGCCTTGATAGGGTGAATGTAGAGAGAATGTCTCCTATGGTGGGAGAGACTGAGACCTGAAGGACACAGCCTCAGATTAGATGGGTGTCATTTTAGAATGGAGATGAAGAGGAATTTCTTTAGTGCTGAATCTGTGGAATTCTTTGGCATAGGCAGCTGTGGAGGCAGAAGTTGATAGATTCTTGATTGGTCAGGGCATGAAGGGATAAGGGGAGAAGGCAGGAGATCGGGACTGAGAGGAAATTTTGATCAGCCATGATGAAATGGCAGAGCAGACTTGATGGGCCAAATAGACTAATTCTGCTCCTATATCTTACGGTTTTATGGTTATACTGGATGATGGAAAATGTTGCCTCCTACAGACAAAGCATCACCATAAACAGACATCCCTAGAGGAATGGATACTTTGAGTAGAAATTTAAGTCAAAGTCATTTCGTAGAGCTATCAACTCCAGTAGAACAGAAGCCTGCAACAGAATGTATACATAGCTACAGCAGAACTGAGAGAAGAACACGTTGGAAACGCTTAGCAAGTCAGCCAGTATCTGTGTGAGGAGAGAAAAAGTATTAGCATATCAAATTAATTTTATCTTTTGTCAGAACTAGGAGAAGTTAAAATCTTTAAAAAATGATTTTATGTTGCTGAGAAATAGTAGGAAGTCAAGCGGAGAAGAAGAATTGCTAGGAGATCCACCTGGATGTTGCCTCAGGTGGAATATTTCAGCTCTGAGGAAAGGTCGGACAGGATGTGTAAGTTTCCTTTGAAACAGAAAGTGAGAAGGGACCTGCCTGAGTTGTATGAAATCATGAGACACACAGACATTCTAGATAGTTTAAGTATTGTTCCCTTAGCTGAGGTATCTGTAACTAATGGACATAATAATATCAAGGTAAGAGATAGGAGATTTGAAGAGGGTTTGAGGAGGAATACTTTAATCCAGAGGATGACTGAAATTTGAAACACACAATCTGAGTGATAGTGGAGCAAGGCATCATTGCAATATTTAAGGAATATTTAGATGAGCATTTGAAATGCCAAGGGACAGAGGGCTGAGTAACAGTGTGCATAGACAAGTACCTGAAGGCCAGCACAGACCTATTGGACCTAAGGGGTTCCATGCTGTATGATGCTCTACTACTCTAGCGCAGGTGTTCCCAAACTTTTTAAAGCCATGGACCCCTTCCATTAACCAAGGGGTCCATGGACCCCAGGCTGGGAAGTACTGCTCTGGACCGGGTCTGAGGGAAGGAGAGGAAATACCAGTGGAGCAGGGTGAAAAAGAGAGCTAAAGGATAGAAAGTAAAACAAAATTTGAGGTGTATAAAGGAGCAGACAAATGGAATTGGGAATTGTTAGTAGTAGAAAAAACACTAAATGCTGGAAACTTAGAGGTAGAAGCTGATTATCCATAATTGTTGAATTCAATATCTGACCCTGGAAGGTTATCTACTCACAAGATGAGGTCTTACTCTTGCACCGGATGTCAAGCTTTGTTGGACAAATTCTTTCTTTTCTAATGCCTATGCAAATTTTTTTATGGAGGATTACACAGTAAAATGAAAGGCACCAGACTTATAAGACTAACGTGCTCTATTTGCACATAATGAGCCAGAATTAAGGAAGAAGTAGCTTTTTCCTAAAGCATGTGAATCTTTATTATTCCATGCTTGGCACCGTTTTGACTCATACTGGGTACAAACTAGCCACCCTTAGCCACGAGCCTGTGAAAAATGGAATTAGTGATCGGTGAATTTGGTTCATTGACTGTGCATTTGGTTCGTTCATTGAGAAGTGCATTTCAAATACCAAATTTGAAGCCAGTTTCTACTGCTTCTCATCATAAAATTATTTTTTCCTTCTTCTGCCGCTTTAGTTCCTGTGGAAACTGTCCAATTCATTCTAATACAAATGCTTCCACTGGAGAATTTTCCCTTTGTTAACATTAGAAAAGGTCATGGAAAGAATACCAGGTGACACTGGTGCTCCACTGAAAACTTTTTTTTTTGGCTCCCTGCACACTGCAAGTTTATTGTAGTTTTCTAGATAATAAAGACATTCTAGACCAATTAGTTGTATTCTGTATTCTTTCAATTATCTATCCATTGGATAAAACAAAAAATTACATCACTACAAATCTCTTCCGTTATGTCCTCATGTCAACTCTTACCCTCATTATGAATTAACAGCATAAGACCATAGATACAGGAGCAGAGGAAGGTCATTTAGCCCATCGAGTCTGCTATGCCATTCAGTCATGGGCTGATCCAATTCTTCCAGTGATCCCCACTCCCCTGCCTTCTCCCCATACCCTTTGATGCCCTAGCTAATCAAGAACCTATCTATCCCTGCCTTAAATGCACCCAGTAACTTGGCCTCCACAGCTGCTCGTGGCAACAAATTTCACAGATTTATCACCCTCTAACTAAAGTAATTTCTCCGCATCTCTGTTCTAAATGGATATCTTTCAATCCTGAAGTCGTGCCCTCTTGTCCTAGACTCCCCTACCATGGAAAATAACTTTGCCATATCTAATCTGTTCAGGCCTTTTAACATTTGGAATTCCATTGTCCAACATTATAACTACTACGTCGACTCAGGCCAAGGGGGCCAGTGTCGGGCAAAACACAAGATTTTTATTTCATAAATATACTTTAGTCATAATATTTACAGGAAATATAATCAGTGTGTATCTTCCTTTACTTCCATTTTACCAGCAAATCAATAGATTATCTTAGAACACGACACTTTCATTCATAGACTTATAACAAGAGGCTTCAAAGTTCAAAATAAAATTAATTATCGAAGTATGTATACTGTATGTCACCATATACCATCCTGAGATTAATTTTCATCTGGACATACTCAGGAAATCTATAGAATAGTAACTATAACAGGATCAATGAAAGATCAACCAGATTGCAGAACACAGCAAACTGTGCAAATGCAAATATAAATAAATAAGAATAAATAACGAGAACAAGAGATAAAGAGTCCATAAAGTGAGATCATTGTTTGCGGGAAACATCTCAATGATAGGGCAAGTGAATGTAGTTATCCCCTTTTGTTCAAGAGCCTGATGGTTGAGGGGTAGTAACTGTTCTTGAATCTCGTGGTGTGAGTCCTGAGGCCCTTGTAACCTCTACCCGATGGCAGCAGCGAGAAAAGAGCACGGCCTGGGTGGTGGGGATCTCCAACGATGGATGCTGCTTTCCTATGACAGTATTTCATGCAAATGTACTCAATGGTTGGAAGTGTTTTACTTGTGTTGAACTGGGTCAAATCCACTACCTTTTGCAGGATTTTCCACTCAAAAGCTATAGCCTCAGCCAACTCCATCACTTGCACAACCCTCCCCTCCCCACCATCAAGGACACCTTCACGAGGTGGCGTCCCAAGGAGGCAGCATTCATTATCGAGGTCCCCTACCATCTGGGACATGCTCTCTTCTCATTACTACAATAGGGGAGAAAGTACAGAAGCCTGAAGACCCACACTCAATGATTTAGGAATAACTTCTATCCCTCTGCAATTAAATCTCAGAGCATTCCATGAAGACTACCTCATTATTCTTTGTTTTCAGTATTTATTTATACTTGTAATTCATAGATTTTTGTCTTTGCATTGTACATTATGTTCACATACTGTAATATGTCAGCGATTGAGATTCTGGCTCCTCTCTGAAGTGTTTAAGAGGCTGTTATACAGAACCCATCCCCTCAGTGTTCAGCAGAACCATAGTCTGTGGCACTCCCCTTTGCACCAACCTTCAGTGGGTGGATAATTTTGGCCTTTACTGTAGCTCAGCAGGGGAATGAGCAACTGTCCTAATGTGTTAGAGGTGTAAGAAGCCAAATCCTTTTTAAGGTCCTTGTTTACTTTAAATAGAACACTTGTAATTGAAATGCTGAAGGAATGATCCAGGTTATTTTTGTGGGGGTTGAGAAGAATGCCTGCGCCTCCTATCCTTAAAGGAACCACACCAACTGTAACCTCAGGAGTAAACTATGGTTGTTGTAGAATTCTTTTCTACATATTGCAATGAGCTTCATATCTAAAAACAAAAGAGCACTTCAGCCATCCAAAAGAAAATAACTTTAAACATACTGTCATAAATGGCTTTGCAGAGTTGACACCATTTTTAAGTTCCATCTTCTACACTGAGATAAAATTACTCCCCACTTATACAAACTTGGTACATTGCAAATACACTCTCCTGCCAGTAATGTCTCCATAATGCCTTCTATCAATGCAGTTTAAGAAACAAAGAATTTTCCTGCTGCATGATCTACTTTTGAGCTGCTGTAACTACTAACACAGTGTGGCTTCCTTCAGTTGTGGGGTGGACGATGATATTGACTGCCTGTGTGCTCACAAGTGAATCTCACATAGCTCTTCACCAATCATGAAGTTGTGATGAGAAAACCCAACTGCAAATCAGCTCAATCCAGAAACATAATTCACTGTATTTCACACGAGGAACATTGGCACCATAGTTCATTCATTCTTCATGTACCATGTCATATGACATGGGTGGTCATGGTCTATCACCGTGATAGTTCTTGGGAAATTTTTCCCAGAAGTGGTTTGAAATTGCCCTCTTCTGGGTAGTGTCTTTACAAGACAGGTGACCCCAGCCATTATCAATACTCTGCAGAGATTGTCTGCCTGGCGCCAGTGGTTGTATAACCAGGACTTGTGAGATGCACCAGCTGCTCATTCAACCATCCACCACATGCTCCCGTGGCTTCACATGATCATGATTGTGGGGGTTAAGTAGGTGCTACAACTTGCTCAAGGGTGACCTGCAGGCTAGTGTACAGAAAGAGCACCTTACACCTCCTTTGGTAAAGACACATCTCCGTCTCAGCACCCAGGCACCTTAATGGATGGTGGATTTATCCAAGATACAGTGCAGAAAGACCAAAAGTTAAGTTGAACGCTTCTCAGTCATAAGAAATACTACCACCCCGATTTTATACAGGGAGTTAGACTATATGGAATTCTTTATTCCACATACTGACAGGTATGCAGATTAACCTTTGAATTATCAGCTCTGCTATTGTTAAGACATAAATATATTCAGCTCGTAATCTGCAGGAAGTTAATTTCCCAAACCTACCTGCTTCTCCTACATTGTTAATACATTGGGGATGTTCTCTCACTTGCTAAGAACAGATTGAGACTTACATAACATTTAAGAAGTATCATAGTACTAAGTATTCCATGTAGTGAGTCAATCTGTTCCGGCTCTAAATTCAATTGTCTCACAGCAGAAGGTAATGACCAGCTTAACCTTTTCAATGGTCTTTGATAATTCAATCATTGAAGGTTCACTGGCTCAATTAACTCAAGAAAAATAGAGTTTTTTTTAATTAAAGGGGAAGAAGAAATTATTAAAATTTAAAAGTCACTACACGCACTCAGAGGTCACTCTGTTAGGTACCTCCTGCAACTAGTAAAGTGGCCACTGGGTGTATGTACGTGATCTTCTGCTGCAGTGGCCCATCCACTTCAAGGTTCAATGTCCTGCACATTCAGAGACGTTCTCCTGCACATCATGGTTATTACACGTGGTTATTTGATTAACTGTCTCCTTCCTGTCAGGCTGAACCAGTCTGGCCAGTCTCCTCTGACATCCCATTAAAAAGGTGTTTTTGCCCACAGCACTTTCACTCACTGGATCCTTTTTTGTCTTCCACACTGTTCTCTGTAAACTCTAGAAACCATTGTGCATGAAAATACCAGGCGATTAGCAGTTTCTGAGATACTCAAACTACCCTGTTTGGCACCAACAATCATTCAACAGCCAAAGTCACTAGATTAAAATCACTAGATCGCATTTCATCCCCCTTCTGATGTTCGGTCTGAATCACAACTGAAACCTCTTGACCGTGCCTGCGTGCTTTCATGCATTGAGTGGCTAATTAGATATGATTGGCTAATTAGATATTTGCTTTAGCAAGCAGGTGTACCTGATAAGGTGGCCACTCAGTGCACTATGTGAATCATTACCGAGCAATGTGAACTTACCTTAGCGAACAAACTTGGTACCCAATTGCACAGCAACTATGCTGTGTGAAACAAAGTGACCATTCTCTACATAGTCTTAGACTTGACCAGCATAGGAAACATCCTCTCCACATCCGCTCTGTCAAGGCCTTTCACCATTTGATAAGTTTCAGCGAGGTTTCTGAATTCAATTCTGGAATCATTTTCGTGAACCTCCTTTGAACCCTCTCCAGATTCAGTACATCCTTTCTAAAATAAAGGGCCGAAAACTACTCACAATACTCCAAGTAAGGCGTCACCAGTGCTTTATAAAGCCTCAAAATTAGATCCTTGCTTTTATATTCTAGTCCTCTTGAAATGAATGCTAATATTATATTTGCCTTCCTCACCACAGTTTCAACCTGCAAATTAACCTTTGGGGAATTCTTCACTAGGACTCCCAAATCCCTTTGCATCTCAGTTTTTTGTATTTTCTCTCCACTTAGAAAATAGTCAACCCTTTCATTTCTTCTACCAAACTGCATGACCATACATTTCCAACACTGTATTCCAGCTGCCATTTCTCTGCCCATTCTTCTAATCTGTCTAAGTCCTTCTGTAGCCTCTCTACATCCTCAGAACTACCAGCCTCTCCACTTATCTTCATGTTGTCTGCAACCTTTGCAACAAAGCCATCAATTCCATCATCCAAATCATTAACATATCATGTAAAAAGAATCAGACCCAACACAGACCCCTGTGGAACGCAGCTAGTCAGCGGCAACCAACCAAAAAAGGCTCCCTTTATTTCCACTTTTTGCCTCCTGCCAATCGGCCACTGTTTTATCCATGCTAGAGTCTTTCCTATGATACCATGGGTTTGTAGCTAGTTAAACAGCCTCATGTGTGGCTCCTTGTCAAAGTCTTTCTGAAAATCCAAGTACACAACATCAACTGATGCTCCTTTGTCTATCTTATTTGTTATTTCTTCAAAGAATTCCAACAGATTTGTCAGGCAAAATCTTCCCTTGAGGAAACCATGCTGACTATGGCCTACCTTATCATGTGCCTTCAAGTACTTCATCCTTAGCAATTGACTCCAACATCTTCCCCACCACTGAGCTCAGGCTAACTGGTCTATAGTTTCCTTTCTTCTGCCTCTCTCCCTGCTTATAGAGTGGAGTGACATTTGCAGTTTTCAAATTTTACTTAACTATTCCAGAATCTAGTAATTCTTGAAAGATCATTATTAATGCCTGTGGTAAACCATTTATATATATGTTGTAACTGGGTTACCTGTCTGGACACGCCCCTCTGCTGACTGCCACTGTGGCTCCTCCCACAGACCCTGAGTAAAGATGATTTTGCCTTGCTCCTCCTCCTCAGTCCAGGGGCAGACACTCAGCATGCTGGAAGTCACATTTTACTGCGAATAAAAGCCTTTCAGTATTTACCCTACTTCCAGTCTTTTGGAGTAATTGAAGGTGCATCAATGCCTCCATTGTCCAGTCCAATATTGTCCAGTCCACCAACTCAAAACAGTCCTGTAAGCATGCTTCTGCTTCCCTTGACAATACGTTCTCATGGGATGGCGTGGCAAGGCTCTTCGATGGTGCTATAACAATGATCAAGTGTGTGTTGGTTCCTCTGGCTTCACTGGTGATACACTGGTGATCGTTGCTCAAAGACTTCTTCAACCTGTCCTGGTTGAAATCTCTCACAATGATCGGGAGTCAGGGCGCACAGTTTCATGCCTGCTGATCACGTTGCTCAGCTCCTCTGGAGACTGCCTGATGTTGGCCTGAGGTGGAATGTACACCGCTACCAGGATGATGGCAGAAAGCTGCTAGGGAAGATAAAATCAATGACATTTGACCGCTGGATGTTCCAGCTCAGGAGAGCAGGATCAAGACAGAACTGCCATGTTTGTGCGCTACAATGAGAAAATCATAAAGCATGCTCCACCTCTTCTGCCTTTAAAAGACTGAGCTGTCCTGTCTTTGTGGAGAATGATGAAACCTTCAAACTGTAGCACTATGTCCGAAATGGCAGGTGTGAGCCATGTTTTCATAAAATAAAGAACAAAACAGTGTCTGATGTCCCGCTGATACAGCAATCCTGCTCAGAACTCTTCAATAGAGTCTGTACATTTGCCAGCAGGATAGTCAGGAGTGGAAGTCTAAAGCCTCTCTGTTTCAATCGAACTTGTAGACTGACACTGCATATACACTTCTGCTTTCCTAAAGGTGAAGGACCTGCACTCATGACCTGAGTCTGCCGTCTGAAGTTCGATAATTTTGTATATCAATAAATGTTTTAAATGTATTAAGACATTTTTAAAATGCTGCTTGCTGAAGTACCCATGGCCGTGACTGTGAAATTCAGCTGTAGTAAACAGGAATATTTGATCATTCCCATCGGAGCAGCACACAAGCAGCCACCACTTACTGGCGTCATCTTGATCCTCTAGTGTTTTTACATTCCCACTTGGGAGAATGACTCTGCATTAACTACATCTCTTGTAATTTTGTATCTTTCTCACAGAATTTCTAACACGGGAAGATTTGCTCAGAATAGGGAGCAGAGTCAAATAAAATCGTCAACCACTTGTTCTGCACATCCTCAGCATCGTTTAAAGGGTGGGATGTCAAAAAAAAACGGGAAGAGTTAGGGGAAAAGATGTACTGCACTACACTAACTCTGATCTAAACACAAATGAAATCAAATTCTATAGCAGCATAATCACTCTCAACCTAATGTTGAGTCTAAATTGACTCAATATTGATGTTAACCTGTCTGTATAAAGAATGAATAGCTTGAAATCTACACTAGTTATTTTGGCTTCTGATTCAGACCTCAGTTTAAATTGTTTCCTTTATTTGACTGACAATGACTTCACAGCAGCAAGGTTAGTTATATAAATTGACAAATATAGTTTAAATGCATGGTTCTCGCAGAAAAAAAATCTTATGAGTTAAAATCAAATGGTCTGCCTAGAAAGGACAATTCCATGCAGAAAAGTGATCCCATTTCTCTGCTGAGGTGGCTCCTTGAATATAAAACAAGATAATATTGTCGTCTTACTCTGACTGTTTAATAGGGGATTAAAGAGAAGTTTCCATTCCACTCTAATTAGTTCGGGATTTTTAGCCTCTTCCTGAATAACGTGTGATATAATCAGGACATTACGGTTCAGGTTGGATGAACTAATTATTCTTTTCCTCCCTGATATCATGATCTAAAAGTTTGTGAATATAAAGGGAGAACATAGTCATGGTAAATTTGAAAATCACATTGTGTTTGTAGCACTTTTTCAGGCTTCCATGTATCTTAATGCCAAAATGTTCATGCTTGAGTGATATTTTCGTATTCACCACTTGTCAGTGTCAAACTTGGCCAAAAAACATCAATAATGGTTCTATGCTCAGATTTCATCACTGGTAACCACATTAGCCTGCAGACAATTACTGGTTATCCACAGAAGAAAATAACCAACCTTTGCCAATGCTGAAGGCTCAGAAACAATATTATTTAAAAAACCAATGACATGAAACCTGAATTCATAGCCAAAAGGGTGTACTCCACTCTACGCACTTACAGCTTACTTAGAAGATTGCTACACTGAAGACTAAGCCACCCTTACATCTTCAAGCACCCTGCTGAAGCAGTTGTATTTCAAGACCCAACACTCTTTTTAATGGGTGTGCAACAGTTACAGCCCAAGCATCACAATCACTCATGGAGATCCGTGTCACAGGAGGTATGTAAGGCCCCGCGTCAGAGATCTCAGTGGTGCAGCTTGCCAAGGCGCTGCTCAGAGTACGCAGAGACATGGATTCAATCCTGAACCTCTGGACTATCTGTGTGGAGACATGTGGGTTTCATAAGTTTTTCTGGCTCCTTCCACAACCCAACAGACATACAAGTCACAAACAAGCGAAGGCCTGCAGATGCTGGAAATCCAAGCAACACACACACAAGATGCTCAGCAGGCCAGGCACCATCTATGGAAAAGAGTAAACAGTCGACGTTTCGGGCCGAAACCCTTCAGCAGGACTGGGGAGAAGAAAGATGAGGAGTAGATTTGAAAGGTGAGGGGATGGGAGGGAGAAACACAAGGTGATAGGTGAAACCTGGGGGGGTGGCGGTGGGGGGGGGAAGGGGTGAAGTAAAGAGCTGGGAAGTTGATTGGTGAAAGAGACACAGGACTGGAAAAGGGGGAATCTATTAGGAGAGGACAGAAGGCCATGGAAGAAAGAAAATGGGGGAGGAGCACCAGAGGGAGGTGATGGGCAGGCAAAGAGATAAGGTGAGAGAGGGAAGAGGGGATGAAGGATGGTGAAGGGGGGGTGCATTAGTGGACTAGACATAGTATATGAGCCCAACAGACTCACAAGCCAATAGATTAATAGTCACTGTAAATTATACCTCACGTGAAACGGAGAGATGGAATCTGGGGAGAGTTAATGATAATGTGGGGAGAACAAAAAATGTAATTAATGTAGTATTAGTATAAATGGATAGTTGATGGTTGGTGTGGATTCAATGGGCCAAAGGGCATCTTTTTCATGCTCTATGCTACTTCATCCACCTAGGCTTTATAGTGATCCATGCTCAGTGGTGCAAAGTCTACAAAACTGCATCTTGAAGAGAAAGCCCCAGTCATGAAAATTTCAGCTACAGACTCATACACGTCCCTGGTTTGCTTTCATGCACAAAGTCACTCAAAATCCTGGTCAAAGGCCTGGATAAAGTGGACGTAGTGAAGGTGTTTCCTGTAGTGGGGGCATCTGGGGTCAGAGAGCACAGCCTCAGAATGGAAGGGCATTCCTTTAGAATAGAGATGAGGAGGAATTTCTTTAGACAGAGGGTGGTGAATCTGTGGAATTCCTTGCCACGGGCAGCTGTGGAGGCCAAGTATTTGGATATATTTACGGTGGAGGTTGATAGGCTCTTTTTTGGTGAAGGTGTCAAAGTTTACAGGGAGAAAGCAAGAGAATGGGATATGAGAGATAATAAGTCAGCCATGATGGAATGGCAGGGCTGCTTCGATGAGCCGAATGGCCTAATTCTGCTCTCATATCTTATGATGTTATGGACTTATGGCTGCAGCTGCAGATATATGCCACAAGTCACAGTTTTCTGATCGCAACTGCATTAGTAATGTCATTCAGACTTTCAATTCCACAAGACTAGCTCAGTGTTCCTGCATCAGCCCACAAAGCAAACAAACTGACCATAGGCATTCATCTGCACAGCTGACTTCCCTAAAGCACAGGCGCTCTTGACAGAGAATACTCAAATCTCTCAGCGAGTCAAGCAGCATCAGTGTGGCGAGAAACAGGGCCGGTTTTCCAGATCAAGGACCCATCACCAAAACCGAAAACAAGCACGGTTGATAGGGTGCAGATCAAAGTTCACATGGTAAAGATTTCTTTAAAAACTGATAGATAGCTGGAGAAAGAAAATACATAAATGAGACGAGAGGTACAGCCATGCCTGATATTAAGATATTGGGGTGTCTCTAGGGGTCCCTTTGAACACGGAATATCAGTAGTGGTATGATCAACTAGCCCCTTGAGGTTCCTCTCAGTAAACTAAAGACCACACACTCTACGCTTCGGTGCTACTTTCTGTGATTAAACAGCGCTCCTCAGTAGCTGGTGCTGTTGTTCAAATGTGTCTTAAAGGACTGCTGTATAGCTCCCAGCTGCATGCTTAAGTGCTGACAGCTGTGAAAAACTCGAATGGAGTTTTTCATGAACACCTGCTGTTTCTGAAACTGTACAGCATTACATATGGGAGTTCAGCAATTCTGTTTTTAATAGATACTATTAAATTTCATATTTTACAAACTTTTATTACAGAGGTAGGGAGACATGCAATATTGTTTTAACACTGAATGAATGGTGCAGACAGTTTTCGAGAGCTGTGCTTATAATTCCAGCTAATGTGTACTAGAATTCTGAACTTTTAAAAAATAGAAAACATTGGTAATGTTCTGTTTGTTGGACTGCATCTGTGGAGGGAAATACAGGTTAAGTACCCCTTATCTGAAATGCTTGGGCCAGAATTTTTGGATTTTGGATTTTTTTGGATTTTGGAATATATAATGAGATAGTGTGGGATCACTATCATTTCCGTCTCTGAATTTATGTACTACCAGTAAACAGTCTTTGTCTTAGACTTGCTTATCAACACATTTGTAGTTAACAGTAAAAATTATTACGTGCTATCAATATAATGAAAATACAATGTCTACTGGGTAACAAAAACAGCACAACATCATCGGGAGAATACCTTGATCAACAACAGTAGGCTTTCAGTCTGTGTTTAGATTAAAAGGTTACAATACTCTGTATTAGTATTTTACTTTTTTTTAGGTTTTCTGTAAGGTATAAAAACAATCAGCATTGTAGACTTGTGTTAGATTTTCATCAGCGACAATCTTGACAAACTCATCAATGAATTTCTCCACTGTTTTGTGATCAGCAGATGCTTTATCGCCAAAAATGTTTAAAAATTTAATGCAATGCCTTTTCTTAAATTTCTGCAACCAGCCTGCTGAATATTCACAATTACCTTCAATTTCAGTTCATCGGGTTTATTTGCTTGTTTCATGATCAGCATACCGTTAAGCAGTGTATGTTCACCCCAGTACTGACAAATCTGCTCTTTCAATTGAGATAAAAAATCTTCATTTTTTGCTTTATGCTGTGTTTTTTTCTATTTTTCATCAATTTCTGTTCATTACATATGTGACATCACTTCTCAGAACTGTCTGTGGTGTGTTTAATGTATTGTGTGAGTATTCGTAGCGTCAGAGTGCATACGACGTCAGGACGTGGAGAAGTGAAAAAAAATGGAAGTCTGGTGAATAAACATGGTTGTTCAATCTACAGCGGTGTCCGAGTCACATCAATATTACATCGTGTCAGAAGAAATCGTGAAAAAAAAGGAAGAGAAGACACATAAAAGATGTCACAGTTACAGTCACCATCAAGTTTAAGCCTACAAGGTAATCTTGCTGAGAACTGGAAAATATGGATCCAGAAGTTTGAGCTATTTTGCACCGCTAACAGTGTAGCCGAAAAGACGGAGAAAGTGCAATGTGCTACGTTTCTGCATGTGGCGGGGGAAGAGGCAATAAAGGTTTGCAACACGTTTGTCTTCCAAGACGATGAGCAAGATAAAATTGTTGAAGGAAAAGTTTCAAGATTACTGTGAACTGAGAAAAAAACTACTGTACATCCGACACAAGTTTTTCATGAGGATTCAAGGACCAATAGAGACCATAGACACCTTTGTAACAGATTTGAAGAGCAAGGCAAAAGACTGTGAGTTCAGTCAACTGCATGACTTTTTACTACGTGACAGGATTGTCTGCGGCATACGGGATGATCAAGTGAGAGGCTGGCTATTGAGAGAGGTGGATCTTACATTAGAAAAGGCGATTGATGCTTACCATGCCAGCGAGATCACGTCAAGTCAGGTTAAAGTGCTCAATGAAGAGATTGAAGTGCACAAAATAAAAACTGTGAAAACTGACAAGAGCAGGACAAAGCCAGCTCCACAGGATGATCAAAAGGAAATTAACTGCAGCAGACGTGGTTATAAACATGGATACAGAAAATATCCAGCCTTTGGTCAGACAAGCAAGTTATGCCAGAAAAGGAATCACTTTGCAAAGATGTACAAATCGAAGGAGCACGCAAGGAAAATGCACGCTGTGGAACAGAGTGAGGGCAACAGTGACATGTTCATTGGCACAGTTGAAGTGGAACAGGAGGTATGCTTCAAGAATATTGACAATGCAGAGATGGAGGATGAAGATGATTGGACTCAAGATCTGATAATAAACAGGAGGAATGTGACATTTAATCTTGACACTGGGGCAAAGTGCAATGTAATGTCAGCAGAAACATTCAACTCACTGGACATCAGAGGAAGATTGAGAAAATCCACCTGCAGGCTTGTTGCATATTTCAGCCACAAGACGGCGCCACTGGGGAAAAAAAGCACTCACCTGTGTGTACAAAGGTCAAAAATACAAGGTCGAGTTTGAAATAGTACAGCAACATGTTCCAGCAATACTGGGCAAAGCAACATGCACAAAGCTAGGCCTGGTGAAGCGAATCTATGGTGTTGAAAAAGAAAATGACATTCTCAAAGACTTTGATGACTTGTTTTCTGGATTAGGATGTTTACCAGAGAAACACCATATCCAGATTGATCCAACTATTGCACCAGTCGTGCATGCCCCAAGAAAGATTCCAGTAGCTCTCAGAGATCAACTAGTGGAGGAGCTACACAGAATGGAACAGATGGGAGTCATAACAAGGCAAATAGAACCAACTGACTGAGTGAATAGTATGGTGACAGTGGTCACAGAAAAAAAGACGAGGATTTGCATGGATCCACAAGATCTCAACCAAGCCATCAAAAGAGAGAACTATCCGCTGCTCATGGTTGTTTCCCACATGCCTAATGTGAAATACTTTTCAGTATTAGACGCAAATCAAGGTTTCTGGCAGATCAAGCTGAATGAAGAAAGTTTCAAATTATGTTCTTTCAACACGCCCATAGGGAGATATCGTTTCCTGCGTCTACCCTTTGGGATTTCTTCTGCATCAGAGGTATTCCAGAGATCCGTGGCACAAATGATTGAAGGCCTGGACGGGGTGGTCAATATCATTGATGATTTGCTGATATAGGGTGACACAATTGAGGAACATGATCAGAGACTGAGGAAGCTCCTGGAAAGAGCACGTGAGTACAACCTAAAACTGAACAAAAGTGAATGTAAGATCAGAACTACAGAGATCAAATACATAGGTCATGTGCTCAGTGCTGCTGGGCTAAACCAGGTGATGAAAAGGTCAGAGCTGTGGTACAGCTACCACCACCCAAAGACAAGCAAGAACTATTGAGGTTCATGGGCATGATACAGTATCTTGCCAAATTCGTTCCCAACTTATCAGAGGTCAGCGCTCCACTCCGAAAGCTACTAGAGAGCAACACTGAATGGCATTGGGAAGACGAACAAAAGAAAAGTTTTGACACATTGAAGCTGTTGGTTACCAATGCACCAGCACTCAAGTTCTATGATGTCAATAAACCGGTGACAATGTCTGTGGATGCCAGTTCGGAGGGAATACGAGCTGTTATACTGCAGGATGGGAGGCCTGTGGCGTATGGATCACGAGCACTTACGGACTGTCAATGCCGATATGCTCAAATCAAGAAGGAATTACTCGCCATATTTTATGGGTGTGAGAAGTTCCACCAATATGTATGTGGCAAAGAAATCCAGGTTGAGAGCGATCACAAACCAATTGAGAGCATCTTCAAAAAGCCACTCCACCAGGCTCCTATGAAAGAACTGTACATCGCTGATACTTTGAGCCGTGCTTACCTCAAAGAGCAAAAGGAAGAGTTGCTAGGAAGAGAGCTGGAGGTCAATTGGGTTACACCTCAGCTACCCATCTCTGAGGGGAAGTTGAACATGTTCAGGAAAGCGGCTGCAGATGATCCTGAAATGCAAATACTGAGAGACATTACAATGAATGGATGGCCAACAGAAAGAAATGATGTTCCAAAGGAAAAGCAGAAATACTGGACATTTAGAGGAGATCAGCTATGTGTCAGGACTAATGTTCAAAACAACAAAACTCATCATACCAAACCAAATGAGACAGGAGATGCTCAACAGAATTCATGAGTCACACCTGGGGATAGTGAAATGTAAAGAAAGAGCGAGGGACATTCTCTATTGGCCAGGCGTGTCAACTCAGATAGAGGACATTGTGTCTCAGTGTGCTGTCTGTATTGAAAACAAAAACAGCAATCCAAGAGAGCCTCTGCTTCCCCACCCACTACCAGGAAGACCATGGGAGAAGATTGGCACAGATCTCGTTTACTACAATGGTGCAGAATATCTGCTTTGTGTGGACTATTAATCAAAATATCCAGAGATTACCAAGTTAAGTGACACGTCCAGTCGAGGTGTCATTACCACATTGAAGCCGACATTCACAAGACATGGTATTCCAGATATTGTCGTTAGTGACAATGGTCCACAATATGCCAGTGGTGAGTTCAGAGGGTTCTCAGAAAGCTGGGAATTTCAACATGTTACTTCCAGTCCAGGGCACGCTCAGTCTAATGGACAAGCAGAGAGAACTGTACAAACTGTCAAGAACATGCTCAAGAAGGCAATAGCAGCAACGGTGACCCTTACATTGCTCTGCTTGAATACCGCAACACACCGATTGAGGGTGTGGGGTTCTCTCCTGCGTAGATGTTGATGGGACGTCGTCTGAAGTCCAAACTGCCAACATCCACAACTCTACTGACTCCTGAAGGTAACGCTCAAGTACATGACAAGCAAAACTACAAGCAAATAAAGCAAAAGAGCTACTATGACAGACATACGAGACAGTTGCTAGATCTGCATACAGGTGAAAATGTCAGAATACAGAGAGGAGACACTTGGCAACCAGCTGTGGGTGTGAACAGACATCAGCAACCAAGATCCTTCATAGTTCGCACGCCGGATGGAAGAGTCTACAGGAGGAACAGGAAGTATCTGCTGAAGACAGGCGAGAGGGAGTTTCCACGTACAGATGCACAGGACATTTCCACATATACAGACATGGAAACAAACGACACCAAGAGTGATGCAGACCGCAAGGACACAGAGGCCACTCGAGAGACTGACACGGATGAAGGACAAGCGCAGTCACAGTTGTATCACACACGGTCTGAGAGACAAGTCAAACTTCCAGCTAGATACAGAGACTAGACATACATACATAATATGGTGGAATTCTTCATTAAGATGGAGAGTGACATAGTTAATTCAAAAACAAAGGTTCTGAACTTAAAGAGGGGTAACTTGAAGGTATGAGACGTGAATTAGCTAAGATAGACTGGCAAATGACACTTAAAGGATTGACGGTGGATATGCAATGGCAAGCACTTAAAGGTTGCATGGATGAACTACAACAATTGTTCATCCCAGTTTGGCAAAAGAATAAATCAAGGAAGGTAGTGCACCCGTGGCTGACAAGAGAAATTAGGGATAGTATCAATTCCAAAGAAGAAGCATACAAATTTGCCAGAGAAAGTGGCTCACCTGAGGACTGGGAGAAATTCAGAGTTCAGCAGAGGAGGACAAAGGGCTTAATTAGGAAGGGGAAAAAAGATTATGAGAGAAAACTGGCAGGGAACATAAAAACAGACTGTAAAAGCTTTTATAGATATGTAAAAAGGAAAAGGCTGGTAAAGACAAATGTAGGTCCCCTGCAGACAGAAACAGGTGAATTGATTATGGGGAGCAAGGACATGGCAGACCAATTGAATAATTACTTTGGTTCTGTCTTCACTAAGGAGGACATAAATAATCTTCCAGAAATAGTAGGGGACAGAGGGTCCAGTGAGATGGAGGAACTGAGCGAAATACATGTTAGTAGGGAAGTGGTGTTAGGTAAATTGAAGGGATTGAAGGCAGATAAATTCCCAGGGCCAGATGGTCTGCATCCTAGAGTGCTTAAGGAAGTAGCCCAAGAAATAGTGGATGCATTAGTGATAATTTTTCAAAACTCGTTAGATTCTGGACTAGTTCCTGAGGATTGGAGGGTGGCTAATGTAACCCCACTTTTTAAAAAAGGAGGGAGAGAGAAACCGGGGAATTATAGACCGGTTAGCCTAACGTCGGTGGTGGGGAAAATGCTGGAATCAGTTATCAAGGATGTGATAACAGCACATTTGGAAAGCGGTGAAATGATCGGACAAAGTCAGCATGGATTTGTGAAAGGAAAATCATGTCTGACGAATCTCATAGAATTTTTTGAGGATGTAACTAGTAGAGTGGATAGGGGAGAACCAGTGGATGTGGTATATTTGGATTTTCAAAAGGCTTTTGACAAGGTCCCACACAGGAGATTAGTGTGCAAACTTAAAGCACACGGTATTGGGGGTAAGGTATTGGTGTGGGTGGAGAATTGGTTAGTAGACAGGAAGCAAAGAGTGGGAATAAACGGGACCTTTTCAGAATGGCAGGCGGTGACTAGTGGGGTACCGCAAGGCTCAGTGCTGGGACCCCAGTTGTTTACAATATATATTAATGACTTGGATGAGGGAATTAAATGCAGCATCTCCAAGTTTGCGGATGACACGAAGCTGGGTGGCAGTGTTAGCTGTGAGGAGGTTGCTAAGAGGATGCAGGGTGACTTGGATAGGTTGGGTGAGTGGGCAAATTCATGGCAGATGCAATTTAATGTGGATAAATGTGAAGTTATCCACTTTGGTGGCAAAAATAGGAAAACAGATTATTATCTGAATGGTGGTCGATTAGGAAAAGGGGAGGTGCAACAAGACCTGGGTGTCATTATACACCAGTCATTGAAAGTGGGCATGCAGGTACAGCAGGCGGTGAAAAAGGCGAATGGTATGCTGGCATTTATAGCGAGAGGATTCGAGTACAGGAGCAGGGAGGTACTACTGCAGTTGTACAAGGCCTTGGTGAGACCACACCTGGAGTATTGTGTGCAGTTTTGGTCCCCTAATCTGAGGAAAGACATCCTTGCCTTAGAGGGAGTACAAAGAAGGTTCACCAGATTGATTCCTGGGATGGCAGGACTTTCATATGAAGAAAGACTGGATGAACTAGGCTTGTACTCGTTGGAATTTAGAAGATTGAGGGGGGATCTGATTGAAACCTATAAAATCCTAAAGGGATTGGACAGGCTAGATGCAGGGGGATTGTTCCCGATGTTGGGGAAGCCCAGAACAAGGGGCCACAGTTTGAGGATAGAGGGGAAGCCTTTTAGGACCGAGATTAGGAAAAACTTCTTCACACAGAGTGGTGAATCTGTGGAATTCTCTGCCACAGGAAACAGTTGAGGCCAGTTCATTGGCTATATTTAAGAGGGAGTTAGATATGGCCCTTGTGGCTACGGGGGTCAGGGGTATGGAAGGAAGGCTGGGGCGGGGTTCTGAGTTGGATGATCAGCCATGATCATAATAAATGGCAGTGCAGGCTCGAAGGGCCGAATGGCCTACTCCTGCACCTATTTTCTATGTTTCTATGTTTCTATACAGTCTCACACCGTTTGGGGCAAAGTCACACATGTGAAGAGACGGAGGAAGAAGCAGTTGGCTCACAAATGGAGAAAGCTTGGAGACAGTGCGAGAGGGAGGATAGGCAGGTGAAAGAGAAGGGACGAGCTCAGACTGATGGTTTGAGATGTGTCTATTTTAATGCAGGAAGTATTATGAACAGAGCGGATGAGCTTAGAGCATGGATCAATACTTGGAACTATGATGTTGTGGCCATTACAGAGACTTGGATGGCTCGGGGGTAGGAATGGTTACTTCAAGTGCCAGGCTTTAAATATTTCAGAAAGGACAGGGAGAGAGGTAAAGGAGGTGGGGGACTGGCACTGTTGATCAGAGATGGTGTCACGGCTGCAGAAAAGGAGGAAGACATGGAGGGATTGTCTACGGAGTCTCTGTGGGTGGAAGTTAGGAAGAAGAAGGGGTCAACAACTCTACTGGGTGTTTTTTATAGACCACCCAAAAGTAACAGGGACATCGAGGAGCAGATAGGGAGACAGATTCTGGAAAGGTGTAATAATAACAGAGTTGTTGTGGTGAGAGATTTTAATTTTCCAAATATCGATTGGCATATCCCTAGAGCGAGGGGTTTCGATGGGGTGGACTTTATTAGGTGTGTTCAAGAAGATTTCTTGACACAATATGTAGCCTACAAGAGGAGAGGCTGTACTTGATCTGGTATTGGGAAATGAACCTGGTCAGGTGTCAGATCTCTCAGTGGGAGAGCATTTTGGAGATAGTGATCACAATTCTATCTCCTTTACCATAGCATGGTTGGTGCGTGGGATGCACTGCCTGAGTCAGTGGTGGAGGCAGATACACTAGTGAAATTTAACAGACTACTAGACAGGTATATGGAGGAATTGAAGGTTGGGGGTTATATGGGAGGCAGGGTTTGAGGGTCAGCACAACATTGTGGGCCAAAGGGCCTGTACTATGCTGTACTATGTTCTATGTCATAAGTTCCAAGGTGTGAAATAAAAGGTTTATTAGTCTATGTTAGTAAAAGAAAATACACTGCTGTTAGTATTGTAAGATACAATGCAGAATACAGTACAAGAAGGTAAGTTTTTATTAGTTTATGTCATGGTTGTTGCACTGTAAGAAGGGCATACCTAGAGGCATTGTTTTGGTAATTCAGTGTTGTAAAAAGAATCTTGATAAGGGGGATGTAATGTATTGTGTGAGTATTCGTAGCGCCAGAGTGCGTATGATGCCAGGACGTAGAGAAGTAAAAAAAAAGGAAGTCTGGTGAATAAACGTGGTTGTTCAATCTACAGCGGTGTCTGAGTCACATCAATATTACAGTGTGCAGACATCTGCATATCACCTGGGAACCTTCCTAGCAACTCATGGAATTTTCCAATTGTGACATTGTGTCAGCGCTCAAAAACTTTCTGATTTCGGAGGTTTTTGGATTTTGGGTGTTCGAATAAAGGGTACTCAGCCTGTAGTACTAGTGTTTCAGGCCAATGATCTTTCATCAGACTGTGGGAATGTGCACGAGAGTTAGGCTATAGATTTTATCTTTTTGCACTATATTCCTGCTCATAATTCCACATACAAAAATATTTGCGTGTTAATTACTTCTGGGACTACCCTCAAAGTTGAGTAAATAGTTTAATATATCCTCTTCTTTTTCATCATTTATATTTGTGAATGCATTTTAAAATAAGAATGCATTGAATTACCTCTTACATGGAAGTACTCAAGAGCAAATAATCTATTTTAAATTAACAAGTTAATTTTGTGAAGGTGAGATTTTCGCCATTTCAATTGTGCCGTGAAGTATATGTGTAGCTTGTCTGTGGGAAGAAAGACTATCCTCTTTCTGGTCTGCCAATCTATCAGAAAGGTTCCTATGATCAGAAAACGATCCAGCCTCGTATTGGTGGTCCACATTTGAAATTTATATTACCAAAACCCAAATCCAAAATAATTTGTATCTTTGCCGAGTGTCTGGCTGAGGTGTTAGTGGGTGGAAGAGCGAGAGAAAAAGGAGTGAGGGGACGACAACTGTGTTTAGCATTCACAGGAAGCTCATGGAACTGGCACAAAATATCAATGAGCTGAGCGACAGGCTGTTGCCTATTAACTCGACAGCTGCATGACCAACACATCAACAGGTGGCCCTGACCGTTGGTCAACAAGATAGCAAAGGCATTCTCAATGAATGCAGTTCATAAAATGCCAACGAGCAGCACTCAGTGATAAAATTAACCCTTTCATCATCCTGCCATTGGTTCCTCTCCTTGTAAATTCCTCCATCCTGACAACCCACCAAAATTCGAGATTCTTGTCTATTTATCACATGTACATCGAAACATACCACAAAAAGTGTCACCACGCATTCCAGCGCCAACATAGCATCGGCGGAATAATAGAGAACACAACGAAACTGAATACACAAGTGACAAAGCAGCAACAGCAAAACAAGCCCTGTTCCTCCCTCCCACCCACTCACTCACATACACAGTCCTTGGAATGTAGAAGATCGAGGGGAGATTTGATAGAGGTCTACAAGATTATGAGGGGTATAGATGAAGAAAATGCAAGCAGGCCTTTTCCACTGAGGCTGGGTGAGACTACAGTTAGGGGCCATGGGTTAAGGGTGAAAGGTAAAAAGTTTAAGGGGTACATGAGGGGAAGTTCTTCACTTAGGGGGTCATGAGAGTGTGGAATGAGCTGCCAGTGCTACTGGTGCATGCCAGCTGGATTTCAATGTTTAAGAGGGTTTAGGTAGGTACATGGATGGTAGGGATATGGAGGGCTATGGTCCCAGTGCAGGTCGATGGGAGTAGGCAGCTAAATGGTTTGGCATGGACTAGATGGGCTGAAGGGCCTGTTTCTGTGCTGTATTTTTCTATGACTCTCTGAGTCTTGGGCTTCCAGTAGATTGTGTGCTCCTCCAGTTCAGTCCCTCTGCCTACATAGTGCCAGTTTTAATCTTCTGCCACTGGTTGCCATCTCCTTAATCACTGGAAATGATGCCTCTGCTCACCCTCCACACCCTACCCCAACACTCTCTCCTCTTCTAATAAAATTCTTAAAACTAATCTCTTTAAGTGGCTTGTCTCTATTTCTTTATATGATATAGTGAAAAACGTGTTTGATAATGCCCTTGTCAAACATCTTGAGCCAATTTATTAGTATAAAGATACTGTATCTTTAACTTGAAATAGCTGCCTCCAGTCCACCTTTGCTGACAGACATCTCATTTCCCCAGCCAAGAAGTTTTAACCTTGCCTGTCTTTGTTCTTTATGCTAATTAGAATCAGAATCAGGTTTAATATCACTGGCATATGTCATGAAATTTGTTGTTTTGCAGCAGCAGTACAATGCAATACATACTAAAAAAAACTCTAAGTTACAAAAAGCAAAATATATGCATACAGTAGTGTGCAAAAGTCAGAGGTACATATATGTATAGCTAAGTTGCCCAAGACTTTTGCACATTACTATATGAGGCAAACCGGAGGATCAGCACTTTGGGGTCACGATTGCCTGAGACAACTACAATTTGATTGGAGATCCATCCACCATTTGCATGCTACATCCCCTGCAACAGAGTTGACTGAATGTGAATTAGGAGGGTGCTGGATGATGGCACAGCAGGTTTCAGGGATGACATTGGAAAACTCAAGGTTGAAATAGCATTAAATGAAAATGACACACATAAGTTTTGCAATGCCTGCTCGGTTCCTTATACCATCTGTGATACAGAAGTCAGTGAGTTAGAATGCATGGAGGTCGAAGGAATTCTTTCCAAGGTTGCGTGGAGTCCATGGGCAACAACAGTGGTCTGTCAGGTTCTATGGTGATTTTAAGGTCAGCATCAACCCAGTACTGAAAGCAGATCAATATCCTCTGCCCAGGATAGAGGAACTCAGACGGTTCCCAACACTAGGTAACGACAAATGGCCGGACCTACCTAGCGAAGGCGTAGATACAGACGGTTCCCAACACTAGGTAACGACAAATGGCCGGACCTACCTAGCAAAGGCGAGGACACAAAGATAGATCCCAACACTAGGTAGCGGCAAACGGCCAGACCTACCTAGCGAAGGCATGGACACAGAGACAGTTCAAGACAACAATAGACAGTTCCTTATTTTGCCCCGGCAATGGAACTTGACAGCGGTGCAGGCAAGGGTTACAGGCAAGACAAGGCTTGAGACGAGGCGAGGCGAGGCAACAGAAGGAAGGGGAAGGGAAGGGATTCAGACGGGGGTATGGACAGGAACAATCCAGCATCCAAAGGCTTCTTCTTCTTCTTTTTTGTTTTATGATGGTTGGCACCCAGTTTTTCGGTGCATTACCGCCACCTGCTAGACTTGTGGTGTTCTAACCAAATATGTCCTGGAGTTCTCTACTTTAGACAGTCTAGTTCAGCCTGTAGTTCTCTACTAGCATCACTCTGTAGTTGCAATTCCTCGTGAATGCTTAATGCGCTCATTAAATAATGCCGCAAACTGCTATTCTTCCCTAATTTTGTCACATGTTTTCATGTAGTTGCATTACCTCAATTACATTGATTTCATCTACATCACCTGTAAGACTAAAATCGTCTTGTTAAAGAATAGTAATTATCTCACGTTATACTATTAAAATTGCTGTTTTTCCAAGTCTATCTGCTTTTTCAGGTTTTCCTTTTCTTGGATTGTAGCCTGTAGTTGTTTACTGAGACCTCAGAGTTCTTCTTTATTTGCCTCCATGTTTTCATTTTACAATCCGAATGCAGATAATACACCTTGCAACAAATTCCTTTTCCTTTTGTAATAATTTCCTCCATTTTCCAATCTCTTTTCCAACTCACAGTGTGTTCTTGTCAGGTACTTCTATTTGTTGTTGGAGTTCTGCACATTTACCCTGAGCTTCAACCATAAAATCTGAGGATTTTCCTTAAGTTCTGAAACATATTTCTTAAATTCTTGACCATTTGCGATAAGTATACTGCCATTAAGATTCCATCTCCCCTGCCTGTGAACTGTTGGATCCTCCATTCAGCGTTTCTTTGACTTCTTCCCACCTAATCCCTGTAATACCAAGATACTTTTCTGCAAACTTGACTATAATTTTAATTTTTTCAGTCTTTTTGCTTGTTTGCACTGAACAATTAATTGCATCCACCATAAAAAGTATGAAATCCTTTCTACTCATTAATAGTGTATCCTTATTTTTCATATTACAGCCCTCACAATTCACCAGTTTATTATTCCCTGTATTTGTTTGCATGACAGCCTTTTTTTCATCAACTTCTTTCACTGCCTCTGCATAACTGATTCCTTGAGTTACTTTTACATATTGTATCTCAGCCGCCTTCTTGCTATAAATGCACCTTCGATAAGCTGCGCTGTGTTCCTCGCCATAATTGCAGCATTTCAACCTAGCGCCCGCTTCACATTTCCCATATTCATGTTCTCCAGCGCATCTCCCACATCTTTGTTTTCCTCTGCAGACCGCCGCAATGTGCCCGAATTTCTGACATTTATAGCATCTTAAAGGCGGTGGTATATATATTCTAACCGCGTAACACATATACCCTAAGTAAACGTTAGTCGGCAATCTCTCTTCATCAAAGTTAATCATTACGATAAACTATCACACTTTTTCCCATTTCTTGTACCTTTCAAACGTTTGGCCTCAATAGCTTTTGCTCCTTTTAGGTTCTGTTTAATCTCATCCATAGCAATTTTTGTTGTTATCCACGAAATATCTCCTCTAGTCCACTTTCTATTGTTGGGTATTGAACATTGTACTTCTTTGCCGTCTAGTTTACTTAATCTTATCACTTTGCCTTGCTGAGCACTATCCCAACAAATCACTAATAGCGATCACTAATAGTTGGAGTTTATAGTTAAACAGGGAGGAATGTTGTGTGTTTAATGTTTCAGTAATACTTTGAGTAATACTGTAAATATATTGCTTGCTTAAGCAACCTTGTTTGTTTAAATAATTCACTCTGGGTTATATGTAAAACTATGTGAGTGGCATACGTCATCACACCACCACATCATAAGTGTGTGTCTTGCTAAAAGTAAAAGCAAAACTAAGACCCCCTTGTATTTATTTCAATTAGTTTTATGTTTTGGTGTTACAAAATATAATACTGGCCACAGCATCCTTCCTTCTAGATCCACGTCCCCACATTTGGCCCACAACTCTCCGAGCCCTTCCCCTCCATGTTCTTCTCGAAATGCCTAGTAAATGTTGCAACTGCAGCTGCCTTAACCACTTCCTCTGGCACCTCTGTAAAGAGGTCACCTCTCCGGTCTCATTTAAATCTCTTCTCTCTTACGTTGTAACTATGCCCTCCAGCTTTGGACTCACCAATCCTAGGGAAAAAAATATGACTGTACATCTTACCTATACCCCTCATAATTTAATAAATTTCTATAAAACCATCTATCATTCTTCTGTGCTCAAGGGAATAAAGATCCAACATGATCAATCTCTCCCTTTAATTCAGGCCCTCTAATCTAGGAAACATCCTTGTTCTCCTGCACTCTTTCCAGCTCAACAATGTCTTTCCTACAATAGGATAACCAAAACTGTACACAATACTACAAATGTGGTCCCATCAATGACTTACAGGTATATGACTGCAACATAATGTCCCTACTCCTTGTTATATCTCTGCTGCTTATTTTATCACACATTAAATAATTTTCCAATTCAAATCACTTATTCAGCAGCAAATTAATAGTGCAAATAGTGCAGTTAAAATGGGGAGATTGTGATATCACAGCTTAGATATGGCATTTATACATTATATAATTGGAGCTGTTCTTCAGTAAATAGCATACCACATCTGAAAGAGTAGGTTTATGTTCTACTATGTCCTACTTCAACTTGATCATGGATAAGGATAGATCTGGTCCTAGGGTTGAGGTTCTTAACTTGAAGAAGGCCAAATTTAAAGAAATGAGAAAGGATCTAAAAAGCATGGATTGGGATGGGTTGTTCTCTGGCAAGGATGTGATCGGTAGGTGGGAAGCCTTCATTGGAGAAATTTTGAGAGTGCAGAATTTGTATGTTCCTGTCAAGATTAAAGGCAAAGTGAATAGGAATAAGGAACCTTGGTTCTCAAGGGATATTGCAACTCTGATAAAGAAGAAGAGGGAGTTGTATGACATGTATAGGAAGCAGGGAGTAAATAAGGTGCTTGAGGAGTATAAGAAGTGCAAGAAAATACTTAAGAAAGAAATCAGGAGGGCTAAAAGAAGACATGAGGTTGCCTTCGCAGTCAAAGTGAAGGATAATCCAAAGAGCTTTTACAGGTATATTAAGAGCAAAAGGATTGTAAGGGATAAAATTGGTCCTTTTGAAGATCAGAGTGGTCGGCTATGTGCGGAACCAAAGGAAATGGGGGAGATCTTAAGTAGGTTTTTTGCGTCTGTATTTACTAAGGAAACTGGCATGAAGTCTATGGAATTAAGGGAAACAAGTAGTGAGATCATGGAAACTGTACAGATCAAAAAGGAGGAGGTCCTTGCTGTCTTGAGGAAAATTAAAGTGGATAAATCCCCGGGATCTGACAGGGTGTTCCCTTGGACCTTGAAGGAGACTAGTGTTGAAATTGCAGAGGCCCTGGCAGAAGTATTTAAAATGAAGCTGTCTACAGGTGAGGTGCCGGAGGATTGGAGAGTGGCTCATGTTGTTCTGTTGTTTAAAAAAGGATCGAAAAGTAATCCGAGAAATTATAGGCCGGTAAGTTTAACATCAGTAGTAGGTAAGTTATTTGAGGGAGTACTAAGAGACAGAATCTACAAGCACTTGGATAGACGGGGACTTATTAGGGAGAGTCAACATGGCTTTGTGCATGGTAGGTCATGTTTGACCAATCTATTGGAGTTTTTCGAGGAGGTTACCAGGAATGTGGATGAAAGGAAGGCAGTGGATATTGTCTACATGGACTTCAGTAAGGCCTTTGACAAGGTCCCGCATGGGAAGTTAGTTAGGAAAATTCAGTCGCTAGGTATACATGGAGAGGTGGTAAATTGGATTAGACATTGGCTCAATGGAAGAAGCCAAAGAGTGGTAGTAGAGAATTGCTTCTCCAAGTGGAGGCCTGTCAGTGCTGGGTCCATTGTTATTTGTCATCTATATCAATGATCTGGATGATAATGTGTAAATTGGATCAGCAAATTTGCTGATGATACAAAGATTGGAGGTGTAGTAGACAATGAGGAAGGTTTTCAGAGCCTGCAGAGGGACTTGCTGGAAAAATGGGCTGAAAAATGGCAGATGGAGTTTAATACAGACAAGTGTGAGGTATTGCACGTTGGAAGGACAAACCAAGGTAGAACATACAGGGTTAATGGTAAGGCACTGAGGAGTGCAGTGGAACAGAGGGATCTGGGAATACAGATACAAAATTCCCTAAAAGTGGCATGACAGGTAGATAGGGTCGTAAAGAGAGCTTTTGGTACATTGGCCTTTATTAATCAAAGTATTGAGTATAAGAGCTGGAATGTTATGATGAGGTTGTATAAGGCATTGGTGAGGCCGAATCTGGAGTATTGTGTTCAGTTTTGGTCACCAAATTACAGGAAGGATATAAATAAGGTTGAAAGAGTGCAGAGAAGGTTTACAAGGATGTTGCCGGGACTTGAGAAACTCAGTTACAGAGAAAGGTTGAATAGGTTAGGACTTTATTCCCTGGAGCGTAGAAGAATGAGGGGAGATTTGATAGTGGTATATAAAATTATGATGGGTATAGATAGAGTGAATGCAAGCAGGCTTTTTCCACTGAGGCAAGGGGAGAAAAAAACCAGAGGACATGGGTTAAGGGTGAGGGGGGAAAAGTTTAAAGGGAACATTAGGAGGGCTTCTTCACACAGAGAGTGGTGGGAGTATGGAATGAGCTGCCAGACGAGGTGGTAAATGCGGGTTCTTTTTTAACATTTAAGAATAAATTGGACAGGTACATGGATGGGAGGTGTATGGAGGGATATGGTCCGTGTGCAGGTCAGTGGGACTAGGCAGAAAATGGTTCGGCACAGCCAAGAAGGGCTGTTTCTGTGCTGTAGTTTCTATGGTTATGCATGATAACATACATGGTATTGTATGCTATTACAGTGCCAGTGACATGCCCCCATTGCAATTGCCAATATTTCTCTCCAATCAACATCTCCCTATTTTCCTTGCCAATATTCTTATTAGAATTAGAATTAGAAATTTATTTCTTACATCCACCTCACAACACGAGGGAGTGAAAATCTTTATGTTGTATCTCTATCGCATAAGGAAGAGAAATGGTGGAGGATACTGCCCAAACACTAAGATTGTATACATTATTGTTTTGTGCAAAAGGTATGTTCATTCAGATACAATGTACAGTTAAATATGCCATCAGACCAATGTGTATTGATCAATCTGATGGCCTGATGAACGAAGTTGTCCAGGAGCCGTGCCTGTTGGTCCTAGCCTTAATGCTGTGGTATTGTTTTCCAGATGGTGGTACAGCAGCTGGAGTCCCTGATGATCTTCTGGGCCCCTTTTACATACCTGCTGCTGTAAGTGTCCTGAATAGAGGAAAGTTCATATCCACAGATGCGCTGGGCTGTCCACACCGGTCTCTGCAGTGCCCTGCGACTGACAGTGGTACAGTTCCCCTACCACTCAGTGACACAGCCAGTCAGGATGCTCTCGATGGTGCCCCTGTAGGAAGTCCTGAGGATCTGGGGGCTCATGCTGAACTTCTTCAGCTGTCTGAGGTGAAAGAGGCATTGTTGAGCTTTTTTTCACCACACAGCCAATATGTACCATCCAGATGAGAGCCTTGGTGATGTGTATACCGAAGAGTTTGAAAATACCCTTTCAACTACAGTCCTATTGTTATCAATAGGGGCTAGTCTGTCTCCGTTCCTCCTGTAATCCACCATCATCTCCTTCGTTTATTCGACATTGTGGGAGAGGTTGTTTTGCTTGGCACCACTGTGTCAGGGCACTGACTCCTCCTCTGTAGGCTGTCTCATCATTGTTGGAAATAAGGCCCATCACTGTCGTGTCTCTGCGAATTTGATCAGCAGATTGGAGCTGTGCATGCCAACACAATCGTGGGTGTATAGGGAGTAGAGGAGAGGGCTCAGGATATGGCCCTGGGGGACTCCTGTGTTAAGGATTGGAGAGGCAGAAGTGAAGGAGCCCATCCTCACCACCTGTCCGTGATCCGACAAGAGGTCGAGGATCCAGCTGAGCAAGGTGGGGTGCAGGCCGACGTCTCTGATCTTCTTGTCAAGTCTGGTGTTGAATGCTGAACTGTAGACCAAGAACACCATTCTAACATAAGCATCCCTCTACTCCAGGTGAATGAGGACGTTATATAGTGCTGTGGCTATGGCATCGTCTGTTAATCGGTTGTGTCGGTAGGTGAACTGTAGCGGGTCCAGTGTGGGTGCTAGCATGCTGCAGGTGTAGTCCTTCACCAGCCTCTCAAAGCGTTTGCTTATGATTGAGGTGAGTGCAACAGGGACCTTGGTTTTCTTAGGTACAGGGACAATGGTGGATGTTTTGAAGAAGGAGGACACTGCACACTGGGAGAGGGAAAGATTAAAAATGTCTGTGAGCACACTAGACAGCTGTGCCTTGCACGCTTTGACTACTCGCCCTGGGATGCTATCTGGCCCAGGCGCCGTGCAACTGTAGACGCATTAGAATGATCTTTGTACCTTAGCCTCGGAGACGACCAAGGTGCCGGTCGCAGTGACGGTTTTCCTTGGGGGTTTAGTGTTATTCCTCAGGTTATTTCTCTCCAAACAACACATCCCTGTTGTACTTGCCAATATTTCTCTCCAATCAATAAGTCTAAAACAGATTACCTGATCATTGTTACATCCACTATGATAGCCTGGTGTGTGCAGGCGGGCTTCAGCCGTTCCCATATTTCATCAGTGACTACTTCTCGGAAGAACTTTGGATGAATTCAGAATTGAGCAGATGCTGGTAACTTGCAAGAAAGCCAAAAATATTTTACAAGTCATGCAGCTTTCATGGAGCGAGGAGCTGAGTTAATATTTCATGGCAATTACCTTTCATCAGTGAAATGCTTTACTGTATTCTGAAAGAGCTGTGCTACTTAACTGCAGGTCTTTTATGTCTTACTTATTCAAGTCATAGAGCACGACTTAGGTCAGGAGTAGGTTACTTGGCTCATCTAGATAATGCCAAACTATTATTCCGCCTAGTTAACATAAGAATGAAAGTAAAGTATTAGGGCTCTAAGATATGGAATATAATTTAATGTCAGTTTTGATGTGCTGTATATTCAGTCACCATTTTATTAGATACACCGGTACATCTGCTCCTTATTGCAAAAACCTAATCAGCCAATCATGCGGCAGCAACTCAATGCATAAAAGTATGCAGACATGGTCAAGAGGTTCGGCTGTTGTTCAGAACAAACATCAGAATGAGATCTAAGTGACTTTGACCATGGAATGATTGTTTTGTGAATGAATGATCAGATGGAGTGGTTTGAGTACCTCAGAAACCATTGACGTCCTGGGATTTTCATGCACAACCGTCTCCAGAGTTCACAGACAACGGTGCAAAGAACAAAACAACATCCAGTGAGCAGCATTTCTGTGGGCAAAAACACCTTGTCAATGCGAGAGGTCAGAGGAGAATGGCCAGACCAGTTCAAGCTGATGGAAAGGCAACAGTAACTCAAATGACCTCACGTTTACGACAGTGACCTGCAGAAGAGTATCTCTGAATACACAACACATTGAACCTTGAATTGAATGGGCTACAGCAGCCGAAGACCACGAACATATTTTCAGTGCCTACTTTATTAGGTACAGGAGGCACTTAATAAAGTGGATACTGAAGGTATATCCTGCAGGTTCCATAGGCTTATAACCCAAATACAAATTACTTTTAGATACCTCGATACAATTCCTTCATACTAGATGTTCCAAATGTTAAGAAAAATACATTTATATAACACCACACACACAAATTCTGGAGGAGCTCCACAGGTGTGGCAGCATCTATGGAAAAGAGTAAACAGTCGACATTTAAGACCAAGACCCTTCATCATCCTGACTGTTCACTCTTTTCCATAGATGCCGCCTGGCCCGCTGAGCTCCTCCAGCATTTATCGTGTATTGCTTTGGATTTCCAGCATCTTCAAATTTTCTCCTCTTTATATAATGCCTTTCACATTTCTTTCAGACTATTGCCGAAGCATTGTGCTGACAATGATGAATTATCGAAGTATAAACTATGCTGTAGCACAGGAAATTCAGCAGCTGGTTTGCACACAGCAAGATCCCGCCATGAATGGCGAAATAATTATGATGAAATATTCTTTTTTTCAGTGATGCTGACTGAAGGATACTTATTGGCCCAGACTGTAGGGGTAACTCCCTCACTCTGTTTTTGAAACAGACCCCTGATATATTTTACCTGGAAGAACTGAGGCTCAACTTCTCACCCAATAGTTAACACTTTCAACAGTGCAGAACTCTTATCAGTGCTTCACTGGAATGTGAGCTGAGATTTTTGAACTTGGCAGAATGATATTTGAACTCGGTCCTTTCTGACACAAAGGCAGGAATCCTGCCAAATGAGTCATGTGTGACAATATACAGCACATGTGCAGGCTGTGAAGAACAATGCACAAATTGAGGTGAGGTGGGTTGGGTAAGGGAGGGAGAGGTGGATAGAAAGGATTTATACAGCCTCCCTTTCATCTGCTTAACAAAAATAAAATCTAATTATTAGGTTAATAGTTAAATGGAATTGCAAGAGATCAAAACAGCAAACCCTGTACCTTAAATTTATAGGCTTTTAGTTGGAAACTGCCTGTGTGGCAAAATAGTTCTTTCATTGTGACTTTCTCATGATAATTTTTTCATTGTGGCTTAACATGAAAAGTTCAGAAGAGCCTGAAGCCAATTCTATATATAGGTTTGCTAAGTTGACTGTGGCTACGATTCAAATTCATCTCCATCATGAAATCCCTATTTTGTAAAAAAAACAATCTGCAGCTTTCCAGGATTTTTTTTTTTCAGTCTGCAACAATGTTTCAGACTTTGCTAGTAATGACACAATAAAGAGAGGAATGTCAGGAAAACAGGGGAAGTGATTATACAGACTGCGTCATCAGGCAGGACCACCGAGTAGGATTCAGAGATAAATAAGGATGAGTTCAACCTCTACGTACATAGTGATTCACACATCACCCACTTGTAATTAACTTATTGCCATCTTCTGTGAGGTGGAGTACAATACAGTAGAATTACTCATTATAGCAGTTACATTTGAGCGTAAAACCACTTGACAGTCATTTAAAATTGAGCTTGATGCAAACATGTCACATATTTTGAGCAATGCACACAAAGTGCTGGACGAACTCAGCAGGTCAGGCAGCGTCTATGGAAATGAAATGTCCAAAATGACTCTTGAGTCCTGAAGAAGGGTCTCGGCCGGAAACGTCGACTGCCTATTCATTTCCACAGATGCCGCCTGACCTGCTGAGTTCCTCCAGCATCTTGTGTGTGTTGCTTTGGATTTCCAGCATCTGCAGACTTTCTCGAGCTTATAACATATTTTGAGCTACACAAAAGGTTGAAAATTATTCCTGTGGAAGTTTGGTAATGTGAGAAGATTAGTTTCTTTTTTTCAATCAATTTGGCTACGTTGCTAAACAGATGATAGTAAATGGCTTTCTGATTGCTTACTTAAAGTGTCGTTACTTCATCATATTGTGTCAGCCGGTGGTGTAGTGGCATCAGCACTGGGCTTTGGGGCAAATGGTCCTGGGTTCAGATCTGGCTGGCTCCTTGCATGCTTTCCATCTAAACTGGGTCAAGCATTGAGCTGGCAACTTGGCCTTGTAGGCAAAAATGATTTAAAAAATACCAGCAAGATTGCTGCCCAATGTGCCACAAGGTGTGGAAAGGAAAAGCATCATATTGATAGGCTTCATTTTAACTTTACAGACAAAATCCTCACCATGGCCTTATACCTATGCAAGTGTCAGGAAGCATTAAGTTATCACATTTTTCTTCAGAACCCATGCTTTATTTTTAATTTAATAGTGTTCTCCTGCAAAATGGTAGCCTTGAAAAGATTGTGTTATATATGGCAGAAATGTAAGACTGAGAAAAAATGTATTGTCCCAAAGTAGTCATTCTTGTAACTCGGGATGCAGCGAAGAATGATGAGTTGCATCGAGAATGGAATTTGATTTGTTACAATTGCTTTGCTCCTGGACAATATCTTTGAATTTAATACATGTGAAGAGCAGATCCTGAGCAATTACTCAGTTCTATGTGGGTGTTACAGAGCAAAAAGAAAGCATTAAATAACTGTGAAAGCCAAGTTGTAATGTCTGAGGATGCAGCGATTCATATAATTTGAGTTCTTTGGGATCAGAGTGTCACGAATTTGGATCTGAACCAGAAATAAATTTTCTGCCCTGAATGCATTTCTTCTTTTATCCTTCAATTAAATCATATTATGACTTTAATCGATAGATCTTAACTTTAAAAATGAGTCACTTTCGAAGATTAGTAAGAAACCAGGTGATATACGAGGGGTGATTGATAAGTTCGTGGCCTAAGGTAGAAACCTAGCACATTTATTTCTCCTACATTTACACACTTAGTCCAGCGGTCGTGGAGCAGACGGATCCCTTCTTTGCAGAAGTCGGCGTCTTGGACCTCCAGAAGTGGTCCACAGCAGGGGTGATTGATAAGTCCATGGCCTAAGGTAGAGGGAGATGAGTTACAGTATTAACTTCAAGCTTTCTGCATTTTCACTCAAAGTGTTTAACTGCACGTGAATGTAACAAGAGTTGTATAACTCATCTCCTTCTACCTTAGGTCATGAACCTATCAGTCACCCCTGCTGTGGACGACTTCTACAAAGAAGGGATCCGTATGCTCCACGACCGCTGGACTAAGTGTGTACATGTAGGAGGGGACTCTGTTGAAAAATAAATGTGCTAGGTTTTCTAAAATTGACTCCTTCTACTTTAGGCCACGAACTTATCAATCGCCCCTCGTATGTATGAGCTGTGAGTTCATGATGGGGAGAGGGGTGCTGTGGATTGGTACCTGCCTCCCAGCAGCAAACGAAGTGCTGTTCTGCTAAAAGTCTATGCAGCTGATAATAGAAGTGTTTGAGAATGCTCTCCTGTCTCTGAATGTGTCATATTTCTGCTTCAGAAACTATTGGCTGTACCCTGGCATACAACTCAGCAATGCACCTCAGTCAACCAAGGTTCAAATCTAATATTAATATAATTCCCCAGTGCCCTCACAGCACTGCTGTAGATCAATGCCTACTTTTCACAGCTTGGCCCTGCTATCAGCTATGCAAACAGTACATCACACAAACACACTGCCTTATAGATCTCATCTGTAAGTAAAGACGGCATCATATATTCACGAGCATCCAGCCATTTGGAACCTACAGATCTCTAAGACCTTCTTCACCATTATTGCCACAGCTGCTCTGATATTCTGCCAGATGATGGGGTGGAAATTATAGAAGGTGATGATACCCTCATACCTATCCCTGCTCCCCACGTCCCACTTAGATTGAATCCTACATTTTCTTTGATCTACTGGCAGTAAATGGTATAAGCTTCTCTGTCTTCTCCATCACTCCCCCAACCTTGCCCCTACCTTTGAGATATTCTCTTCCAAACAGTCAAGAACTACAGCCTGGCCTGATGATAGTTCATGAACAAAAAGACGGTGAACAAAAAGATGAACATGAACAAAAAGATGTCTTTATTCAATTTTAATACACACCAGCACCTTCACAAAAAGAGATGGTGTTATCATCCCTCCTATTTTTTAAAAAAAACAATCTTGATCCCTTCATCGTTGCAACCTAACACCCCATCTCCAAATTCAGTTTTCTTTGCAAGGTTTTCGGAGCTGTCTTCAATCAAAATAATTAAAATTACAGAGGTAGTCTTTCTCTCCTTGTTCTCCTTGACCTTTTGCAAGATTGAAGACTCCCCCCTACTGCAGTTTCTCTCCACTGTGGTTCGACGGGTGTAACCACTCGTCTGGTTCAGTTCTTTTTAACCTAGTTACATTCAGGGGATTGCTCACAATCACTTCTCTCCCTGCACCTTGGAGTTGGCTGCTGCTGAAATTTATGCATTTTTTTCTTTTTACCAAAAATGTCATAAATCAACAACGCAAAAAGGGCATTCACCCCAGTTTTCTTGGTTTTGTGGTAATTTGGGCGTGTTCTAAATATTTCTGAAGCCATTGTTTTTCATGACTCGAATCATGTAGTAAGCAAAGCATATGAGCATGGACTTACTGGATATCAATACTGGGGCCATTTGACAGGCACTGTCTCGTTAAAATCGAATATCCGTAGATTGATAATCTAATAGCACTTCAGTTTTCTGTAAAGGATATGAAATTAATCTTCTGAATAAAAAATTGGACAGATTGATTTTCAGTTTATTGCTCCTTTTTAGATCTTCTATGCACAGTCCTCAAGGATTGCCTCGAATAATCTGGATGCCAGGTGTCTTTCTCATTGATCCAAAGAGTCTCAGAGCCCAGCACTATGGTTTAACAGAGTCTTTGGCTGTGCAGTGAGTAAACACTGTCCCAGAGGTCCACTCTCCTCTCCTACCAGATTCCCTCTTCTTCCGACCTATGTTCGTGACACTTCTCACTCTCTTAAACTTTTCGATGATTTTAAGTTCCCTGGCCCCCACCGCTTTATTTTCACCATGGATGTCCAGTCCTTATATACTTCCATCCCCCATCAGGAAGGTCTCAAAGCTCTACGCTTCTTTTTGGATTCCAGACCTAATCAGTTCCCCTCTACCACCACTCTGCTCCATCTAGCGGAATTAGTCCTTACTCTTAATAATTTCTCCTCTGGCTCCTCCCACTTCCTCCAAACTAAAGGTGTAGCTATGGGCACCCGTATGGGTCCTAGCTATGCCTGCCTTTTTGTTGGGTTTGTGGAACAATCTATGTTCCGTGCCTATTCTGGTATCTGTCCCCCACTTTTCCTTCGCTACATCGACGACTGCATTGGTGCTGCTTCCTGCACGCATGCAGAACTCGTTGACTTTATTAACTTTGCCTCCAACTTTCACCCTGCCCTCAAGTTTACCTGGTCCATTTCCGACACCTCCCTCCCCTTTCTAGATCTTTCTGTCTCTGTCTCTGGAGACAGCTTATCCACTGATGTCTAATATAAGCCTACTGACTCTCACAGCTATCTGGACTATTCCTCTTCTCACCCTGTCTCTTGCAAAAACACCAACCCCTTCTCGCAATTCCTCCGTCTCCGCCGCATCTGCTCTCAGGATGAGGCTTTTCATTCTAGGACAAGGGAGATGTCTTCCTTTTTTAAAGAAAGGGGCTTCCCTTCCTCCACTATCAACTCTGCTCTTAAACGCATCTCCCCCATTTCACGTACATCTGCTCTCACTCCATCCTCCCGCCACCCCACTAGGAATAGGGTTCCCCTGGTCCTCACCTACCACCCCACTAGCCTCTGGGTCCAACATATTATTCTCCGTAACTTCCGCCACCTCCAACGGGATCCCACCACTAAGCACATCTTTCCCTCCCCCCGTCTCTCTGCATTCCGCAGGGATCGCTCCCTACACAACTCCCTTGTCTGTTCGTCCCCCCCATCCCTCCCCACTGATCTCCTTCCTGGCACTTATCCGTGTAAGCGGAACAAGTGCTACACATGCCCTTACACTTCCTCCCTTACCACCATTCAGGGCCCCAACAGTCCTTCCAGGTGAGGCAACACTTCACCTGTGAGTCGACTGGGGTGATATACTGCGTCTGGTGCTCCCGTTGTAGCCTTTTATATATTGGCGAGACCCGATGCAGACTGGGAGACCACTTTGCTGAACATCTACGCTCTGTCCGCCAGAGAAAGCAGGATCTCCCAGTGGCCACACATTTTAATTCCACATCCCATTCCCGTTCTGACATGTCTATCCATGGCCTCCTCTACTGTAAAGATGAAGCCACACTCAGGTTGGAGGAACAACACCTTATATTCCGTCTGGGTAGCCTCCAACCTGATGGCATGAACATCGACTTCTCTAACTTCCGCTAAGGCCCCACCTCCCCCTCGTACCCAATCTGTTACTTATTTTTATGCACACATTCTTTCTCTCACTCTCTTTTTTCTCCCTCTGTCCCTCTGAATATACCCCTTGCCCATCCTCTGGGTCCCCCCCACACCCTTGTCTTTCTTCCCGGACCTCCTGTCCCATGATCCTCTCGTATCCCCTTTTGCCTATCACCTGTCCAGCTCTTGGCTCTATCCCTCCCCCTCCTGTCTTCTCCTATCATTTTGGATCTCCCCCTCCCCCTCCAACTTTCAAATCCCTTACTCACTCTTCCTTCAGTTAGTCCTGACGAAGGGTCTCGGCCTGAAACGTCGACTGTACCTCTTCCTAGAGATGCTGCCTGGCCTGCTGCGTTCACCAGCAACTTTGATGTGTGTTGCTCCCTCTTCTTCAGCTGTTTACCTTTCCCACCCACCTGTTTCACCTATCACCTTCTAGCTATCCTCCTTCCCCTCCCTCCTATCTTCTTATTCTGGTGCCTTCCCCCTTCCTTCTCAATCCTGAAGAAGTGTCTCAGTCTGAAATGTATTCATTTTCATAGATACTGCCTAACCTGCTGAGTTCCTCCAGCATTTTGTGGGTGTTGCTTTAAGTAAAGACATTAAATCAAAACATTACTTTAAGAAGTTACTTTGCCTCGAAATCTGAATTCCCACAATTATTATTGAACTCAGTGAGCTGTGTTCCGGGTGCAATATTGTGTAGGATCTGAATGGTATAGAGCTGTCCAATCTCAGCAAGACTGGGTGCATTGTCAGACCCCATGACACACTGACAATTTCACCTTCTAAATCAGTCACTATGTCTTAGACTTCCATATTTGACAGTGCATGTGTGGAAAACAAGGAATTAATGCCATTAAGCACATAACGATCATTTGAAACTACCTGCAATTGCCGATGCCTTAAATTTGGAAATGTATAATTTTCTTTTTGACATATTGTAGAACTACCATTTGACTATTTCAAAAGGGAGAGGAGACGGTCAAAATGATGAAAGACTGGTGAGTAATTAAGCTTATTTCACATCAGCCTCTCTGCTTTTCATCACATTGAGAATGCAGAAGTAACTTCACAGGAAAAGCTTGACATTGTGATGAATTTAGGCAGAGATCATTAATTATTCTCCTTTATGTTAAATTTCACTTTGATAATGAAATGAAACTAAAGGGTCAAATAGGAGCAAATCTTGCAAAGTTGCAGTTGGAAAGCTGCCATCTCCCCCTCTATTTGCCTAACAATCTTTACACAGATGTAAACAGTCCACTGAAGTATTCCTGGCAGCCTACAGTGAGGTGCTGCATACAAATGCCTAGTCCTATATTTATCCTTTGCCCAGAAATGGTCTGGCTGTCAGCTACATCCTTCAGTTAACATTCAACATTAATTTCTTATTAAGAAGGAATGTCTTCTTCGCCAAGAAGGGAAAAAAATGATATAAAGTGCTTACACGTAATCTGAAACTCATTCCTTAGATTAGAAATAATTTGAATATAATTCAGTCAAAGTCCCGTATACTTTGTTGTTCTCATTTCCTGAAGCCACATGAGAAATCCCAGCTGATAGGATGACCCAGTAACTTGTTTCGAACTTCCTGCCAAGGCTGCTATTTAAGGCACTTCCAGAAAATACACGTGACTGCAGGCTTGGCCTTTGATTTTTCTCCCCCCTCCCCACTTTTCCAAAGACTTTTTAAAGTCATTACAACGTGAGACAAAGCGCCATCCAAAGAAGAGGGGTCTCTCCTTAAAGGAAGGTTCTCCCCTACCGTCTTTGCTAGTTCAAGACCACAGCACATAAATGAACCATCTTAGAGTGCCACCACCACTGCCTGTCAACAGTCACTGCCAAATACATTCTCCACAGTTGGCTTCAGGTCACCAGTGCTACTTCCTTTGATTTATTTTTGCAAGCCTGCCTTTGTTTTTTTTTCTACAG
The DNA here is from genome assembly GCF_963921235.1 of Mobula hypostoma. Lineage (NCBI taxonomy): Eukaryota > Metazoa > Chordata > Chondrichthyes > Myliobatiformes > Myliobatidae > Mobula > Mobula hypostoma. Next base: position 16,694,828 of record NC_086105.1, on the reverse strand, counting down.
TCCCTTGTTACTTTTGTGATGTATTCCCTCGATACAGATCATGTGACAAGGGGCAGCAAAGGCAGCAATTTATTAGGCAACTGCAAAGCACAGCAAATAGTTTTAAATCTCTTTGAGATCTCATGACAAACACTATATAAGCCAGAGAGTGGTGAATCCGTGGAATTTGTTGCCACAAGCAGATGTGGAGGCCAAGTTATTAGGTATATTTAAGGCAGAGGTTGATAGATTCTTGATTAGTCAGGTCATGAAGGGTTATGGGAAGAAGGCGGGAGACTGGGGCTTAGAGGAAACTGGATCAGCCATGATCAAATGGTGGAGAACATTAATGAGCCAAATGGCCTAAATCTGCTCCTATATCTATGGTCTTACAGTCTTATGAGTACAAGTTGTGCTTTTTATCTTTTCTCATTACTGCTACCTCCAGCTGCAATCACGGAACAATCGTGTGAGATAAAATAAAAGGATTTTCCATTTGATCCTCCATGTCACTAACAGTTTCCTTGATGCAGTGCAGAAGGGAAGACTAATACCGGAAAATTTGGGATGAAGTCCCCTAAAATAGAACTGATGGCTTTTAAACCTACTGACCGCAGGGAAAAGAATTGTTTTGATGTATTGGTGCAGGAGCTGTTTGTAGCAGTGTTAACTGGTTTGCAGCATCGTGCCGGGGCAAATGGAAAGTTCACTCCAGGACAGCTGATGGTAATATTTCAATCATCTTTACTTTGATGCAGACATTTGTCATTTGCCAGAGGTCATTTTACATTGGGTCCTACTTTTCTCCGAATACAGAAGAACTGGATACTTGGCTGCACAAATTACAACTGACACCCAATGTTAGCCCAACAGAAATAAACTAAAGCTCAAAACGTTAAGAATTGAATTAAATGCTTGAGCGTTTCTATTCAGCCCTGTTTAGCAATTGGTACTAATTCCATCATGGTTGCCAAAGCGGACAAAAGCCTTAACTTCTAAATTTATCTCACAGTCATAGCAAATTACACCACCAGTGACCTGGTTCAATTGCCCCGAGCCGCCAGCAAGGCGTTTGTATGTTCCCCCTATGACTGCGTGGGTTTCTTCAGGTGCTCCGGTTACTTCCTGCGTTCCAAAGATGTTGGTCACATGAGTGTAATTAAACAGCGCAGGCTTGTTGGGTTGGGAAGACCTGTTATCCTGCTTTATCTCTAAATAAATAAAACATTTAAATTAGCAATTACTTCTAACGTTATGGAGACAGACTTCCTTTCATTACAGCCTCCTTACGCCTCCTCCCCTTTCATTGCACATTAACCTGACAAACTCAAAACTCCATTAGTCTCTTCTAGGGCGGCACAATAGTGTAGTTGTTAGCACAACACTTTACACTACTGGCAACCCAGGTACAATTCCCACTGCTATCTGCAAATAGCTCTCCCCATGACCACGTGGGTTGCCTCCGGGTGCTCTGGTTTCCTCCCAAATATGTACCAGTTGGTAGCTTAATTGGTCATTGCAATTTGCTCTGTGAGTAGGCTCGCGGTAAATTGGGGGTTGCTGGGCAGTGCAGCTTGAAGGAGGGGCAGGAAGGACCTATTCTGCACTGTATCGTGATAGATAAATAAATAAATAAATGATCCTTACTACTATCCCAGGCAAGTCCTCACTTTAAAGAACTTGTATGCAAATTGTGTTGCCTGATTTAAATCCTATATTCCTTATATTCCATCTGGGTAGCCTCCAACCTGATGGCATGAACACTGACTTCTCCAACTTCCGTTAATGCCCCACCTCCCCCTCGTACCCCATCCTTTATTTATATATTCTTTCTCTCTCTCTCCTTTTTCTCCCTCTGTCCCTCTCACTACACTCCTTGCCCATCCTCTGGGCTTCCCCCCTCCCCCCTTCTTTCTCCCTGGGCCTCCTGTCCCATGATCCTCTCATATCCCTTTTGCCAATCACCTTTCCAGCTCTTGGCTCCATCCCTCCCCCTCCTGTCTTCTCCTATCATTTTGGATCTCCCCCTCCCCATCCAACTTTCAAATCTCTTACTAGCTCTTCTTTCAGTTAGTCCTGACGAAGGGTCTCGGCCTGAAACGTCAACTGTACCTCTTCCTAAAGATGCTGCCTGGCCTGCTGCGTTCGCCAGCAACTTTTATGTGTGTTGCCTGATTTAAATGCTCTCTTTCCAAAGTGAGCAAGAATGAGCAAGGCTGTGGTGTGTGCCCTAATACATACAGTAGATTCGGGATTATTGTGGCAGAGCAGCTAAATTAGTAGGTTGGCATCCAGCTATTTGAGCTATTATTTCAGGTGTGGGTTTGAACTCTATAATAGCAAATGGAGAATTTGAATTTAATTCATATAATTAAATGAAACTGAAATAATTTCAGCAATGTTAACAATGAAACCTCCACATTGATTTTTTAAAAAATCTGGCTCACATCTTGTGAACAAATACAGTGGATTCTGGTTAATTGAGCCATTGGTTAATCAGGGCAGCTGCTTATTTGAGACAACTATTAAAGAACAAAAACTAAACAAGAAAATAGCTGGATTTCCCTTTGATTAATTAACGTGCACTTGGTGGCCATTATTCACTACACCATGCAAGAAGCGAACAGTTTTTAAAAAGCATCAGTTGTGTGTTTGCGTTCAAAAGGCAGTGATTTTTGTCACTGACAGTTGATTAGAAATAAGCTGTAAGACAATTCAGAACTGCTTTGCTCACTGTGGATTCAAACACTCAGTCCTGGAGATACCAAAAATGGCCAGGAGTGAAAACGAAACAATTTCATGACTTCAAGAAGTTAGAAACGATGCAGAACTTGAAGGAATCGATAATCATCCTGAATATTCCAGTGAAAAAGAAGATTTGGATGAGGCAATGAATGAAAGCATTGAATGAAGGCAGTCCATTACCTGCACTGGGGGTCTGCACTAATTTTGTTCATTTACAGTCATCCTCAGGGGTAGAGAGGAGCTGCTCCTGGCATCTTCTGTGTGTGTTGGCGTCCCGAACAGTGCTTAGGAAGCTGCTCAATCTGCTAATCTATCCTAGGCCACCAGACAAAGCTTCAAGCCAACACTTTGATATTGACCATGCCTAGATCATCGGCACGAAGCTCCGCCAACACTTCAGCTCTCAGCTTGGATACTACAACTCTCAATCTCCACATGAGGCAACCCGTATCAAAGGGAAGTTCATCCCGGAGCTAGTAAAAAAAGGGGAAACTGGAACTTCTGCTGCACATTCGAGCCATTTTGGGTGTCCATGTAGACTGGAGACAGTGTGGGGTCTTTTCTGGGTTCCCTTTGGATCATCTCTGCCATAATATGGAGACTTTTGATGGATTAGGGAGACCATGTCAAGACAAATGTCCTCTTTTGAAATTTTTTCAGGTATTTCCGTTCCTAAGGGTAAATGGGGCAATCTATCAGCATTTCCATAATTAGTTGTCCTCTTGAATTCGATGTTGCAATTGTGATCTCCAAGGGACGAAGCCCACCTCTGCAGTAGTATTGAAGGGAGTTTGCAGTTTAAAGGGTGCAGCATGGACTAGACGGGCCTGAAGAGCCTGATTCTGTGCTGTACTTTCCTATCACTCTACATGCAACATGCTATTGAAAATGGACACTAATGATTAATGGGCAGAAATGAGGGTAAACTCTCACGCATACAAGTACTGCTTGAAATGTTTCACAGCCCAAACCAGACTCAAAGCCTCTCTGTCAATCTGTGCACAATTCTTCTCATCAACAGTAGGGGACTGTGCTGCAAAGGCCATGGGGCGTTCACTTCCATCACTCATTACATGTGGCATATATGTACCTATGCCAGAAGCTGAAGCATCACAGGTAAGCTTTACTGGACGACGTGGATCATGACGTGGGAGTACAGTGTCTGCTGTTACCATTTCCTTTGCCTGTTGGAAAGCCATCTCACTCTGCTTTGTCCATTGCCATTTCTTCCCGATCTGTAGCAATGAGTTCGCAGAGTGGAGCACAGTAGCTAGGCTCGGTAGGAACTTGTTGTAGTAATCGACAAAACCTAAAAAGGACTGCAACTATGAAATGTCCTTTGGCCTTGGGACATCCACCACTGCATGAACTTTCCCAGCGTACTTGTATAATGCTTGTGCATCAATGGTGTGATCACAGTAAGTGATACTTGGTTTAAAGGATTCATCCTTGTTGTGTTGCGCTATGAGCCCACAATCTTCTAATTTTTATAACAATGTCTTGAGATTTTGGAGATGTTCCTTGTCATCTTTACCAGTAATAATGATGTCATCCAGGTAACACTGAGCGCCTGGGCAACATTGCAGCACCTGGTCCATAGGTTTCTGCCACTGTGCAGGTGCAGATACTGCTCCAAAAATAAGCCTGTTGTAGAGACAGAACCCTTTGTTAGTGTTTATGGTGAGAAACACTTTGGACTCTTCTTCCATTTCCATCCGTAGGTAGGCCTCAACTAAGTACATGTTGCTGAAGTGTTTTCCTTCAAAAAGGTTTTCAAAGATATCCTTTATCCTGGGCAGAGGATATTGATTTACTTTCAGTGCTGGGTTAATGGTAATCTTAAAATCACCACAGATCCTGACAGACTCATTCTTCTTAGCTACAGGCACCACTGGCATTGACCATGGACTTCACTCAAACTTGGAATTCTTTCAGCCTCTACTAGCCCACTGTCACAGATGGTATAAGGAACCAGATGGGCTTTGCAAAACTTAGGTGTTGCATTTTTATTTAACACTGTTTTACTCTTGATATGTTTGGGTTTTCCATTGCAATCCTTGAACACTGCTGTGACTTCATCCAGTACCTTTCTTAAACAACAGGAATTCTGCAGATGCTGGAAATTCAAGCAACATTTTTCTTATTTTGCTTTCACTTGACTCTCTTGCAGGGTATATTGTATGCAAATGGACCGATGTCCAATCAGATTGTAGTCTGAGCCAATAATGATCCTACAATGCTGACCCTTCAGTTTTTACCACATACAAGACCAATTCGACTTGTTGGTTGCTGTATTTCGCTGTTACGAATGTCATTCCACAAGAATTATCTTTTCTCCAGTATAAGCTCTTAATTCGATAACGGCCGTCTTCAGTTCAGTATCCTTGAAATGTCATTCAAACTTAACTGAAACAGCCGCACAGTGTCCATTCCATTTCAGTTAATTTGCTGTTTACATCTGGTGTAAGCCATATTGCTTGTCTATTGTTAGTTTTCACATAATTAATCTCAAGGCTACCCAGTCCTGTGTCACTCTCATCATTATGAGATTTATCATCAACAGCATGCAGAATGGTGCTCTTTTTGAAACTGCATCTTGGATTTCCAGCTTTTTCTCTTCCCTATGAAGTCAATTTATTTTTGTCTGCCCGACATGGTCTTTGTATGTGTCCTACTTTATTGCACTTTTTGCAAATTTCACCTTTAAATTCTGTATTTGGCCTGATTTTTTTGAGCCTCTGCCACTATGGTAACAAAGTTTGTTCAGACAGACCAGTTTCTGCTTAGACATTGCAATTCTCTTCACACTCCCTTTTATTCCTGACTGCAACTCAATTGCATCTCTGTCTCTTGTTTCTACTGTTACAGCAATTTCAACTGCTCTTTTAAATGTGAATTGTGTTTCAATTAGGAGCCACTTTGAAATGCTTCCACAAACTAAACAATCTCTCAGTGCATCATTAAGCCCATCACTGAGCTAGTAATGCTCAGACAAAGTCTTTCATTCAGCCATGTACACTTAAACGGACTGACCTTCTTTTTGACTCCACTTATGAAATCTACATTGTTCGATAATCAACAATTGTTTCAGTTCAAAATGTTCCTGTATTACTTTCATGATACCAGAAAAACTCTTTTTGGCTGATTTGGGTGGAACAATTAAACTTCTAAGCAAATTGTATGCTTTTCCAGCCAATGCACTCAGAAAAACTGGCACTTTCTTTTCATTGGCTATTTCATTGCTTCAAAGTACTGCTCAATTCACTCAGTGTACAGTATCCAGTTATCTTTTGTGCAATTAAAAACATCCATCTTTCCGATGTTGCCAGCCATTTCTGCTCTCTTTATTAATTTATGATTGTTATCACCCAGTACTCACTGTTTATGAACCTGTGAATTCATCCTTTTTTATGCCTTTTTTAAAACTCAACCATTTTTCTCTTTCTTTTACAAAGAAACAAACATGATGCATTTTTTTAAACTCAAATGTCTTGCTCCACTTCAACAGGTAGGTATTCATCTCGGGTTTGTTTAAAACTTCCTAGTCACTATTGTTATGTTCTATAACTCCAAAACAGAAAACTAATCGAAAGAAAAAACACAGAGCTAGGAGATATGTGTCTACTTCATTTTCACTTTAGTGAGGCGTGCACTAATGACATGGTGGCATAATGATGTATACCATTCACGTACTTTTACATAAAACCCATAATGAATTATGTAAGCAACAAAAAATGTTTAATCAGACAATATATTTACAATCTTACTCAAATATTACTGAAATATTAAATACACAACAATAGTTACTTCCTGTATACTCTGTCTAGCCTCGCTTAATATTATATAGTTCAGTCAAACTCCCCTCATTTTCCTTTGTTTCATAAAAAGCTAGCTGGTCAAATTTTTCTTCATAGCTGCAATTTGCCAATCTTGGCAATAACCTCTGAGCTCTTTCTTTCGCATATTCAGCATGGGTCACAATTTATCTACAATTTAGTACCCAGAGCTGTATTCATTGCTCAGAACCAGTGTTGTATATTGTTCCAACATAATCTTCCTACTCCTATATCCAAAGTTTTGGCTAACAAAGGACAGTCATTGTTAAATACTCTACAGAGCTCTCCTGTTATCGCTAAGGCTCTGTGGATGTATTCTCTCAGCTCCTTTGTTGCTCTGCACTAATCAATATGTTTCCATTTGCTCTTTTGTTGCACTTCCCCAAGATGAGAAGAATGACCTAGAATTGTATATTGAGATACCACTTAATCTGAATCAAACCCTCTTACTTTATGAATTACACATCTGTGATTAACGGAAAGATTTCTAGCCTAGAAATTGCGCATGCATCTTCCTTGTCGTGCAGATATTCAATGTCACCATCAATTATGGGTCTGTGCAGTAAAATTTAATCACTGTACGCTCATTAGATAATTTTCTTTATGTTCACTGGAGCATACAAATAAAAAATATAGTAAATCTTGATTCTGGTGGGGTGGGGAGGGGGGCAAGGAACAGAGATCAAGAAGGAACTTGCTGTGTTTGACATTGAGGGATGGTGCAGGGCACGCCAAGATGCCAGTATGCAGGGTATTCAACTGATCTTCATTGAAAAACCCAGCTTGTACAGTATGTGACTTCCTCCCACATGGGAGTGGTAACTGAGTGGCAAAGGAATACCATTTCTAACTACCACTACTAACTACCACTGCAGAACTCAGTTGGGGCTTAGGAGGAGGATGTAACCAGGGATTGAGCTGTCTGGAAATTGATGACTGAGTTAGTGGTTGTAAAATTATCTGCTAGGATTCATCTTACTAATTTTACATTAGGAAAGGACGCTATTCAATTCCCATAGTACTTGCAATCTTCTCTAAGGCTTATAAACTTTTACTAAGAGAAAATCATGCAGTATCACAGGAACACAAAGTGTAGAATTTAGTTAAGATCGGATGATTTATCTTTGAAAAATGACATAGAATTCTATGGTGTGTTCATCACAGAAAATGGCTTTGCGGCCCAATCAGTCCTTGTTGTCATTAATGTTCCATTCAAATGTCCTTCATCCTTCTTCTCCCTTACCTTCTATTCACTGTTCTTTAATATGGTTTTCTGGTCTCCCGTTAAATATATCTGTACTATTCACCACCCCGTTTTGACAGCAATTTCTGTATTCTCACCGTTCTCAGAAGAGTAAATCGTCTTCTAAATTCCAGTGATGATAATCTTATATTGTTGTCTTTTACTTTTCCTGTTTCACACAAGCGAAAAACTCTCCTCCACCAGTGCTGCACCAAAACCTTTTGTAATTTGGGTCATCTCTCAGTTTGATCTTTACAACGGAGGAGATAAGCAGCCTCCACATAATTTTCTCTCAGGTACTTCTTTGCATTCCCGACATTACTCCTACAATTTTTTTCACTTCTCCAGTAGCTCAATATATTTTTAATAATCGGGTGTGCAAATTATACGAGTGATCTAACCAAAATTTTAACCAACTTTATCAGAACCTTGCAAATCGATTCATTTAGAGGTAAACACCTTGGCTTGAATTCCTTAGAGCTTTATTAAACTTAATCTCAATTTGTACTTGGTACATCTGGAACCCTTTAATCCTCTCTGTTGTTCAGATTTCTGAGTAATATGCAACCTTTGTTTTCTGATTGTTAGGGAGCATTCTAGGGATTATAACCTAATAGTAAAATATTAGCTTCAGCAACCAATCTTTAGACCTGAATGTGGTAGATTAAGTTTAAAATTCAGCCCTGGAACTGTGAACAGCAGTTAACTGAAAAACCAGACAATTCTGATTAACATTCCTTTTGGGTGTCCGGAGTGTGGGTGCAAAGAAGGAGATGTGACAGTTATATGTAATTCAAAGGAAGCATTGTAGATACGTTGTAAATTTTGAATTGTCCTCTGATCTTTGGCATATAAAATGCCATCTAATATTGGATCAAATAGTCCTCTTCCTTTGAAAGAATCTGAATATGTTGCCTGCTGCTCATTGTTGTTGAATAAACTACTTCTGTATCCACCAGTCTCAGTCTCTCCTTTTGTTCACATTACAACACTATCATAATAAATTACTTCATGAGTAAATGTACTGAAATTCATTTATCAATCACACAACTGCCCTGCAGGTTTGGTACTAAGTTTTGTTCTTTGTCCAATACTCTTTATTTCTCATTATCCTTTCCTCTTTGTGGCCATCCATTTTTTTCTCACCTTGAACAGCTGTTCTTTAGCCTTATAACCAACTAACTATCCACAATTCTCCCTTATCACTTATCCCTTGTTCCATATGTTCTGGACATTTCCATTTGTCTATTTATAAATCCAAATATAATTGTTTAAACATTGAATTTCTCCTATACTTGCTGCATCAATCAACTGTTCTGTTGAGTTCTAATGCCTGTTGATGTCCCACACATTAAGATGGTGAGCATGATGACTAAAGGCAGCAGATGAGAAGGGGGAATAAATGTCATGCAAACACAACAATGTAACATGGAGTTTATGTGCCAGAAATTGGTCCAAAGGTTTGGTGCAGTCTAACTTCAGGCAAAACGGAATTTTGCACAATTTAATTTTTGGTCCAGTGTATCTACTAGATTAGCTTTGCCCATTCTCTCCTACCACATCAAAGACTTTTACCTCTTCTCACCTGCCTATTACTTCCCCCTGGGTCCCTTCCCTGTTCTCTCTTCTTCCATTCCTCACTCTGACCTCTCACCTCTTCTCCTCCTCACCTGCCTATCACCTTCCCCCCCGCCCTGTGCCCCTCCTTCTTTCCTTTCTCCTATGGTCCATTCTGCTCCCCTATCAGATTCTTTCTTCTTTTGCTCTTGACCTTTCCCACCCACCTGGCTTCACCTATCACCCTCAGCTAGCCTCCTTCCCCTCCCACCCTCCACCTTTTTTATTCTGGCACCGTCCCCCTTCCTTCTCAGTCCTGAAGAGAGATCTCAGCCTAAAACATTGAATGTTTATTGATTTCCATAGCTGTTGTCGGACCAGCTGAGTTCCTCCAGCATTTTGTATGTATTGTCAAAAAATGTAAACACTAATTTAAATTTTAATTCTGTTGAAATCTGTTCATCACTATTTTTTTTTTTGCTTTTTGGATATTCTATTTCCTCTTTGCTGAACAATGACACAATGTTTTCACTACTCGTGTTAAGTTGACAAAGCTTCCAAGCACAAGCTCTGTGAAATATAGTACGCTGAACATGTATTATCTGCCTCCTCGGATACATCTCTAACATTAGCATCAGTCACTCCTCCAGTATAACACTTCTCCTCTGATGAATTGTTATATAAATACAAAAAGCACAAATAAGCATAAATTCTGCAAAATTTGTTGAGAAAACAGGTCAATAAAGAACATTCCTCCACGAGACTGGCTGACCACTGTGGTCAATAAAAAGAGTCCAATTAAACAGAGCTACTCTGCCGACATTGTGCAACTCAAATAGGGGCCATAAAATGGATTGTATTAGCTTGGAGAGAAAAATAAATTAATCTACTCAATGATCAATGCATTGAATAGACCGCATATCATGGTCCATTTATCTTCATATATATACAAACATATATCTTCTTTAGAGTTTACAGCATGTCATCTTTTTCCAGTCATTCAAAAATGTAACAATTCAATTTCTTTTAGTTTTAATGCATTAGAATAATGAAGGAATTCAGCCAGGTGCACATGCAAAAGGGCTAAGTGGGAAAAGAACCAGAGAATATAAAGAATACTTATCTTTAGAACTGCTGAGTTGCAGTAGAGGCCATCACTTAATATAACTGAAGCACACAAAGCAAAGTCGGTCCGGTCCCTAACTGTAATCACAGTAGGTAAAGTGTCTTTCTGCAGGCCCAGTAGGATAAGATAATTCAAAATAACTTGGATTAACCAAAAGTAAACATATGTTGGCCAAAAATAGACACTGCTACCCAATCCAAGTCATCTCCTACACTTCGCACCATTATCCTATTTTCTCCTTTGCTCTATGAATCACATCACATCATGTTTTCCCTTATATACTCACCTCTTCAGATATTTCCCTTGACACTATCTAACCACGTCACGCTAAGTGTCATGTACTGTTGCTGAAAATATATCTGAAAATATCAGGCAACCCCCGAAAGGAGATTCATCCATTCTCCAATGCAGCTCAGTGACTGGGATTCACATAAATAGTAATTATATCTTTCATAATAATGAACTCTATTATTTTCTTCTCACTGCAGTCTATATTGTTTCTAAATCAATAACTGATTTGTATTATTTCAGCAAATCTGTTGCACAATTCACATCCTTACATATAGAACATAGAATAGTACAGCACAGTACAGGCCCTTTGGCCCACAATGTTGTGCCGACCCTCAAACCCTGCCTCCCATATAACCCCCCACCTTAAATTCTTCCATATACCTGTCTAGTAGTGTATCTGCCTCCACCACTAACTCAGGCAGTGCGTTCCACGCACCAACCACTCTCTGAGTAAAAAAACCTTCCTCTAATATCCCCCTTGAACTTCCCACCCCTTACCTTAAAGCCATGTCCTCTTGTATTGAACAGTGGTGCCCTGGGGAAGAGGCGCTGGCTATCCACTCTATCTATTCCTCTTATTATCTTGTACACCTCTATCATGTCTCCTCTCATCCTCCTTCTCTCCAAAGAGTAAAGCCCTAGCTCCCTTAATCTCTGATCATAATGCATACTCTCTAAACCAGGCAGCATCCTGGTAAATCTCCTCTGTACCCTTTCCAATGCTTCCACATCCTTCCTATAGTGAGGCGACCAGAACTGGACACAGTACTCCAAGTGTGGCCTAACCAGAGTTTTATAGAGCTGCATCATTACATCGCCACGCTTAAACTCTATCCCTCGACGTATGAAAGCTAACACCCCATAAGCTTTCTTAACTACCCTATCCACCTGTGAGGCAACTTTCAGGGACATGTGGACATGTACCCCCAGATCCCTCTGCTCCTCCACACTGCCAAGTATTCTGCCATTTACTTTGTACTCTGCTTTGGAGTTTACCTTCCAAAGTGTACCACCTCACACTTCTCTAGGTTGAACTCCATCTGCCACTTGTCAGCCCACTTCTGCATCCTATCAACGTCTCTCTGCAATCTTCGACAATCTTCTACACTATCTACAACACCACCAACCTTTGTGTCATCTGAAAACTTGCCAACCCACCCTTTTAACCCCACATCCAGGTCGTTAATAAAATTCACAAAAAGTAGAGATCCCAGAACAGATCCTTGTGGGACACCACTAGTCACAACCCTCCAATCTGAATGTACTCCCTCCACCACAACCCTCTGCCTTCTGCAGGCAAGCCAATTCTGAATCCACCTGGCCAAACTCCCCTGGATCCCATGCCTTCTGACTTTTTGAATAAGCCTTCCTTGTGGAACCTTGTCAAATGCCTTACTAAAATCCATATAGATCACATCCACTGCACTACCCTCACCTATATGCCTGGTCACCTCCTCAATGAACTCTATCAGGCTTGTTAGACACGGTCTGCCCTTCACAAAGCCATGCTGACTGTCCCTGATCAGACCATGATTCTCTAATGCCCAGAGATCCTATCTCTAAGAATCTTTTCCAACAGCTTTTCCATCATAGACGTAAGGCTCACTGGTCTATAATTACCTGGACTATCCTTACTACTTTTTTTGAACAAGGATTCAACATTCGCCTCCCTCCAATCCTCTGGTACCATTTCCGTGGACGACGAAGACATAAAGATCCTAGCCAGAGGCTCAGCAATCTCTTCTCTCGCCTCGTGGAGCAGCCTGGGGAATATTCCGTCAGGCCCCGGGGACTTACCCATCCTAATGTATTTTAACAACTCCAACACCCCCTCTCCCTTAATATCACCATGCTCCAGAACATCAACCTCACTCATATTGTCCTCACCATCATCAAGTTCCCTCTCATTGGTGAATACCGAAGAGAAGTATTCATTGAGGACCTCGCTCACTTCCACAGCCTCCAGGCACATCTTCCCACCTTTACCTCTAATCGGTCCTACCTTCACTCCTGTCATCCTTTTTTTTCTTCACATAATTGAAGAATGCCTTGGGGTCTTGCTCTTCTCAGCCCCTTCTTAAGCTCTTTTCTTGCTTCCCTATGTTCCTCAATAGACCCATCTGATCCTTGCTTCCTAAACCTCATGTATGCTGCCTTCTTCCACCTGACTAGATTTTCCACCTCACTTGTCACCCATGGTTCCTTCACCCTACCATTCTTTATCTTCCTCACCGGGGCAAATTTATCCCTAACATCCTGCGAGAGATCTCTAAAGATCGACCACATGTCCATTGTACATTTCCCTGCAAAAACATCATCCCAATTCACACCCGCAAGTTCTAGCCTTATAGCCTCATAATTTGCCCTTCCCCAATTAAAAATTTTCCTGTCCTCTCTGATTCTATCCTTTTCCATGATAATGCTAAGATAATCTGTTAGAACTCAAAGTGCAGAAAGCTGTGGTAAATGCTGAATTTTATGTTGTTTGGTGAAACGTTTACCTCAACAAGCATATCTCAACTATTCTTTGGTTAATTATATTTATTAACTAATTGTTTTTCATATGACTTTATTTTCAGGCACACAGCCAAATTTCAGGTTCAGTTCAGTTCTGCAATGGTCTTTTTAGTTAATGTTACTTTTTCAGCTCATACTGTTATATGAATATTTTATTCTATTCAGTTTGGGGCAAAAATGAAATGGCTATACTATGGTACTTTTACAGACAATTGTGCGGAAAACACAATGAATTCAGAATTTCCACTGTAGCAACATCCTTCTCTAATATTTATTGAGATATAATGCAGAATAGGCCCTTCTGGCCCTTCAAGTTGTGCCACCCTGCAATCCCTTGATTTAATCCTAGCCTAATCATGGGACAATTTACAATGACCAAATAAACTACCAACTGGTATGTCTTTGGACTGTGGGAGGAAACCAGAGCACCCAGAGGAATCCCACACAGTCATGGGGAAAACGTACAACCTCCTTACAGGGGCGGCAGGAATTGAACCTGGGTCACCTGCACTGTAAAGCATTGCGCTAACTACTACACTACATGCCACCCTTTAAATATTGAATAATGAATATTATTGAATATTGTTTTATTCATTTGCAGAATACAGGCTTTGCTCACACATCTATGCCCATCCCTAACTGTAAGGCTGCATGTAAAGTCAAAACTCTTCTGAGAAAGAAGAGAGATAACAGGTAAATTCTGCCATCACTTCTTCCTGGTTACCCCATCAGTGTAAATGAACAAGATCGAATTAAAGCAAATTATTAATCTATAATTCTCCTCCATTTCTCTCATAAAAGTTATCCAACTTTATTGGGAAAAATTATATAGTTTCTTCAATAACATCTATTCACAGGATGGAAGTAAGCCGCAGAGAGTTGTAAGATTGGTCAGCTCCAACATGAGCACTAGCTCCTGTCATATCCAGTACATCTTCAAGGAGCAGTGCCTCAAAAAGGCAGCATCTATCATTAAGGATCCTTATCACCCAGGTCATGCCCTCTTCTCACCGTTACCATCATGTAGGAGGTACAGAAGCCTGAAGGCGCACACTCAGTGATTCAAGAACAGCTTCTTCCCCTCTGCCATCTGATTTCTGAATGGACTTTGAACCCATGAACACTACCTCATTACTTTTTTTAATTAATATTTTTGCATTACTTATTTAACTATTATATATAAACTATTTAATCTAACTAGTGTATATATTTACTGTAATTCACAACTCTTTTCTTTGATTATGTACTGCATCGTATTGCTACCACAAAGTTAACAAATTTCACGATGTATGCCAGTGATATTAAACCTGATTCAGATTCTGATTCTGATTCCTGGCTCTTTAAAGGAGCTCTTTTCTGAGTAAGTTCACTTTGCTTACTGTACTACTTCTTACAGAATAGAAGGAGGCCACTGGATCTTGTACCAGCTTCCAAAAGACCAATCCTGTCAGCTCCATTTACCTGTGTCAGTTCCCTGTAGCCCTGCAACCCATCTCTGCCACATATCCATTTACTTCTTTCGGCGCTTACTTACATGAAGGTGTGACTTACAGTGGCTAATTAAATGACCAGCACATCCTTGGGTATGGGATGAAGCCAGAGAAGCTGACAGAAACTCACACCATCACGAAAGAGAACATGGAAACTCCTGGAGGTCAGGATGCCTATCCAATGCAACTGACTGTTTGCCATCAGCCCATAAATGTACAAGGGTGCCATTAACTCATTGGCTGTCTCAATTACAGTGGCTATTTTGAAGACAAGCTCATGATAATTGTGGACAAATGCTTACATCAAAATCCGCTTCGCAAATGCAGATTTCATCAATGTTTCTGAATGCTCAGTTCGGCTCATTCCAACAGACTGCTCCACGTAGAGCTCAGCTTTAAATTCCATGGCCAATTGATCATCAAAAATGCCTACTTTCAATTCTCAAATGTTGCTCTTCTCCATCCTTTCTGCTTCTGCAGAAACTCTACATCATTGCCCTCTCAGAATATTTTTGTTTACAAATGAGACCTTACCAGCTCTCTGGTGCCTACATTATAAAGTTCAAAGTATTCACAAAGTTGTCATCTCCATTCTACCCTATATGTATCCTGCTCACTTATCTTTCAGAACTCTATTTCCTAGCAATCCATAAGACCAGAAGATACAGGAGCAGAATTCGGCCATTTGGCCCATCGAGTCTGCTCCACCCCTTCTGCATGGCTGATCCAATTCCCTCTCAGCCCCCAATCTCCTGCTGTCTCCCCGTATCACTTCATGCTCTTTCAAGAATCAAGAATCTTTCAACCTCCGCCTTAAATATACCAAATGACTTGGCCTCCACAGCTCCTCCTCCTATCCATTCTAAGTGGACCTCCCTCTATTCTGAGGCTGTGTCCTCTGGTCTTATATCCTCTCCACATCCACTTGATCAGGCCTTTCAACATTCAATAGGTTTCAAAGAGATCCCCCCTCATTCCCTTACAATGTCACCTTCAAAATACTGATCTTTACATTCCAAGACCATCCCAAGCTTTGCTCCACCTACCTCTCTAGCTCCCCTAATGCAGATCCCTTTCTGTATCTATCATTCTTCCAGGTTTTATTGTGACTCATTCGCAGATCTGAAGGTTGTAAATAAATCGTTCATTTATTGCTGACAGTCACAATTACAGACACTAGTGTGCGTTCTACATTTATTGAATTACTTTAATTTAAATTCCTCAGTTGCCCCAGAGTTTCAAAATAATGTATCTGGATCAATCTTTTGTACCCTTGCTTTATGCAACGTCTCTCATCTTTTTCTCAAGCTGTCCAAGGCATTGAACAGCTCAAGGCGAAGATGAGAGATTTCTCATAAAGCAAAGGTACAAAAGTGTAACATTTAACTCATGCAGGAGCATTCGAAGCTGGACTCTATGGGTTCTGAGGTATAAAGGTTCTTGATTAGTCAGGGCATCAAAGATTATGGGGAGAAGACAAGAGAATGGAGTTGAGAGGAAAATAAATCAGTCATGATCGAATGGCAGAGCAGACTCGATGGGCTGAATGGCCTCTTTCTACTCCTATGTCTTATAGTCTTATATGAGACTAATGTGGGATATGCACCTGGTGGGGCAGGACCATCAGGCCTTAGGTCGCACATCACCAGATTCAGGAACACTACAACCATCAGTCTCCTGAACCAATGTGGATAACTTCACTCACCACTACTCTGATCTGATTCTACAACTTACAGGCTCACTCTCCAGGACTCTTTACAACTCATGTTCACAGTATTATGTTCATTTGTTAAGCTTGTCTTCTTTTATACATTGGCTGTTTGCCAGCCTTTGTTTATTCAAAGATTCAAACTACATTTATTATTACAGTATGTACAGTACACAGAACACAACTCTGAGGTTCATCCCCTCACAGGCAGCATTTCCTTTTCTCCTGTAAATGCCTTCAAGAAAATTAATCTCGAGGTGGTACATGGTAATGCATATGTACTTTGACAATAAATGTACTTAGAACTTCGACAGTGCCGGTGAGTAGTTAGTTTGAGAGCTATCCGAATCACAGTCAGGTTTAATATCACCGGCATAAGTCATGGAATTTGTTGTCCTTGTGGCAGCAGCACAATGTGATACATAATAATAGACAAAAGGAATTTCTGTGTATACATATATTGAATAGTTAAATTAAACAATTTTTTAAAAAGTAGTGAGGTTCTGTCATGGGTTCAATGTCCATTCAGAAATTGGATGGCAGAGGAGAAGAAGCTGTTCCTGAATTGTTGAGTGTGTGCCTTCAGGCTCCTGTACCTCCTCACTGATGGTAGCAATGAAAAGAGAGCATTTCCAGGGTGATGGAGTCCTTAATGATGGATGATGCCTTTTTCGAGGCATTGTTCCTTAAAGGTGTCCTGGATATGACAGAGGCTAGTGCTCATGATGGAAATGAGAGAGTTCACAACTTTCTGCAACTTCTTTCAGTCCTATACAGTAGCATCCCACCCCTCCCCACCCCAACCCCATGCCAGATGCTGATACAGCCAATTAGAATGCTCTCCTCGGTACATCTGTAAAGATTTGCGAGTGTCTTTGGTGACATACCAAATCTCCTCAAGCTCCTGATGAAATATAGCTGCCGTGATGTCTTCTTTATAGTGCACTTCTGATTTAGAGGCCTAATGTTGAGCATGCAAAGAATGCAACCTGCCCAGTAAACTTCAAACATGCTTTTCTCAGCAGGTTAAAGGCTTGTATATATGAGATACAGTTTGGTGATGGTGAACTTCATCACTGATGTCTGCTTTCCTTAAAATACATTTCCCAACACAGGAAGCCTGTTTTCCAGAGTTGTGCTGTATCCTTTATTGCTGGAGGCAGGGTGTGCAGTGGGAGCGGGTGTCCTTTTGCAGTTGTTAAATGTAAGGTTCTTTTTCTCACTGCTGCATTTCAATGACAGAAGTTGGTTCTGGAGTTCAGGCAACTTAGTTTGAACAGTCCCCCATTTTTTTCTATGGATTAGCCTCACTTCAACAGGAAGCTTGTTGGCGTTGGGGTTCACCATCGTGGTGAGAAAGATTGAGAAAAGGATTGTGATGATGATGTGACCTTGCTTGACACCAGTGTGCACCGAGTTCGGGTCTGTTGTGGACACATTAGCTCTGATCATGCCATCAAAGGGTAAAATTAAGACACAGGCAAATTTCTATAGGCATACATATTTAAGAAGGATGTTCCACAGTCATTCTTGACTAACCTATCCTGAGAGACACCAGCCATATTGACCCTGTCAGGGAGAAAGCTGTATATAAGGCTGGTCTCCCACTTGTCCGAACCAATGTCTATAATTACAGATTCTCCCCAAGTCCGTGTTCTGTCACTCCTTGTCTCATTACATACAAATGACTACTCCACAGACAAATCCATTAGGATCCTACAGTTCGCAGATGACACAACTACAGTAACTCGGAGCTTAAAGCTATCAAGACAGTGGCTGTCAGCTACCTCCATTAAAAGACCTGTTCATTGTCAGAACAAAGAAAATAGATGAAAAGAATTCTGCTGATTCCATCCACCCTAGCATTCACCTATTCACCAAATTGCCATCAGGGAGTTGCAACAAACACATCACCACCTGCACTACACATCTTCTCTGAAGTTTCTCTCCAGTAGCTATCCAGCTCCTCAACAAAACTCATTCAAGTGTAATACCCTCACTGTCCTTGCACAACATCCATCAAATGGTAAACACAAAATACTCTGCAGATGCTGGGGTCAAAGCAACAGTCACAACACGCTGGAGGAACTCAGCAGGTCGGGCAGCATCCGTGGAAAAGATCGGTCGACGTTTCGGGCCGGAACCCTTCGTCAGGACTGAAGAGGGAAGGGGCAGAGGCCCTACAAAGAAGGTGGGGGGAGGGTGGGAAGGAGAAGGCTGGTAGGTGCCAGATGAAAAACCAGTAAGGGGAAAGATAAAGGGGTGGGGGAGGGGAAGCAGGGAGGGGATAGGCAGGAAAGGTGAAGAAGGAATAGGGGAAAACATAATGGGTAGTAGAAGGAGGCAGAACCATGAGGGAGATAGTAGGCAGCTGGAGGTGGGGGCAGAGTGAAACTGGGATAGGGGAAGGGAGGGGGAGGGAATTACTGGAAGTTGGAGAATTCTATGTTCATACCAAGGGGCTGGAGACTACCCACACGGTATATGAGTTGTTGCTCCTCCAACCTGAGTTTGGCCTCATCATGGCAGTAGAGGAGGCCACGTATGGACATATCTGAATGGGAATGGGGAGTAGAGTTGAAGTGGGTGGCAACCGGAAGATCGTGTCTGTTGCAGCGGCTGGAACAGAGGTGCTCGACGAAGCGGTCCCCCAATCTGCGTCAGGTTTCACCGATGTAGAGGAAGCCACACCGGGAGCACCGAATGCAATAGATGACCCCAATAGACTCACAAGTGAAGCGTGGCCTCACCTGGAAGGACTGTTTGGGGCCCCGAATGGTGGCAAGAGAGGAGGTGTAGGGACAGGTGTAGCACTTACACTTACAGGGATAAGTGCCGGTTGGGAGATCCGTGGGGTAGGACGTGTGGAAGATGGCGGCAGAGACACGTTCCCAGGAAGGAGACGTAGCTGTGGTAGCGGGTCTGGGTGAGGATCTGGTTGAAGAGTCAGAGAGAGGATCCATCAAATGGTCTTTCTTGTCTTCCTTGTTCAGTTGATAATCACTGAGTCTGCTCATATGCTTACATTTAAGTTTGATTATTGATGTTTGCATTTGTGACCATTCTGCAAATGGTTGATTGCACATGACTGTTTGCAAATTGTCCAGTAAACTGTTAGATCCTATTGTGTTGTCCATTATGGTATTGTCCTGTGCAGTTTGCTTAGCACTGAACCACAATCAATTCTGGTATGTTTCACAATTTGGCAATAAAGTGATTCTGATTCTAAACATCAGTTATCGCCCTTCAACCATTGGGCTCCTCAACCAGCATGGATAACTTCAATCACAACTCTAAACTGACTCCTCAACCTATGAACTCAATTTAAAGAACTCTACAATCCATGCTCTCAATTTTATTTATTCTTATAATACTTAGTTTTTCTGTTTGTATTTGCACCATTTGTGGTCATTTGCACACTAGTTGTTTGTCCATCTTTGTTCGTTATTTAGTTTTTTATCATTGATTCTATTGTGCTTCTTTGCATCTGTTGTGAATGCCCACAAGAAAATGATTCTCAGGGTAGTTACATGGTGACATATATGTACTTTGAAAATAATTTTACTTTGAATAGAGAGGCCAATCTCAGAATAAATCAGCAGATAAGGCTGGAGGTTTCAAAGGCTCTCTATCTGATTCCACATAGACTTTGAAACAAAACAGATGAGTCAAGAGCACAAAAAGAAATAAATCCTTGATCTAATAACTAGTAAAGAGACACATAGCTGCAGAATGACTTACAATGCGACTTGAATATTGAAGGCTTCTTGACATTTAGGAAGGGCCTGCAGCTAAGAGGTGGAAGGATGGTTCTGTTAATTAATTCTATCCTTAGTGCTAAGGAGAAATAATCTTAAATCAGGAAACTAAGAACTAAGATTTGAACGGAGATGAAAAGTATCAAAGGCAAGTCACTCAGGGAGTAGTGAATAAATCTTATAACTGCATGGTATGTAGCACAGAGTATAAAGAAAGAAACAATGGGAGCTTTTCTGTAAGATACGGCAATAATCATGGGGAGCTGTTAATCTCCATGCGGATTGGAAAAATCAGATGGACAAAGGTAGCCTAGATATTGAGATAATAGAATGTTTTAGAGTCATAAGGTCATAGAGAAGACCCATCTAGTCCACGCCAAAACCATTTAATCTGTCTACTTCCATCGACCTGCACCAGAACCATAGCCCTCCATAACCCTACAATCCACGTACCTACTTTTGGAGGTAGTTTATTCCTTAGCAGGCTATATTAGGTCTAGTAACCTGCAATGAAACAGGATTAATTAATGATCTCGTCGATAGGTGGTAGCAATCATAATATGATTAAATTTCACATTCATCTTGAGAGAAAGAATAGGTCCAAGATTAGTATCTTAAACTTAATTAAGTGCAAATATAAGGTCATGAAATCAGAGCTAGCTAGTTACTTTAAGGGATCAGTCAGGTGAGATATAGCAGAAGATATTTAAGGAGATCCTTCAGAATGCACAGAATATATAAGTTCCATTCAAAAAGAAATATTCCAAGAAAAGTACCTGCCAGCCATGATATGTTTTAAAAAATACAAACTTGGGGAAAAATCATAATTATGCAAAAATATGCAACATGTCAGAAGACTAGAGATAGTGCAAAATAAAACAGCAATAAATGACAAAAAGAGTAGTAAGAAAGGAAAACCAGAGTTCAAGCTGAAAGCCGCCTCTCAGAGTGCATGAGAGGCAAAGTCTCTGAATGTTTTTAAGGCATGGCTTGATTATCAAGGGGATGAAAGAATGCAAGAACGAGGTTATCTACAATAATAAATGTCAGAACAGGCTTGCAGGGCTAAGTGACCTACACCTGCTCATTATCTTCCAATGCCTACACATATTGTACATATTTAATTTCTAGGCAGGTGATTTTGACAAAGTGGTTCTTTATTCTAAATTTAAAAATAAGATCAGATTATTTGATGGAAGTATACCCAGGGGGGTTCCAAGTATATTTCTCATGTGTGCTGTACTAACTGATCTCAATTACAGTAGAAGGGATTAAACCAGAGAATGAATATAGAGCTTCATTCAAGTTCCCACTGAGAAGGAAAAGGGAATCCTTGGCAATGTTCAAACTTCAAGTGCAATTGTAATCTCTTTGGGAAAGTTTGTATGCATAGACATAGACTAGAATAATCTCAAGGACAACTGTGTAGTTCCCCTTGGAAAAATAATGAAATACATTTATGTAATAACAGCGACCACACTTGAGAAAATGCTTATTTTGCAGGAGAATTCATTAGGCTTCTGTTATGTTTTGTACTTTCAAAACATTAAACTAATTCAAAGAAAGACATGGGAGTCTGAGGTGTGAGATTAACTTTGAGTTTACTTTAAGAGAGGTGCTCATGTATCACGTGGTGGCATGATGTAAGTAATTAACATAATTTTACATG
The DNA here is from genome assembly GCF_963921235.1 of Mobula hypostoma. Classification (NCBI taxonomy): domain Eukaryota; kingdom Metazoa; phylum Chordata; class Chondrichthyes; order Myliobatiformes; family Myliobatidae; genus Mobula; species Mobula hypostoma. Next base: position 16,672,909 of record NC_086105.1, on the reverse strand, counting down.
TAACCCATAATTTATTATTTAAACAAACAAGAATGCTTAATCAAACAACATATTTAAAATATTACTCAAATATTATTGAAATAATCAAATACAAAACAGCTGCTTCGAGATTGCACTATAAATTCACAATTACCTATTTCTACTTCAAGATTTGACATTCAAATGATGTGTCAAATTGATACTGTTCCTGAGAAACAAGTGCTGCAACTTCAACATCTTTATTATATAAAGGACAAAAAAGAGGAAAAAGTAACCGAAACAATTTCACAACTGATAAACATAAGTACTGTAACTGGTCTTCAATTGGATTTGCCTCTGTAGATGTCAGAACACTATTCAAAGTGTCCTTCTCAGAGGAGTTCCATTATTTTATATTCTTTAGGATAAGGTCGTAGGCTAGATCTGAAGATCAAATAAGCCAGTTCAGAGAGAAACCATTATGGATTTAATTGGTCAGATAATCATTCCCTCAGCCTTTACATGCATTGAAGGTCCAAATGCAATTGAGGATTTATTTTCGCTGTAATCAAAGTCCATGTTTACTTCAAAACTGAATGATCCACAATTTGCTATTGTTCTCAATTCCCTCATCTTGAAGCACACTCGTTAATTTTAAAACCAGATTTGAATATTTCATGTTGATATTTCAGCGTTATTTTTTGATTTGTTAATGTAGGTAATAATTTGTGTGAGCGTTTTAAGTTAAAGATATGTTTGTAGCATGTATCTAGTCACAGTTATAGGTGATAGAGTGAAATGATTATTTCAATAGTGGATCAAAGCGAATTTTTTTGTTAAACCAAGAGCCCAATTTAGGCACGACATATGCGGCATGAATATTTATTTATCCCGTACATGTTTTAAAATTGGTTTAGATTTGCTTGTTTTTCCTTCATTTTTATGTACTCTGTACATCCAGTAAACTTTATGTAGCACTGGAATATTACTAAATTGCAAATTATTTCATTCAACAGATCTTTAGAAATCTATAGTTCTAGAAAATCACATAGAACTCAAGAGAAAAAACAAATCTGTTTGGCGAAAAAGTAAATTCCGAATTTCAATTCAGATTAATAGCTTCAACATAAAACCATAAGCCATTGTAGTAGAATTAGGCCATTCAGCCCGTTGAGTCTGCTCCATCATTTGATCATGGCTTACCTCTTTCCCTCTCAGCCCCATTCTTCCACCTCCTCTCCGTAACATCAACTTCAATTTTATAAACATTTAGCTTAGAAAGTAATATTCCAGTATTTATAGCAACAATTATTGCAATCATTTTCAAGACAGAGCTATCATTCACTGTAAGAATCTATTGAGTCAAACTGCATTAGAGAGCGAGCATTGCTAGGATGACATAAATAAGCTAACAGCTGGGTGCTCTTAAACAGAGTCAATAGATGTCCAAACTAATCTATCCTTGGGTGTCTCTTGACCTGAATAGGCTATAAAAGTTGTGGTCTGCATTGTTCTTAACAATAACTATTTTATCAAGCAATACAAATGCTCAGTTGAGATTCACTGAAATTCTATGATGCAAGTTTAAGACTAAAAGGTAAATGTTTCCCAATATGCAATTCTGTATTAGAAACTGAAGCTTATGTTCAATAAAAGAATATTTCTTTAATGTCACATATTTAGAGTTTTCCTCAATTAATAAATTTAAACACAAAGTTCTTCACAATCAGATTCAGCTTCACAATCTGATTTTTCATAACTGTTAAATTTAGTAATACAAAATAATCATAAAAACATTGCATTTTCATTCCATGCAACTTAGGAAAATTGTTGGGACATTATTGAAAATGGGCTTTTGTGTTGTGATCATTAAATGATGCCTTGGGGAAGAATAGTTATCTAACATAAAAGCACCCTTTGTATTTCAAATCCGCTGTTTTTAGATATGGTAGCATTTCGTATAGAGGCTGCAAAGGGCAAAGACCATGCACAATTGACTGATTGCTTTAAAATACACTGTGCTCGCATCTGTTTTCAGAATTGAAGGTTTGCTATGTTTAGTCCCAGAATAGTGACAAGGTCTGTTTTACTGATAAACTAGGAATTCAGTAACGCTAAGTGTGTCTTACACCTTTTTGACACACTTCTGATCGTCCATAGGAATATACTTTGCTCTACAGATAACCGCACAACTGTTGTTTACAAAATATTTTCTGATTTACAATGAAAAGAATTTTAGTCATACTGGCAACAAGTGCACATGCTGAAATATTGTTCCAGCACAGCACACATGCCTTTACAAGAAGAGCCAGCTGCTTCATTTTCAGTCCAAGGTGCCTATGGGGCCCAGATGATGACCAATCACTATCTGATTAAACCCATTCAAGTGATTAGAGACTCAAATGACTGCAGATGCTGGAACCTGGAGCAATAAAATAAACTGCTAGAAGGGTTTACTGGGTCAAGCAGCTACGGAGGCAAAAAGTTAGATGAAGTTCTGGGTCATGTCCGATGCAAATTGTTACACTATTCTTTTGCCAAAATGTCAAACACCCTTTACCTCCACATATGTTGCTTGACCCACTGAGTTCTTCCAAAAGATTACTACTATTTGCTCCAGAATGTAATTTATTTTTGTGTCATTGTGTCAAGATGTCCCACAAGATTAATATCATCAATAAAACACAGGTTTACACATTTGGATTTGATCATTTCTATACTGGTTACAGGGAGCATAAACGGAAGTACAGATGGAGGGATTTGGCTCTGGTCAGGTAGGAACTGGAGCTGAGAGAAAAATGGATCAGACATAATGAAATAGTGGAGCAGACTCGATGGGCCAAATGGCCTAATTCTCAGAATCAGAATCAGGTTTATTATCACCGGCATTTGACGTGAAATTTGTTAATTTAGCAGCAGCAGTTCAATGCAATACATAATCTAGAAGAGAAAGTAAATATATAAATAAGTTTTAACAAATAATAATAATAAATAAGTAAATCAATTACAGTATACATTTATTGAATAGATTTAAAAAGTGCAAAAAACAGAAATACTGTATATTAAAAAAAGTAAGGTAGTGTCCAAGGGTTCAATGTCCATTTAGGAATCGGATGGCAGAGGGGAAGAAGCTATTCCTGAATCACTGAGTGTGTGCCTTCAGGCTTCTGTACCTCCTACCTGATGGTAACAGTGAGAAAAGGGCATGCCCTGGGTCCTGGAGGTCCTTAATAATGGACACTGCCTTTCTGAGACACCGCTGCCTGAAGATGGCCTGAGTACTTTGTAGGCTAGTGCCCAAGATGGAGCTGACTAGATTTATGACTCTTTGCAGCTTCTTTTGGTCCTGTGCAGTAGCCACCACCACCCCTCCCCACCCCCGTCATACCAGACAGTGATACAGCCTATCAGAATGCTCATCCGTAGAAGTTTTTGAGTGTATTTGTTGACTTGCCAAATCTCTTCAAACTCCTAATGAAGTATAGCCACTGTCTTGCCTTCTTTATAACTGCATCTGCACCTATACTGTATCTTATGGTCTTATGGATTCCCTATGCATTCTGCAAAGCTTAGTTCTTCTATTAGGTTTACAGCTTCATTAACAATCATAAGGTAAATCAATACCCATATGGTGTTTGATGAGAGAGCGTACTAATACATCCACTCATTTACAGTCACAATCAGAATCAGAATTAGAATCAGAATCAGGTTTAATATGGATGTGGGAGTAGAAGGGTGGGTTGGCAAGTTTGCAGACGACACAAAGTTTGGTGGTGTTGTAGATAGTTTAGAGGATTGTCGAAGATTGCAGAGAGACATTGATAGGATGCAGAAGTGGGCTGAGAAGTGGCAGATGGAGTTCAACCTAGAGAAGTGAGGTGGTACACTTTGGAAGGACAAACTCCAAGGCAGGGTACAAAGTAAATGGCAGGATACTTGGTAGTGTGGAGGAGCAGAGGGATCTCGGGGTACATGTCCACAGATCCCTGAAAGTTGCCTCACAGGTAGATAGGGTAGTTAAGAAAGCTTATGGGGTGTTAGCTTTCATAAGTCGAGGGATAGAGTTAAGAGTCGCAATGTAATGTTGTAGCTCTATAAAACTCTGGTTAGGCCACACTTGGAGTACTGCGTCCAGTTCTGGTCGCCTCACTATAGGAAGGATGTGGAAGCATTGAAAAGGGTATGGAGGAGATTAACCAGGATGCTGCCTGGTTTAGAGAGTATGCATTATGATCAGAGATTAAGGGAGCTAGGGCTTTACTCTTTGGAGAGAAGGAGGATGAGAGGAGACATGATAGAGGTGTACAAGATAATAAGAGGAATAGATAGAGTGGATAGCCAGCGCCTCTTCCCCAGGGCACCACTGCTCAATACAAGAGGACATGGCTTTAAGGTAAGGGGTGGGAAGTTCAAGGGGGATATTAGAGGAAGGTTTTTTTACTCAGAGAGTGGTTGGTGCATGGAACGCACTGCCTGAGTTAGTGGTGGAGGCAGATACACTACTAGACAGGTATATGGAAGAATTTAAGGTGGGGGGTTATATGGGAGGCAGGGTTTGAGGGTCGGCACAACATTGTGGGCCGAAGGGCCTGTAATGTGCTGTACTATTCTATGTTCTGTGTTCTATGTTCACCAGAATATATCATGAAATTTGACAAGCTGGTCCTGATTTGTTGATTGTGTGTCTTCAGGCTTCTGTACTTCCTCCCTAATAGTAGCAATAAGAACAAAGCGTGACCTGGGTGATGGGGGGGGGGGGTGATGGTGTCCTCAATGATGCCGCCTTTTTGAGGCACTCTCCTTAAAGATGTCCTGGATGCTGCAGAGGCTACTGCTCATGATGGATCTGACTGACTTTACAACTCTCTGCAGCTTATTTCAAACCCATACAGTAGCCGCGCATTGGGGAGTATGGGGTGTCAGGGAGGGGTAGCACGTCTGGTGGGGGAACATGTCACGTCATTTTCAAGGCGGTTAGTCCACCTTTGGTCCCCACCTGGCACTCAGCTCTCACCTGTGGCTCCCCGTAGCTGTTTGCATGCGACAGCGGCCACACCCCGGGCAATGGCTTCGACAAGCCGGCTAAACCAGGTGAGGGTAGCCGACGGGTCTCAAACCCTCAGTGAGATAGGGAGTTGTCTATCCCAGCATGTGAAGACAGACTCCGGCGGATTGAGCGGATGAGACCAATGGAAGGTCCAATGGTCAAGAAGGAGGTCTCTGCAAGCCTCATGGAACGTGTAGAGCAGGACAAGACACAGAAGACATCCTGGTCATCCACTGCGCCTAGTCCCATCCCCAGCCGTCTCGACTCTGTCTTGCCACTGGATCCAGATGGGAATTGGGAAGAGAAAGTGAGGCTGACGCTGCGCAACTCTCCCTCACTTAAATCCAAATCACGCGCTAGTCTCGACACCATCATTATGGTGTCAAGGTCCTCATCGACGTCGACGATGGGCGAACACTAACAGTAGCCACCACCCTTCGCCCTCACATATTAGATGGTAATGGGGCCAGTTAGAATGCTCTCCACGGTACATCAGTAGATATTTGAGAGTCTTCAGTGACATACTAAATCTCCACAAGCTCCTAATGAAATATACCACTGACGTGCCTTCTTTGTAGCTGCATCGATATGTTGGGTCCAGGATAGATCCTCAGAGATCTTGACACCCAGGAGCCTGAAATTGCTCACCCTTTCCACTTCTGATCCCTCTGGGAGGACTGGTGTGTGCTCTCAGTCAATACTTTGGTCTTACTGACATTGAGTGCATATACCATACAACGTGACCAGTCAGTACGCATCTGTATTAATTCCATCTTCTAGCATTTGGTACATGGCCTTCTATACACAACTACCTTCTCTTTCCAGTCCCCTGTTGTACTTTCGTTCTGAACTCACATTCGTTAGTGATTTCATTATCGTTGTTCTTACCCTTTTCCTGAAGAAACCCATGTAATGTTATTCTCTGATTGCCCAGGTTACAGCACTGATGATGTGGCCCAGCACATCCTGCGAAGTATCTCAGCATCACAACAAAGGTAGTCAACATGTATTGCCATGGTTAGACAGATCTGTAAGTTTCACCAATCTTTATACAATATTCTACAAAGCAGACGGTTTACAGAGGATAAGGTAGAATTTTGTTATTTTTTTTCTCCATTTAGTGTCATCCCTTTCTCACATACATTTAAGAACATGATTTTTCAATCTATGGAATTTTTATGAAGGTGACATTTGTGAAGACAGTAACAACAGAGAATTGAATTAGCAGTATACTGGAAAGTTGGAACGGAGCTCGCAGCGCAGCTGCTGTACGCAGCGCCATCTTAAAATCCAGTGAATTTTAAATAAAGATCTTAGTATTAACTTAGACGAGCTTTGGGAACAGTGTAAGTGTCACAAACAAGTGTCATTCCTTCAAAAAAAGAGATTTTTTTGGTTAGTATGTGGATTGTATTTTCTCGGGTATGCAGTGTTCGTTGGATTGCTTAAATTATGTCTAGTTGTTCGTCTTTGGACTAGCTCTGGTTTTTCATTTTGTGTTCCGGGTGTTTTATTTGGAATCAAAGGAATTGTTACACTCTCTGTATTTGTCACTTTTATTCAATCTGGGGCAATTGAATTGGCGTGGGATTTTCAATGCCTTGCATTCTAGTTGCCTTTGGGGGTTATTGCTTCGTCTAGTCACCGGGCTGTCTGATTGGTCCGACGTGCCCCAGGGTGTATTTCAGGGGGCTTGCCAACTCCTATTTGCTTGGTTATTCTGGATCCTTGTCTGGTGAAACTCTGACTGGGTTCTTCTGCGAATCGTGATTTCAGGCCTTCAAGATTCTGTATCGTTCTCCTAAGTTCTTGTTAGCTTTGCTTGTTAATTTCTGTAATAAATCTTTTGTCTGAAATGCCAGATTCTCTGGGATTGCTGCACTTGAGCTCCCTGACAGCTGGAGCTTGGGGTCAGAAATGCCATGGGGAAACCAAGGTAAGTTTAGGGTAGATGAAGAAATCTTGGTGATGTAAAAGGTCTTGTTTAGGCGTAACCCTGAGGTGAGTGGCAGTGGTATAGGGCGGACTCACTCTGATAATTACTTCAGCCAACTACATTGCATCCTTTAGCTGAGTCATACTGCAGTAAAATAGAGCACAGAATATAATACGAAGGGAGGAAGATAGTCTGCCTTGTCAATTGAGAACAACAGAACAACGCCCTTAATACCTTTTCCCAGATAATGGCTCAATAAGCTGCAAGCTTGTCATTAGTGGCCAGTTCTGCCATTGGTCCTCTTCCTTCTATTCAGCTGCTGACTTTCTCAAAGTCTGGTTGGCTCTGCCATTACCATTGCTCACTGTGCTCAGAAAACCTCCAAAGCATGGAAAGAAAACTTTACGCAAAAGGGCTATAAATAAGCCCTTTCTCGCTTAAAGGATCAGTCCACTGAATGCTATGCATTTACTGGAGCAAGTCTCAGGAAATCCAAGTTAATTACAAGTTAACCAATAAAAAAATATTAGATTTTCCTCACGGAGTATAATTTACCCAGAGCTTACCTTATTTCCCATCAACCTCAAGGAAGTACATATGATCCTCTCTAAACTTGTAATTGATTTTGAAACATTTGAAATCGTTTCATTAGCTGGATATAAAGTAGAAATTGCATCTGAAGAAAAAGTATACCGAGTAGATAATAGACTATATGCCTGCACATTTCAATAGACATTGAATGTTGTAGTTGCCTGTTTAGACTAACCTCCTGAATAACCATGCTATCATATCTCCAAATTGTGTCTAAAGCTTGAAGTTCTTCTCCAAAACTTGTTCCATACCCAACTTTCCATTTCGAGCACTGGGATAAAAAAGAATCAACATGATTGTAAAAACGCAGTGTTTAGGGCATCGGTCTAGTGATCGGAAGGTCGCTAGTTCGAGCCTCAGCTGAGGCAGTGTGTTGTGTCCTTCTTTCTTGGTGTTGGCGCGTGGCCAAGTGGTTAAGGCGTCAGTCTAGTGATCTGAAGGTCGCTAGTTCGAGCCTCAGCTGAGGCAGTGTGTTGTGTCCTTCTTCCTTTACATCGACTGTACCTCTCCCTATAGATGCTGCCTGGCCTGCTGCGTTCACCAGCACTTTTTGTGTGTGAAACATGATTGTTATGCTTTTCTGAGACATTTCAGTTGTCTGGAAATGCCTCAAAAATGCCCGGAATAAGAAGCCTTATCTTCCCACATCTAAAAAGGGCAATGCAGTTTTGGTTATGGGTTACACATTCTACACTAAATGCCCACTTTATTAGGTACACCTGTACACCTACTTATTAATGGAAATATCTAATCAGCCAATCATATGGCAGCATCTCAGTGCTTAAAAAGTGTGCAGCCATGGTCCAGAAGATCAGAATGAGGAAGAATTCGATCTAAGTGACTTTGACGTGGAATGATTACTGGTGCCAGATGGGTGGTTTGAGTACTTCAGAAACTGCTGATCTGGGATTTTCACACACAACAGTCTCTAGAGTTTACAGCCAATGGTGTGAAAAACAAGAAAACATCCAGTAAACAGTAGTTCTGTGGGTGAAAATGCCTTGTTAATGAAAGGGATTAGAAGAGAATGGCCAGACTGGTTCAAGTTGACAGGAAGGTGACAGAAACTCAAATAACCATGTATTACAACAGTGACATACAGAAGGGCATCCGTTAGTCTTGCAAGAAAAGTCTGGCATGGATCTGCGCCTGGAAAGTCTTCACTCTCCAGGGCGCAGGCCTGGGCAAGTTCGTATGGAAGACCAGCAGTTGCCCATGCTGCAAGTCTCCCCTCTCCACGACACCGATGTTGTCCAAGGGAAGGGCATTAGGACCCATACAGCTTGGCACCAGTGTCGTCGCAGAGCAATGTGTGATTAAGTGGCCTTGCTCAAGGACACAACACGTTGCCTCGGCTGGGGCTTGAACTCACGACCTTCAGGTCGCTAGTCCAGTGAACCACTTGGCCACGTGCCCACACAGACATACAGAAGAGCATCTCTTAATATGTCAACATGACAACATGTCAAACTTTAAAGAGGATGGGCTACAGCAGCAGAAGACCAGAAACATACACTCAGTGGCTACTTTATTAGGTACAGAAGGTACCTAATTAAGTGGCTACTGAGTGTAATGTAGAAAATACTGAATTAATTCAAATCCTTGCTCCCCATTCCTATGAGAACAGAAGAATAAGTATGAACAGACCATTAGATTGAGCTACAAATGTGTTAATTAATATTAATATTAATTGTTAATAGCAGGAAACTGTCTTATGTCTTATTTTGTGAGACATTTCATTTACACCTCACTGGATACAAGGATGATAACAAAGGACAACAGCTCTGTGTAGAGCTAAACTTGGATGACATAAATTAAATTGTTCATTTGGTTGAGTCCAGTCATACAGAATCTCTAGCTAACTGACTGATGTTGATTTTGGAGCACGCTCCTCCTACCACTTCTACCACACGAGATTGAGGAAAACAGGATTTCTTCTATACCTCAACACAGATTAGCAAATTAAAGTGTTGATCTCACAAATTCCTTCAAGGTGTGTGGCCCCAGATGGCTTCATCCCAAATATGCAGCTCCATCCCACTTTCTTGTAATGCCTTGTAAGTTATGTTGAATAAACCGAGCAGCCTGCATAAAATAATCTTGCAATCAAAACATCTTTGCACAGGAATAATATCTCTAAAGCGGCATGTGCAAACTTGATGGTGATAAACATTCTCTTTTCTATATAGAAGATGTTAGCAAAGATAAACAGACTGCTGATATATTCTCACTCAGTAGGTGGAAAGGAAATTCAAAATGAGCAGTCTCATAAATAGATAATAAACATATAGAAGGAGACTATTTTATGATTTGAGATATGACTAAACACTTATTCATTGCAGAGATCAGATGAAGTATCATTTCCCATAAGCACATAGTGTACATACACCGGCTAAAAGAAAGTCCTGCAGGAATACTTGCAATCGTTGCTATGGTTACTGTAATTGGATTGGAACAAATTCATACAGATATGTTTAAATGAGAACACTTATTTCCCTTACAGATAGGGACGGCAAAACCTTCAGGCATGATCAGAGAAAAGTTGTGAAATAAAGAATTAGTGAGTGGAAGACTGGGCTGAGCAATAGCACACAACAGAAGATGCAAGTTTAGCTTCAATGTTTTCCATGTTACAACAGCGACAGAATTTCAAACCAACTTCACTAGTTACAAATCGCATTGGGATTCCTTGAAAAGGATATTAAATGCATCGTAGAATTGCATATATTTTACTCATAAATATCACGAAAGAACTAAATTCAACGTTCATGTGGTCAGCTAAATTTCCTTGACTCCTACTATGTAAGGTGCTACCATTTTTTCCTACAACGTCCTCATGATTTTTTTTCATTTGAAAAGACATTTACTAATTAGTGATAGTCAAAATGGTGCTGTGCATGTAGTTGATGCCTCGTGTAGTTGATTAAGTGTTTTGAAGAGTGTACAGTTTTGGTCAGCGAATTATAGGAAAGATGTCAACAAAATAGAGAGAGTACAGAGAAGATTTACTAGAATGTTACCTGGGTTTCAACACCTAAGTTACAGAGAAAGGTTGAACAAGTTGGGTCTTTATTCTTTGGAACGTAGAAGGTTAAGGGGGGACTTGATAGAGGTATTTAAGATTATGAGGGGGATAGATAGAGTTGACGTGGATAGGCTTTTTCCATTGAGAGTGGGGGAGATTCAAACAAGAGGTCATGAGTTGAGAGTTAAAAGGCAGAAGTTTAGGGGTAACATGAGGGGGAACTTCTTTACTCAGAGAGTGGTAGCTGTGTGGAACGAGCTTCCAGCAGAAGTGGTTGAGGCAGGGTCGATGTTGTCATTTAAAGTTAAATTGGGCAGCTATATGGACAGGAGAGGAATGAAGGGTTATGGGCTGAGTGCAGGTCAGTGGGACTAGGTGAGAGTAAGAGTTCGGCACGGACTAGAAGGGCTGAGGTGGCCTGTTTCCATGCCGTAATTGTTATATGGTTATATGGATTGATGAGCATGGGTTAGTAGACTTTGTCTACATGGACTTTAGCAAGACCTTTGACAAATACTGCATGATATGTTGGTCTGGAAGGTTAGAACACATGGAATCCTGGGTGAGCTGGCAATTCATATACAAAGTTAACTTGGTGGTAAGAGGCAAAGTGTGTAGTAGAGGTTTATCTTTCTGATTGGAGATCTGTGACCAGTGGTGTGCCACATGAACTGGTGCTGGGCATCTTTTGTTTATTATATATATTAATGGGTTAAATTAGAATGTAGGTGGAATGATTAGTAAGTTTCCAGACGACACCAAAATTGGTGGTGTGGTGGAAAGTGGAGAAAGTTGTCTTAGATTACAACAGGATTTAGATCAACTACAAAAGTGGAGAAAGGAAAGGCAGATGGAATTTAATTCAGACAACTGTGAAGTGGTGCATTCTGTAAGGTTATACCAGGGCAGGACATGCCGTTTGAACTCATTTTGTGAAATGACTGAAACAGCCAAAACAGTGTTCAATTCCGTTTTAATTAATTTGCTGTTCAATTCTAGTGTAAGCCATATTGCTTGTCTATTGTTAGTTTTCACATTGTAATTTTAAGGTTACTCAGGCTTGTCTCACTCTCATCATTATCATATTTTTCATAAACAGCATGCAGATTAGTGCTCTTTTTGAAACTGCAACTGACTTTTTAGCTTCTTCACTACCCTGTGCATTCTATTTATTTTCTCTACTCAACTTGCTCTTTGTATGTATCCTACTTTGTTATATTTTCTGCAAGTCTCACCTTTAAACCTGCATTGATGTGGTGGGTATGAGCCCCTGCCACAACGATAACACGATTTGTTCAGCCAGTCAGCCTCTGTCTAGATGTTGCAATTTTGTTCACATTCACTTTCATTCTTGACCACAATTCAATTGCACCTCTGTCTACGGTTTCCTTTGGTACAACAATTTCTATTAGATATGTGTTGTGCTTTAGTTAGGGCTGTTTTTGAATGATTTCTTGTAAGATTCCACAAACCGAAAAATCTCTCAGTGCATCATTAAGCCCATCATTGAACTGACAATACTCAGACAATCTCTTCCATTCAACCATGTAGGCTGAAATGAACTCCCCCTCCTCTTGATTCTGCTTATGAAACCTAAAGCATTCTGCAGTCAACAATGATTTGTGTTCTAAATGTTCCTGTATTACTTTCACAATATCAGCAAAGCTAATTTCAGCTGGTTTGGTTAGAGAAGTTAAATTTCTAAGGAAACTGTATGTCTTTAAACCCAATGCCCTTGGCAAAACTGTTTGTTTTTCATTTGCTATTTCATTTGATTCAAACCACAGCTCAATTCACTCAGTATACAAAATCCATTTATCTCTTGTGCAATTGAACACATCTATGTTTCCAATGTGGTCATCCACTTCTGCTTTATTCTTATTTATTATTATCGCCCAGTACTCACTGTTTACAAAACCCCTGATTTCATCTGTTTTCTGACCTTTTCAAATTTGCTGCACTTCAACAGGTAGATAGTCATCTCAGGTTGCTTTAAAACTTCCTCATCTCCACCGCCATGTTTTGAAACTCCAAAACATAAATCTAATTGAAATAAAAAAATTCGGAGCCAGGAGATACACATCTACTTTGTTCTTTCCTTTTACATGCGTACATATGGCATGATGATGTGATGATGTATACCATCCACATACTTTTACATGTAACCCGTAAAGAATTATTTAAACAAAGAATTCTTTATCGAACAATATATTTACAATATTACTGAAATATTAAGTACACAAGAGTCATCTTGACAGGTAGCTGAATGAGAAGGGCATAGGGTGATATACAATTAATGCAGGTGAGGGGGAGCAGTGTAGGTAGGAACGATGGTCAACATAGGTATAGAAGGGCAAAGATCTTGTTTCTGTGTTGGCCAACTCTTTGACCTGATTGAAATGGAAAATTAAATTGACTTGATTAAGATGAATGCTTCTGATGAAAAGCCGAGAATGACCAGTTTGCTCGTATGCCTTGTCATTCACAGACACCGTCCACCTCAGTGTAGAGAATTGTTTTTGATCACTATTAAGGCAAAAAAAGGAAGGTTTTAAAAATTAGAACAATCACACCACAAAAACAATGAGCTGTACTGCTGGGGCTTGGACGTAGCACTGCCTCCTCCAGAGCAAAACATTGTTCAGAAAAGCACTTGCTATTTTAGGTTGAATGTGTCTGCAGTAGGTAAGTATATATTTTTTATTTTTGTAGCAGGGAACATAAGAAGGCTGTAATGTTTGTACCAAACAATTGTTACCGACCTCACTGTTACGTAAGTTGTACCAGCTGTAGGATAAAGTGGTCTCTGTTGTGAACGGGATATTGCTGCACCTTCTGTGGAGTTGATCTGCCTTTGGAGAAGTAGTTAATGTCTAATAATAAATTAACTTTCTTTGTGACTTTGCACACATTTAATGACTGTGTTTAACTGCCACTCAGATTGCAATGAAATATCATTAAATACCTCTCTATTCATCACTTTAAAACTTTTTCAACCATCTTCATTAGGATTTTGAGGAGATCTGATATGTCCCCAAAGACTCTAACAGGTTTCTACAGATGTACCATGGAGGGCATTCTGACCGGCTGCATCACCGTCTGGTATGGGGGCTCCAATGCACAGGATCAAAACAGAAGATGCAGACAGTTGTAGACTCAACCAGATCCATCATGGGTACAAGCCTCCCCACCATCAAGGACAGCCTTAAGAGGCATCGCTTTGAAAAGCCACATCTATTACTAAGGACCCTCACCATCCAGGACATGCCCTCTTCTCACTGCTACCATTATGAAGGAGGTACAGGAGACTGAACATTTTAGGAACAGCTTCTTCCCTTCCGCCATCAGATTTCCGAAGGGTCAAGCAAGCCATGAACACTACCTCACTATCTTGCTCGCTTTTCGTACCACTTGTTTGTTTTTTCAGACATGTCTTACTGTAACTTATGCCTTTTTTTATGCATTGCACTGTACTGCTGCTACAGAACAACTAATTTCATGAGAGTGATAATAAACCTGATTCTGATTCCAACCCAAGGTGTTTTGTCCACCATTTTGCTCTTACTGTTCACTGGCCAGTGATTTTTTTTTAAAAGAACATTCTGATGAAAGGTTTTCCCACTAAGATATCAATGTTGTTTCATAGGTGTGATGGCTGCTGGGGTGAGGTCAGGTCAGTAAGCTTTACTTTAAATGAGCTTTGAGAAATGGTCCTTGACACAAAACATTGTCTTGATTTCTCTTTCTACAGGAGCCGTCTGTCCTGCTGAGTGCTTCCGGCACTTTATATTTTTGTTTAGGATTTCCAGCATCTGCAATTTTTGATTTTCATTAACTGACATAACCATTTTAAGCAAGTATGTTTCATCTACTCTAAGAGGTTCATAAGTTATTAAACACCTTCCTGCTTCTGTGACATCAATTAGCTGCAACCTTGACCTTCCATATTATTTCCGTCCTTTCATCTAGTTCCACATCTTCAATTGGGAAGGCAGAGGGTGGATTCTGCACTATAAGCCAGTCCTCACTAATCTGTTAGATAACTATATACTTCCGGAATCTTATGTCCCATCAGCCCACAACATTGCACAAACCAATATAAATCTACTCCACAATCCATCTAAACCTTCTCTCCTTCACAGCACATAAACCTCATTTTACTTAGATCTGTGTGCATCTCTTAAACGCCCCTATTGTACCAGTCTCTACCCTATCCGGAAGAGCATTCTGGACACCTACCACTCTACGTTTTTAAAAAAAAACCTTACCTCTGACATCTCCCCTAAACTTTCCTCCATTTTTCTTAAAATATAATACTGTTCTTGCTGGCTTTAGGTTATGATGAACAAGAACAGACCATTCAGCCTTTGAGTCTACTCCTCTTTTCAATTAGACCATAATGGATTGGTATCATAACTCCATTAACTCACTTTGCAGCTGAAATCTACAATAAGCCTGCTTAACAAAATAAACTCTAATTAACTTCAATTTTGAAATTAAAAACTTGAATTTAATTAGTGTAATACAGCATCTGAGTATTTTTGAAATGGTAATCTCAGTTGGAAGATTCAGCCTTCATTTCATCACCTACTCTGGAGAGACTTCCAGATTTCCAATGTTCTTTGGATGAGGAAGTGTTATCTGCCATTTGTCCTGAATGCCCAAGCTCCAACTTTAAGATTATGCACCTTGTGTCTTGAACTTTCCCCACTGAAGAAGTAGTTTTGCCCTAACTCACCAGTCAATTATTTTAATTATCTTGAACACATCAACTGGATTACCCCTTAGTCTCCTACCGTTCAGCCACCCGTTCTTGTGATCAAATCTATTTAGTCCTAGTGTCCAGACCAATTTGTGCTCTTTCCTCCTCAAAGCCCAGAATATTCTTCATAAAGCATAGGAGGTGCACAGAACTGGATACAGAAACCCAAATTGTGTCCAGCCTAAAATCAGAGTAGCTGTTATATAATTTCGATCTCTTTGTATTCTTGTTCTACAAGGATAAAAGCCAAGAATCCTACAGAATTCTCTTCTTCTGCCTGATGCCTGTGCTTGGGTGGTACAGGGATGCAGCTTTAGAACTGCTGACTCATACCTCCTGAGACCTGAGTCCAATAATGTGAGTGCCGTCTGCAGGAGTTTGCATATTGTCCCTGTGACTGTGAAAGCTTCTTCGCTCTGCTCCAGTTTCCAACCACACCCCAAAGATGTGCGGGTTGGTAGGTCAGTTGGCCAGTATAAATTGCCCCTCATGCGTAGGTAAGCAATAGTATCTGGGGGAATTAATGAGAATGGGGAAGAATAAAATGGAATTAGCACAAATATGTGTTTAATTATAGATAATATATGCCAAAGGGCTAGTTTCCGTGTTGTCTCTATATGACCCTGCAATTTCTTTGTTGTTTCTCAATGTTCACTGTTGCATGTTAGTAAAATACTCATCCATTTTTTTTAGACCAAATGTGAGCCTTCCTAAATTTCACCATCTTGAACTCCAACAGCAAAATCCAGTCCCTTGCAATTCAATTCCACACGAGGGTGGCTGGAGACTTCTTTCTTGAATAGAGCCCTATTATTTCCACTAATCTTTGTCTTAAAGACCAGAAGACATGGGAGCAGATATAGACAGTTCAGCCATCATCTGGGCCTAAATTGCTATTTACTTTTTATTTCAGATTTCCAGTATATGAGCATTTCCAATGTTTTCTGTTTTAAGCCAGATATATCTCCATCTGCCTCTCACTAAATCAAAGTCCCCCTGCAAATTCCCCATCTACATAGCAGCAGTATTTGGTTTCCAGATCCAAAACTTGACTACCTCTTTCATTCTGAATTACACTCCAGAGGATTAAGGAGAGAGACACAAGTTGAAAGGGTCCTGCAATTTGGGAAGTTTTGAGTTTCTATAAGGCAGATGTTCTGACTGCTCTCGCTGTTGGCAGCTAAAATACCATGGCACTATTCTGACGAACTATTCTACTTGCACCATACATCAATAAAGACAAGTATGACGTGATTGAACTTGATAAGAGAAATGGTGGCAAGCAAGCATGGATAAGTAGCTCTAGTTTAAAGGGGGTAAAAATCAAAGACAACTTGCGAGTAGTTGTATACAAATCTTTGAAGGTGGCAGAGCAAGGTAACAAACCAGTTTTCATATTCATTTGCAGATATTGTTGGTCTCTGACAAGGTTTGCTCTTATTTCCTATGAGAAAGTGTTTGTGAACTGCTTTCTTGTAAAGTACAGTCTATTAAGTGAAGATCTTTCCACTGCACTGGTAGGATACCAAATCATTGCATTTATAAATGGAGAGTCAGAATGTAAAAATCAGGAGGATAAACTAACTCTATGCAAAGTATCTGTTTGGGGTATTACATCCAAGTTTGTAAAAAGAACCTTTTATTCACCTGAACAAGGCAACAGCATAGCAGTGCGTAGAATAGATCCAAAGATCAAAGAACATTTTATTATCAAAATATATATTCTTTGTACAACCATGAGATTCGTCTCCTTACGGGCAGCCATGAAACAAAGAACCCCAATATAATCCATGAAAAACAAAAGAAAACCGTCCAAACATCCAGTATGCAGAGAGAGGGGGAAAAAAAACAAATGGTGCAAACAACAATAGAAGATTGTTGTAAAAAGAAGTCTATGACAATGTTCAATTTATGAGAAACTGTGGCAATGAACTTGGAGAGATAATTTTATTAAGGTGATGGCAGGCTCAGGTTAGGTAAGTATGGAGTAGCTGGCCCCATTACCAGATGGTTCAAGAATCAGAATTCTGGAGAGAAGGTACAAAAATTATGTGAAGAAGGATTTGTTTATTCCAATTGGAACGAGGGTCTGGCTTTCACTGGCTTTAAGGATGGTGGAAACTGAATAAACTTGTGGCTTCATAGGGGAAATCTGTGCAGGGAAGCTATTCTGATCAGCCACTATCTCATCCACCATGCAACTCATTATAACCCATAGCATCTGACAAGTGCACTCCAGGGACTCACTGAAGATCTCTTGAAATTAGTGTCACAACCTTGATGGGTAAGAAACACCATGCAACAGTACATAGAGATAACAGTATCGTCCAAGTCACATGCCCCATTCTACTTTGAAAAATGTCATCTATTTCCTCCTTTTCTGGACCAATTTATATTAATGCCAATTTCAGCCCATGATCTGCAGTCTGTGGCTTGGTAATTACAGTGTTCATCCAGATACGTTTAATGCCCATCACAGTAGCATAGTGGTTAGGGTGACGCTATTACAACTTGGGGCTTTGGAGTTCAGTGTTCAATTCTGACTTCGTCTGTAAAGTACTTGTACGTTCTCCCTGTGGAATGTGTGAGTTTTCTCCAGGTCCCCGGGTTTTCTCCCACAGTCTAAGGACATACTGGTTAGTAGGTTAACAGGTAAATTGTCTCGTGATTAGGCTAGCGTTAAAACAGGGATTGCTTGGCCAATTCCATGCTGTATCTTTAAACAAATAATTAAAAATATATATTGTGAGAGTACCAGCCTTCACCATCTTCACAGGCAGTGAGTTAATGAGTTCCCAATTGAAATGATCCTCTGAGTAAAAAGAAAGTTTCCTAAGATCCTCTCTAATCATCGTACTTCTCAGCTTAAATCCATTCCCTCTAGCTTTCTGGAGGCACAAGAGTCTGCAGGCGCTGGAAGGTGGATCTGTATAAGGATGAAAGGCAGAGGGTGAAATGTAGATGGAGGAAGGAAGAGGGGAAATAGCCACAGGGACTGGGGAGGGGGTGTAGGGGAGAGGTGGGTGAGGCTGCAATAGGTGAAAGGGGACACCTCTTTGTGGTGTGTATGATTGTTGGGTGAACGATTAGTCTTTGTTGTACTGCAGATCATTATCTTTCTTGGAGGCTCTGTTATTGCATGCTTGGTGGGTGGAGGGAGCTGATTTTTTTTTTGCAGAAGTGGGTTGCGGTGGGGGAAGGTCATTAAATTGCTGTTGCTTGTGTGTGAAAGGGGGAGTAGGGGTCTTTGGGGTTCTAACATTTTAACTGTCACTCATTCTTTGGGCCACCCTTCTGTTTTCGTGGATGTTTGTGATGAAAAAGAATTTCAGGATGTATATTGTATACATTTCTCTGATATTAAATGGAACTATTGAACTATTGAACAAAGGGCTGAAAAAGGGCTGCTTTATCTATGCTCCTCATAACTTTGTATCTCCTCTCAGCTTTCTCCACTCAAAGGAGTAAGATAAAATCAGTAAGTAATGTCCATATAGAACAGAGGTGAGCAGGAATTTGTTCAGCCAGAGGCTGCTGAATCTGTAGGATTCTTTGCCACAGTAGGCTGTACAGGTAAAGTCATTGTGGATATATAAGGCGGGGGTTGATACGTTCTTGATTAGTCAGGACATCAAAGGTTATGGTGAGAAGGCAGGAGAATGGGGTTGAGAGGTCGAAGGCGCTCGGCAGAGGATGGCGCTCGGGAAGCTGTATTGGCGAGGCTGGTTGGAAGCTCGAAGTTTTCGGACGGATGAACTCAGTGTCGGCTGCGGTCAGCCGCTTCCAAGGCATCGGCAAGTTGACGGTGCCTGGAGGTTTATGGCAGGGAGTTTCTCCCTTTTGCTATCTGCTATCAGGGACTCAGGAGTTGATCGACTCAGGGACTTTTGAGACTCTATTTACTGTGCCCATGGTTTGTTCTTCATCAAATTATGGTATTGCTTTGCACTGCTGTAACTATATGTTATGATTATGTGGTTCTGTCAGTGTTAGTCTTTGGTTTGTCCTGTTTTCTGTGATATCACTCTGGAGAAACATTGTATCATTTCTTAATGCATGTATGCATTTCTAAATGACAATAAAAGAGGACTGAGTGTTCTCATAATCTAAAAATTCAGTCATGATGGAATGGTAGTACAGACTTGATGGGCCAAATGGCCTGATTCTGCTCCTATTTTTTATGGCTTTATGGTTTAAAAACAAGCCCATTCTGAACTGAAATGCTTCATCTCAGGCAACATCTGATAAATCTCTCTTGCATCCTCTCTGGGGCAATCATACCCTTCCATTAGTCTGGCAACCTGAAGCACATACAGTACCCAGCTGCGGCCTAAACAAAGGTTTATAAAGTTGCACCATGACCGATCCGATAAAGACCATGATCTTCACCACCTTATCTACCTGTAGCCCTAAACTGATGAAGGTCAATTGACTTAAACATCTAGGTACTCCGTATCTCCGAACTCTATAGGCCCTACCAGTCACACAATATGTCCTGCCCTTATTAGATGTTTTGTTTATTTAATCATTATCAAGATGTCATCAGTGTGGCAGTGGGATCAGCAGAGACATAACAGGCTGAAGGGCCTGTTCCTGTGTTGTACTGTTCTGTGTTCTATGGTCTAAGACTTAAAATGTATTACCTCACACTAATCAGAATTAAGTTCCATCTACCATTGCTCTGACTAATAAACTAGATGATCAATATCCTTCTGTAACCTAAGACTACCCTTCATGCCGTCAACAACAATACTAATTTCCATATCATCTGCAAGTTTGCTAAACAGACCTCATCCATCTGCTTCAGAGAGACATCCAGTGTACCAGTACTCCAGAAGAGCCCTACAGTCCAGTAGTGTTTACAACTATAATGAAGTGCTTTGAGAGGTTGGTTGTAGTGCAAGTCTGCCCTAATTTGCCTACCGTCACAACAGATCAACAGCCGATGCGATTTCTCTAAATCCTCACAATGCTCTGGGCCATCTGGACAACGGGGACTCGCACATCAGGTTATTGTCAACTACAGGTCGCCAAATCAACACCATCATCCCATCCAAATTCATCATCAAGTTTCAAAACCTGGTCCTCTGTGGCTCCCTCACAACTGGATACTCAACTTCCTCAATGCAGAGCTCAGTCAGTGAGGATTGGTAACAACATCTTCCTCCTCACTAATCGTCAACGCAGGAGCAACTCAATGCTGCATGCTCCCCTCCCCCACCCACTCTTCTTTCCTCACACACACACGTGTCTGCGTGGCTAGGCACTGTTCCAATACCATATACAAATTCACCAATGACAACACTGTTGTTGAACAAATTGCAGGTGGCGAGGAGTCAGCTTACCAGTGTGGGATAGCACACCTGGTTGAGCGTTGCCACAACAACAAACTCCGAGTCAGCGTCAGTCAAACTAAGGAGTTGATTGTTGACTTCAAGAAGTGGAAGAAGGGGGAACATACACCAAGGACGGGGTGCACAGACACCAAGAACACACTGGGAGAGCTTTACAGTATCACCAGCCCTCTACAAAACAAGCAGCCAGATGGTCTCCTCATAATTGTGGGAGACTTCAATCACGTAAAATGCAGGACATTTTACCCAAATTCAAACAACTTGTCACCATGGTTACTAGAGGAACAAACAAAACCAGCCAAAACCATCCTATGCGCTCATTTTGGCCTCTCTGACCATATCTCCATAATGTTAATCCCAGCATACGCTGCTGAAAATGGAGAAACCAGTCAAGAGGACCATCACTGTCTGGCCTAATGAGGCAATCTCTATGCTTCTGGTCTGTTTTGAAGAGACTCACTGACAGGTGCTCAAGGAGGCCGCCACAAAACCAAAAAGAGAAGACACGGACCTCGAGGAATGTGGCTCGTCTGTCACAGGCTACATCAGAAATTGTGTAGACCATGTTAGTACGTCAAGAACAGTCATCTCGTAGTCCAACCAGAAGCATGGGCTGAATGTTGAGGTGTGCTCTCTACTAAAACCCAGGACATTGATCACAGAATAGATCTCAGAGTAGCCAGGAAAAGCCTCATCTTAGTCATCTAGAAGACAGCTTAAGTAAAAAGACTCCTGTGCCTAGCATCACTTCATGGACATTCAGTCAATCTAGGTAAATAAGTTATCTTAAGATGATCTGATTATAAAGTGCTCTTTCCTGGGCCCTGCAGATAGATGCAATGGCAAGGAAAGAGTGCCAGCACCTTTACTTTCTTTGGAGTTTAATAAGGCTTGACTTGCCACAGATGAACTGTTGAAAGTGTCCCAACAGCATGGTCTGGTGTGGCAATTCAAAGGCACAGGAAGCTAAGAAGCTGCCGGGAGAGTATACACCAATCCATCACGGGTACATCCCACCCCACCATCAGTACTACCTACTCGAGGCACTGCCTCAAGAAGGTAATATTCATCATCAGACATCTCCACCATCTTCTTGCAGGTACCATTAGGTAGGAGATTTAGAAGCCCGAAGTCCCACACCACTAGGTTCACGAACTGCTACTTCCCTTCAACCATTCGTTTTTTGAACTAACTGGCACAATTCTGATCACTACAATTTAGCAACACTTTGCGCTAAAATGGACTTCATGTTTTTTGTTCTAATTGTGTTCTTTCCTGTAAAAATTATGTTTCGTTTATGTTTACGTTCTGTTTTTCCTGTGAATGCTGGTTATATGTTACTCTGTGATGCTGCTGCAAGGAAAGTTTCGATTGCTCCTGTACGTGCTGTATTTGTGTCAGATAAACTTAACTTTTAACGTTGATTTTGAGACCCATATCCAAATTCCTGTACTGGTCGCTGCTCCGCGACCCTTTACACTGCTATGCAATGAACTAATCCGGAGGCTGTGGGCCTGCTCTGGACCTCATATCTGCAGGCTCCGCGATGCTTTACTCAACTGTGTGATGAACTGAAGCTGAGGGTGAGAGCCCGCTCTGGCTGCTCCGGGCTTTGTGTCTGTGGACTCACCTTCATTCTAAATGCTATTCGCTTGCTTTTATTGTTTGCACAATGTGTTTTTTTCTCTCTCTGCATATTGGGTGTTAGTTGGTCTTTTTTATAATGGGTTCTTTTGGGTTTCTTGTTTTGTGGCTGCCTGTAAGGAGATGAATCTCAAGGTTGTATAATGCATACATACTTTGATAATAAATGTACTTTGAACTTTGAACATCATTAATGTATATAACAAACAGTAAGGGTTCCAAATCTGAAATTTAAAAAACAGAAAGTGCTTGTAACATTCAGTGGGTCAGGCAGCATCTGTGAAAAGAAGAAGAGAATTAACGTTTCAGGTAGAGAGGGAACATTGACTCAGACCATGAGAGGCCTGCGTCGGGCATTTTCATGCCTTACAAGGCGTAGATTGGAAGTCTGTGTGGGGCGCCACTCCTCACACAGACACTAGAGCAATGTGTGATTAAGTGTCTTGCTCAAGGGCACAAACACGCTGCCACAGCTGAGACTCGAACTAGCGACCTTGAGATAACTAGACGAACGCCTTAACCACTTGGCCACATGCCCAACATTTCAGGTAAAGAACACTTTATCAGAACTCAATTTAAATAGGCTGAATTACCTAACCTTACCACTTTCTGTAATCATAACTGTAATACTAATAACTGTTTCATGTCCACCTCTAGCTAACTACGCCTTCCCCTAGAACCATAGTGAACTGACCTTTGAGGTCTTAGTCTCCTCTTCCCACTGTAAAAACACAATCTCTCCCGCAACCCGAAATCAAGTACCTAACAGCCTTTGCCAGCTCTTTTAAGCCTCATGTAGAATTATAGCAAGGGGGAAATGCACAAAATATGGATTTATCCATAATTTTAACATGCCTTTTGATCCGCTCTTTCTCCATACATTTGGACGCATTTATGCACCTTCTAATGTGATGACGTTAGTCATCAGTTCCAAGTAAAATTATACTCAGTGGGAAACTGTCCTGGGCAATTTCATGGTTATTCAGCTGATCAAGGTAGATGTACGGCCAATGTCGTTACTTGCCAAATGTCACATCATTGCAGGGAGAAACTGGGTTTTGGGTGAAACTTGCCTCCTGTTCACTCACAATTAAACAAGGAGCAGATTGTTACTGACACAAAAGACTGCAGATTATGCAGGAACTGGACAGCGTCAGTGACCTGGATTCAAGGGAATCTCCCCTTCCCTCTGCTGTCTGTGTGGAGTCTGTAAGTTCTCCCCACGACTGTGTGAGTTTCCTCCAAGTGCTCCAGTTTCCTCCCACATCCCAAAGACCCACTGGTTAGTAGATTAATTGGTCACATGGCTGTAATTGGGCAGCATGGGTGCTCAATCTCTATCGATCTGGCTTTCCGCCATTTTTGTTTCCTACTGAAGGCTGGCATTTCACAGCGTTCTTAGACTACAAACTCCCCATGCACGCAATGGCCAAAGCATCAGGCCCTTAGTCTGCACGGCATCAATGCCATCCGGACTACATTAAGGAATTCACAACTGACATACAGCACATCTAAGGGAAAAGTAATGCTGTGCCTGATTGCCTCTCACGGCCTGCCGTCAAGGCCATACCGATTGGGCTTGACTAGGCGGCATGCCTGCCAACCAAGCTACTGATCCAGAGGTCCAGGCTTACAGGACAGTAGTCAAGAGCCTGCACTTGGGCCCACTGGGCCAGAAGGGCCTGTTACCATATTGTACCTCCAAATAAAATAAAATAAGGAAGTAAGGTAGCAATTGACTGGTTTACAGTGTCAATGGTATCTTGTGCACAGCATTATGGGGAATTAATCAGTGGTGCTTCCTTCACTGATTACAGCTTTTGTTTTCAGTAAGTCAGTGGAGATCTGTAAGCATTGTCCTCTTGATCAGAGTTGGGACCTTCTGTAACATGGGCATCCACTGGGATAGTTCATCATGAGGGGGTTTCCTGAGCACACAGAAAAGGGTTTAACACCTTCACATCTTTAGCAGCTTTTTCTGCCACTATAACATGGCAGCCAGGGGAGATATTTTGAATGCTGATGTTCTATTTCATTTTATAAAACTGTTTTCATAAAATTATGTACAAGAAAATACCAAAAAAAAAAGTTCATAGCTTTCTTTACATCATGGCTTCATGGCTTTGTATTTGTAGTGTTAGAACATTCTGAATACAAAGCACCATTTGCACTCACGTTATCCCTTGGGATGATAGAAGCTTCAAGGGTTTGAGAAGGTTTTAGACAGGCTTAAGAGTTCAAAGGAAGAACCTTAAACTTTGAGAACCTTCTGCACAAAGCCTTTGCACTGGCTGCATCAAGCTCAGAGTATCTCCTGGCAGGTGCTCCCTATAACCTGGAACATGCCACTCAGCAACATTTCTTTATGGGCGGCTCATTGCGCTGGAAGACCAACAGGTCTCAGGCAGACCAAAGAGTGACTTCCACTGAGCTGATGATCTTCCAGCAACGCTTGATGTTTGTCTTGTTATGCGTCCCCTGGGAACAGCTTGTAGATGAGACAGCCAGAGGTTTCTACCTGGGGTATTGATAATCTTCCAACAGCTCCATATACTTAGTTCAGTATGCATACCTGGGCAGCCTGTAGATCTTTTGTGTTCCTGCTCAAGATGGACTTCAATAAGGGTCCTTCTGTTCACTTTTTGATGCACTTCCCAGCATTTAATGTGGGCCTGATACGGTAGTCACAAACTCTGCATTCAGCTCCTAACAGGAACTCAATACAGATATCTCTGTGATAATCACCAGAGTACTGCTTTTACGTCCAATTTTGCTAATTTTCTCAGGATATTTGCTTGAGCATTAATGACTTCTTCAACTCTTGTCTAACTTACCAAAAGAGACTAAAGTCCGGTTTGTAGGCACTGAAATTTTATGGATGCTCTATCATGTTTTTCCGATGCTATTCAAAGTCATACTCTCTGGAAAGATTGAGGGGAGTAAACCTAGAGGAAGACCTCAGCTTACGTACATCAAAAGCATAGCCAGGTGGCTACACATCGAGGAAATGGAAGTCATCCAAAAAACGAAGGGTAGATCTATATGGAAAACCATGGTCACTAAACTCCGCATCGGGTATGGTACCTAGACAGACAGACATTCAGAGCAAAAAGAGACCTAACATGCTATTCAGTTCATTGCTGTTTGAAGGATCTGTTTGTACACATCTGAACAGCCGGCACTCTCCCAAGAAAGCCAATGTTATGCTTCTGTGCCAAGTGCCTTATAATAATGCCCTCTTTGAGTTTTCAATGGGAGCACTTCTTACAAAAGTGGGCTTGTTGCCATGGTAGTGGCAATAGCTGTTACTCTCCTTATGGTTCCAGGCTCAATGGTAAAACTGCTAATCCAGGAAAGTAGAAACACTTATTTCAATATCAATCTTTCCTAACAGTACATTAACCTAACACTAAGCTGCTTCCTGCTGTTATGGGAACATTCTCAAAGCAGGGCTAGGTATAATCATAATTATACCCATATCAATTTAGAAAGCAACTGCGGTCTTTACACAGTGTCTATAAAAAGTATTCACCCCCCCCCCCAGAAGTTTTCATGATTTACTGTTTTACAACATTGAATCACTATGGATTTAATCTGGCTTTTTTTGACACCGATCAACAGAAAAAGACCCTTTGGGGTCAAAGTAAAACAGATCTCTATAAAGTGATTTAAATTAATTATAAACATAAAATACAAAATAGTTGATTGCATAAGTATTCACCCCCCCCCCCCCATGATACACCAAATCATGACTGGTGCAGCCAATTGGTTTTAGAAATGATCAAGGTGTTTCAATTGATTGTAGTAAAAATACGCCTGTATCTAGAAGATCCAGCTGCTGGTGAGTCAGTATCCTGACAAAACTACACCATGATTACAAAAGAACACTCGAAGCAACTCCACGAAAAAAGGATATTGAAAAGCACAAGTCAGGAGATGGGTATAAGAAAATTTGCAAGTGGCTGAATATCACACAGCAGTGTGAGCAAGGAGTTCATGGTCAATCATGCAAGAGAAGTGCTGCAATGTAGAGAGTCCAGCGACACAAAGGTCTCACACGCTGGCATCAATGTACCTTCTTCTTGATGGCAGCAGCGAGAAGAGAGCATGTCCTGGGTGGTGAGAGGATCCCTGATGATAGATGCTGCTTTCCTGCAACTGCATTTCATGTAGGTGTGTTCAATGGTTGGGAGGGCTTTACCTGTGATGGACTGGGCCATGTCCAGTACTTTTTGTAGGGTTTTCCATTCCAGGGCATTGGTGTTTCCATATCAGGCTGTAATGCAGCCAGTCAGTATATTCTCCACTACACCCCTATAGAAGCTGGTCAAAGTTTTAGATGAGGGCAACATAACTGATCTTGTGCATATGAATTTTCAACAAGAGTTTACCAAAATGCCAAATAAAAGTTAATGAAATAAAGTTGGCTAAGGACAAACTTTATGTTGGTGAACAATTGTTTTCCAGTCTGGAGGAATGTACTCAGTGGTATCCTCCAGGGACTGTTGCTGGAACCCTTACTTTTTGTTATTTATATTAATTACATGGTGTCATGTGACCGGCAACAATGAATATAGAATTGAGTCTGGTTTTATAAAAACAAACAAACATTTATTAAACTTCGCTCAAAAATAGCGAAATGTATTTAAACGACTAACTTAACTGTTATACGGCAACTCTGGAACAGTTCTTAAAAGAGTAAATGCAAAAACAGTTCTTAAAGTGGTAAATTCGAACACAGTTCTTAGAATGATAAATTCGAAATTCCAAGAGATTTATACAGTCAATTAGGAAAGACTTCCCTGAAGTAAAGAATTCCTCGAAGACTCGACGTTACTGCCGATCCCAGCCGGAACCTGCCTTGTCCGCAGGACTCACGACGACGGAAATAAAACGGTTTAAAGGCACTGACCTTTTACCTCCGTAGACTAGATACTGCACAACCTTTTCTGCTGCTTTTAGCAGAGGTTATCTCATTCAGATCACTCTTACTTGAACAAATTCAATAATGGTCGATCCTCTCCAAAACCGCTGAACGACTCCTTCAGGTTCCCATCTTCACTCTCCAATACTACTGAAAAGATACATCAACAAACCTGGCAGCGATTGGTGAAACTACCGGCCCAACACTTCTGTACCTTACAATAGAAAGTAAAACTCCGTTTTAAAACGAAACTGCGTCATAAAAAAACACAGCAATACGGAGTAACTGACAAACTAAACTTAAAACTAACTGCATCACCAGGGGTCTACCCTTATATATATCTGTTGAGAACAGGTCATCACGTGACCTCATATCGGTGGGAAAATTTACATCATGTGACCTCCGCAAGACCATTAAATCATCCTCGTAAGATATCCATGAGGTATGTAACAATGGACTTGAGAATAAAGGGCACAATATGATATCAAGAGGTCAAAGGTCACTAGACAGATCTGTAATGGATGTAACTTGCACAGTAAATTAACTACTAACAAATACAAAATCTTATTCTGAAGGACAAAAATGAAAGTAATATAACTGTAGAACATAAAACAAAGTAATAGTACAGCAATGGTCAGGCAATTCAGCACATCATGTTGCCCAAACTTGATGCCAATTTATACTAAATGTTCTCCACCTGTGTATTGTCCATAACCCTCCATTCCCTTCATATTCATGTTGTCCACTTAATCTACTTAAGTTTCACAAACTGCCCAATTCCATTACTACCCCGGTAACACATTCAATTCAATTCATTTTACAAGATACTATTCCTCCAGAGAGACTTGGTTAAGGGTATCCATATCCATTCACCGGAGATGTTTACACATTCACGAATGGATGGGATGGAGTCTTCCATGGTGACAGGGTAGATAGAGATATGGGTTAAAAAGGAACAAAGTAGATCCCAGGCTTTATAAATAGGGCATGGAATAGAGAAACAAGGAGATATGTTAAACCTGGAGACACTCTTCGAAAGAGAGGCCTCCTGACCCAATGTTAGAAACACAAAAACATAGAAAACCTACAGCACAATACAAGCTCTTTGGCCCACAAAGCTGTGCCGAACATGTTCTTATCTTAGAACTACCTAGGTTTACTCATAGCCCTCTATTTTTCTAAGCTCCATGTATCCATCCAGGAGCCTCTTAAAAGACCTTATCGTTTCCACCTCCACCGCTGCCGCTGGCAGCCCATTCCACACACTCACCACTCGCTGCATAAAAAACTTACCCCTGACATCTCCTCTGTACCTTCTTCCAAGCACCTTAAAAATATACCCTCTCGTGCTAGCCATTTCAGCCTTGGGGAAAAGCCTCTGACTATCCACACGATCAATGCCTCTCATTATCTTGTACACCTCTATCAGGTCACCTCTCATCCTTCATCAAGGATGTTACATCACATTTTATATGTTAAAGAACAAAGGTTGCTCAGGACAATTTCTAAATTTACAGTGCATTCATAGTGCTTTCTTTGAGTTTCAAACTGCTAGATCTTCTCACAACATACCCAAAATGAGTGTTAATCACCTCTGTCTCTGTAGCTGCATTTGTGCATATGTAGACATCTCTGGTGAGATGTTTCCTGGTCTGCAATCAACCCAGGTCTGCAGCTCCAGGAATACCATTGTTCTAGGCTACATTTTAAACTCAGTCCACAATCCACATTCAGGCCTGAAGATTGATTGCTTTTGAAATTACGAGGGGTGATTGATAAGTTCATGGCCTAAGGTAGAAGGAGTCAATTTTAGAAAATCTAGCACATTTATTTTTCCTACATTTACACACTTTGTCCAGTGGTCGTGGAGCATACTGATCCCTTCTTTGTAGAAAACGGCGTCTTGGACCTCCAGAAGTGGTCCACAACAGGGGCGATTGATAAGTTTGTGTGTGGTCTAAGATAGAAAGAGATGAGTTATTAACTTCAAACTTTCTGCATTTTCACTCAAAGAGTTGAACTGCATGTGCATGTAACAAGAGCTGTTTAACTCATCTCCTTCTACCCAAGGCCACGGACTTATCAATCACCCCTGCTGTGGACCACCTGGAGGTCCAAGATGCTCTCATTACATACAGCACCACATCCCGACCTAGGGACCACCCCTCCACGCCCGTGCTCGAAGGCTTCCCCCGGACAAGCTCCGACTGGCAAAGGAGGAGTTCAAGAAGATGGAGGAATTGGGGATCATACGACGGTCCAACAGCCCATGGGCCTGCCCCCTTCACATGGTGCCCAAGGCAACGGGGGGCTGGAGACCATGCGGTGACTACCGCAGACTGAACGAGGCTACAACGCCAGACCGCTACCCTGTGCTGCACATTGAAGACTTCGCAGCAAACCTACACAGCGCAAGAATCTTTTCCAAGGTAGACCTCGACCGGGGATACCATCAAATCCCTGTACATCCGGACAACATCCCCAAAACAGCACTCATCACCCCGTTCGGACTTTTCGAATTCCTCCGAATGCCCTTTGGTCTAAAGAATGCCGCACAGACTTTCCAGCGGCTAATGGACGCGGTGGGACGCGACCTGGACTTTGCATTCATCTATTTGGACGACATCCTCATAGCAAGCAGTAGTTGGCAGGAGCATCTGTCCCACCTCCGCCAGCTCTACTCCCGCCTGAGCGAATTCGGCCTCACGATCAACCCAGCCAAATACCAGTTCGGACTCGACACCATCGACTTCCTGGGCCATAGGATTACTAAAGACGGGGCAACCCTGCTGCCCGCCAAGGTAGACGCGGTCCGCAACTTCCCCCGACCCAACACAATCAAAGGCTTGCAGGAATTCATGGGTATGGTGAACTTCTACCACCGTTTCCTCCTCTCAGCAGCCCGAACCATGCGCCCCCTGTTCACTCTAATGTCGGGTAAGGGCAAGGACATTACTTGGGACGAAGAGGCTGCAAGCGCTTTCGTTAAAACCAAAAAAGCCTTGGCAAACGCCGCGATGCTAGTGCACCCCAGAATGGACGTTCCTACTGCCCTCACGGTGGACGCATCCAACGCAGTGGTCGGTGGAGTGCTGGAACAACTCATCGAGGGTCGCTGGCAACCCCTGGCGTTCTTCAGCAAACGCCTACGACCACCTGAACTCAAATACAGTGCTTTCGACCGGGAGCTATTGGCACTATACCTGGCAATCCGGCATTTCAGGTACTTCTTAGAAGGTAGGCCTTTCACCGCGTTCACGACCACAAACCGCTTACCTTTGCGTTCATGAAGGTGTCCGACCCCTGGTCGTCTCGCCAGCAGCGACATCTGTCCTACATCTCCGAGTACACGACGGACATCCGGCATGTCTCGGGAAAGGACAACGTCGTGGCGGACGCACTTTCCAGACCGACCATACAGGCCCTGTCCCAGGGGGTGGACTATGCAGCGCTGGCAGAGGCACAGCAGGCAGACGCTGAGATTCCCAGTTACAGGACTGCAGTCTCCGGTTTGCAGCTCCAAGACCTTCCCGTAGGCCCAGGTGAGAGGACCCTACTATGTGACGTAGCTACCAGCCAACCCCACCCCGTCATCCCAGCAGCCTGGCGCCGGCGGGTTTTCGAATCCATTCACAACTTAGCGCACCCCTCCATCAGGACAACCGTCCGGCTGGTCGCCAACAGGTTTGTGTGGCATGGACTGCGTAAACAGGTCAGGGAATGGGCCAAAACGTGCATGCAGTGCCAAATGGCCAAGGTGCAGCGACACACCAAGGCTCCGCTGCAGTGGTTCAAACCCACCCACCGGAGGTTCGACCACATCCATGTGGATATCGTGGGGCCCCTGCCAGTGTCACGAGGAGCGCGGTACCTCCTAACTATGATAGACTGGTTCACCAGATGGCCAGAGGCAGTCCCGCTCACCGACACCACCTCCGAATCCTGCGCCCGAGCACTGATCACAACCTGGGTAGCCCGCTTCGGGGTACCGGCCCACATTACCTCTGACAGGGGCGCCCAGTTCACCTCCAGCCTGTGGTCGGCTATGGCCAACCTTTTAGGATCGCAGCTACACCACACAACTGCCTACCACCCACAGTCAAATGGACTAGTAGAGCGCTTCCACCGTCACCTGAAATCGGCTCTCATGGCCCGCCTGGAGGGGCCTAACTGGGTGGACGAGCTTCCGTGGGTCCTGCTCGGAATCCGCACGGCGCCCAAAGAGGATCTGCACACCTCGTCGGCCGAGTTGGTGTACGGCGTATCCCTGGTAGTCCCAGGAGAGTTCATACTAGCCCCAAGGGGGCAAGAGGAAGAACCCACAGCAGTCCTGGACAGACTACGGGAGAGGCTCGGTAACCTGGCCCCCATCCCCACTTCACAGCACGGACAGAGCCCGACCCGTGTACCCAAAGACCTGCAGAACTGTAAGTTTCTTTTTGTACGACGGGGCGGACACTGGGCACCGCTACAGCGGCCCTACGAGGGGCCGTTTAAGGTGATCAGGAACAACGGATCCACGTTCGTGCTGGACATTGGGGGGAGAGAGGAGGTTTTCACGGTGGACCGACTCAAACCGGCCCATGTGGACTTGGCGCAGCCGGTCCAGGCTCAGGCACCGCGGCGCAGGGGCAGACCACCCAAACAGAGGCCGATCCAGACTGTGGACATTGGGGGAGGTATCGCCGGTTCTGGGAGGGGTTATGTGGCGACCCACTTTCTGGCACCCACGAACCGGCTCACAACAGCGCACGCAGGCAGAGGGCCGGCCCCAAAAAGGGCGCCAGGCCATCTTCACCAGCAGGGGGAAAATCCCACGCACGGAAAGGGTCTGGGAATATGCATTCCCCACAGCAGTCCCGCCCCAGGGAGGGCGGGAGCGGGAAGGCTTTAAAGTAGGCCGCGAAGTTTGAATAAATCTTTTTCATCGCAACTCTAACTCACCGACTCCGTGTGGTTATTCTAGCGCTGTGTGTAGCACACTGCTACAATAGTTAAATATAAACCCAGTTGACATATGGATATTAAACCCCCCAATCATACAGGATACAAATATAATATACAAAAAAAGAAAAAAATCATGAAAAAGGAAAAAAATATATTTAAAAAATACCCCAAAAGAAAAACTAACCTCAACAGTGTTAATCAACTAAACTAAGAAAAAAAAGACATGGGCTGTTATGTAACATCAAAAAAAGGAACCATTAGTGTCGTCGACTCTGCTCCTCTCAACTTATATTAAAAAGAAATAAAATAAGTTTGGAAAAGGTCAAATTACATCACATAGAAATGTTGAATAAATGGCCTCCATGTCTTTTCAAATTTAATAGAGGGATCATAAATAACACTTCTAATTTATTCTAAGTTTAAACACAACATAGTTTGAGAGAACCAATGAAATATGGTGGGAGGATTAACCTCTTTCCAATTCGGCAAAATGGATCTTCTAGCCATTAATGTAAGAAATGCAATCATCCGACGAGCTGAAGAGGTTAAATGACTTGATTCTATCATTGGTAACCCAAAAATTGCAGTAATAGGGTGAGGTTGTAAATCAATATTCAGAACAGTTGAAATAATATCAAAAATATCTTTAATATTTTTTCAAAAAGGACATGACCAAAACATATGAGTTAAAGAAGCTATCTCAAAGTGACATCTATCACATACGGGATTTATATGAGAATAATAATGAGCTAATTTATCCTCAGACATATGAACCCTATGCATTGCTTCATATATATGGCAGAACAAAAATCCTAGATTAGGTAAAAGACATTTACAGAAATCTAAAAAGGAGGAGGATTTAGCTTTGCTGAATTTTAGATTTTACTATTGGGCAATTAATATTTGGTATTTAAAATTTTGGTTATGGGACTTGGACGTAACTTCAAGTCCACATTGGGTAAATCTTGAATGTAATTCTTTTCAAGGGTTTTCATTGGGTTCTATTTTAGGGACTTTGCTTCCCTTTACACTTTCTAAGTTGTATAAACAAATGGATAACCAATAATAAAACATACTTTACGTATATGGTTTCAATTTCAAAAATTTTTTGGGTTGAATCAATTTATTTTAGCAAGTCCTATTATATCTAATTTCTCCTTTCAACCCTCTATCATGGATCAAGCATATCTGGCTTGGAAAACTAAAGGTATAGTACGATTTTGTGATCTATTTTTGGATAATTGTTTCATGTCCTTTGAACAATTATCTAATAAATATAACTTGCCTAGATCCCATTTAAAATATTTACAGATTAGAAACTTTTAAAATACTGTTCTTCCTACTTTTCCGAATTTATATTCAATGGATATTTTGGTAAAAATTTTAGATTTAAATCCTTTTCAGAAAGGGGAAATAGCAATTATTTATAATATAATTATGAAAATATTTCCAGATGTATCTAATGAAGTTAAGACTGATTGGGAAAGGGAATTTAAGATTACCTTACCAATTGAAAAATGTGAAAAAATTGTTTGTAGTTAACTCAACTGTATATGTGCTAAACATGCGTTGATACAGTTTAATAGGCTCTATCTTATTTATTTATTTTTATTTTATTTAGAGATACAGCATGGTGACAGGCTCTTCCAGCCCAGTGAGCCCATGCCACCCAATTACACCCATGTGACCAATTAACCTGCTAATTTTTCCCTTCTCTGTACTCTCTACCGTGGATAAACAAAAGGCAAAGTAAGTGACACACACACACAATGCTGGAGGAACTCAGCGGGTCAGGCAGCATCAATGGTAATGAATAAACAGACGATGTTTTGCACGGAGACCCTTCTTCAGGACTGAGAAGGAAGGGGGAAGATGCCAGAGTAAAAAGGTATGAGGGAATGGAGGCTAGAATGTGATAGGTGAAGCCAGGAGAGCGGGAAAGGCAAAGGGCTGGAGAAGAAAGAGACTGATAGGAGAGGAGAGTGGACCATAGGAGAAAGGGAAGGAGGAGGGGCACCAGGGGGAGGAGATAATCAGGTGTGAAGAGGTAAGAGGTCTGAGTGGGGAATAGAAGAAGTGGGGGGGGGGAGGGAAGTTTTTTTACTGGAAGGAGAAATCGATATTGATGCCGTCAGGTTGGAGGTTACCCTGAAGGAATACAAGGTGTTGCTCCCCCACCCTGAAGGTGGTCTCGCTTTGGCACAAGAGGAGGTAATGAACCGACATGTAGAGTCGGATTTGAGATGTTTGGCCGCCGGGAAGTTACGCTTTTGGTGGATGGAGCGCAGATGCCAAACGGAGCGGCCCCCCAGTTTGTGATGGGACTCACCATTGTAGAGGAGGCCGCAGGTGGATGGAAATTGAGGTGAATTTGATGGCTTCTCAATATCCACAGGACTGGACACCCGGTGAAACAAATGGACACCAGGTGCAAGTGTTAGAATAACCAGGGCCAGTTCCAAAGAACTTACCGGAAAAATTGTGAAGTGTCACAGAAGAATTCATGGTTCTCTTCCACGGCAGCATCTCGGGTAAGCACTGTGCCTTTAACTGCAGGCTTCGTTTCGCTGTCAGTACGTAACTTTCTTGCTCAAGGCCCTTACTTTTGCTTCATCACGTATGCATCCTTCAGTATGCGGGAGTAACGCCGACCATCTGTTGCACACTTGCTAATGTGTACACAGCGATGTCTGTGTGTGTAGGTGTACCATGCTGGCAGTTGTCTGCATTTTAAATTCGTCACGCATATAAGGTGCTCTCCGGAATTCCAAAAGTATTTAGTGAATGACTTTTTTAAAAAATCATGTAATGCACTCTGCCCTGCTGTCTTTGTAAAATAAAAGGAGCATTTTTTGCTTTAACTGGTATCAAATACTGCAACATAAGATGCTGAAGTCACACTGGCAAAATGCAAATATTTCTTGGATAAGAACAATCATGACATTTTTGCTGTTCGATTAGGAATGGGCTTCCCTGCATTAGCAGCCGTGCTTCATGAACTGATTTCAGGAGGATGTCACAAAACTGCACACATCATAGAGTCATAGAGAAGTATAGCACAAATACAGGCCCTTCGGCCTATCTAGTATGTGCTGAAACCATTTAGACTGCCTAATCCCATTGACCTGTATTGGGACCATAGTCCTCCTTACCCCTGCCATCCATGTACCCATCCAAACTTTGCTTAAGGGTTCAAATCGAGCTTGCATGTACCATTTCTGCGGGCAGCTCATTCCAGATTCTCACGATCCTCTGAGTGAAGAAGTTTCCCCTCATGTTCCCCTTAAACTTTTCACCTTTCTTCCTTAACCCACAACCTCTGGTTGTAGTGCCACCCAACCTCTGTGGAAAAAGCTTGGTTGCATTTACCCTATCTGTACCCCTCATGATTTTGTATGCATCTATGAAATCTCCCCTCAATCTTCTACGTTCCAAGGATAAGGTCCTAAACTATTCAGTCTTTCCTTATAACTCAGGTCCTCCAGACCCAGCAACATCCTTATAAATTTTCTCTGTACTCTTTCAACCTTATTTACGTCTTTCCTGCAGGTAGGTGACCAAAACTGTGCACAGTACTCCAAATTAGGTCTCAGCGTCATCTTATACGACATCTTACCACCTTGCAAAACAAGCCAACAAAAGTTGCCTGACTTCCACTGCAGATATGAACCTGCCCCCTTTCAGTCACTGTACATTATCAGTACTTGCAGCAATTCGTTCAGTACCTTGGACATATAACACGATATCATGAAATTGTAATTTATAACTTAATGGTGACTTGAAGTAATTTTTTTTAGGGCAGCAATGAGAGTTTTGGTAAATAGTCCTATTTTTTGATAAATTTTCAATATGTTCTGGGAATGTGAGGGAGATGACGTCGTATGATTTCCAACTCCTCCCTTGGAGGGTCAGACACCCTGAGCCAATACGCTGGTCCTGGACCTATTTCCTGGTATAATTTACATATTACTATTTAAGTATTTATGGTTTTATTACTATTTATTATTTATGGTGCAACTGTAATGAAAACCAATTTCCCCCGGGATCAATAAAGTATGACTTTGACTATGACTATGATGAAGCAATGAAATGGCACTCATCTTGTGATTTTTTTCTCCGTGTCTGGGCATGGCTGCCGTGAACTGCAGTGTCAGTACTGATGGGAAATCCGCCAGGACCCTGGTGAATTCGTCGTCAGACAGCGTGATGGAGTCCAGGCGTGGGGCTGGCAACTGTGCTTCACCCAGGGAGAACATTTGAAAAGTCTTGGCGTGGACTAATCGCTTCCCTTGCAGGTCGACCAGCAGGTTGTGGGCTCGTAGAAAATCTGCCCCCAGCAGTGGTTGGGCCACGGCGGCCAGTGTGAAGTCCCACGTGAACCGGCTGGAGCTGAACTGTAGCCGTACCATGCGGGTGCCGTAGGTTCGTATTGTGCTGCCATTTGCAGCCTTCAGGGTGGGTCCCGGTTCTCTGTTGCGGGTATCATAACTCGTTGGAGGTAAGACGCTGATCTCCGCTCTGGTGTCGACCAAAAAGCGGCGTCCCGACTGCTTGTCCCAGGCGTACAGGAGGCTGTCCTGATGGCCAGCCACCATAGCCATCAGCAGCGGCTGGCCCTGGCGTTTCCCGGGAATTTGCAGGGTGGTCTGCAGTGGCGGGCCTCTGTGCCCCACCGCTGGTGGTAGAAACACCATTGTTCATTGGGCTCCTCACTCCCGTCGCCGGGTTTTGTAGGCTCTGCTGCCAGGCCTGGTCTGGTCTGTCGTTGGGCACGCGGCTTGGTGATCTGTGCGACGGGCGCCCCTCTCTCTTTCCTGCCATTCCACAGCACATCTGCTCGGGCCGCCACCTCCCGGGGTTTGCTGAAATCTGCGTCGGACAGCAGCAGGCATACGTCCTTGGGCAGTTGCTCTAGGAATGCCTGCTCAAACATGAGGCAGGGTTTGTGTCCTTCAGCCAGGGCCAGCATCTCGTTCATTAATGCTGACGGCGGCCTGTCTCCCAAACCAACCAGGTGCATTAAGCGGTGTGCTCGTTCATGCCATGAGAGTCCTAAAGTCCTTATGAGCAGGGCTTTGAATGCTGTGTATTTCCCGTCCTCCGGGGGCGACTGTATAAACTCCTCAACTTGTGCAGCAGTCACCTGGTCGAGGGAGCTCAGCACGTAGTAGTAGCGAGTGGACTCCGAGGTTATCTGCCGAATGTGGAATTGTGCTTCTGCTTGTTCGAACCATAATTGGGTTGCAGTGTCCAGAAGCTTGGCAGTTTTAACGAAACTGCGTGAACAGATGCGGCATCGGTCACCTCTGGTCCAAATATCGTTTGGGTCGTCGGGGTCACCAATGGTAGCAGTGTGTTACACACAGCGCTAGAATAACCACATGGAGTCGGTGAGTTAGAGTTGCAATGAAAAAGATTTATTCAAACTTCGCGGCCTACTTTAAAGCCTTCCCGTTCCCGCCCTCCCTGGGGCGGGACTGCTCTGGGGAATGCATATTCCCAGACCCTTTCCGCGCGTGGGATTTTCCCCCTGCTGGTGAAGATGGCCTGGCGCCCTTTTTGGGGCTGGCCCTCTGCCTGCGCGCGCTGTTGTGAGCCGGTTCGTGTGTGCCAGAAAGTGGGTCGCCACACTATGTTATTATAACACTGTAATCCCAATAACGTTGTATCAATACTACGGTAAGTTTATCATTATGAAACCAATAAAAAGACTGAAAAAGAAAAAGAAAAGAACGAGCCTATTAAAAGAAAGGAGTGTGTGAAACTATATCCATAACACCATAAGACATAGAAATAGAATTAGACAATTTGGCCTATCAAGTCTACTCCGCCATTCCATCGTGGCTGATTTATTATCCCTCTCAACCCCATTTTCCTGCCTTGAACCTGCAAATTAACCTTTAGGGAATCCTGCACAGGTCCCTTTGTACCTCAGTTTTTGGTATTTTCTCTCCATTTAGAAAATAGTCAACTCTTTCATTTCTTCTACCAAATTGCATGACTATACACAATGTATTCCATCTGCAGTTTCTTTGCTCAGTCTCCTAATTGTCTAAGTCCTTCTGTACCCTCTCTACTTCCTCAAAACTACCTACCGTTCCACATACCTTTATATCATCTGCAAACATTGCAACGAAACAATCAATTCCATCATCCAAATCATTGACATATAACATAAAAAGAAACTAAGGAGCAAAGAGACCTAAGAGTCCTTGTGTAGGATTCCCTAAAGGTTAGTTCGCAAGTGGAGTCTGTGGAGAGGAAGGTAAATGCAATATTAGCATTCATTAATCTGGTGCCTGCTTGAGTCACGGTCTTGCCACTCCTCGTCTCTCCCAGCTTTGGTGTATTCTTCCTTACCATTGAAATCCTCTCAATTCACATCTAACCCAGTCGTGCTCTCCACCCTCAAAATTTTTAATCAATTTCGCTGCCACTATAAGTTCATATCAGCTTCAGTTTTGGGCACCATTCATAAAAAACATTTATTTCCTCCCTCCACATTCGATTCAGCTTTCAGACAATGAGGTTTGAACGGTCTTATGCGCATTAAGGATTTGTATACTGATAACATATTTGATAGTTTTGATAACCTGCGCGGTAAGTATAATCCACATAATCATTTTTTTAAATACCTGCAGATTCGCCACTTTGTCAAGGAAAAGTTTCCCTCTTTTCCTGATCTACCACCTGCTATGTTATGGGAAAAACTCACTCTTAGCTTTAACAGTAAAGGGCTGATCTCTGAACTATACTCTCAGCTAACAACAGGAATTCTGCAGATGCTGGAAATTCAAGCAACACACATCAAAGTTGCTGGTGAACGCAGCAGGCCAGGCAGCATCTCTAGGAAGAGGTGCAGTCGACGTTTCAGGCCGAGACCCTTCGTCAGGACTCTCAGCTGATGTCTTTGGGAATTCAAGATCTAAACAAAACTGAGTAGGTGGGAGGATGACCTGGGTATGAATCTGGCTGAGGAATATTGGGCAAAAGTATTGAATAGGGTTCATTTCTCATCATCATGTGCCAGACTGGGGCTCATACAATTTAAAGTTTTACACAGCGTACATTTAAGTAAAACCAGACTTGCAGACATGGGACAGACGCTGGCTGTGACAGGTGTTCCTTCTCTCCGGCTGGTTTAGTACATGCATTTTAGTCATGCCTTCGGCTTGATAGCTATTGGGCACTGGTTTTTATAGTTATCAGTGAGGTTTTGGGGGTGACACTGAGACCTTGCCCGCTTATAGCTGTATTTGGTGTGGTAGATGATGATTTGGGTTTAAATGCAAGCCAGTCGGATATCATTGCATTTACATTGCTATTGGCCCATAGGAAAATTTTGCTAGTTTGGAAATCTGCCACTCCCCCAACTGGTGCTGCTTGGTTAGAAGATGTAATGTTTATTCTGAAATTAGAAAAGATTAAATTCACTTTGAGGGGGTCTGTGAAAAAGTTCTGTTCGAAATGGGGACCTTTCTTATCATATTTTGGGAGTCTTAAGGAATTACCTACTAGTTGAGGGAATTTGATTGTATTTGGGAAGTTGCCTCCCATTTAACACGCTTATAATTTACCTCACGGGGTGGTTGATGAATTGTAAATATGAGTGTGTTTTGGATCATCTGACATGTTGCAGATGTGTGTGAGCCGTCGTCTTGAAGTAGTGTGGGGGTATGGTTGTGAAATGTCCGTACTTGTATTTGTGAATTGTTGTGTTGTAAACATATTAGCTGCCGTGATATGTTCGGGGAGGGCGGGTGGGGGGAGGTTTGTTTGGGGGTACGATATAAAAGCAAAATGGAGGAAAATATAATCCATTATATATTCTGTATTGTGTCATTCCTTCAATAAAAATTTTTAAAAATATTAGCATTCATTTCAAACGGACTAGAATATAAAAGCAAGGATGTAACATTGAGAATTTATAAAGCACAGGTAAGGCCTCACGGTGTATTGTGAGCAGTTTTAGGCCCCTTATCTTAGAAAGGATGTACTGACACTGGAGAGGGTTTGAAGGGGGTTCATGAAGATGATTCCAGGATTGAATGGCTTGTCATATGAAGAGCATTTGATGACTCTGGGCTTGTATTCACTGGTTGATAGATTCTTGATTGGTCAGGGCATGAAGGAATACAGAAAGAAGGCAGGAGATCGGGGCTGAGAGGAAAATTGGATCAGCCATGATGAAATAGTGGAGCTGACTTGATGGGCCAAATGGGCTAATTCTGCTCCTATATCTTATGGTTTTATGAGTACCTGTTTGGAAGAAACCAGTTCGTATTCCACAATGACAGAAATTGATGCCATACATTACTCTAAATTCCTTGGTGTCCACATTTCCGAGGATCTCACCTGGTCCCTTAACTCCTCCATCCTGATCAAAAAGGTGCAACAGCACCTTTATTTCCTGCGGAGCATCAAGAAAGCTCACCTCTGTCCCAGGATACTGACGGACTTTTACCGCTGTACCATTGAGAGCGTACTCACCAACTGCATCTCAGTGTGGTATGGCAATTGTCCCGTATCGGACAGCAAAGCACTCCAGCGTGTGGTGAAAACTGCCCAGCGGATTATCGGCACCCAATTGCCCACCATTGAGAACATCTACCATAACCGCTGCCTGGGCAGGGCGAAAAGCATTATCAAGGATGCATCTCACCCTAACCATGGACTTTTTACTCTCCTCCCATCCGGTAGGTGCTACAGGA
This sequence comes from Mobula hypostoma, assembly GCF_963921235.1. Lineage (NCBI taxonomy): Eukaryota > Metazoa > Chordata > Chondrichthyes > Myliobatiformes > Myliobatidae > Mobula > Mobula hypostoma. Next base: position 16,632,010 of record NC_086105.1, on the reverse strand, counting down.
GCCTCCGCTTCTGCACCAGCAGGCACAGGAAGAGCTTCTTCCTGTTATCTTTTGGAATTTTATTATACTTTAACATTGTATTAATGTTTATATGGCTTACCTTTTTTGTATACTTATTCAATAAAAAGATTTAAAAAGAAAAGGAAGAGCTTCTTCCCTGAGGCTGTGACCCTGCTGAACCTCACATCACAGCGCTAAGCAGTATTGCACCATATTGTACTGTCTCAGTACTTTTATATTTGTGTGCTGTAGCACTTACTTTTTATTCAGATATTTTGTAAATAACACTATTCTTTGCTTTTCTGGTTAGTTGCAAAATGCATCTCATTGGCTTTTATCTGTACTCAGCGCAATGACAATAAAGTTGAATCTGATCTAATCTAATCTAATTTAATCTAATATTCTCTTCAACAGGGTTCAGTGAAGCTGTGAGAATAGTGACAGAGAGATAGGATAGAGAGACATGCATCTGGCCCTGGCTTTTCATGCTCCAGAATTAAAATATTTACAATACTGTTGTGAAGTATTTGCTAAATAGTCAAAAATAACGGAGACAGAAGGAAGCTCTCATAAAGAGCACTTTAGTTATGTAACAAACAAGAGCCCAAAACTGTTTATTTCCCTCCAAAGATGCCCCAATCTGTTGAGATCCTCCAGCACTGTGTGTGTTGCTCAATATTTCAAGCCTTGTGTCTCCTGTTTGAATAAGTATTTGTTCACCCCTCCACATTGTAATTTCTTATTTTGTCTTTTGTAAGTTAACATCTATTTCTAAACTTGAAGACAATATACATATACTGTACAAATTTCTGCTAGTTTCCAAAAGCAAAAACAGAAAATGCTGGAAACAATTGGCAGTTCAGGTAGCATCTGAGGAAAAACAGGGTTAACGTTTCAACCTGAAGACGCTTTGTCATATTACCTCGGGCTATTTTTTGTTCCTTGCATTGCTATGAATAGAAATCTATGATTAAAAATAAAAACGCTTATTTTTGCATGGTCTGCATTCTGGATCCAGTAAATTCAGCAATAACAGAACAAAAATAATTTTGAGTTGAGATGTAATTCTGAAGTCAGGAATCTGGTAGGTTATTCCTTCCACGTCTTCAGTATGGGTGTGAACAAGTTCCAGTTTCTCACAACAAGAAGTCTATACACGGAGAATTCATTCCTGAGGCCTGAGCTGATTCAGAAGTGTAAAACTGGAATATCCGATACATGGAGTCACACTCGATTTCCTCAAAGCGTTAGGCTTTGAGCAGACTCCAGATGCAGGGTGTATTTACAGTACATTGTGAAAGCAAAACTAATTTGCATATCTTTTGCAATTATCGTGTGAATGAATCATAGTGCTTCAGTTCCCTTCACTTGTAATCATTTCTTTTGCGGTTCTGAATTAGTCACATTTACTTCTATTCTTAAATTCCATTGCGACCTTAATTTTGTCATGTTTGGAAGTGAAGCTGCCACTTGAATTTGCAATTATTTTTGCTGGTTTGATGCCTGTAAGTGGAACTTCTTCCTGGTAGTTGAAACAATGAATGTAAGCTTGGATGAGGTGAGTTAACGTCCAAAATCGGCAAAAAGGAAAATTAAGCAATTTCCTGTCTTTGACAGCAACAATAACAGGGGCAGGGGGAGCACGGTAGCATAATGGTTAGCGCATCATTTTACAGTGCCAGCAATCACCATTTGGGGTTCAAATCCTGTCGCTGCCTGTAAGAAGTTTGTATGTTCTCCCTGTAACCGCATAGGTTTCCTTCAGATTTTCTGATTATAAACCAGAGGTCCATGAGCCAATACTCACTGGAGGATCAGAGGTGGAGAAGGTCAGCAACGTTAAATTTCTGGGTGCTACTATTTCAGAGGACCTGTCCCGGACCCAGTATGTAAGTGCAATTGCAAAGAAAGCATGGCAGCGCCTCTTCTTCCTGAGGAGTCTGCAGAGATTCAGTATGACAGCTGAAACTTTGACAAACTTCTATAGATGTGCAGTGAGAGCATATCGACTGGCTATGTCACAGCTTGGTATGGAAACGCCAATGTTTTGGACAGAAAATCCTACAAAAGGTAATGGATTCAGCCCAGTACATCACGGGTAAAGCCCTTCCAACCACTGAGCACATCTACATGAAACACTGTCATAGGAAAGCAGCATCCACCATCAGATATCCCCGCCACACAGGCCATGCTCTCTTATCACTGCTCCCACCCGATAGAAGGTACAAGAGCCTCAGGACTCACACCACCAGGTTCAAGAACAGTAGCTATCCTTCAACCATCAGGCTCTTGAACAAAAGGGGACAAATACACTCACTTGCCCATCCATTGAGATGTTTCCACAACCAATGATCTCACTTTAAGGACTCTTTACCTCATTATCTCATGTTCTCGTTGTCTATTGCTATTTATTGACATTTGCATTTGTACAGTTTCTTGTCTTCTGCACTCTCACTGATCTTTCATTGATCCTGTTATAGTTACTATTGTACAGATTTGGTGAGTATGCCCACAAGAAAACGAATCTCAGGATTGTATATGGTGACATAGTCATAGTCATAGTCATCCTTTATTGATCCCGAGGGAAATTGGTTTTCGTTACAGTTGCACCATAAGTAATTAAATAGTAATAAAAAAAACCATAAATAATTAAATAGTAATATGTAAATTATGCCAGGAACTAAGTCCAGGACCAGCCTATTGGCTCAGGGTGTCTGACCCTCCAAGGAAGGAGTTGTAAAGTTTGATGGCCACAGGTAGGAATGACTTCCTATGACGCTCAGTGTTTCATCTCAGTGGAATGAGTCTCTGGCTGAATGTACTCCTGTGCCCAACCATTCCATTATGTAGTGGATGGGAGACATTGTCCAAGATGGCATGCAACTTGGACAGCATCCTCTTTTCAGACACCACCGTCAGAGAGTCCAGTTCCATCCCCACAACATCACTGGCCTTACGAATGAACTTGTTGATTCTGTTGGTGTCTGCTACCCTCAGCCTGCTGCCCCAGCACACAACAGCAAACGTGATAGCACTGGCCATCACAGACCTGTAGAACATCCTCAGCATCATCCGGCAGATGTTAAAGGACCTCAGTCTCCTCAGGAAATAGAGACGGCTCTGACCCTTCTTTTAGACAGCCTCAGTGTTCTTTGACCAGTTCAGTTTATTGTCAATTTGTATCCCCAGGTATTTGTAATCCTCCACCATGTCCACACTGACCCCCTGGATGGAAACAGGGGGTCTCCTCAGGTCTACCACCAGCACCTTAGTCTTTTTCACATTAAGCTGCAGATAATTTTGCTCACACCATGTGACAAAGTTTCCCACCGTGGCCCTGTACTCAGCCTCATCTCCCTTGCTGATGCATCCAACTATGGCAGAGTCATCCGAAAACTTCTGAAGATGGCAAGACTCTGTGCAGTAGTTGAAGTCCGAGATGTAAATGGTGAAGAGAAAGGGAGACAAGACAGTCCCTTATGGAGCCCCAGTGCTGCTGATCACTCTGTCAGACACACAGAGTTGCAAGCACACGTACTGTGGTCTGTACTTTGGTAATAAAATCTACTTTGAACTCTGAACTTTGATTTTCTCCTACATTCCAAAGACATACAGTTAGGTTTTGTGAGTTATGGGCATACTATGTTGGTGCTGATTTGATTTGACACAAATGACACATTTCACTGTATGTTTCAATGTACGTGTGACAAGTAAAGCTAATCTTTCATCTTTAAAACAAGTAAAAACTGAATCAAATAGCGAATTCTTTTGGAGAAATGTCAGGTTCCAAATCTTGTACAAATAACAAGTTTAAGATTAGCAGAGGCTTGTTATTCTCACAAAGCATAATTTACAACTGTAGCTGAAAATGGCTCAGAAAAGTAAATGAAGTTGCAGGAACATTTTCCAGAGTATAAATACTAAAAATAGATGCAGCTTTGAGAAAAATAAGTAAAACGGCAACCAACAATAATTCTTTCAGCAAATTGTGCAGAAATTCCATTTGCTCCTACCTATCAGAGGAATTATTGGTTATGATCGTAGTTTGCATGTCATCATACAACAGGTGTAGAATGCTGGCCGATGTCCAAGCACAGACAACTGCAATTCAGGGCTTTTGAGTTGGTGGTGTATAAGAGTTCCATGTGGAAGATGTTGTCCTTAATTCTTCTGCTTGTTTGGGAAGCAGTTTGTCTCTCGAGTCTTTTTAAAGCATCAATCAGCTATTTTCTGAAGATGTGCATTACAGGAAATGTCATTTCTTTAAAAGATGCACAGATCCAATACACTTATACATCTGTCATCTCAACCCCACAACATATTTCCTTAAGGTGCTTGGTCTCATTCACTTTCATGCTCCCGTTAAAGTTTACAGCAAGTGATTCATTTAAAGGCAACCCTTCAGTAAATGCTTCTGCATCCAAAGGTTCTAGTATTTAAGTCTAGGCTAATATATTGAAGGAGGATCACAATATGGATGGCGCCTTGAACATGACCTGAAAGTGAATCTGCTTCCAGCTGTTCAGCTGTGCATGCAAATATCTGAAACTATGCACAGTTGTGCACAGATGTCTGAAAAGAGCAGGGTTTTTTCAATTTTCACCATGTTGTTCCAGGAATAAGATAATTAAATGCTGGGGAGAAAGCTAAGTCACAAAGGTTAATTCCAATGGAGCAGAGAAGGGCAAGTAGATCTAATAGCGATTTTACAATTCAAAGTTCAAAGTAAATTTATTATCAAAGGAAATATATCTCACCATAAATAACCCTGAGATTCTATTTTTTTTTTCAGGCATAGTCAATAAACCCATAGAACAGGGGTTCCCAACCTTTTTTATGCCATGAACCAGTACAATTCACAAGGGGCCCATGGATCACAGGTTGGGAACCCCTGCCATTGAACAATAGTGTAATAATAATAATGAAATATAATATAACTGTAATAGAGTCAATGAAAGTCACCAACAATTTGGGCATTCAGCCAGAGTGCAAAGGACAATAAAGTGTCCAAATACATAAAGAAGAATCAGAACCAGGCTTATTATCACCGGCATGTGATGAGAAATTTGTTAACTTAGCAGCAGCAGTTCAATGCAATACATAATCTAGCAGATAAAAAATAATAATAATAAAATAATAATAATAAATAAATAAACAAGTAAATCAATTATATATATTGAATATATTTTTAAAATGTGCAATAACAAAATACTGTATATTAAAAAAAGTGAGGTAGTGTCCAAAACTTCAATGTCCGTTTAGGAATTGGATGGCAGAGGGGAAGAAGCTGTTCCTGAATCGCTGAGTGTGTGCCTTCAGGCTTCTGTATCTCCTACCTGATGGTAACAGTGAGAAAAGGGCATGCCCTGGGTGCTGGAGGTCTTTAATAACGGATGCGCCTTTCTGAGGCACCGCTTCCTATAGATGTCCTGGATAATAAACAAATAAATAAACAAACAAACAATAATAAAGTAATAATACATAAATAAACAATAAATATTAAGAGCATGAGATGAAGAATTCTTGAAAGTAAGTCCATTGGTTGTGGGAACATTTCAATGATGAGGCAAGTGAAGTTGAGTAAAGTTATACCCTTTGGTTCAGGAGCCTGATGGTTGAGGGGGTAGTAACTGTTCCTGAACCTGGTGGTGTGAGTTCTAAGACTCCAGTACCTCCTTCCTGATGGCAGCAATGAGAAGAGAGCATGACCTGTGTGGTGGGGGTCCCCGAAAGCGGATGCTGTTTCCCTGTAAGAGCGTTTCACGTAGATGTGGTCAATTGTAGGGAGGGCTTTACCCAAGATGGACTGAATTCTGAATCGTTATGATAGGTGAATAGTGAAAGCATTTCCTTTGACTCTGGAAAATTGCCAAGCGAGTTATCAATATAACAAAGGCAAGGAGAATGGTTACTAGAAGCAGCATTATCCAAAGAATTTTTTTTAAGATTATGAGAACACTCAGTCCTCTTTTATTGTCATTTAGAAATGCATACATGCATTAAGAAATGATACAGTGTTTCTCCGGAGTGATATCACAGAAAATAGGACAAACCAAAGACTAACACTGACAGAACCACATAATCATAACATGTAGTTACAGCAGTGCAAAGCAATACCATAATTTGATGAAGAACAAACCATGGGAACGGTAAATAAAGTCTCAAAAGTCCCCGAGTCCCCGATAGCAGATGGCAAAAGGGAGAAACTCCCTGCCATAAACCTCCAGGCACCGTCAACTTGCCGATGCCTTGGAAGCAGCCGACCACAGCCGACACTGAGTCCGTCCGTCCGAAAACTCCGAGCCTCCGACCAGCCCTCCGATACAGCCTCCCAAGCACCATCCTCTGCTGAGCGCCTTCGACCTCGCCCCGGCCGCTGAAACACGCAAAGCCGAGGATTTCGGGGCCTTCAGCTCCGGAGATTCCGGTTACCACACAGTAGCAGCAGCAGCGAAGCGGGCATTTCAGAAGTTTTCCAGATGTTCCTCTGTACTCTCACGTCCGTCTCCATCAAATCAGGATTGTGCATGGTCCCCTACTTGATAGATAACAGATATTCATCACCAGAAAGGCGATGTTGTCCTGGACCAATGTTGTACTTCAACAAACACTATTTTAGAAACAAATAAGCTGTCCAAAAGATCACTTACAGAATTTGCATCGACATTTTCTAGATTTCAGAATAAAGATAGCAGTTGTTGTTTTACACTCAGTGGCTGCTTATTAGGTATACCTGCTCATTAATGCAAATATCTAATCAACCAACCGTGTGGCAGCCTCGAATGCATAAAAGCGTGCAGACATTGAGGTTCAATTGTTGTTCAGGCCAAACACCAGAACTGGGAGGAAATGACTTTGACCATGGAATGATTGTTGGTGCCAGATGGGGTGGTCTGAATATCTTAGAATCTGCAGATCTCCTGGGATTTTCACACACAACAGTCTCAAGCGTTTACAGAGAATGGTGCAAAAAACAAATAACATCCAGTGAGCACTAGTCCTGTGGGCAAAAATGCCTAGTTAATGAGAGAGCTCAGAGGAGAATGGCCAGACTGGTTCAAACTGACGGGAAGGAGACAGTAACTCAACTCACCACCAATTACAACTGTGGTATGCAGGAGAGAAACTCTGAACACACAACATGTTGAACCATGAAGTGGATGGGCTATAGTAGCAGAAAACCACAAACATACCCTGAGCATAAATAGAAGATCAAACAACGTAGAAGAATTTACTTATACTGGGATAGGGCTTCTTTTTAAAAGCTATCACAAAGGCAATTTCTTGAAGCTTCCATCAGTCAGGGTCGACCTTGATTGTTGCATCCTAGCTATCCAGATATGCAAGCCTGGGCCGTACGATATGGAGAGCAAGCTCTTGACCGTGTAGCAAGCTCTCCCTCTCCGTGCACCTGGTGAAGCCAAAGGCACGGCAGAGACTGATACGGTTTGGCACCAGCAGCATCACAGGAGTTGCCTGTCAGCATTGAACTCAACGTACGACAGCTTAGGGACTCTAGCTCTGGATTTTACTCTTTGGGTTTACTCCCATAGCTTTCCCCAGTTATGGCAGCAGAGGTTTGAGATAATAGTTTTCCTTCTTCTAGATGAATATACCAACCATGACTGATAAGCCCCATTTACCCAAAGCAACTGGTTTTAAGGTGTCAGGAATCCACCTTTGCCCCTTCTCCTGTCAGTAGAAATGGTTCCGCTAGGTTGACTAGGTAAGCTACACGTGAAGGCCAGGAGCTGGACTTGGTGATCAGAGGAGCACGCCATTGGAAGCATTTAATAGGTAACGGGATCTTCTCCCCATTACCACCCCCGGCTATAACAATCTTAAGGAACCAAGCAATTTCTACAGGCTACCAACATTACTATACACTTCACTCTTTGGAATAGATAACCACATAGTGCAGCTGAAATTCAATTAATGAACCTGCATTTGAAACCTTGGGTACTCCTTCTGTTGGTTCTTATCCCAGTACTGTATATCAGAAGTCAGTTCAGTGAGTATGTTTTATGCAATCCAGTTTTTCTGCTGAGCAATTAGAAAAGCCTTCTGCATTAGAAAAGCCCTCACTTGTTTAATGTTTGATGCACTGATAGCAGCCTTGGAAAAAATGTTAGTGGGAAATAATCCTTGCTTTATAAGCCTTCTTCCTACTCAAGGGCTCATAGTGAAAATCACATACCATGACATTCCTACACTTATTAAGAATATGAAACCACCTACTAATCAATGGCAAACTGTTTTTAAACAATATATTGTGCTGCAGATTTGTTTGGAATTATTATTGTCTTTAGAGGACACGTTTCGGGAAGAGCAGAAAGCACTATGTTTCTGTGTACCTCCCTGCACGTTTCCATGTATGTGTGTTTGAGCTCTTCTTAGCCACGCAGTCGCGTGTAGAGAGTAGAGCAGTGTGCTAAGCACACATCCTTGAGGTGTTCCTGCATTGATTGTCAACGAAGAGGATGGTTTATTACCAATCTGTGTTGACTGCAGTGTCCCGATGAGGAAATCGAGGATCCAGTTGCGGGGAGAGGTACATAGGCCCAGGTTGAGAAGCTCGGTGATTAATGCTGAGCTGTAAATGATCAACAACAGGCAGACAAACATTTTGCTGTTGTTTGGGTGCTCCAAAGCACAGAGGAGAGCCAGTGAGACTGCATCTGCAGTAGACTTGTTGCCACATAAGGTGATTTGCACCAAGTCCAGGTCCTTCCTCAGTAGTAGTTACTGCCAGTTACGCCACTCGTATTGAAGGTCCTCCATCTCTGTCTGTCACTGGCTATTGTGCCGCGGTGCAGTTCGGGATCCTAATTTATGCCTCCGCGATAGGGCACCAAGTTCTCTTTGGTCTCTCACATTTCCTCCGCCCTTCGATGGTCCAATAAAGTGCTGTCTTGCAGTCATGCAAATCCTGGGTGAAGACTCGGGAGTACCGTCATACACAGATATAAAGGGATTCTTCATCACTGTTTCACTACAATTTCTTTTTTGACTATCCAGGGTCATTAGCCCTGAGCTCCATCCTCAAATATGGAAGACCAGTGGACCAGCCTTAGTCCGGCCTTTACCCTTTGACCTGTTTGGAATGGGAGACCTTACCAAGAGTCAAAGCACAAGGCCCTGACTCCAGCCAACATTGCTCTCCGGGTCATCGAGGCACGCAGCCTCCAAACCCTATGACAAGGCTGAGGTCCTCTCGGAGATAGATTCTTCCTCAAACAGGAGTTAATTCTAGCCATAACCAAACTGTTAAAGCACTTCATTATGGTAGATGTAAGTGCTATCGGTCTATAGTCATTGAGGCAGCTCACCCTGTCCTTCTGGGGCACCATAATGATTGTTGTACTTTTAAAGCAGGTGCAAACCTCAAATTGTAGAGTGAGAGGTTGAATACTCCAGCCAGTTGATTTGTACAGGTTTTCAGAATCCAGTCAGGTACATCTCCAAGGCTTTGCAAGTGTTCACCTTCATAGGTCGCCTTTGAGACAGAGTTGCCAGGACACCAAATGCACTGGTTAGTGTTATTCTCTCTTTCAATGCATGCATTGAGCTCATCAGGGAATGAAGCACCCCTGCCATTTATGCTTTTAGGTTTTGCCCTACAAGTTGTCTTGCATCTGATTGTGTCTCTTATTTTACATGGAATTGCCTTTTCTCTCTCACAATGGTCTTCCATAGGTTGTACTTGGACTTCTTGTGGGACTCTGGATCTCCAGTCTTGATCTTGATTTGCCCCTCAGCATGTGGTGAATCTCCTGGTTCCTCCAGGGCTTCTGGTTTTGGAAATCTTGGTATGCTCTCGAAAACACACCCTCGTCCGCACAGGTCCTGATGATGAAGTTGCTGACAGCCGTATGGCCCAATTTGAAATCAGTCTTCTAATATAAGTTTTAAAGCATAATTTGGAAACATGTTTGGTTCATTATTTGCCAGGTGAATACTTAATCAAGACAAAGATTACTTCAAGTCATATGCTAGTTAACATATGATAAAAAGGGTTTTAATTATTTCCCATTACTAGTCAGCCGAGGAATGTTACAATAGAGGAACTCCTCGAGCTTTAGATGATAACCCGCCAGTAGGTATAAGCATCTCCTCACATACTTCAGAATGCATTATAATTTGATCTGTCTCTCCCAATGTGCACTGCATCCTGCTAAAACATGCTCATGCTAACTAGAAAATTGTGCAGGTAGCAGGCCTAATGCAAAGTTCTGTAATACATAACAAACACAGAGCCTCATTTTCTGTAAATAGAAAACATTCATAGTTCAATATGAAGGAAATGACTGCAAGTGAGATAATGACATTTTGATTACATCTGAGGTAAACCTCAAACTAAGTACTATTATTGGCTGTATAATACTGACATCTCAAAATCCATGTGAACAGATGTGATTTTATTTTCTCTTTCATGGAACTGAAAACAGGCAGACAGATTTGCAACATTTAAATCCTCTGGTCAAACTGGTAATCCCGGATCAGAAGATGAACCCTGCAGGTTGATTGAAAACCTTGTGCACGGTTAGATTATTGTAAATACATGTGGTAAATTATGAAGCAATTTTGTTTAATTCAGGAGGTTTATTAACCCTTCAGCATGCTACGTAAAAATGACACAATACAAGGCTGATCAAACGAAGCTCCCCAGTATGTGTTTGGATAAAAGGTGGTCAGAGAGAATATTGAGGTTCACTGGGCTGTATGATCTCAGAAAGTGGGGGGAATGAAAAATCGTATCAATCCCTGTCAGCACAGTGAACATTTTCTCCTCACCAGTCTGCTCCTGGGAAGTTAGGAAATGAGGGATAGGTCCTATATTCCAAAAGAAAATTATGCAGATTACACATTCCTTATTGTGACTGGCGGAAATTAGAATGCATTTCTATTATGTCTTCCATAAGAAGCCACTGCATTGCAAGTAATAGAAGTGATGTTCTTTCTTGCTACAATTACCAGGTGGAAGGGAGTCTTTATTCCACTGGTGATAGGTTCCACAAATTGACTGGGGGAGTTGGGGGTAAAGGGGATAGTTAAATGTGTGAATGCAAGAGTGCGTTCGGTGTGCTCCAACATCTAATGGGACAGAAGCCGGATACTGGATGGGCTGTGTGCACTGTTAACACTCAATTATGAGGATCTGATTGAACTTCCAAAGTTTACGCAGGCAGCATGTGTTCAAGTTGACGGCTTTTGGCAGACTCATTAAGCACATGTCTATTACACACATTGTTGCACGTGTACATATCTGTAATGCTCTGAATGATTACTGGGGTGAAGCCCCCTCACCCGCATGCAACTGGAGTGGGAGAAGCATGCTAAAAGATTGTTGAAGACCGTCTCAATGCTCCTTTAATAATGAACATACCATTAGGCAGTGAGCAATGGTGGATATGGAGAGGCTTTAATATGCCTGGCACTAGTAGCAATAAGAGTACCTTCACTGGAACTAAATGTGTTCTCAGGTGAAGAAATAACAAATCTAAAACTGAGAACATAAAATGAAATTTGTGAAATTTCATGGGCAGGGCAGTTCCTGCAATTGGAAGGATAATTACTCATTTTCTATTTCCTACTTCTCTTGCAGGTGTTACTGTTAGAATAATTATTAACTCCGCCTGACAGAAACTGCACTTCTTCAAAAATAGAGATTACGTCTCAGAATTTCTTTGCTCACACATAGTTGTCAAAACTAACGCTAGGGTCTTTGCCAGTCTTCCCAATCTGAACACCCAATGTAAGATCACTGGAAACAATAGGGATCTTACAATGTCTGGAACATACACTCAGTGGCCACTTTATTAAGTACCTCACGTACCCAATAACGTGACCACTGACTGTAGGCTCATGGTCTTCCACTGTTGTAGCACATCCTCTTCAAAATTTGGTATGTTGAGAATTCAGAGATGTTCTTCTGCTCATCACTGTTTTAATATAAGAGGCGTTGATCATGTAAATAGTCAAAGGCTTTTTCCTAGGGCTGAAATGGCTGCCACAAGAGGGCACATGTTTAAGGTGCTGGGGAATAGGTACAGAGGAGATGTCAGGGGTAAGTTTTTTACTCAGAGAGTGGCGAGTGTGTGGAATAGGCTGCCGGTAACTGTGGTGGAGGCAGATACGATAGGGTCTTTTATGAGACTTTTGGATAGGTACATGGAGCTTAGAGAAATAGAGGGCTATGGGTAACCCTAGTAATTTTAAGGTAGGGACATGTTCAGCACAACTTTGTGGGCCAAAGGGCCTGTATTGTGCTGTAGGTTTTCTATGTTTCTATGTAATATGTAGTTATTTGAGTTACTGACACCTTCCTATTATCTTGAACCAGTCTGGCCATTCTCCTCTGACTTCTCTTATTAACAATGCATTTTCACCCACAGAACTGCCACTCACCGGATGATTTTTGTTTCTCGCACCATCCTCTGTAAACTCTAGTGACTGTTGTGCATGAAAATCCCTGCAGATCAACAGTTTCTGAGATACTGAAACAACCCGGACTGGCACCAACAATTATTCCACAGACAAAGTCACATTTCTTCCCCATTCAGATGTTTGGTCTGAACAATAGCTGAACCTCTTGACCATGTCTGCATGCTTTTATGCATTGAGTTGTTGCAACATGACTGGCTGATTAGATATTTGCATTAATGAACAGGTATACCCAATAAAGTGACCACTGAGTGCGTACAATGCCCTCTTTTTAATTCTCCCATGATCTCAATAGAACAATGAATCTGAATCAGGTTTAATATCAGTGGCATACATCGTGAAATTTGTTGTTTTGCAGCAGCTATACATCGCAATACATAATAAAAAAAACACCATAAATTGCAATAAGTAATATATGTACATATACAAATAAAATTAAATATATAGTGCAAAAAGAGAGGGAAAAATATTGTAGTGTTCATGGGTTCATTATCCAGTCAGCAATCTGATGGCAGAGGGAAAGAAGCTGTTTCTGAAACGTTGAGTGTGGGTCTTCATACTCCTGTACCTCCTCCTGGTAGTAATGAGAAGAGAGCGTGTCCTGGGTGATGGGGGTCCTTAATGAAGGATGCTGCCTTTTTGAAGCATCACCTTTTGAAAATATTCTTTGGAGGTAAGTGCCTAAGTTTGTAGCTTTTCCAATCCTGTGCATTGGACCCTCCATGCTAGACAGTGATACAACCAGTTAGAATGCTCTCCACTGCACATCAGTAAAAATTTGCTGGAGTCTCTGGTGACATTCCAAATCTTGTCAAACTCCAAATGAAATATATATCCGTCAGGCCTTCTTTGTAATTTCATCAATACGTTGGACCCAGGCTAGATCTACAGAGACATTGACTCCCAGGAACTTGAAACTGCTCACCCTTTCCACTGCTGACTCTTCAATGAGGATTGGTGTGTGTTCCCTTGACTTCCCCTTCCTGAGGTTCACAATCAATCCCATGGTCTAACTGACATTGAGTGCAAGGCTGCTGTTGCAATACCACTTAACCAGCTGATCTATCTCACTCATCACCATCTGAAATTCTGTCAACAATAGTTGTGTTTAGATCTAAATCAGTTAAATGCGAAGTTCCCTGAAATAAATATAATCAACCCAACTGTATGCTGTAATTTTCCAGTAACTTTCAGCCTATGCTGTAAGTTCAAATTGATGCCAGAATCATTTGGATTACTGACTTACTCACTGCATGTGTGTTTAATATCTTCTGTTTGCTATCTTTCATAAAGTTAACCTCATCCAAAATCATTGAAGTATCTTTAATGTTAAAGTTATAAATCATTAAAGTTAACCTCATCCAACATCACTTTAATTCTAATCTACATGGGTTCTTGTCCAACATATTAAAAGTAAATTTTTTATTGCTGTGTTTTTCCCTTCTGCAATCTTGACAAATGATTGCATTCTTCCAATTATCACCTCAGTGTATCTCCCATTCTCTTCACCATAACATTTACAGCTGTGCCTTAAACCATTCAGTCATTATGTTCTTGAATTTCCTTTCATAACCTTCGCCAGGTCCTCTCCCTTTAAGAATCTGCTTAAAACCTTCCTCAGTGAAGAAGTTTTAATCATTTGCTGAAGTTTTAGATTCAAGTTTTAGGTTCTTGTCATTGCTTGTCTGGTTTTATTCCTCTAAACTACCTTGAGATATTTTCCTATTGTTAAAGCACAATATAAATTCATTATTCTCATTCATAAATACAATGCATGTTATATTGCTTGTATTTAATTATTATTGTAAATGAGGACATCTGTTCCTTTTGCCTATAATCCTCTGATCTGTGATAACATCCACTGTTTCAAATAGAACGTGACAGGACAGCATAAATCTTAAATCCAATAATGGGATTACTGTAACTAGGGAAATGTACGACAACTGACTAAATACAGCCCTGAGTATCTGGCATATGGCATCTATCACTCTGTTGCAAAGATACAGAACTGCCAACAGGAACCATTGTGGGATCATGTTAATGGAAACAACTTAAAGTCTGGAAAACAGAACAAAATCTCTTGAACTTCATTTATTCTATCACATTAAAATCTTTTTATTAAGAAACTAAAGGTCGTCTTCAATTCCTACTCTTGTCTTTGTCCTTTTCTGTCTCTAAATCCACTTCAGTCTGATTAAAATCATGGAATGTTACTTTGCATCTCATTCATACCCACTTTAGTGGGTCTACATAAGCAGCCATACTTTCTGCTCTCTAAACCTTGAATTCTGAAATACTCTCACTAATCCTTTTCACCCCTCTGCATCTCCCTCATTCTTTAATTCCTTGCTTAATATTTTAAAAAAGCAACATATTACAGAAGCTACAACTCAAAACAAAATGCTCAGAAGGTCAGGCAATATCTGTGGAGAAAGAATCTGTTACATATCAGCACAATGACTGTTTATCAGAATCTGGTGAAAAGTTCTGAGTATTTTCAGAATCTTTTGCTTTATTTCCTTTCAAAACTCACCTCTTTTACCAAACTTTGAGTGTGTGTTAATATTTCATATGTCTTGGTGTCAGATTTGCTCGGATGACACTGTGATGTATCTTAGTGTACTTTACTAACCTTAAAGGAGCGATATAATGTTGGTATTACCCCATCCTAGCTGATGGCCACTCTGTTTTTGTCAAGCTCAGCTCCATTCTAAAGATTTCATCATGTCTTCTGATGTCTTATTGCAGCGCTGAGACTACCTTTCAGCTGAGAGATTAATTTGAACTCTGTTGTAAAGTGATTTCTATTTGAAGATGAAAAAAGAGTCTTCCAAATTCCTTGCTGCCATTTACTGCAAAATTAAATAGATTATTTAGTCATTAATCGCAATGGGATCTTATCAGCAAAATTGTGAATCCTTCCAGTACAAAAGTACTCAAAAACTATTTAATTCACTTTGAACTGCTTTGGGGCATCAATACTTCGAAATGCATGATATAACTGGATAAAACTGCTCATTAGTAAACCTCTTTGTTTTAAATGAAAATCCTTTAATTTGCTGCCAGCTTCTAACAAAGTGCTTGTGATGTCATCAAATAAAACTGGCCGGGAGCAGTTACTAAATTTAATTGTGCCATAGCAGAATTAGAAGAGAAACAGGTCAAACGATAATCACAAAAACCTCCTTCTCTCCAAAACAACTCTCCTAAGAAATTTGGCAAATCACATATCAAAAACAACCAAGTATAAACACGAAGTATAAATACTAATCTGAATATTTTGCATAGTATTATCTTTCAAAAATATTAATGCCAAGACTTTAGGATAATGCAACTACACGAAACCATCATTGGAGTCAAAAATAATTCACAAATAATTATACTGTTTAAAATTCAGCTTGCTGGAAGATCAGAAACATCTCTTGAGAATACTTGGGTCAAATACCAACCCTTGGAGCATTACATCAGAATAGATTCAGCACCAGAGGAGATGCTTTAAAGGTTAGAGGAGAGAAATTTAAAGCCAACATGAGGGGTAAGTTGTTTTTTTTAAATGCAGAGAGTGATAGGTGCCTGCAATGGGTTACCAGTGGTAGTAGTGGTATCAGGCAGTTTGGAGCCTATGAGGCTTCTTGATAATCGCATGGATGTGACAGGAATGGAAAGACACAGATTATACACAGATCAGGGACATTTAGTACAAATTGGTATCAAGTTCAGTACAATATTGTGGGCCCAATAACAAGTCCAATGCTGTACTTTTCTATGTTCTTTTATTAGTTGAGAGGCAATGGCAGGGCTCGATGAGCTTTGGTTGTAATTATCTTTGAGACAAATTGATTCCCCTTCCCCCTCCCCGCTTCTTCCATTCCCCACTCTGGCCTCTTACCTCTTCTCCACCTCACCTACCTATCACCTATCCCTGGTGCCCTTCCTCTTCCCTTTCTCCTATGGCCAACTCTCCTCTCCTATTCAGATTCCTTCATCTCCAGCCTCCTTTCCCACCCTCCTGGCTTCACCTATCGCCTTCCAGCTAGCCTCCTTCCCACCCCCACTCCCACCTTTTTATTCTGGCATCGCTCCTCTTCTTTCTCAGTCCTGAAGAAGGGTCTTAGCCCAAAACGTCGACTGTTTACTCTTTTCCATAGATGCTGCCTGACCTGCTGAGTTCCTCCAGCACTTTGTGTGTGTTGCTTTAATCCTGTTGGTCTATGAAATTAGATGTTCTCTGAACCATGCGGATATTGATACATTGTTTTTGTGCAATAGTCTTGCAGGAAGTGAAGGTGATGGAGCTGGACTTCAAGAATCATAAACCAGGTAGTATACCTCTGTCATCAAGCAATTTTATTATGGAAACAGGATGCGATGTATCCTTTTAGATTTAAAATCAGATTCAGATTTATTTAACACAAGCACATTGAAATATAAGTAAAATGCATCATATGTATTAACAATCAACATACCCAAGGATATGTTGAGGGCAGCCCGCCAGTGTCGCCGCACATTCCAATGTCAACATTGCATACGCACAATGTTCAGCAGAACAACGCAAGCAGCTAACGAAACAACAGCAGAACAAAACAACACCACGACAGCGAAACAAGCCCCTCTGCCGCCTACCCCTCACACACACTCAGGTCTCCAGCCCAGGACAGGCCGCCAGCACAAACGAGCTTCTGGGAGACCTGCGGAATTGACTTGCTGGCTGCTACAAGGTTGAAGGCATCTTCCGCCATGGGAGAACTTATGGATGTAACCCTGAAGGGCCTGCATAGCTACTTGCATTCGTTCATTCTTAAAGAGACAAAATATCCACAGTTCAAGACTGTATTCTGTGGGGTTCCAGAGCCAAAATTCTGAAACTGGCTGGCATGCATATGTCACACAGATCATTTGTGGATGAAATCTTGGCCTGGGCAAAATCTTGGACAGATAAACATTCTTCACTTGAAACATTAACTGCCCATTTCCCTCCACAGGAGCTGCCTGACCTGCTAAGTTCCTTCAATGCTTTGTGTAGCTGTTCAAGCTATCTTAGTTTGCCTCGAGACCCAGAGATCTCACAATAATCTGTTCTTTATCAAGTATAGCATTTCAAGATTCAAAGTGCATTTGTTCTCAAAGTATGCATGCAGTATAGAACCGAGATTCATCTACCCACAGTCAGCAAACGAAGAATCATAAAACCACTCCGTTCAAAAAAAAAGCCGTAAACATCAAGCACACCAACCCCAGCGTACAAGCAAAATCATGCAAAGGACAACAAAAAAAATCAAGCGAAAACACAGAATATAAAACACAAAATCAAAAGGCATATTTCAGTACAGTTCAGCTCAGTATTTAGTATCTGCAGGCTGCCCCGATTCAAAAATCGCCCAAAAGTAGTAACAGAAAACAGCAACCAGAGCTAGAACTAGAAACTAAGACACATTATAAACCTGAAGTAGAGTCCAAATCTACAATCCACATCGATTAAACCATGCTCCAGCACCATCTGCCAAAGCGTAGCGAGAGAGAGATCACTTGAATGACATTTTTAAATAAATATCAGCCAGACAGAAAGGTTGTGCCCTCTAGTAGGATCAGGTTTAATATCATGGGCAGGTGTCATGAAATTTGTTAACTTTACAACAGCAGTACAATGAAATACATGATCATTAAATATATAGAAAAAATTAGTTATATTAAGTATATATATATATATATATATCTCTATTAAATAGTTAAGTTAAATAAGTAGTCCAAAAAAAGATTAAAAAGTAGTGAGGAGTAGTGAGTAGTGTTCATGAGTTCAATGTCCATTTAGAAATCAGACGACGGAGGAAGAAGCTGTTCCTGAATCACTGAGTGAGTGCCTTCAGGCTTCTGTACTTCTTTTCCAATGGTAAAAATGTTAAGCTTGTATAGTTATTTAAAAATGAAAAGAAGTTAACTCATTTGATCTGAAAGTATTGAGTAATAAGAACATTGGAATTGGGAGGAGGAGTTATTCATCGAGACTCCTATCAAAATCAATGCTAATTTTGTAGCATTTTAATATCCAGATATCTATCAGTCTTCACCTCCAATAAACTCAACAACTGAACTTCCACAGCTCTCAGTGATTGATGGTTCCAAAGATTTACTATACCCTGGGTAAAGAAACTTCTCAGCTCAAGATTCTGAAACTGTGACCTTTGGTTTTACACTTCCTAATCAAGTGAAACATTGCCTCCACCATACCTACCCTGCTGGGCCTTCAAAGGAGCTTGTTAGCTTCAATCAAAATCACCTCTCACTCTCCTAAAATCTGCAGAATACAGGTACAGTATACAAAATGTCTCTTCATAGAACAAATATGTCTCCCGGTAAACAGCCATGGTCCTATTTGCAGATAGCCAGACAAGGGTCATATACAGCTGATAGGAACTGGAACCAAGCCACTGTTGTTGTATCAGCTGGTATTTTAATTCCCTTAGTCTCCCCGTGTCACATAAAAATAAACAATGGCTAGCAACGAGTGAGAGGTGTTGTCAGCTGTTCTGGGCACCGTCCTTGAACTATAATGTTCATATAACAGCAAAAGAAAGCAATGGAAATACTTAGCATCTAAAATAGACCTTGTGAAGAGAGAAAGAGAGTTAGCCTTTCATCGGAACCAGAAAAGTTCAATGAGGCTGAGAAAGGTACAAGGTCAGGAAAGGGCAGATGAGTAAGTCAGTGGAGTTCCCCTACACCTGCTGCCTTTTTCCTTTCTGATAGTTAAGGCCCAGACTATGTACAGTGAATATTTTTGAGATAGTACAGGTTGGCTGTCATAGTATGCTGGTGGAGGCGAGATTGAATATTTTGTGGAGTGGTTGGCATCTGATCTTCCCTGAAACATGCTTTACAAGATATAATGTGATAATGATATTTATTGCTCTCAATTCAACTTGCTTTGTAATTACCATTGCAGATCATTCTGCTTGTAGCACAGATTCAAACGCCGGCTGGTGATGTAGCGGCATCCGCACCAGACGTCGAGGTGAATGGTCCTCGGTTCGAATCCGGCCAGCTTCTTGCACACTTTCCATTCGTGCTGGGTTGAACATCGAGGTAGTATTCCGGCTAAAGAAACAGCAAGGCTGGCACCCGATGTGCCACAAGGCGCAGAGAGGAACAACAGTTTCAGATATAGTTTCTATTATTCCTTTAAGTTAGAAGAGATCTGCATTCTCATGTTTTGTTCGCACTATGAAATGAAATAATGCATCATTTTACAAAACATATAGTAAACTACATGAAATAAGAGGTACTGCCTTCATATAGAGGATGTCTTTGATGGTTTGTCTCAGTCAGCATTACTCTGTTAGGAGTAGCCATTCTTCCAAATGCAAGTTGCTAGAAATAGGCACGTAATGTAGGTAGGAAAGTGTCCTCACTGGGTCTCAACATCTCCCTCTGCAACTGGATACTGGACTTCTTAACAGTAAGGCCACAGTCAGTCTGTGTGGGCAACAATATCTCTCATCCCATTATGCTGAGCAATGGCACTCTCCAAGGCTGTGACACTCAAAGCTCAAACCATGGCATCAAGCTTGCGGATGACACAGCAGTGGTTGGCCTTATCAAGAACAAGGATGAGACAAGTATAGAGGGGAATTGGAACGGTTGGTAGATTGGTGTGAGAAAAACAACCTAAGCCTGAATGTGGAGAAGACAAAGGAAATCATTGTGGACTTCAGGAAGGTGAAGGTGAATCAAGCCCCTCCCCCCCCCCGCGAATACGTGGGTCCTCTGTAGAGACAGTTAAGTGCACCATCTTCCTGGGAGTTCAAATACAGATGACCTCACAAGGTCCCTTAGCATCACATCCCTGAACAAAAAGGCACAGCAACACCTCCACGTTCTAAGAAAATTGAGGCAAGCAAGGCTCCCACCCCCAGAAGTCCCTATAAAGGTCTGTGAGAAATGCTGAGAGGATCATTGGGGTCTCCCTACCATACATCTGGAATATTTATCAGGTGCCTCTAGTATTACTAAGGGTCCCACCCATCCATCCAGCATCCTGTTTGACTTTCTCCCATCAGGCAGGAAACTGTGATGCATAAAAACAAGAACGGTCAGGATGAGAAATAGTTTCTTCCCCCAGGCCATCAGGCTTCTGAACTTCCTGCCACATCATATTTGAAGTGTCGCTAGTTAATCTGTTCCAGTACAATATTTAATATTAATTCACTTCAGTTTGTTATTTATGTGTGATTCATCTGTAGATTTTATCCTTATTTTCATAAGTTATCATGTGTTATGTGCTTTACACCCCAGTTTGAAGAAATGTCTCATTTCTATGTACATTATATGGTTATATACATGTGTATTGTTAAATAACAATAAACTTCACTTGACTTGACATGGAATGCACTGCCTGAGTCAGTGCTGGAGGTAGATACACTAGTGAAATTTAAGAGACTGTTGGACAGGTATATGGAGGAATTTAAGGTGGGGGGGATTATATGGGAGGCAGAGTTTAAGGGTCAGCACAACATTGTGGGCCGAAAGGTCTGTACTGTGCTGTACTATTCTATGTCCTATGTTCTATATCTCTGCTGTCTAGTGAGACAAGCACAATGTGTCAACAACTCCACCTTTTGCTGCACACAGGGGTAGCCATGGACACTTGCATCACCCCTAGATACAACTGACTTTTTGTTGGCCACATGGAAATAGTCCTTGCTCCAAGCCTGCTCCAGCACACACCAGCAACTCTTTCCGTGCAGCATCAATGATAGCACTGGTGCTGCTTCCTGCACTCATGCAGAACTCGTCCATTTTTCCACCTTTTATTACTAATTTCCACCCTGCCCTCAAATTCATTGGACCGATTCTGACATTTCCTTCTCTGAACCTTTCTGTCTCCCTCTCAGGAGACAGATTTGCCACTGACTTCTAAAAGCCCACCAACTTCCAGAACAGCATCTTCAACTATACGTCCTCCCACCCTGCTTCCTGCACGAATGCTGACCCTTACTCTCACTTTCACCTGCTCTCATTTTTCTGGAATTTCATTCTGCTTCCAGAAAGGGTGGCTTCCCTCTGACATAGTTGACAGAGCCCACAAATACATTTCTTCCATGTACTCTCACTCCACCCAATTCCATAGACAGAACAGAGAAGAGATTCCCTCGGTCCTTGCCTTCCACCGCACTAGTCTCCACATCCAACATATTATCCTCCATCATGTCTGCCAGCTCCAACGTGATCCCCTCATCAGTCACATCTTCTGGTTTCCAACCCCACCTGTCCACCACCTCCCTTCCTACCTGCCACAGGGACCACTCCCTTCATGGCTCCAGGCTCCGGGGCTCCCTGGTCTACTTATCTTATCTGGCAAGTGCGACATTTGTCTCTTAACCTCCTCCCCCACTGCCATTCAAAGACCTGAACACACTTCCAAGTGAGGCAAAGTATCTCCAGCATTTTTGCGGGCCAGTGCTCACGATGTGGCCTCCTCCACATGGAAGAAATCAAGTGCAAGCTAACCATTTTGTAGACCACTTGCTTTTGCCCACAATGGCCATCTCAAACATCCAGGTTGCATTTCATTTTCATTCACCTTCCAAACCCACACCAACCTGTCTGTCATCGGCCTTTCCCATTGCAGATGACGAATGAAAACTGGAAGAATAACACCTCATCTTCCCCTTAGACATTGAAACTTCCAATTTCAGGTACCCACACCCTCGGAATTATTCCCCCACACATGCTTTCCTGTCCACCTAGGTTTCCTCTCCCTTTGTTCACCTTTCCCATCCCCTCTCCCCACCATCCCCACTCATGTGGTTCCATCTGTGCATCATTCCTTTTCTCCCCCATACCCGTTTCCACCTATCACCTCCCAGCCACCGACCCACCGCTCTCTCGCACTTTCCACCAAATGCTGATACAGGATCTTAAACTGAAATGTCAACACATACCTTTTGACTTCAGAGTTCCCCAGTATTGGTTTTTTCCCTCTGCCTTCAATGGAGCACATCAGTAGGAACACCACCACCTGCAAATTCCCCTCCAAATCACGCTAAACCCTGACTTGAAAGTATATTTTTGTTCTTTTATCACCATTGGATCCAAATCCTGGAACACTGTACCCAACGGCGATGGGAGAGTACATTCACTAGAACAGCTGCAGCAGTTCAAGAGAAATCAGATTACCTCCATCTCATCAAGGGAAATTAGGTACGGGCAATCAATGAGTCCAAATCCTGTAAATTATTAGAAGGTACAAGATCCTGTCATTTCAATACTTAAACCTAAGACTTTGTCAGTCTTTTAAAACATAGCTGCTTTTATAAGTTTGTCATTCTAAATCACTCAGATGTTATTTTAAGTTGAGTCATTGTGTTTTTAATAAGTGTATTTGCATTGGAGTAGCACTGCGATCTTGTCCTGAGCAATGACAATAAAGCTCAAAAAATATACAAATTCAGAATCAGGTTTAATATCATCGGCATATGTTGTGATATTTGTTGTCTTTGTAGCAGCAGTACAATGCTATACATGTTAAAAGAGGGAAAAACATGAATTACAGTGTGTATATATATAAAATAGGTAAATTAAATAAGTAGTGCAAAAGTAGAAATAAAAAAGTGATGAGATAGTGTTCATGTGTTCAATGTCCTATCAGAAATTGGGTGGCAGAGGGGAAGAAGCGATTCTCGAATCATTGAGTGTGTGCCTTCAAGCTCCTGTACCTCCTTCCTGATGGTAGCAATAAGAACAAGGCATGTCCTGCGTGATGGGGGTCCTTAATAATGATGTTTTGGTAGCATATACAGTATATACACTTTGATAATAATTTTTTTTTACCTTGACTTTGTATGTATATAAAAACATTAACTGAACGCACTCCAGACATGAAAAACTTGGTCTGAGTATGTTTTCTTCTCTGAGATATTATAACATTTTATGCTGCATCGTTTCTTGCAGTGCTGCATTGGTTTATATGACAGACTTTCTGATGATAGCTGAGGAATGGACCCAAGGAAGTTTAACTCATTTGCTCATTAAGATGCCAGTAATCTTTGTTTTCTCGAACAATTGCATTTAGTCTTTATTCAAAGCAAGCATACAGAGCAGCAGAACATTGTGAAGAGTACAGTATTTGTAAAAGGGATTGAAGGTGAAATATAATTAGGAAATTTGGAAGACAGTTAATTTCAAGGCCACCTTAACTGTAATTAATGAAATTCAGGACTAGATTTCAGCTTGGAATGTTTACATCCATCATCTAATTACATACTGACACTGATCTGTCACTAGCGCAGAATAATGCTCCAACTTGGACCAATACTAGTACAAGTTTATGGAAAAATACATTACATTGATTACCATGAAAAAACAAAGCCAGCATTTACTACATCATAATGAGACGTGCTTATCTAATTCAATCACCTTCTTCCTCAATAGTACTTAAGCTAACTGGAATTCTCTACTTAGGAGCCTCAATAAATGACAGATAAAGATTTAACTGTGGACTTTCCAGTAATTGCTACTGCACATTGAAACCAAATTCTGTTAATCAGACTGACATAAACTAGTTCAGAGTACTAACATGAATTCCAAACTCCAAACTTCATTCCAGGTAATTTCAGCCAGCTCAGTACTGATGAGAATTTGATGATCCACACTGTTCTGTCTCGCCAAACCTGACACAATTAGTTATCACATCATTATAAAAGCTTAACAGATGATGTCCTTGTTTTATTTATTTAATATAAACAGAAATTAACTAAGCTAGAAAGAATTGAATTAATCATACATCCCATATGAACCTACCTTCACTTGGGGCAATTTATAGCAGTCAACTAAATTAACTGCACGTCTTTAGAATATGGGAGAAAATCAAAGTGCCCAGGGGAATCTCACATGGTCAAAGGAAGAAAGGGCAAACATCACACAGGTAGCAGCCAAGTTCAGGACTAAATACGGGTGACTGGCACTGTGTAACTACTGATCACACTTCATTTCTTAACACCTAGAACAAGCACAGGATTCTCTTTGTCCACACCTTCTACCTCACCACCTTGCACATGTCCTCTGTAATTTCAGTGTGACGTAACCACCTTGCATTCCAAAGGGACTGCTTCTGCTGTGAGCCAGTAGTTCACTCTTCCACCCTCCTACACCCACAGAAGATGCACACCTGACCTTTACATTGTCCTTCCTACCAAACGTTCCTTCTTGCATTCCATTCGCTTACATTTCTTCCACTTTAAAGTACTGTGACCAGAGCTCATGCGTAGTCTGGTCTACATTAAGGCAAACTGTGCTACCACTTTGCAAAACACTTCCATTCAGTCTATGAGTTTCTAATTCTTCCTTGCAGTGTCTTTGACACTTCACAGCATTCCAATGAAACCCAGAGCAAGCTCGAGAAGTAGCATCTCCCAACATGGCACTTTATAGCCCTTAGGACTTCATATTGAATTCAACAGTTTTGGATGGTAGCCTTCAGTTTGTATAGGAACAGACCATCCATTTTCCCTGACATCCCTTTTCCTAGTTCTCACTGTGGGTAACAAGAAACTCAGTATCATGTATACAGACTGAACAGAGTGTACTGCAAGGTAGTCATCCAAAGTGCATTTGGCTTCTCAGAAGTGGAGACTATGTAGTGACTGGAAATATTAACTCTTATCTCTCAATACCAATGCTATCTATTCCAATGGATGTCAATGCCCTTTGGTTTATGTCAGATATCCACATCTGCAGAGTTTTATATCTCCGTTCCTGCACTTTTTGTTCTTTCTCCTCTATTCTCATCTCTTCTAACCAGATCCACACCACCAAGTTCAGGAACAGTTATTACCCCTCATCCACCAGGCTCTTGAACCAGAGGTGCTGATTTCATTTGGCCCATCACTGAACTGTTCCCATAACCTGTGGATTCACTTTCAATGACTATTCATCTCATGTTCTTGATATTAATTGCTTATTTATTATTATTACTTCTTTTTCCTCGTTTGCTAGGTTTTTTTTCACATTGCTGAGTGTGGTTTTTCTGTTATGTTCCTTGTATTTTACTGTGATTGCCTGCAAGAAAATGAATCTCAGAATTGGACATTGTGACATACTGTACTTTGATGATAAATTTACTTTGATCTTCCGCCTTGACCATCCTCAACACACACACACACACACACACACACACACGTATGACTGTAGGGCCAGATTCTGGCCGAACTCCATCTATCAGTTTAAGTCATAGTCATACTTTATTGATCCCGGGGGAAATTGGTTTTCGTTACGGTTGCACCATAAATAATTAAATAGTAATAAAACCATAAATAGTTAAATAGTAATATGTAAATTATGCCAGTAAATTATGAATTAAGTCCAGGACCAGCCTATTGGCTCAGGGTGTCTGACCCTCCAAGGGAGGAGTTGTAAAGTTTGATGGCCACAGGCAGGAATGACTTCCTATGATGCTCTGTGTTGCATCTCAGTGGAATGAGCCTCTGGCTGAATGTACTCCTGTGCCCACCCAGTACATTATGCAGTGGATGGGAGACATTGTCCAAGATGACATGCAACTTGGACAGCATCCTCTTTTCAGACACCACCGTCAGAGAGTCCAGTTCCATCCCCACAACTTCACTGGCCTTACGAATGAGTTTGTTGATTCTGTTGGTGTCTTGTAGTTGAAAACATTGCAGTGGCCAGTATCTGCTATAATGATGAATCGGAGTGCAGGAAGGAGACAGAGGGCCTGGTGACATGGTGTCATGACAACAAACTTTATCTCAAAGTCAGGAAAGCAAATCCGTTTACATCAGTGGTGCTGAAGTTGAGAGGGTTGAGAGCTTCAAGTTCCCAAGAGTGATAGCCTCTCCTAATGCAACCACGCAAATACACAGCCAAGAAGGCTCATCACTTCCTCAAGCGAATAAAGAAACTTGGCATTCCCCTTTTGACCTTCACCAGCCTTTATTGATGCACTGTAAAAAGCATCCTGTCTGAGTGCATTATAGCTTGGCATAGCAACTTTTCTCCCGGAACTGCAGAGAGTTGTGGACACAGTTCAGGATTACACAAACACCAGCCTCTCTCCATGGACTCTTATCTAGACTTCTTGCTGCCTCAGTAAAGTAGCCAACATAATCAAAGACCCCACCCTCCCCAGACATTCTTTCTTCTCCTCCTCCCATCAGGTTGAAGATACAAGAGCCTCAGGCTCCAGTACACGTTCTACCCTGCTGTTGTAAATCTATTGAATGGTCCCCTAGACGACAAGAGTGGATTAACTTCACAATCAACCTATTATAACTGATTACCTCATTGTCCGTTTTTTCCGTAAATATAACACCTTGTCCTGCATTTTGTTACTGTTTTACCTTATCCTACCTTAGTGCACTGCTGTATTGGTTTTTCATTGTCGCATGTACCAAGATACAGTGAAAAGTTTGCCTTGCACACTGTTAATACGGATCAAATTGTTACATTGTGCATTGAGCTAGAATAAAATTAACCAATAACTATATAGAATAAAGTGTAAAATCCACCAAAAAGTGCTGTGCTGGTAAACAATAAAGTGCAAGATCATAACGAGGTAGATTGTAAAGCCAAGAGTCCATCTTATCCTACAAGAGTCTGATAGCAGTGGGATAGTAAAATAGTCCTTAAACCTGGTGGTGTGTGCTTTCAAGCTTTGTACCTTCTGCCCCCCTCCACACCTTCTAACTCTGACTTCGCCCCTGACTTTCCAGTCCCGAAGAAGGGCCTCTGCTCGCAACATCGACCGTTTACTCTTTTCTATAGCTGCTGCCTGGCCTGCTGAGTTCCTCCAGCATCTTGTGTGTGTTGCTTTGGATTTCCAGCATCTGCAGATTTTCTCACATTTACACACCCAGACAGAATGCGTGCTTTTTTTTTTAAATGGTGCATCGATAAAATTTGATGAGAGTCAGCGAGGACATGCCAAGTTCCGTTAGCCTCCCGAGGAAGAAGAGGTGAACTGCGTGAATGCCATGCAAAACAAAAATTTTCACTGTACTTGCATTCAGGCAACAATAATAAACCAGTTTACTAATTTGTCAAATCGTTGCTTCATAATAATGTGACTACTCAAAAAAACTATCCCAGTGTGCAGACAAGGGAAATGCTATTCTTATTCTGGCTGGGAGGAGAGGGACAAGAACCAAAATGTGCACAGTACTGCAGAGTACACATGGTTGCGAGACATGTCATCTGTGGCAGGGAGAAAACCACTGTTAAGGAAAAAGGGAAATATCTTAGAAGCACAGTGGAATATGTCATCAATGGAACAAATACAGCAGAAATGGAGAAACAGAGTCTAAGCTTCAGCCCCGTAGGCAGTTGGGTGTGAGGAACACGAGGAAATCTGCAGATGCTGGAATTTCAAGCAACACACGCAAAAGTTGCTGGTGAACGCAGCAGGCCAGGCAGCATCTCTAGGAAGAGGTACAGTCAACGTTGCAGGCCAAGATCCTTCGTCGACTGCACCTCTTCCTAGAGATGCTGCCTGGCCTGCTGCGTTCACCGGCAACTTTTATGTAGGTGTGAGGAAGAGTGGTTCACAGATAGCTGTGAGCTTATAATGATACAAATGACAACGTGGCTTTGATGTAACATTTATAATTCTGTAAAACCTGGTCAAGTACTTACTTGCTGGAGATGAGGGATGCTCACAAACAATTCCTTTCTGTTGTTTCCTGGCATTAATCAAAACTTTCGAAAGGCTGCTGTATATCTTCAGTCCAAGCTTTTATGAATTGAATTGAATTGACTTTATTTCTTAACATTCTTCACATACATGAGTAAAAATCTGTAAGTTACATCTCCATCTAAATGTGCAATTTATAGTAATTTGTTATAAATACCCAGGACAGTCAATATAGCATAGAAATACAATTGTATCAGTGAGAATTAATCAGTCTGATGGCCTGGTGGAAGAAGCAGTCCTGGAGCCTGTTGGTCCCAGCTTTTATGCTGCGGTACCGTTTCCCAGATGGTAGCAGCTGGAACAGTTTGTGGTTGGGGTGACTCGGGTCCTCAATGATCCTTTGGGCCCTTTTTACGCACCTCTTTGTAAATGTCCTGAATAGTGGGAAGTTCACATCTACAGATGCGCTGGGCTGTCCGCACCACTCTCTGCAGAGTCCTGCAATTGAGGGAAATACAGTTCCCATACCAGGCAATGATGAAGCCAGTCAAGATGTTGTCAATTGTGCCCTTGTAGAAAATCCTTAGGACTCCTACCAAACTTCTTCAATCGTCTGAGTTGAAAGAGGCACTATTGTGCTTTTTTTCCACCACACAGGTAGTATGTGAATTCCTCAGTGATGTGTATGCTGAGGAACTTAAAGCTGTCCACTCTCTCAACCTCAGATCCACTGATGTCAATAGGGGTTAGCCTGTCCCCATTCCTCCTGTAGTCCACAACCAGCTCCTTTGCTTTTGTGACACTGAGGGAGATGTTGTTTGCTTGACACCACTGTGTCAGAGTGATGACTTCTTCTGTGTAGGCTGCCTCATTATTATTTGAGATTAGGCTAATCAATGTAGTATTGTCAGCAAATTTAATTAACAGATTGGAGCTGTGGGTGGCAACACAGTCATGAGTATACAGAGTGTAAAGGAGGGGGCTTAGGACACAGCCCTGAGGAGCTCCTGTGTTGAGGGTCAGAGGGGCAGAGATGTGGGAGCCCTCTCGTACCACCTACCGGCGATCTGACTGGAAGTCCAGGATCCAGTTGCACAAGGTAGGTTGAAGGCCGAGGTCTCTGAGCTTCTTGTCAACCCTGGAGGGAATTACGGTGTTGAATGCTGAACTATGGACCAAGAACAGCATTCTCACATAAGCATACCTTATCTCGCATAGTATACCTTGTCAAGTGCTTCTGATAATCCATGTTCATCATGTCCACAGGCATTCATTATCTATTCAATGAGTAACTTATTTATTAAAAACTTCTTAGTCAAACTTTACTTGCTATTGTGATTGCCTGTCCTTGATTAATCCACACAATTTTTTTCCTGCATCATTTATTTCAAAATCAATTGACATTAGATTCCTTACCTGTTTACCTAGGTTTTTTCTAAGCAATTATTTACATTTTATTACGAGATTTTCACTGTGCTGTTGCAGGTTTGAGAACTGACTAATTATGTTTGGACTCTGCTCTGACATCTTTCAACAGGCTAGGGCATATGTCCTTGTGGCTTGGTGATTTACTGATCAACTTAAATTTATTAAGAACAGGTTACTTTTTTTTGTATAGGTAGATAACTGCATTGAATAAATAAGAGTCAGAGGACCCCATTCTCACCTCCGACAAGTCTTTCCTTGGATCATGTCACAAGGTGAATGATTATGGTGACTTCTGGGAAAAAACTGAGAGGAATATCACAGAATTCTTCCCAGTTAGGGAGCATTAGTTACTCACACTTACTGAGTTGGTTCTACTTACTTTTATATTGTAATTCTAGTAGGGAGAGTCTGAGAAAGGTTTATAAAATAACGAAATAGTTATACTAATTTATTTATTCATAAATTATTTCAGCTTAAACGACTTGGTAAGTCCAAGGGACATGCAATGAAATGATGCAAGAAAAGGACAAGGTTCTAAGTATTGTTGGGATGAAGAAGATGGTATGAGTTGTCACATCAGGAGACTTCAGGTATCATAAATGTGCAAAAGGATTAACCAGCTGAGTTATAATCATCCTCATACCGTGGCAATTCACACAATAGCCAGACCAACAAAACAATCAGTCAGCAATCACCAAAATCAACACAAACAAGAGAAAATCTGCAGATGCCGGAAATCCGAGCAACACACACAAAACGCTGGAGCCTCTACAGCCACCTTAAAACCAAACTACTTTTTAGGCACAAGTAGCACTAAAAATTTCTTAGAATTGAGCAACTAAGACTGAACACAACACACACAAAATGCTGGAGGAACTCAGCAAGTCAGGCAGCATCTATGGAAAAGTGTAAGTAGTTGATGTCTCAGGCCGAGGCCCTCCTATTTAAATTCAAAAGACAGCTTAAAAAAATTAAAATGTCAAGAGTTTCTTAGTATCATATATGTTTATTCCATTTCAAAACTATGCCTATGAGCCACAGTCAGTCCCAGAACTAGACGGGAGCAATAAATTGCTGATACTGAACATACAGACTGGCATGCTGGAAGCACTCAGCAGGTCAACACACTGGGGTTACATTTCAATAACTATTGTATGCTAAATTCTAAAGGAAAGCCTATTAAGAAAACAATAAATACTTCAGATGTGGGTGAGTAAAATGCTCAATCCAGGTGCAGTTACAAAATACAGGATAGAGGAACCTTGGTTTTGGTCCAGGGTTTTAAAAAAAAGAATATTGTTTATTCAGTACACGAGTGTAAAAGAGAACAAAATGATTGTTACTCCTGATCCAATGCAGCATAAAAAACATATATAACATAAAAGTAAATAGAAAAGTTGATTGTGGCCATATATACTGTATGTCAGTGCAGGTATGAGGTGTGGAGTGTTAGCATAAGGTGGCAGTGCAAGGTTGGAGGGCTGAATGAAGGCTGTTGAGGGCTGTGGAGAGGAGTAGCTGATGTGTATGCAGATATGGTGGGGTGCATTAATGGGTAGAAGGGTAGAATAGCCTATATTTGTCAAACTGATTTGTTTTGTCTAGGTTCAGTGGATATCAGAAGCAAGTTAACTTCATGGTAACTTTAAAAGATAAAGTAGGTGCAGTAACAGATACTGGGCCCAAAGCTTTGTCTAATATTGGAGCAGAGATCAAATCTCACCCAAGTGGTGTGTAATGTCAATCCCAGGTATGAAATTTTGAACAATAGACCGAGTCCATCATAAAGGCCAATTAGAATCAACTCAATATGATGATTACTTCCATTTATGCAGGCTTTATTATATTTTCAAAAGCTTCATACCATTCATAACATTTAGTGATTATTGTGTGGAAAAGTACACTATTCTGCAGAAGTGAGATATTAATCACTGTTTGGCTGCTTTTGCACCCACAAGGGATAAGAATTAACTATTTACTGTTTAATAAGATTTTTAACATCTCCTTGTGAAGGTAGACCTCAGTTTAATGTTCCACTTCAATGCCATACTGGGCAACAGTGCAGACTATATGTTGCGGTTTGTGAAACATGAATCTAAATGTGGAGCTGGCTGTTAGTACCTGCCCGTGTAGTGGATGGCAGTGTTTTGATCAGTGAGGATCAAAACATTAAAGAAAGCTGCCCAGCCCTGAGACCGGGAGAACCAGGAGACAATTAAGTATAGGTCTTCCCCAAGATTTAACAGGGTTGCATTCCATTGAGCCGTGTGTAACCCAGATAGCTCGCCAGCAGGAAATGCAGTGGTAAATGGAGTTCTGTGGTAACAGAATATGCCTGCAGCCTCAAATCCATCCTGCCTGTCTGGGAAGGTCCAGCAGGTGTTTCTGGCCCATTTATAGCAGGCCTATGGATAAATTCCTGATTATCAACACAAGGGAATCTGCGGATGCTGGTGGAAATCCAGAGCAACGCATTCAAAATGCTGGAGGAACTCAGCAGGTCAGGCAGCACCGATGGAAATAAACAGTCGGCGTTTTGGGCCGAGACCTTTCATCAGTACTAGATAGGAAGAGGGAAGATGCCAGAATAAGGCGGCGGGGAAGGAGAGGAAGGAGGACATGCTAGAAGATGATGGATGAAGACAGATGAGTGGGGGAAGGTAGGGATGAAGTAAGACGCTGGGAGGTGGTAATTGGAAAAGGAAAAGGGATGGAGAGAAGGAATCTGATAGGAAGGGAGAGTGGACCATGGGAAAAAGGAAAGGAGGAGGACACCATGGGGAAGACAAGCAGCTGGAGGCTAGAGTGAGGGACAGGAGAAGAGGGAAGAGGGAGGGAAAATAATTTCTGGAACGAGAAATCAATGTTCATGCCATCAGGTTAGAGACTACCTAGACGCACGTTGAGGTATTGTTTCTCCACGCTGAAAATGGCCTCATCGAGGCATAGGATGAGGCCATGGTTGGTAAGTCAGAACAGGAGAAATTGAAATGTTTGGCCATCGGGAAATTCCGCTTTTTGCAGACGGAGCTGAGGTGCTCGACGAAGTATTCCCCCAATCTACGTCAAGCCTTATCCATGTAGAAGAGGCCACATCGGGAACACCAGATACAGTAGATAGCCCCAGCAGATTCACAGGTGAAGTGTTGCTTCACCTGAAAGGAGTGTTTGGGGCCCTGAAGGGAGGCGAGGTAGGAGATGGGTGGAGAGGTTTAGCACTCTTGCTGCTTGCAGAGAGGGATAATAGTGGGGAGGGACAAATAGGCAAGAGAATCACAGAGGGAGTGATCCCTGTGGAAAGCAGACTGTTGGGGGGGGTGGGGGGTGGGAAAGAGAAGGGGAGGTAAAGACGTGTTCGGTGGCAGGGTCCCGCAGAAGATATCAGATATTGCCCACAATCATGTGTTGGATGCTGAGTCTCATAGGGTAGTAGGGTGAGGTGAGAGGAATTCTATCCTTGTTGAGGCAGCGGGAAGATGAATTGAGCATGGATGTCCAGGAAAAGCAGAAGATGCAGGTGAGGGCAGGATCAAATTGCTGATGAAGTAAAACCTCCTTGGAAGGAAGAGGACATCTCCGATATCCTAAAAGAAAAGCCTCATTCTGGAAACGGATGCAGCAGAGCTGAAGGAACTGAGAAAAGGGAATAGCATTTTTACAGAAGACAAGCTGAGAAGAGGTATAGTCAAGATAGCCCTGGAGAGGTTTATAAAAGATATCGGTTTACTGTTCATCTCCAGAGATGGGAGAAATATATCAGATGGCTGTTAATGAAGTCTTAAACTTTCTCTTCTGTTATACAAATCTGTTGGACCACTTTAAAAAATAGTACAAATAAGTTTCTTCCAATAACTTGTTCATGGCTTCCCCATTCACAATTTCATTACACTGGAGGTACTATCTGTTACTGAACAAAAAGGAAACAGTTCTTAGCAAACAGAAATCATTGCATTAAAAGAAACTGACAAATTCCAGTTAATTTACAAACTACAGTCATTAGCTTTTGATGATTAATTAGCCATGTTCAAAGAATACATTCCTCTTCACAGTACACAAATACTTGTGGCATGTGGACATAATTGCTTTCCATATTGTGACCATGATAATGCAGTAATGTCAGATTTTAGTACAATATTTTACTGCCAATAATTTACTAACAATTATTATTCACTTCTACATTCTAAATGTTTATGTGGGACACATTGGGACTAGTATATTTTGGCTCAATTAGCCCAAGTTTCATGAAAGTAGTTAAAAAGGTATAAAAAAAAGGGCAAACTACCATTTAACTAAGTAACAATTTATGTATTTAAATGAAATACAGAACAAATTGGAACACTACCAATACCTCTACAGTACTGTAAAACCGTATTAGCTCCTAAAAGTTATTGACAGAGAAATTCATCTGAATAAAACCAGCATAGATGCCAAGTGTAGATAATGAACTGCCTTCTTACAGTACTTTAGATGATTTCATCCTCCAAATCTTCATTTTAATTGTAACATTCAAGATGATTGTTGATACTTTCAAATTCTTCGTAATTCCTAACTTGTTGAAGTAGAGGAATTGCTTCATTTTGTCTCCCAGCCATGAATGCTTGAAACCAATGTGAACAAAACGGTTCCAAATTGTCTTACTGCTTATTTCTCACCAAATATCAGTGATAAGGATTACTGCTTTTTGAACACAGTCGATGCCATTTAAAAACAGATTGCTCTAAGCATGGCGTAGTGTCTAACGGCCACCAAGTGCACGCGACTGACGCTAGTTAGAAACTGTTCAGCAAGTCTCCAGCCCAAAATTAAATGGCATGATATCCCAAACAAACGAAAGGAATCCCGTCTATTTTCTGAATTGAGTTTTTGTTCTGTAAGAATTGTCCCAAATAAACTGTTGCCCAATTAACTGGAATCCACTGTATCATTGAACCTCAACAGTAGAAATGTGGATCATATTTAAGTGCTTAATTTGATTGAATGAGAGTATCTGCTGTTTACATAGTGAACTAGATTTTGGCCATAAACCCCTAAACCCACGCTATAACTTATTTTAGAGGGGAGCTTCTTGCAAACTTAAGTAGGTCTTAAGTATTGAGAGACAATGGATACAGTTCACAGCACAATTATTTTGTTATAGTTACTATTCTACAGATTTGTTGAGTATGCCCACAAGCAAATGAATCTCTGAGTTGTATACAGTGACATATATGTACTTTGATAATAAAATTTACTTTAAGCTTTTTGAATGTCAATGGCTGAAATTCAGCAGGATGCCCATGACATCTGGACATTGAAATACATGAACCACCATCAAAACGTGCAAAAACTCAGCCTGCCGAGCCTTGGTAAATCTTGTCCTGATACATTCAGGCACAATACACTACAGATCACACACTTGGTGGTTGTTTAAAAGTCTACAAATAAAATAATATTTAACATAAGAGGAAATGAAGAAAACATGCATATTTAGCCAAAGTGGCTTTCTTTGGGGATTGAAGGAAGATTGAATCAAAGATGGAACTATCTTTTATACCACTGAATATAATCTCAGAAACTAATAGCAAACAGCTTAGTAAATGTAAGTATTTATCCATCCTGCAGCATATTTGTCTTAAATATTAAAAACAATACCTTTCTCTGTGCACATTCCAGCCAGTTGATCGGCACAGGTTTTCCGTTTGGGTCAGATGCTTTTCATGGGTTCACCCTCCTGAAAGATGCTCTCATATCAGCCTCAGAGACTGAAGTCACAGGGTCATCGAGGACTGCAGGAGTTCATGAAGATACCCATGTTTTGTTGGTCAAAGCAAGCATAAAAGGCTTTGAAGTTATCTGGGAGCGAAGCCTTGTTGTCATATATGTTGCTTGGTTTTACTTTGACGGAGGTGACAGCATTCAAGCCCTGCCATAGCTGTTAAGCATCCTTCAGCAATTCCAGTTTGGTCCAGAATTACTACTTCGCATACGAGATGGCTTTCTGGAGGTTATACTGGATCTCTTGTATTTTACTCGGTTGCCAGAGCTGAATGCCACTGATCTGGCCCTCAACAGATTGCAGCTCTCTTGGCTCACCCAGAGCTTCTGGTTGGAGGAAGACTCCAAGCGAACTTGTGGGGACACACTCGCCAATGACTGTCCTTAAAGTCTGTGACAACTATGGTGTATTTGTTCAGATCCTCTGCTGAATCCTTGAACGTGGCCCAGTCCACTAGATTGAAGCAGTTCCATTACTGATCCTCTGCATTCCCACAACCACCTCTTTGTTTTCCTTACTTCTGGGCACCTGCTCTTTATCCTCCGTTTTACGCAGGTAGGAGGAGACAGATTTCCCGAAATGCACTCTGGGGAATGGAACAGTAGGCTTTCCTTATGGTTGCGTAGCAGTGGTCGGGTGTGTTGGGACCACTGGTGCTGCAGGTGATATGTTGATGATGATAAATAGGCAAAGATTTCTTCAAACAAGCTTGATTGAGGTCCCCAGCAAAGAAAGACGGCGGGGTCAGCTCTTTCTTGTTTGCACTCAATATATTGGCCTTTAGCAGTATGCAAACCGTGGTCAGGATCACTGAGAACCCTCAAAGTAGAGCAGACAGCACTTGATCATTAGATGCTCCAGGTCACGAAAATAAGAGTGCAACAAGACCGCTGTGTTGGGCACCAGGAAGAGTTTACCATTAAACAGACACCCACCTTCTGCCCTCTGCGTCTCAATGACTGAAGTTCGAGTGACTTCAGAGTCAATATACGTTGAATAGTTTTCCCTTTGTCTCTGTGGCTAGTGTAACATTCTTACTTGAATATGGTCATAATTAATAACCTACCCAATTAATGATCATTTCAGTAAAGGGACCTATAGATTAAAGACCCACTGGTAAATTAAGCTATCATTTAAAAGCTTCTCAAACTAAATATTGTAACACTCTCATGAAAACTCATAATCCAATTGAATTTACTTGGAAAGCCTCAATTTAATAATAAACAGAACCTTGCAACAAAAAGTACACAAGTTCTATATTTTTTTTTAAATCCTATTAATGGTATGGTGCATTTACATTTCTGCTACCAAATGAAGCAAATCGATTTTAATCTGCTGAGGGTAGACTGCTCTATATCAGCATAGAAAATAATCTGGGCCAGATTTGCACGGGAAATTCCTAGGCAACATTTTAAATATCAATTAGTCCATAAAAGATGAAGACATTGCAACTACCAGTTTCACCTAGTGTTGCAACATTTTAAATTTTCAGTAAGATCATACCGTCAAGACTTCACCACATATGCACAAAGGAACATGTTTTATTTTACCAGCCTAGTAAAAATATAAGCAATATTTTCAAATTTAGACACCAATATTTTGTTATAATCAGCATGTGTTCTCAAGTAAAGATTTAACAGATGTTCCACCACCTGTGATAATCTGCTTATAATCTTCTCAAAAATGGAGCATCTTAATATTGAGTCCCAGGGCATTCATAACCCTCCAAGAAGTATGTGCACAAGGTTAACGTTATTACAGGGTTACACATGCATTAGTACAGTTTAATTTATTTGAGAATCAGTTTTGGAATCATTATCAAAGTTATTGCTGCCCTGAAGCCTCTCAGTTCTCATTTTGGATATTTTAGTAAGGTACATTTCCATGCAAATCTATTCCACAAAAGTGGTTCATTAATAACCCATCATCGTGAAAACATTATATACATACATAAATACTGTTTATAAAATTGCTTGCTTGTAAATAAAGAGCATTAAAGATAATGTGTTATTTCATAATTATGTTGTGTTACTTGTACCTCAATTTAGAAACTGAAAATTTTAACTATTAAATCCTGTCAAACATTGTCACGTTTGTGGATGTAAACCTTTTAACACAATCAAAATTTTATGACATTAAATAGACCTTACTAAAGCAAAAGGTTCTGCACCTGCTCTGGCATTCAAAAATAATACAGCTAACCTTTGACCTCAGCTTCATTTCCTCACACAAGTGTTCAATTTACCTATGCCGCCAAACTCTGCCAACCTCGAGTGCACACAAAGACTAAGCAGCCATGACCCTCTTGTTATACAATCCTTAAATTCAAAAGCATCTCCCATCAGCTTTGTATGATCAACCACTTCTTCAGAGACCATGATTTCTATACTCTCACATCACGTCTAGTCACAAGAATTCTGCTTCTATTTTGTCAGTTCATTCACAGATAATGTATGCCCCTGCACAAGCTACCACCTGCACTTGCCGTTAAATTTATTAATCTGTGAGGCCATTTCGAAAGATCAAGTCAGAGTCAACCATACATAGGCTGAGCCAAGTAAGAGCAAATTTCCTTTCCTTTGTCACTGTTATTGACAGTCGTAGCACCTGCCTGCTACGCCATCGGCGTTTAAGGTGGCACTGAAGGTCCTCCATCTCTGTCTGCAAAGGATTCTAATTGTTGATAATGATTCCAAAACTGATTCTCAAATAAATGAAACTGTACAGATGCATTTGTAACCCTATAACAATGTTAACCTTGTGCACACATTTCTTACAGGGTTAGGAATGCACTGGGACCCAATATTAAAATGCTCCATTTTTGAGAAGATTATTGTTTATGTATCAATTGTTTTTTGACCAGTCCACGAGACCATAATATAGAGGAGCAGAATTAGGCCATTTGGCCCATCAAGTCTGCTCTGCCATTTCATCATGGCTGATCCATTTTCCCTCTCAGCCACAATCTCCTACCTCCTTCCCATAATCTGTGTCATTCAAGTCTGGCTACCCAGGTCAATACAAGAAAACCAGGAAGGATTTGCAGAGGGCAATTTCAAGAGCTAAGGAGCAATTCTGAGCGAGTTTAGAGGCAAAGTTGGATGCATGTCAACTCTGGCCGGGTTTACAGGCCAGTACTTCCTACAAAGCGGAATCTAACATCATGAATGGCAATGATACTCCACTGCCAGATGAGCCCTGAGCTGAGGCCCCGAACCTGGAGGACATGTGGACAACTCTTGATCTGGCCTCTACCTTTTGATTTGTTTGACATGGGTGACCCTACCAGAGTCAAAGTCAAAGCACTAGGCACCAACTCCAGCCAACATCCATCTCCGGGTCATTGAGGCATGCAAATACCAAACCCTATAAGGTTGTGGTCCTCTTGGAATTTAAGTTTCCTACATATGGTGGGACTTGAGCTTGAGGTTCTAGATCACAAGTCTAATCCACATAACATCTGAGCTACCATCCTTCAAATTCCAACAGAATCACTTCTAAGTACATTTTAAAGCAAGGTTACAACCCTGTCAACCCAGTTTTATGAAGTACTTTCCTCACCATTCAGACCTCAAGCTGACTTCACATAGATCTATATTCTCCTGCTAGGAAGACTCTGTGTTCAGTGCAGACTATTGTGCGAAACAGATGGTGAGTAACAAGTTACCTTTTTGTCACTTCAACATTCTCTGACAAGAACATCCAGTCAATTTCCATGCACCAGTTTCAGAACCAAATTAGATCAGATGTGGAAAGACTGCAGTGGCCTTAGTCATGTCTTAAATAACATTTCTTAAGATTGTGTGTGTTATTTGGATTAATAATATGCTATAAGGGTTTTTAGCCAAGTCAGCAAACATACTTCTGCATACCATTCTTTTTTTCTTATGCAAGGAAAACATTACAAAACAATTTCTAAATGGATTATTTCAGTCAAGAACTTTTATCACATAAAACAAAAATTAAAATAAAGCCAACAAACAGTTATTTCTTATAAACTGACATAAAATTTATTTTGAAATGAATTTTGGGCCACAATAATTTTTACCAAATATTCACTAAAAAAAGTCATACTTCTGTCATCAGCTGTACAGTACATACCGTATCATAAAACTGGCCACTGGGCCCCACTGAAAACACATCAAGTGGCGACAGCATTTCACCAGAATATTACATACATATATACAAACTTAACATTCAAAAAATTCACATATGTACAATACACAACTGCAGCATATTGGAAACAAACATCTAATTTGGTGCTCATTTTTAAAAGTAACTTCTGCCTTTGCTCGGTTAAAGCAATTGCAGCTGAACAGAGAAATCAGAACACAAAAAGTTCTGTGTAACAGAAATTCACATTTTAGCAGAAGTATCCTCAAGTGCTATCAACAAAAAAATAATTTCAAGTGTTAAGAGTTAGATTGGGCAATACTGTAGGCCAGACTTGGGTTTAAAAGGAAAATCGTACTTCAGTGCTGCAGTTATATATTTTGTGGAACACAGCATTAATTTTTATATTTTGAAAAGGGAAACAGACTTCACCTGAAACACACCACAAATGGTTTAAAAACAAACTAAAAGTTTCATCCATAGCTCAAAGTTAACAAATGGAGGCTTTGAGATTACACAGAGTTAGCCATGGTGTATTATCACAAGGCAATTTAACTGGTCTCAGATGCCTCAGATGTAAATTTCTGGCCACGGGTACAGCTGGATATGTGAAAAGGAATGCACTTTGGTACATATCAAATGACTGGGTTTTTTCCTTAATTATTAAAAAAAACCTTCTGAGGTAAATGTAAAATAATTTGTTTTCCCTTCCTGTATTAGGTATTTCCTTGGAAGCTGTTATGTACTGTTGACAAAATTTAAAGATCAACTTGACAATCAAAAATTCACTTCAATATATAGAGTATATTCCACTTTATTATTAAAACAAAGACATTTCGATACATATAGCAGTTGCAAATAGAAATTTAGCTGCAGCCATTCACTTGACAACTGTGTATGCTGGCTGCAGTACAGTCAAATGGATAATAAATATTTCATAAATATTAAAAGTGCTGGAAATACTCAACAGGTCAGACAGTTGTTTTTATTTCAGAACTTCCAGCTTTTTTGGGGATCTTGCTTTCCTAGTTAACACAAATGGCTGTCTATTTTGGGGGACTAGAATGAAGGCTTCAATGGACATTTCACAACAGGACTCTTCAATATTACAGATTCCTAAAAAGGGCCAGAAACCAGACAGCAGATGGATGCATTCTTTCTGAACATTTATGTTTAGATCAATTCAGTAAACTTTCCCTTTAGAATATCACAGCTATATTCATCTTGTTCTAACATCTCAAGAAACTAAATTTCCTTTTTAGGAATGGGGACTGCACCAGATCTTGCTTGGAATATTTGTCAATATTCAGACAAAATATACATAAAGGAAAATGCTGATTATTCATTTCTGAAAGTACTCTGATGATCACTAAATTTTAAATGTTTATTTTATTTCTGATTTTCCAAATACTTAATTGAAGCTAAAATTAACTATTTTGAAATAATGATGGAAGAGGTTCTTTAAGTAACCCACTTCCCCACCCAAAAGCCCAATTTTCACAAAATTCTCACTAAAACTGTTGACTTTTTATTCAACTACAGTTTCGAGGATCGAGCTCAAGCACTCAAGCTTCAGTAGGTGACCTTGGATCCACTGTGTCAGCACGCCACTTTCAATTGCAACCAGATACCAGAACCCCACCAGCTACAATCCACGATGGAGTCTGGTGACAGCATCCCAGTGTTGCTCTCAACTGCATTCCTCTTCCCAGAGTTTAGTTGTTGTCTCCTTTTATATAAAATGCAGCAAAAGGCATATCTTAAAATATAATATAGCTTTCCTTGTACAGCTTATGAAGTGAATCTAAATTAGTGATATTTAGTGTTTATTCAGATCTTAAACATTTTATATAAAGCGAGCAATCATTGCCTTCTCGGACCAAAACGGCGCCAATTAGCCACATAAGCTGTTACATCGCTGGTGTATCCATTGTCAAAGAATTAATTAATTGCTTGTAAACCCTACAACATGGCACTGATAACATAAAGGCACACAGTTAATACTAAGGGCATAAACTGCCCATTGAGAGAGAGAGAGAAAGAAAAA
Organism: Mobula hypostoma; assembly: GCF_963921235.1. Lineage (NCBI taxonomy): Eukaryota > Metazoa > Chordata > Chondrichthyes > Myliobatiformes > Myliobatidae > Mobula > Mobula hypostoma. Next base: position 16,590,580 of record NC_086105.1, on the reverse strand, counting down.
GTGTTTCACTTGCCCATATCATTTTAAACTGTGCTGTTTGTTTTTATGTGGTAAAGCAACTGCAATGGTGCTGAACAATGATGTGCATTATAACCTGAGACCTCATGACACCAAATTGTTATCAAGTTAGAACATGTACCTTAGGTATCATCAAACAAGCCACCAACAAGGTTTTAATTTGTGGCTAAAATTAGCTACAACTAATATAGCCTTTTGAGCCATAACTATACAGTACGAAGTGGAGCAAAAACATACAATTCTCTTAAATAAACAAATGGACTGTGATTACCAGTAATAGTTAGTTACAGCATGTGCAACAGAAATAAAGCTTTGATTGGAGAAATTTTTCAACAAGTGAGCACATATATAGAATTGCTCAAAATAACTTTCAGGCCAATTCAAATACAAAAATATCTTTCTGGTAAATCGTATAAATCCAATGCACAATAACAATATTTGTAGTGGTATTTCAGTGATACTGTAAAGTTAAAACATAATTTAAAATATTATAAAGCATAAAAATACTACAAAAGGATAGTGTTATTTGAAATATTGCACCAAGATGAAAATGCAATATACATTGAAATACACTAATCAGATTTTTTCCTGTAACAGTAAAGGTTTATTGGCTTAAACCCACTTGCTGCAAAGTTTCAATTGTATCACCAGCTTTTAGTTATCTGTTTTGAAAACATATCAAATATTCCCAGAGATGGGATGGCTGTCAAAAACATTTGTAGATCAATTACATGAAGATCTAGGGTTTAAATCAGAATGCATATTTTTGATTTGAAGTTACTTGGCATATATTGTAGTTTGCTTTATACTATCCTGACTGGGGACCATGCTTTGAATACTAGGTCTTTCATGGAAGGTGAAAAAAAAGGTTCGAGTTCAGTTTCTATAATATAATTTCACATCATGTTCAATTTCAGCTTGCTCATACAATAAAGACATTCCACCTTCTAATTTAAAGGAAACGGTGGTCTAGAATTTGCGACAAATAATAATGACTCAGCTGTCAGTGCCTATAGTCTTAACAGAAAAACAGCAATACTTCTGGCATTTACATAGAGGTGAAAGTGGAAACAGAATCAGTGATCAAAATCCCTAGCGTACTCCTACTTACATAGTAAACTGAAGACAACTTTAGGTATTTCTGAACTATTTGTAGAGGAAGGAATAAAGATTCTGAAAGAGCTTCTACTTCCTTTCCCAGATTTCTGAACGGTTCATGAACCATACACATTACCTCATTATTTGTCTTTTGATCTATTTTTGTGACATGCAGTGAAATTTACATCTTGCACTGTACTGCTACCACAAAACAACACATTTCACAAAATATGTCAGAAATAACAAACCCAATTCTGGAAATGTTATATTTTGCTTCGAGGTGCAATGGTGTACTAAGCAAAAAATACTGTTCAACTATCTCACTAGAAAAATAAACAGTTTATTTTTGATTTTCATCTTTTCAAATTTCAAAATGCCATTTTTAAAATAAAGGTGTGAAAATCATTTGATATTACAAGTATCAAACTCATTTCAACCATACCAATTTTTATTTCACTTTAAAAAAAATTACAAAGGTTTGTTAAAATTTATTTCCTGGTTTTCTGTCAGAGAGGATTCTTGCTAGCCTGGTTCATGGTCATGTTGTCCAACAGCGAAGTGGTTATGATAAAGGAAGTACATATCTGAGATCATTACATTTTCCCCCTCTAGTTTTCTATATCCCTCCTTTCCATACACACCCCACACCACCAACGTGGCCTCACCACTACCAATTTACTTCTATTCCTTACATTTTTAACAGCAAAAAATAGCTCAAAGCTATTTTCGTTAAGTACAGATAAAGGAGATAATGAGATCTATAAACTTCTTTAAACATTCTGGCGTATTCCAATTAAACTTAAAATAAAGATTATATGCCAATCAACCTTAAATCTAGATTGAAACATTTACAGTTACATTTTCCAAGTTATTAGACTTGTTTGAAAAAACTAAACCAATACAATGGTAGCACAAGAAAGGACATTTACAACACGAACAATGAGACATTAAAAACCATGCCCCAGTTGAAGGACTTCACAGGGGAGGAGGCACAATTTGAGCCTATAGAGATGGGATGTAGAAGTGGAGCTGGCAGCTCACTGAGCAGAACCTATTCTCTCCTTGGCATCACAGGGGCTGCAAAGAGCCATCAGGAACGTCACAGAAGCTGCTGAGTGAGCCTTCTGATAGCCATGGATCAAGAGATGTGACCTGTGGACCAATGCTACTGGGATACAAGCCAGGGCTTGATCAACCCTGACTACATTGCCTGGCAAGAGTGTCTGATGTTGAAAGACCCAAAACCGAAGATGACGCCAGATTACGTCACTGATGATGTGTCCCAATTCATCCTAGGAAGTATCTCAGCATAATAGATTTTCTAAAAGAGTAGCTTTAAGGAAAACAAATGAATGCACTTCATCACTGATGAGCAAGAGTCACCAACACAGGTAAAATTCCTAACCAATATTGATTAATTAATCCATCTTTAATTTGCCATATTAAATGAATGGTGAAATCTTCAGTCAACTTTGATCTGACCTAAATATTCAACTGCCAGAATGAAAAGATATTTAGCCTCACTTGAAAAACCAGCTTCCAATAATGCATGGTCCCCAGCAATCAGAATAATTATTTTCTTAGTTCTTAACAAATGGTGCTTAAAATTGAAACATTAAATTACAAAGTTCTAAAAAATATATAAAAGTTCAACTGAATAAGGCTCAGAGATTCAATGAAGGATTTTCCCTGAACCTCCGGTATGAACTTATTCAAACTCAGCTAACTAACTTGGGCAAAACTGTTCGTTGTTGAATATTTCCATTGGCATCAGTTATTTGTGCCAAATTAGTTCTTAGCTTTGACGTTGAGCCAGAAGTTGGAGGCAACTTAGAAATCGATGTAATAGCACCACTGCTTTCTGTTGTTCTCTTTGCTGAAGCTTTCTCACCAGCTGGAGGCTTTGGTAACCGTCTCCGGAGCCAAGGGTGTCGCAGTGCCTGGCTGGGTGTCATACGCAACGTGGGATCCCATTCCAAGCACTGCTTCAGAAAGTCCAGAAAGAGAGGGTCATCACATCCTTTCAAGGCTGTGACCCAATCCTTGCTCCCTGGAGGGCCACGAAGCTTTCCTCTTCGTGACCGTCCTCCATTAAGGACTACTGACCCATCTGGTAAGGAAGTTACAGTGCAATAACGGGGGTAGCCTTTTGAGCTCACAAAATTTTTGGCTCGTTTTGACTGATCTAAAAACTTTTGAGGTGCAGTACCCAGCAACTCCATCATGCAAGCAAGCTGGTCCCCTTCATCTTCTCCGGGCAACAGTGGGTAACCCGTCAATAGTTCGGCCAGAATGCAACCCAAACTCCACATGTCTATAGGCATCCCATAGCGAGCTCCAAGGATCACTTCAGGTGCACGGTAAAACCTTGACTGTATGTAAGTGTACACACGTTGGTGTTCATAACAGCTAGAACCAAAATCTATGACTTTAATCCCACTTCGCCCCTGCTGTTTCAGCAGAATATTCTCAGGTTTAAGGTCACAATGGATAATTCTATTCTTGTGTAAAGCATCCAAGCACAGCAAAATAGAGTGCGCAAATTTGCGAACCAATGGCAGACTGAAGCCTTGAAATTTATTCTTTTTAATCAGTTCATAAAGATTCATGCTGAGTAGTTCGAACGTCATGCAAATGTGGTTGCGGAATGTGAAGTTTTCCAGCATGTGGATGACATTCATAGTCTGGTCTTTGTCTTGCTTCTTCAGGTGCTCGAGAATCCGAATCTCTTCAGCAGCCTGCCGATGGAACCGTTTCTCGTTCCTCACCATCTTCAGTGCGATATGCTGGTGCTGTTTGTGATCGTACGCTTTCACAACCTGACCAAAGCTCCCTTTTCCGATTACTTTCAAAACTTCATATCTATAGATTATGTGATCATGAGGTACATGGATATAAGAGCCCTGGTCATCGTCATAGCCACCATTATTTGAGCCACCAACCACACCTTGCCGTTTCTTTGCATTTGGACCAACAAAGTAGATTTCGGGATAGTTGAATATCTCGTGGTGTTCGTACGCTGATAGTTTGTGCATATACTGCTTCATGGCTTGCTCTGGTGTCATGACAATGGATTTCATTTTTGAAGTACCATCTGTGGACTTTACTGAAGCAGAACTTCCCTGCCGCCTGTGTGAACCCTCCTGCTGCTTGTCTTGAACCACCGGTAGTGACATTTTACCAACTGCAGTAAGTCCATTTGGTTGGGTGGTCAATATAGTCCTTTTGTTGCTACTGTCTTCAAAAAGTTGTTGAACTTGGATCTGGCCATGGCTTCCAATGTGCAGGTGGTCATTCATTATGTGTTTACTACCTCCAATCTAAAAAAAAATATCATAGGAGATTTGGTTGGTGAGGAAAGCAAAATACATTACATGAGAGACAATTACATAATTAAAAAATGAAAGCATGCTTTTTTTAAATTAAGCACACAGATAGAATACATTCTAAATTTCATATTTCTTTTTTGGAGTTCTAATTCTTGGATATACTCTTCATGTATGCGATAACTTTGTGTGGCTTCAAGTAATTGATTACCAAATTACTAAATGGAACAAGGAGTCAATGATTTGGTTGTTCGGACCTGCTCAGGCATTTACTGTGATTATGACTGTTCTGCTATATTGTTAATTAATTCCATTAATATCTAAAATTCTCTATTTTGAATGCATTCAGTGATCAAGCTTCCATAACCATCTTGGGTGGACAATTCCAAAGATGCATTACGCTACTGTGAAAGGAATTTCTCCTCAGCTTTCCCTTCAATGACTGACTAGCTGCTTTGAGAATGTGACTAACTCTACACAACCCGAAGAACTTTGAACATTTCACTTCTCATTCTTCCACGTACACACTGGAACACAGGCGTATTTTGCATAATCATACCCACCATTCTTAGAATCAATCTGATGAACCTTTGTTGTTATATACCACTCCCATAATGGCTGGAGCAATTTCTCATTTTTATGTTCAGTCCCTTTTGCCCTCTATCTCCCATTAACTCTATTTTAAGTACATCTACAATATCCAAATGCTATCACTACCAAATATAATTAGAGTAAGACAAGTGGTTTTATACTCAAAACCACTTGCAATAATGACCTACAAACTATTTGCCTTCCTAAATGTTTATTTTACCTGTACATTCATTTTCAGTGATTTTTATACAAGAACATCCAGATCCCAATAAACTTCAACACTTTTCCGTCTCCCAAAACTCTGCTTTTGTACTTTTTTCCCTAAAGTGCAACATCTTCAAAAACACACCCAATTCAACCTCAAAGAAAAGGTTTGCAAGCCTTATTACAAACCTCCATTTTCCAATTTAAATTGCACCAGATACCAAGAAAATCTTGTTTGATCATAAATACTGTGGGTTCAATTAGAAAAACTAATGGTTGATTATTTCCAGAAATGAATCTGCTGATGATTAGTTAGAGCTACAGTGACATAAAAATTCACTAAATGTATAAAATGTTTGCAAGGGGAAAGTTGCAGCAAAGCTCGAGTAGTTATAAGATTTGGCAATCTCTTTGAGGGGAACATTCCAATCTTCAAGCCAGAAAATTAAAGGTTCAAGTTCCAGTTATAAGAAATGGGATTTTCAGAGGTTAAACTAAGGACGACTTCTCTTCCACTTGTACGTAAAAGATCCCAAAGAATATTTAAGAGAAGGGACCCATCTCCTGTACCCAGAATATTTTACGATAATTACCACCACAACCTAGTCATTATCACAGTAGGAATTGGAATTGATGAAAGCCAATTTATGTGCTTTAAGTTTAAAGTGTTGTGATACAACCCAAGGTTGTGACAAGGTATTTCATAAACATAACTGCATTCTAACCCCACCCACCATCGCAACTTTCTCCATCTTGCATTCCTATCGATTGCAATACCTCTTGGAGTTTTGACATTAAAGACTAGCTTTATTTGTATTGTGACAACAGCCAACAGCCTGAAGATGTGCTGGGGGCAGCCTGCCAAGTGTTGCCATGCTTCCAACGCCAACATGGCATGACTACAACTTACTAACCCTAACCCTTTTTTCGGAATGTGGGAGGAAACCGGAGCACCCGGAGGAAACCCAGGTACAAGGTGATACAAACTCCTTACAGACAGTCGCAGGAATTGAATCCCGATGGTCCGACTGCTGGCACTTTAAAGAATTACACTAAGCTCTTTGCCACCATGAAGAGAAATTAAATACAGCTATTTCAATCCTAACTGGACTTTTTATTTGACAAATGTCTAAATATTACTTTTAATCAAACATGATGTCAACAACAGTCAAAGTCATTGATAAGCAGGCACAGCTACCAAAATTTATAAAACATCCTAAAACAGGTCAGATGGAAATTAACAAAATATGACACCAAATGTAATAAGCCATGCATTTCATCAGGCAAACGAAACAGAAGGAGGACCACATCTATTATCACTGGCATCATTAAAATGTGTTGTGGCAGCAGTACAGTGTAATACATAGACATTACAAGATACAATGAAAATATAAGTAGTGCTTGGCAAAACAGTGGAAGAAGCAAACTTGAAGGACCATTTTGAAGAGAGAAAAGCACAGGTTTAGTAACAGAATACCAGGGCACATGATTCAGATGCCCAAAGGGAATGCAACATTTATATATAAAAAAAATGTATGCAAAAGAGCCGATATGGTGGACCACAGGCCTTCAAAGGTTGGAGCTTCTGCAAGGAATGGAGAACTACAGCTGTGCGGAACTTACAACTATTTAAAAAAAAAAGAGCACAGTTGGTTAGGAACAAACATAGATCTATGTGCAAGAGCTTGCAAATGAGTGGAACATACTATAAGCTAGGAAATAGGCAGTAATTTAGGCTTATGGAAAATGGAGAAGATGAGAAAAGCACCAAAGTAATCACAGAGAACTAATCAAGGCAAAGAAAGACAGCAGCACTGAACTGAGACAATGGTTGAATCAGCATTCTTGGCAGAAACAAGTCCTCATGATAATGCTTCAGATGTGGCCAGAAGCTCATTTCAAGAACTATGTGGCATCAGGTTGTGCACAGGCAAGCCTCTGAATGGCTGGGAAAAGGGTGATGAGGCTGATGGCCAAGAAGCAAACTTTAGGGATCAAAGACAATAACACTGGCCTTCCTGTGATTTTGGCCTTTAGTTGCAGGAAGTTACTAATCATTCAGGGCCAGATGTCAGCTCAGCAACAGGAGATAAAGTGGTGATGAAGGTAATGAAAGAGTTGGTGGTTAAATAGCACCAATTGAAGATTGCAACAAAATCACTTGTCCATGTGGTACAGAGACAGTAAATGCATTCATTTTCATCTTCCAATATTACCTATACTTTAGCGTAGCTGTTTTTCAATCTGTGGGAACCAAGTAAACCCTAATGCATGAAGGGAACTGAAAGGTAGTCAGTCCAACACAAGTTAAGAAAATGATCATCTCATCTTTTAAAAACTTATTTATGGGATGAAGTGATCAATATTTCTTGCCCATCCCCAATTCCCTTTGAGAGGTGGGGTGGGGTGGGGGGGGTGAAACACTTTCTTGAACTGCTGCAGTCCTTTTAGTCAAAGTGTCTTCAGTGTTGTTGGGCAGAAAGTTCCAGGATTTAGATCAAAATGCAAGTTATTCATTTTCAGATCAAGATTGTGCATGACTTGGATGGAAGTGGTCATGCTCCCCGGTACCTAATGCCCCTCTCTCCATCGTTCTTGGTGGTAGAATAAATGGATTTGGGAGATGCCTTGGCACACACAGCACACCAACTGATGGAGGGAGTGAACAATAGAATGTAAGTTAAGTGGGTGACAATAAAGTGGTCTGCTACCTCTTGAATGGCACGAGTTTTCATGAGTTTTGTTGATACATTGGTCTAGGCATGCAGAAGCTTCAAACTGGTTGACAGTAGATTATATAAAGCCTTTCAGAGGCAGGTCAGTGGCTACTCTGTTTGTCATTTGTGGCGGGTTCAGAAATATCCCCACGACATTGATGGTAATGGCACATAGGAACAGTGATGTCACTAAGCACCAAGACTTGGCTTCCATTTGTTGGAGATGGCTTTGCTGCATGCAGAAAATTTAGACTTCTAGAAGACAATAGAGCTCGTGCGATTGAGGGAAATTATAATAGCACAGGCTGAAGATCCGTTAACTTGCAGGAGTGAAGAGGATTAAAAGCAATCTGCATTGTGCCAGCTGCAACAGGAATACCATAAGGATCAGGGCTTGAGCATTACTTAATTACAACTGCTATTGACAACTTGGATTGTAAATAGCTGAGATTTGGATAAAAAATTACATACCTCCAAGAGGACCACAACTTTGTTGTGGATTGGAGGCTTGCATGCCTCAATGATTCGGGGAGCTAGGGTTTTATGTTTTTTCTCTTGGTAGGATCACCCATGCCAAACCAGTCAAAGGGTAGAAGCCAGTCTATGGGTGGTCCTCCAAGTCTGGGGGTTCAGCTCAGGGCGAGCAACCCTGACTGGTAAAACAATATTGTTACAGAAACAGCAATGAAGAATCCTTCTACTTCTGAGTGCAATGGTATTCCTGAGTCTCCACCCAGGACTTGCATGACTGGTAGGAGTAAAAACCAAGAGGAAGCTACTGACATGATGAAGGAAGCCCTGAACACTGCCAGAGACAGAGGATCTTCATTGCTGCCCTAAATACCAACAGCATAGCGAGCAGTAAGTAACTTAAAGATTGACCAATGAAGAGAAAAGAAAAGCCGCAAAGATCAATAGACTGGTTTGAGTGAGTGGAAATGAGTCAATCAGGTGCAAGTAGCAAAGAGGAGGAGGAACTCAACAGGTCAGGCAGCATTTGTGGAGGGAAATGGCCAGTCGATACTTCACGTTGAGACCCCTCATTCAGAACAGGGATTCCCAACCTTTTTTTATGCCACGGACCCCTACCAATAACCAAGGGGTCCATGGACCCCAGGTTGGGAATCCTTGATTTACACCGATGGAAGATTTCTTCCACATATGCTGTCTGACCCTCCAATTTGCTCCAGCTTCTTGTCTGCGCTCCAGCTCACAGCATCTGCAGCCTCATGCCTCAACTCTGGATCACGTAAATATGGATAAAATGCAAAATTGTCCATATTGGTAGAAAAACTAAGGCAAGTCATTTAAAAATGAGAGAAAGTGAGAATTGCTGGTATTAAGAAATTTGGAGTTTCCTTAATCATGAATGCAAAAAGATCAACATTCAAGTAAAAAAATTAAGAAACCTTTTGTTAGAAAAGGACCAGAATACAAGAGTAAAAGTAACTTCAATTTTATTCTACCTGCTCCACAGACTGAAACCCATCACTACCCCTGTAAAATTACACTACAAATTTTGCAGAGATATTCGAAGACCACAGCTGGAGTACTATGTGGAATGTGGGTTTTCTTGCAGAAGGAAAAATGTATCCTGAGAGAGAGCAACAGATTCCCATGAGGAGAAATTGAGCAAAATACAACTATATTATCCTAGATTTTTTTTTAAATGAGAGAGAACACCCGTTCTTTTTAAGCGAGTTTGATAGAGCAGATGTGGGGAAGAATTTTCTTTTTACTGGCAAATTCAGAACTCAGTCAATTTTCAACTAAGAGATAGATCACTTAATAATGAGAATCATCCGAATTGTCTAAAGCATAGATAGTCAATAGTCAATGATGAAAACCTACAGATTTCTGCATACTGTACTGATTATGAAGCATCGCAATCACATGGGGGAGGATTTGGGACAAAAGATTAGCCATGATTTTTTTTTTAAATAAAACAAGTTAGATTGTCCAAATATTGCTCACAACACGCTGGAGGAACTCAGCAGGTCGGGCAGCATCCATGGAAAAGATCAGTCGATGTTTCGGGCCGGAACCCTTCATCAGGTTCCGGCCCGAAACATCGAATGATCTTTTCCACGGATGCTGCCCGACCTGCTGAGTTCCTCCAGCGTATTGTGAGTGCTGCTTTGACCCCAGCATCTGCAGATTATTTTGTGTTGGCCAAATATTGGATATTCCTAATCCAATATCTAATACATTTATAATGGGCAACTGTACCACCCTGCTAACATATCCAAAATTATATAGATCTAATATTGGAATTCTAGGATAAAGCAAATCATTTAAAACCACAGCAAATCCATGTTTGCAGGAATATCAGTGACAAACACTATAGCAAATGCACTTGCCTTTAAAACTTCTCCTTTGAAATCAGTGTTTACAGTGGGAAGAACACAACTTTAAACATTACTGGAAAATTAGTTGGCAAAATACTAGATATTAATCTGCACATAGTTTACACTAGTGGGAAGAATGTGAACATTTTCCCACAATCTGATATTACATAACAAGAAAGCAATGCTCTAACACTTGGTTTTATTCAAACTAACCAAACCGACACACAAACAAAACACCAAAAAAAATGCCCAATATCACTTCATTAAAATGTATGCCCATCAGTAAAAAGTAAACAACCTTTTTACTACTACCAATTGTAAGTTTCAAAAGTTAACAGTTGATTTCAAAATAAAAGCAGTAAAATGCAAGTCTACCATAACACCCAGTTAGATCAGTGCAAACTTTAATTACTGCAATCGCAACTAGAATTAAGTACCACACAAACCTTTCTGGAGAAAATGGACAGATTAAATACCAGAGCCCAGAAAAGAAGAATATATAACCTTGCTCTTCTATTTGTGGCAATATAATCTATTTTGACACATTCTTAGCTTTAAGTCTCTGGTGGTCACATTTAGCAAAGATGAAATGCTGACTTTTCACTCCAGTTGCTGAGGAGAAATTTTACGGCACTAAACTGGGCTGCTTAGTACTTGTGCTAAACCTAGACACTGAGGTCTCAGCATTTGATTCCTGATATTTAAAATTATAAAGACACTTCTTAAACAATCACTAGACACAGTTGAAAGACTGACCTGTGGCAACTCTTTCTACAGGTTGCAAGACAGAAGGATTAAAAATACTATTTAACTTCTAAAAATGAGAGCACCTGAAGAATTGTTCAACATCTTAACAGTTTGTAAATGTTTACCTCAAGCACTTTAAAAGAGAAAAGCACATTATCCAAGCTGTTCAAATAAATGTGTAGTCTGCAATACAAAATCCTACCGGGGAAGCCATGTAAATCATAACAACAATTTTGTATTAGGCAAAGCTGCTTTTGTACAATTAGCTACTGGAAAATGATCATGAGGTACAGTATATTATCTTATCAGGAAATTGACAATGTACAAGTTTGATGTCCCATGACACTTTATTCCACCCCTTCCCCATAGATTATAATCTTAAATTCACAGCTGTTCACCTTTTGTACTAGGACTTAAGTTCTTTGACAATAAGCATGTCCTTCTCCACAGACACTGCCCAACCTGCTATGTGTTCTCTGAACTTTGTTTCTGATACTTTATGCAGGTTTATAATGTATTGCCACATAAGATGGAACATTACATGGTGTTTTTATTTAAACTAACACAGCAATGATCATGAGTCTGTTTGTTCGAAGTTGTCTGGTTCCCAATAAAACACACTATTAGTGCTTGATAGTGTCATCTTTTTAAAAAAAATGACTTTGGCATGCTTACCAACTTCAATTGTACTAAACTACAAATGACCAACTCATGGTCTTTTACACAATTTATACGAAATGCATAAAAATGCTGCTAACACATCCAGATTCAACAAACAACATCACCCTTACCACATTTTCGTTCCTGCTGCTGCCAATTTTCTTCAGATTTGACTTTTCTCTGACACAAGCTCTGACATTCTCCTCCCACAGAAGCAAAGCAACAGTACTTTCCCTTTCCGTTTTGAGGGAGGGTTCCCTCAGAATTGGCTCAGTTCTTGACACCTCTTACCACTATACTTGATGTCTCCACAACAGTACTTGTGATGACTGTGTAACAATTAAATGACATTAGCAAAATAGATAAAGGCAATCTAACAATTTGGGCTATCAATGTAATTGTTATCATGGGGAACAAGTAAACACTGATCAGACCAAAATCTATCACAAATTCTTAATCTTAAGGAAACTGTTGCAGCAAATTGAAAATTAAAAGATCATTCTGCTAAAATGCTCACTAGTAAAAATAAAATTGTGAATTATTATGCTTTAATGGCCCACTTCAATGACTTCTCTCTCCTGTTCCACACCTATCTCATGGATCAAGTCTGACTTTGCAAATGAAACCTGGTAACAGTGAATTATTTATCATGCTTGTACAATATTGTGCAAAAAAACCTAACATATTACCCTCTACTCTGTCTATTTAAGATCTCTGACCCTGGCACACAACTCCAGCCCAATACATTTGGTTTTAATTAGACTGTTTCTAGACTGTGTATATTTTATAGTCACCATCTCCCTGACAGGCAGAGGTATCAGACCACTTTGGCATCCAAAAGGATAAGCATTTCTTGTTAGCTCGCTTAGCCCAGACTCATGTTACCAGAGAATGAGTGTCCAGCTCCCACTGCATCCCACCACCCACCAGCTTGCCACCCCCCCCCCCCCGCACTCCATAGTCACGTTCATATCGATTGCACAGAATTATCCAGAGGCTCAGGGCGAGTTTTATGCAAGCAGGCATGAACAAATATCCATTTTCAAAAACACGGCGTTCCCAGGCTGGTGAGAGAACGGTTTACTTTTCCTTGCAGAGGCTATTCGTTAAACTTTGAAGTGTCTGTCTCTTATTAAGCAAAATGACCGGGAATGACAGAAACTGCATTTCAGCCAAGACCCCAAAAAAAAGGCTGCTCCCCACCCCCCATCGATACGCCTGTTATCTGTCAGAGGAGAGCAGGAAGCCCAGGGCCTTCCAAGAAGCACACCACAACTGCAAGCTCGCTGTCTAAACACACAGTGTTTCCGAGGAGAGGAAAGTGTAATTTACTCCCCACCAAACTAAAACTTTATCTAAAGTGCTTTGCTGGTCGCTCTATTCATTTTACCCTATAGCTCTGAATGTTTTAGCTATATGTCACTGTAAAATACTGTAACCAATCGCAGAGGAAAAGCACAGACAGCATTTATGGCATTATTTCAGTGTGTCGAAAATGACCACTGAAAACGCACGGTAAACTCAAAGATACTTTAAAATCAAACGTGGGGGGAAAAGTGTGCGTGAAATGTATTTCAATTCGCACATCTTGTCAGTCTGAACTCAAGGAGAACGTTAATCCTTTTTCATGTTAATTATTGCAACTACTGCCGAACCTGCACTTCAACATGTTACACGCCGCGGTTACCATGGTAAATTTTATTTTCTTTGTGCGGGTTTAGTTAATCCCGACGCGGTTGCTCTAGTAATTTGTACCTATAATACACCATCTGAATCGGGCGTAATGTCTCTTTTCTTTTACCGTGTGGCTCTTGAGTGGCGGTAATCCTACGGGCGATGGCGGATCGCCCACCCGGGATCCTCCTCCGCCTTTCCGGGTATCCGAGCAGTCGGTTCCCGTCCTGTAATCCGGCTGCAGCACCGAGCTGTCGTCGGCCCTACCTGTCACAAACACACACACACAAAACCAGAACCACATTTAAACAATGTCAAAGATCGCTGGGCGCAAAGTCCCAAGTGAACCAGCCCTCACCCGAGACCTGAGCCATTCTCCGCACAATTACAACAAAACAACGCGCCATTGTTTTTAAAATTTTAAATAAAACAATCACAAACCTCATCAAACGTTCGGAAACACCAGCCGATGCGCCCTTCCATTCCGCCTCCCCTCCACCACCCATGCCTGAGGGATAACAGGGAGCCAGTCCCCCAATCCCTCCATTCCGTTCCACATTAATGACTTCCAAAAGCTACCAAAGTGAGGTGGTGCTTGGCGAGCTCTAGTCCTCGTTCCACGAGGGCCAACACACTTCGGACTAGTCGGAAGCTCCTTCTTATTTCCACCCCCCCCCCAAACCCAACATGTAGAGCGCCGAGAGAGTTAAAACATTAAAGGCTCGCCCCAGAAGCCAAGGCTTAAGGATGACTGGAAATCGAAGAGTAGCTGTGGTTCACTACAGCGGGGTGTTGGCTCCTTCCCCTCACTACTCCTTACCGGCTGGACAGACAGCGACAGCACACGGTTTCCTCGTTAACATGGCCGCTCAGACAGATAGAGAGAGAGAGAGAGAAGGGAAAAGGGAAAAAAAAATCTTCAGCTGCTCCTTCCCTCAACTCCCAAGCTGCAGAGGGAGAATCACCAACATCCGGAGACACAGCACAAAGCCGCATCAAACTGCTCCAAACTGGGCCACCGCTGATCCAGCAACATAATGCATAACTTTATATGTAAGGCTACATCAAACACCCAGCCTCCTCCCCGGCACAGTCACACACACATACACCAGCGTATGGGAGCGGCTTTGTGTTTGGCCACAGCAGTAGATGTTGGTTGTATAGCGCCGAGTAATAGTGATTTAAAAAAACTGTCCGTCCGGTTGCTAAGTGAAACTCCATACGTACACATTAGAGAAGGAGAAAGAGTCAGTTAACGCAGCCGACACCCTACAAACCAACCCGGCCTGAGCAACTCGCAGACGTCACTCGGACTGCTCAGGGGCGACAGCAAAGCCGCAAAGACAGCGCTTACCCACTCGGCTCGAAATAATATCCCACACAAGCTCTTAGAGGGATGGTGTATAGTTTCTGCAAAAAAAAATGTTTAATAACATAAAATCAAACCATGGTAAATCCTAGTCATCCTTTTTGTGATAAGATTGAACCCACCCGATTACAGGAGGCAAAGGGAGAAAAAAAAACAATTGGATGACCGGGAGTTCAGCTCTTCACGAGATTAAGTCCCCGCGCCTAATATGGGAATCAAGTGCTCCAAAGAAACAGATCATTTCATTTATTACATTTATTCGGTGGCGTGCACAAGAGGCATTGAATCTGTTATTTTAAAACATTCACAGATGAGAGTTTCCTATGATACAAAGTTAAATCGTCCCTGCAATTACCAACTGTGTTGTTTAAAATGTAAACCCCGCTTAAGTTATATATTTCATTAAATATATAACATAATTTAAAAACAAATATGGTACTAAGAGCCCAATTTAAAATTGTCCATGTACTGTATTGATTTCAATTTCAGCATTTATACATTCATTTGAAAAGTACTTTAATATAAGAACAGATGTAATATCAAGAAGCAAAGCTGTTTCTTCTAGCTATGATTTCCTAAAATGCAATAAATCTATATTGCTATCAGTTTCACTTTCTGTGGGTAAATTATCAGAGTTACAGATTTTGATAAAATAATAAATAATATAATTACTTCTGCTTGGAAAGGAACAATACTTACCAATGCAAGAAATTGCCTCAAATTATTGTGATGAACTTAAAATTTATTATACGTTTTTCACTGACAAACAGCAGGAACATTTTAACTATGATTTCACCAGACAGTGTTGCCATGCAACTAAAATATAGGAAAGATAAAGAAATCAGGCAGCAACTGTAACAAGCTGGTCCACTATGGGAGGAATCAAGCAGAAAGCTGTCAGCAAATGTGGAGACAGGTAATCTGAAGAGGTAATAAGAAATCTTTTACAGAGCAAGAAAAGCTTTAAGAAATTACTTAGGGTTAATGTTACATCCCTTTATAAATTGTCAATGAACAGGTTCAACACTAAGCTGTAGAGAGTTGTGTCTGAAAGAACATCAATGGAAATGGAGCTCATGTGAGTCAATGTGAATGGTGGTTGCAGTTTTATTTACTTAATTTATTTATTTTATTTTAAATTAATTTATTTACTTAATTTAAGAGAAGCTTGCTTAGGTACATGGGTTTGAGGGATATGGAGGGCTTTGGTCCAGGTGCAGGTAGATGGGACTAGGCAGAATAACAGTTCAGCAGGGAGTAGATGGGCCAAATGGCCTGTTTCTGTGTAGTAGTGCTCCGTGCTTCCAGGACTCTATTGGAATTAATGCCAATCATGGTGTAATTGAATGTACATGCTCAAATTTACTTAACTCCATTCCTGAATTCTTCCAAAAATGAGAGAACAAATGGGATGGATTCCTTTAAACTTTGATGAGACATTCCCAGGGTTGATTGATCGAATGCCGAACAAAGGGAGAAAAATTACAGGACATTATTGCTGGTGACTTTGGATAACGCTATTTTGGGCATTTTACTTATGATGTAGAGTGACTAAAATCAAACTGGCAAATGTAGCATAGTTCATAGAGCATAATTGGCATGGCTTCATAGGGCAATATGTTGAGGAACCAACCAAGGAACAGGCTGATCTAAATGTACAATTGTGTAATAAAACAAGATGAATTAATATTCTTACAAGAAAGGATTGATGATGCAAAGACAGATGGGTTAGCAAGTTGTGAGGACAACACGACGAGGTCGCAAGGAGATTGAGACAACTGAGGAACTCATACTAAACGCTGGAGGAACTTAGTCGGGCAACTGACTGGCTGAGTTCCTCCAGCACTTTCAGAATCAGAATCAGGTTTAATATCACCAGCATATGTCGTGAAATTTGTTTACTTTGCGGTGACAATACAATGTGAAACGTAATAATATAGGAAAACAAAACTGCGAATTACAGATAGTTAAGTTAAATAAGCAATGTAAAACACATTAAAAAGAGGTAGTGAGGTGGTGTTCATGGTTGCAATATCCGGTCAGAAATCGGATGGCAGAGGGGAAGAAGCTGTTCCTGGGTCACTGAGTGTGTGCCTTCAGGCTTCTGTATCTCCTTCCTGATGGTAACAGTGAGAAGAGGACATGTCCAGGGTGGTGAAGGTCCTTAATGATGGACACCCCCTTTCTGAGGCATCACTCCTTGAAGATGTCTTATATACTACGGAGGCTAGTACCCATTATAGGGGTGACTAATTTTACAACTCTCTGCAGCTTACTTCAATCCCGAGCAGTAGCCACCGCCACCCCCCACCCCCTGCCCCATACCAGACGGTGATGCAGCCAGTCAGAATGCTCTCCATAGTACAGCTGTAGAAAGTTTTGAGTGTTTGAGTGTTTTGTGTGTGTTGCCCAAGGTTTCCAGCATCTGCAATATCGCTTGAGTTCATGATATGGATAGGTGAAGTGATTGTTCACCCATTTACAAATAAGTAAAAAGGAAGAGTATTAGTGAGTTAAGTATAAGGTCAAAATGGGCAAATTCATAATTGAGAATACTGAAGGAGCAGAGACATCTTGGGATGACTGCATATTACTTGTTGCCAGCTATTCTATTGTGTTCTGTTAATTTACAGTTACTTCTTCAGAATTTTGCGGTCACATGATGATATCCATTCTGTCTGGGACGTTCTTACTCTAACCTTTTTTCTCCTCTTTCCTCAAAGGTGTATCGGCACCAGGACTCTAGAAGAAGATGCCTTTTCGAAGTATCTCTTTCATAGGATGCAAAGTCACACATTTCATCCTTGCTAAGCCCTGAGTATTCTTCATATACTCAACATCTGCATTCTGCATGATACATGTCAGGCTCATCAGCTCTCTGAACCACTGACATTATCTCACCTCCTCCCAGTCACTACCTCACTCCCCCATTAGAGCAGTAATATCTCTCTTCATTACTGCAATTCCCGCTAGTTGCCCATGCGCCATTCTTCACTCCCTGGACCGTACTGTCCCATATATTCCTCAGGCATTTCTCCTTTACCTTCAGGCTCCATCTGATGAATTTCAATCTTTTCTTTGAACTCGTGCCAGAATTCTGAATACCCACAAGTGACTTGAAGTGAGAGCAGCTCTGACAAAATGCTCTGCTTCTCTCCGCTGGTGAAGGGCTTATGAGTTAAAGGGCTGACTCGGGTTGTCTAGATGCTCAGCCTGCGGTTTTCTGACCTCAGCAGGTGTCATCCCAACAGATATACCTGGGTATAACCTCTCCGTCAAATATTTCAACAATAATTCCCATATTAAGCAAAATATAAAGAATGGTAAAAAAATTAAACGGTATATACTTAAGAGCACAGAGTTTGCACTCTTCAATCTTCCACTTCTGTTCTACTGAATTCACGATGCCCTGTTGTACTTCTTTCCATATAAAGGTCTGTTCCCTTAAGTTTCAAACTTATGCTTAAAACACACACACACACACACACACACACACACTCATGACAAGTATGCTACTATACAATTCCCCTGAGCGAGTATACATGCACCCCTCTAACATCCTGAACAGTCGGTAACCTCCTTTCACAACTGGAGGTCCTGTCCACCAAGCTACACAAAACTGTCTGATATGCAGACACACATGCCATACTTTTATATCTACCAGTTCAGCTCTCTGCTGTATCCTTTGATACTTTGTGACCCCATGGCCAATGACTTGAACAGATCTAAGCATGGGATGCTAATCTTAAAAATACTCACTCCCTTAGACTGCTTAAGTCACTGGCCAGGCTGTGGGTCATGGCCGTTTCCTGGACAAGCCCCCGTATGTTGTGACTGTGATCACAGTCACTGGAGAGACACTGAAGCTGATCTTTACTTATCACTATAAGCAGGCATTCTCATGGGCACACTCTCAGTAGAGGTTCACAAACCCAGAGGTAGATGACATTTTGTACCCTTAAGATCAAAGGTAACAGTAGGCGATTCAATACAATCTTAATGGCAACTATGGTGTTGTTTACTACAAAACTTCAGGATCACAATGCTTCCTTTGAATTGCATATCTAGAGTGGGAGCCACCTCTGAATCTTTAAATAGTTTTGCTGGGACATACTAATTGCAAGCTTCCCTGAATTTATTTAGAATGGGTGAAAATTACTCAAGCTGATAATTGCCTGGATTGATACAGGCCTATTAACACAACCCCATTGTCTTAACGTTGACTGATGCATATGCCAACGTCTCAGGGTGGCGATTTTACAAACCATGTCTCTTAGACTGTAGACTGCGGAGCAACCTGTGCTCTTACCTCCAATTTGCTGCTTGCAACTTACAATAAGAACTGAAGACTGGTTCTTGCTTAAATTATTATCTGTTATATTCACATAACTCCAGAAGACTCCCTGACAGAACCACAGACCAATCTGTTCCCATCACATGTGGTGGATTAAAATAGACCCAGTAGGAACCTGTACTTATCTGGAAACCAGTGTCTGTGGAGGCTTCAATTCATCAGGAGACCGTCACACAGTCACGCCAGATGTTGCAAGCAGCCCTGGCAGCCAAACTGCTCACCTACCTTGCCCCTGTCAGTGGCTGTCAAATTCACAACCACAGTGAAATCTTGTGATGCGGTTGTTTGAGGCTGCCTCTGGGGACACTGGAAATAGAATTAACTCAGCTGTTCCTGGGCATCTGAAGCAAATCACAGCTGAATTTCTTGCTCAGGCACTACACCACCTCCTTTCCCATGGGCATTTGGAAGCAAGAAGGAAGTGACTGTTCGGGATTCCTGAGGGGGTTAGGCCTTATAGACTGCAGCCCCATGGCTCTGAGCTCTGAAACGCGCTGTTCTGAGGCAGGAGCACCACCCAAGTATGACAAATTACTACAAGTTATAATAAAAGTATAAATAAGTAAATAGGGCAAAAGAGGTCATGTTTATGAGTTATAGGACATTTAGAAATCTGATGGCAGAGGGGAAGAAGCTGGTCATAAGGCATTGAGTGTGGGCCTTCAGGCTCCTGTACCTCCTCTTTGACGGTACTAAAGAGAATAAGGCAGGTTCCGGATACCGAGGGCCCCTAATGATGGATTCCACCTTCTTGAGGCAACAACTTCGGAAGATGTCCTCAGTGGTGGGGAGACTTGTGCCTGTGATGGTGGCTGAGCCTACCAACCTCTGAAGCCTCTTACAATCCATTGGCACCTCCATGTCAATCAGTGATGCAACAAATCAGAATGCTCTCCATCTGTAGAAATGTTCTAGTCACATCTCCTCAGGCTCCAAATGAAGTGTAGCCATTAGCAGATCCTTCATCATGATTGCATCAACGTGGTGGGCCCAGGATAGATCCTCTGAGACAGGTCCCCTTTCCTCCACTGACCCCTCAATGAGGATTACTGTGTGTTCTTCCGACTTCCTTTTCCTGAGGTCTATATTCAATTCCCTGGTCTTGCCGGCACTGAGTGCAAGACTGTTGCAACAGCAGTTGACCAGCTGATATCAGCGCCAGCTGAAATTTTGCCAACAACAGTGATGCCATTGGTGAATTTATAGATGGTGTGAGTGAAGTGAGAGTAGGGCAGTGGGCTAAGCATGCATCCTTGAAGCTCACCTGTGTAGATTGTCAGTGAGGAGGAAATGTTATTACCAATCCATACTGACTGATGTCTCCTGATAAGGAAGTCAAGGATCCAGTTGCAGAGGAAGGTATAAAAACCAAGGTTTTAAAGCTTTTTGACTAGTATTGAAGAGATGACAGTGTTGGATGCCAAGATAATCAATAAACAGCAACCTACATAGGTATTGCTGTTGTCCAGGTGGTTCAAATTCAACAGTTTGATGAAGTAAGTGATCTAAAAAGTATAATATTGTTTTGTGTTCAGATTGCTAAAGCAATCAGCAACGTGAAATAGTCCAATTAAATGAAATAACTGGTTACCTCCTGTTAAAATTCCACGACTACCATGTTGGGTTTAAACTCGCATTACTGGATAGCTAATATTGGTCTCCTTAATCTAGACCAGTTGAATAAAAAACGGTAAATTAACTATTACACCACCTCCACAATCTCTGAAGCTACTTCCTTCAGAACTGGAGGGTGCATTCCATCAGGTCCAGGAGATTTATCCACCCCCAGACCATTAAGCTTCCTGAGCACCTTCTCAGTCATAATTTTCCCTGCACATACTTCACTTCTCTGACACTCTTAAATGTCTGGTATACTGCAGATGTCTTCCACTGTGAAGATTGATGCAAAATACGCATTCAGTTCCTCTGCCATCTCTGCATCTCTCATTACAATATTTCCAGTGTCATTTTCTATTGGTCCTATATCTACCTTGACTCTCTTTTACCCTTTATATACTTAAGAAAGCTTTTAGTGTCTTCTTTGATATTAGTTGCCAGTTTCCTTTCATAATTCATCTTTTCCTTCCTAATGACCTTCTTAGTTTCCTTCTACATGTTTTTAAAAGCTTCCCAATCCTCTATCTTCCCACTAGCTTTGGCTTCCTTGTATGCCCTCTCTTTTGCTTTTACTTAAGCTCTGACTTCACTTGTCAGCCATGGTAGTGTTCTTCTTCCATTCGAAAATTTCTTCCTATTTGGAATATATCTGTCTTGCACTTCCCTCATTTTTCGCAGAAACTCCAGCCGTTGCTGCTCTGCTGTTCTTACCACTAGTGTCCCTTTCCAGTCAACTTTGGCCAGTTCCCCTCTCATGCCATTGTAATTTCCTTTATTCCACTGAAATACTGACATATTGGATTTTAGTTTCTCCTTCTCAAATTTCAAAGTGAACTCGATCATATTGTAGTCACTGTTCCCTAAGGGTTCCTTAACCTTAAGCTCTCTTATCACCTCTGGATCATTGCACAACACCCAATCCAGCACAGCCGATCCCCTAGTGGGCTCAACAACAAGCTGTTCTAAAAAGCCATCTATTAGAGATTCTACAAATTCTCTCTTGAGGTGCAGTACTGACCTGGTTTTCCCAATCTATTTTCATGTTAAAATCCCAATGATTATCATGACATTGCCCTTCCGACACGCCTTTTCTATCTCCTGCAGTAATTTGTAATCCACATCCAGTCTGCTGTTTGGAGGCCCGTATACAACTGCCATTAGGGTCCTTTTACCCTTGCCATTTCTTAACTCAACCCATAGAGACTCTACACATTCCAATCCTATGTCATCCTTCCTAATGATTTACAGTAATATTATTTCTTATACACAGGTCCACACCACCCCCTCTGCCTACTAACCTCTCTTTCCAATACACCGTTTATCCTTGGATGCTCAACTCCCAATGGCAGCCATCCTTTAGCCAAGTTTCAGAGATGGCCACAACGCCATACTTGCCAGTCTGTAGCTGAGTTTCAAGATTGTCCATTTTATTCCTCATGCTGCGTGCATTCAAATATAACACTTTCAGTCCAGTATTTGTTGCTTTCTGTTTTAACTGCACCACGCCTCTATTGCCCTGTAACTCATCCCACTGGCTGTTATTGTGCCTCATCCTTTCTATCATCTCTGTTTCATGCTATCTTTGATTTATTTCTGTTTTCCCCTTTCTCAATCCTATCACTCCGGTTCCCCCTGTCAAATTAGTTTAAACCCTCCCTAACAGCTCTATTAAGCCCGCCTGCTAGGATATTGGACCCCTTTGGGTTCAGGTGTAACCCATCCTTTTTGTACAGGTCGTATCTCCACAGAAGAGGCCCCAGTGATCCAGGAATCTGAAGCCCTGGCCCTACACCTGTCTCTCAGCCACACATTAATATGCCTGATCATGCTATTCTTGCACTTGTTAGCACATGGCACAGGCAGCGATCCTGAGATTACTACCTATTGTTTGATAGTCAAATGCCTCTGTCTTCCACCAACATTCACCAAACCTCTCCAATAGTTTAGGACACCGGGTTAGCACACATAATATCGGATCAATGTGATAAATTAAGGACATTATTGGAATATTGAGGCGGTGCATCAAAAACCGAGATTGATTGAAACTTTTCAGTGATAGCAACCTGATGAAGGTTTAAAGAAGATGTACTCTTTTGCATACTATGTAATATTTTCATGTGAAGAAACATCTTCTTGGAGGTCATAAAGGGAAAAAAAATTGTGCCTTGCTTCTGACTTCTTTAAGAACCTTGGATTAAAACACCAGAATGCATCAGCTCCAACGTGAGCTCACCACCAGTCACATTTTTCCTTCTCCTTTCCTTTCTGCATTTTACTGTCCTTTTGTGATTCCCTGGCTTGCTCTGACATACCATCCACGGCTCCCCACTCCCCATTCCACAGAACCTTCCCATACAACCGGAGGAAATGCAACACATGTCCATTCACCTCTCCCCTCCCCACCATCCAGGACTCAAACAATCACAAACAATCATTTCAGCTGAGGCTGCTATTCATGTCCGCTTCTTGCAGGCTAGACTACTGCGTTCAGTCTTCATATGTTTTGCCCTTAACTTTGGAGAAACCACAGATCAGGCGATCATTTTGTAGAGCACCTGTGTTGCGTTTACAGGGATGACACTGAACTTTTTGTTGCCAGCCACCTTAATTCTCAATCCCGCTGCCTTTCTGACCTATCAGTCTGCAGCCTTTTCTGTCAAAGTGAGACCGCGTGGGTTTTCTCCGGATTCTCTGGATGTCTCCCACAGTCCAAAGATGTACATGGTTGTAGGTTAATTGGACATCGTACATTGTCCTGTGTTGAAGCTAGGATCAAATCAGGGCATTGTTGGGCGCCATTGTTCAAAGGGCCGGATGGGCCTATTAAGTAAATAATCTAAAAGAACATCTTACCTTTACAACACTTTGGAATGAACACTGAATTCTCCAAATTCAGCTGAACTGCTCTCCTATCGTTTCCCATCATTGTGTTCATACCCGTTTCTCGCCCCATTTCTTGAGAAGGCATTGCTAATATTCAGTAATTATACTCCTTATCGCCTGGTGTGTCTTAACCTTCCTCCATAATTTTTTTTTTCTTACACTTCACTCCTACTCTCAGCTCTTCGTTGAAAATTGACACCCCTCCTTTTTCCCCCTCACCCGCAGTTTTAAGGAAGGGGTCATTGATTTGAAACGTTGACAGATTCCTCTCTCCACAGATGTTTCTTCACCGGTTGAGTTCTTCCAGCATTGCTGTCGTGGTTTTAGATTCCAGCATGTCGTGCTTACATAACTATTGCTTATGAAAGCTGGATTCACATTTTTTCCATGAGCACTTTCTTTCCTATGCCACCAAAGTGCTATAAATAATTCATTAAATCTTGTGGTTTTAGTCATAGAGTCACACAGCACATAAACAGGCTCCGCATTAGAACCATATTCTCCTATGCTTCACCTATCTATCCGTCTGTCTAACAGCCTTTTAAGTTCCGTAATTATATTCCAATCTACAATCACCTCTGGTAGCACATTCCAGATATCAATTACACTGTCTGTAACAAACCTACCTTAAACCTTCTTTCATCTTAAATCTTTCCCCTCAGGCTTTTGATACCCTTATCATGTGAAAAAGATTTTGACAATTTACCATATCGTCTCTCATAATCTTATCTCGGACTTCATCACTCCTGGAAAATTAAGCCTAGCGTATCCAATCTCTCCCCATAACTAAAGTGCTCCACTATATCATGGTGAATTTCCTTGGTATTCTCCCCAGTGTAATCGCAGCCATCCTATAACTGGGTGACCAGAACTGCAAACTTCAATAGCAGCCTGAAGTGTCAAACTGTAGATGAAGTTCACAGCTAGTACAGATGACTCACCTTGTTTAAAAGTTACATCTGGAAGAAACTAAGAAAAGCCAAGCAGACAAAATGCTGGAGGAACTCAACAAATCAGTTAGCATCTCTGGAGGCAGATGTTGTCTGACTTGCTGAGTTCCTATAGCATTTTTTGTGTGTTACTCAATATTTCCAGCTTCTGCAGAATATCTTGTGTCAATGGAAAGCTGTGCTTTTTTTGTGCCAGTGTCACTGAGTGCAAACTCAACTCCATGACACATTAAGGTAGTGTCAAAAAGATTGCATACAGTATTGAGCAGAATCCTTAGGCACCTTGGATTGTTTATATGGCTCCAGATGGTATGGCCTAAACAGAGCCTTAATCTCAACATCATTAAGGCTGTCTGGCATTACCTGGAGAGACAGAAGCAGGCAGCCAAAGTCTGCAGAAGAACTGTGGCAAGTCCTCCAAGATGCTTGGAACAACCTACTAGCCAATTTTCTTGTAGAACCACATGACAATGTATTCGAGATGTTGGGGGAGTCCAGAACCAGAGGCCACAGTTTAAGAATAAGGGGTAGACAATTTAGAACGGAGTTGAGGAAAAACTTTTTCACACAGAGGGTTGTGGTTCTGTGGAATGCTCTGCCTCAGAAGGCAGTGGAGGCCAATTCTCTGGATTCTTTCAAACAAAGAGTTAGATAGAGCTCTTAGGGATAATGGAGTGAAGGGATATGGGGAGAAGGCAAGAAAAGGATACTGATTGTGGATGATCAACCATGATCACAGTGAAGGGCGGTGCTGGCTCGAAGGGCTGAATGGCCTACTCCTGCACGTGTTGTCTGTTGTCTATTGTTTATTGAGAATTGATGTAGTTTTAAAGTAAAAGGTGGTCATACAAAATATTGATTTGATTTAGTTTTTTACTGTTTACTGCTCTTTATAGTATTGTTTTCGATGTTTAGAAAATTTTCATTTCATTATTCAAGGGATCTTTGCTTTATAGGATTTTTTGCTACAAGTGCCCAAGACTTTTGCATGGTGCTGTATGTCATAGACATTTAACATTTGCTTTTTTTTTCACTTTCCCAATGCCGATAAGAAGTCATCAAGCTGAAACATTAACTCTCTTTTCCTCTCCACAATTGCTCCTTGCCCTTCTGAGTATTGCCAGCACCTTCTGTTTCTATTTTACACTGCTCTGGTAGCTTTTACTTTTATTTCCAGATCTTTTGTCAGATAAATCAAAAATTGTCATTCATAGAAACCATTAAGTGTTAATTTCTATGAGATCGGGACATGAGTTTTTGGAGATCAGTTTGAGAATAAGGCAACCTTATTATATCCATAAACCAGCATAACATACCAACCAACTGATCGAGACAATTCCACTCCATGGAGGGCAAGATCAAAGTTTCTAATTTGGACTTTCATGTGATTCTGGATATAATACAGCTTGTAACGTGTTCAGCATTTGTAACAAAGGCAAAGAATGTAACTAATTGTCAACAGATTGCTGGGACATTCCATTCGGTCTATAACAAAAGTATAGGTCAATCAGAATTTCACAGTTAAGAGAAGCTAAAGAATGGCTTTTACAAATAACAATTTAAACATGAAACAAGAATAGTTTAAAAAAAGTGAGGATGATTACTCTCAGAGCCTGGTGAATTGGTAGAAAAGAAACTCAAAGATTCAAAGTACATTTATTATCAAAGTAAGTATGCAGTATACAACACAGATTGGTCTTCCCACAGATAGCAATGAAACAAGGAAAACCAAGGAACCAGTTCAAAGAAAAAACATCAAACCGCCCCCCCAGCACAAAAAAAAACAAATCATACAAAAGGCAAAAAAAAATGAGAATACCGAATATAGAACACCAAACCACAATTTCATCGAAAGAGTCCAGGCATATTCAGTTCAGCCCAGTTCAGTTCGATCTAGCACTGTGCTCATTACCTGCAGGCTTCTAAGCTAGTCTGCCCTGATCAAAATCACACAAAATGGCAACAGAAAAGGAAGCAACCAGAAACCAGACACATGTAACAATGTGAACTACAGAGTCCAGTCCACAAGCTGCGTCGATTGAAACTTACCCAAGGCCCAAGCCTCCGGCACAATGCTTTAACGTGAGGGAGACACAGACTGTTCCTATGCAGGCACCTTCCCCTGGGAGCAGCAGGAGAGAGGGAGGGAGAGAGAGAGAGAGAAAGAGAGACCGAGAGTGAGACGGAGGGGAGAGAGAGAGAGGGAGCAAGAGAGGGAGAGGGAGAGGGGAAGAGAGGGAGCGAGGGGAGAGAGAGAGAGAAAGAGAGAGGGGGAGAAGGAGAGAGGGGGGAGAGAGAGAGAAAGAGAGCAAAAGAAAGAAAGAGAGAGAGAGAGAAATATCACATGCAGGTAGACAGCACTGAACACCAGCCTGCCTTCTGCTCTCATCCTCATTGATTTCAATCTTCCTCGACACCTTAATCTACAAGATTGGAAATGGGGTCAATCATGGTCTCGTATCCTGTCTGCAGGTTTCTTGGCCTCCAGGCCGCATACATTGCTCAACTAACTCCCTCACAGAGAGCAAAGTGCTTCATTATCATAGATTTTGCTGAAGTATCTATATTTGTCTGTATATGTCATAAATATGAACTCAAATCTTCTCAACGACTTTGGCCGCAGTCATTGTCACTTCCCTTTCAACACATGGATTACTGCTGGGCTTCCTCCTGAAGAGAAGCAGGCATCCTGTTGTTCAGAAACTGCATCTGGCTCTTTATGGTCTTGTGTGCAGACTCTGATTCAAATTTATTGAAGCCTTCTTTTTTCCCTGCAGCTGGAGAAGAACAGCAAATAATGTCATCACATAGGTCATCAGGAAACTCTCTGTGCACAGATGCTTCACCAGTGGTCGTCAAAGTGATAATCCCAGTTATGTAAAATAAATGAAAAGGGTTGAATCACTGGCAGTTCCGTGTCTGTTTTGAAGAGGTCAACTTTTAGTGCTGTAGCTTACACAAAAAGAATGAGGCTGAAAAAAAGATACTCAAAACAATCAGCGGGACATTTGTGGAAAGAGACACAGTTAATGGTTCAGATCCAGGACCCTCAAGTTCAAGTTTAATGTCATTCAACCATACAAATGTATACAGCTAAACAAAACATTGTTCCTCTGAGGCCAAGGTGCAAATCACAGTACATGCAGTATAGCACGCACAATAACATTGATGTAATAATATTAACAGATAATAAAAAATATTTGGTACATGTACATGTTGAGATAAAGTGCATATATATTACACAGAGTGAAATATACAACAGCACAATGCTACAGGTGTTGTCAAAAGTAATATGTACCGGGCGGTTGCAGGGTGTTTTAGAAGTCTCACAGCCTGGGGAAAGAGGTTATTATGCAGCCTAATAGTCCTTGTTCTTGTACTGTGTTACCTGCTGCCCAATGGTAAGAGGTCAAAGAGATTGTGAGGCTATTTCAAGGGCGAGGAGACAATTTCGAATGAGGTTGGAGGCGACGTTGAATGTACAGCAACTCTGGCAGGGTTGGCAAGACATTACTTCCTACAAAGCGAAACCCGATAGCACGAATGGCAGCCATGCTTCACTACCAGATTAACTCAATTATATCCATGCCCACTTTGAAAGGGAGAATATAACCTACAGCTGTGAAGATCCCTGCTGCACCCAGTGACCCTGTGACCCTGTGACCTCTGTCTCAGAGGCTGATGTTAGGCCGTCTTCAAAGGGGGTGAGCCCTCGCAAGGCAGAAGGTCCTGATGGAGTATCTGATAAGGCTCTTAAAACTTGTACCAACCAACTGGTGGGAGTATTCAAGAACATTTTCAACCTCTCACTGCTATGAGCAAAAGTTCCCACTTGCTTCAGAAAGGCAACAATTATACCAGTGCCTAAGAAGAATAATGTGAACTGCCTTAATGACTATTTTCTGGTAGCACTCACATCTACAGTGATGAAATGCTTCGAGAGGTTGCTCATGACTAGAATGAACTCCTGCCTCAGAAAGCACCTGGACCCATTGCAATTTGCCTATCGCCACAATAGGTCAATGGCAGACACAATCCTTAGACCACCTGGATAACACAAACACCTACGTCAGGATGCTGTTCATCAACTATAGCTCAGCATTTAACACCATCATTCCCACAATCCTGATTGAGAAGTTGCAGAACCTGGGCCTCTGTACCTCCCTCTGCAATTGGATCCTCGACTTCCTAACCGGAAGACCACAATCTGTGCGGATTGGTGATAACATCTCCTGCTCTCTGACGATCAACACTGGTGCACCTCGGGTGTGTGCTTAGCCCACTGCTCTACTCTTTCTATACCCGTGACTGTGTGGCTTACCCATAGCTCAAATACCAGCTATAACTTTGCTGACGATACAGCCATTGTTGGTAGAATCTCAAATGGAGACAAGAGGGCGTACAGGAGTGAGATTTGCCAACTAGTGGAGTGGTGCCGCAGCAACAACCTGGAACTCAACATCAGTAAGATGAAAGAGCTGATTGTGGAGTTTAGGAAAGGTAAGACAAAGGAACACATACCATCCTCATAGAGGGATCAGAAGTGGAGAGAGTGATCAGTTTCAAGTTCCTGGGTGTCAAGATTTCTGAGGATCTAACCCGATCCCAACATATCGGTGCAGCTATAAAGAAGGCAAGACAGGGGCTATACTTAATTAGGAGTTTGAAGAGATTGTGTATGTCAACAAATACACTCAAAAACTTCTATAGTTGTGCTGTGGAGAGCATTCTGACAGGCTGCATCTCTGTCTGGTATAGTGGTGCTATTGCACAGGACCAAAAGAAGCTGCAGAGGGTTGTAAATTTAGTCAGCTCCATCTTGGGTACGAGCCTACAAAGTATCCAGGACATCTTTAGGGAGCAGTGTCTCAGAAAGGCAGCTTTCATTATTAAGGGCCTCCAGCACCCAGGGCATGCCCTTTTCTCACTGTTGCCATCAGGTAGGAGGTACAGAAGCCTGAAGGCACACACTCAGCGATTCAGGAACAGCTTCTTCCCTTCTGCCATCTGATTCCTAAATGAACATTGAACCTGTGAACACTACCTCACATTTTTAATATATATTATTTCTGTTTTTGCACGATTTTAATCCATTCAATATATGTATACTCTAATTGATTTACTTATTTTATTTATTATTTGTTTTTCTTCTCCTTCTATATCATGTATTGCATTGAAATGCTGCTGCTAAATTAACAAATTTTATGACACATGCCGGTGATAATAAACCTGATTCTGAGATGGAAGGGGCCTTGACAATGCTGAGGTCTCTTCGTCAGGGTTCCAGATCTTCGTCAGGGTCCTGGAGCTGAATATTTAACCTTGTTTCTCTTTCTACAGCTGCTGTCTGACTTTCTGAGCATTTCCAGCATTTCTGTTATTATTTCAGATTTTCAGCGTCTGGAATTTTTTTTTGTTTTTCGGTCGAAAAGTACTTGTGCATCTGGAAAACCGCCTGGAGAAAGCAATGGCATTTTTATTCGATTAAGGCACTTTGGTGAAAAGAGCAGTGAATGTACAGTGCTTACATGTCCTCATGCCTTTGGAAATATCACATTGTGTTGAACATCAGCTTATATTTCAACAAATTGAGCAGAAAGCTGCAAGGAAAGGAGAAATGAAAAACAACTCACTTGCTTTTATCATTTGAATGCAAATTTGCATTGTTTGCAAAAAACATGAAGAGTGGTTTCCATTACTAAAACAATTCGGAGTGGAGATCTTGATACTGAGAACCCTAAAAAAATGTAATAGTGAAAATGCCAAAAGCCCTTGCAAGACATTTTTGAGAATTCAGAAAAGGAAGCATTATCACCTGCATTTATTTATTTAGATTGTTACGTACCCCGTAACTGGGTTGCCAAACCAGCAGAAATGGATCACTCAGTTGGAGTCTGGATTACTAGATCTAAGAAAGTTTTATTAAAGAAACAAGCAACACAGTAATCGAAAGGATAATAAATGCAACAGTTCAACAATGATAAACACACATGTGCACAGAATTAAGATAACAGGATCAACCAAGCTCTATCGTTGTCTAGGGGTAAATGACCAATTTCAAAGTGACACAAAGTCCAGTTCAATTTATTCAGTTCGCAGTAATCGTTGCCGTGGCGATGGACAATGTGGGGAGGAAGGAGAGAGAGAACAAGAACGAATGATCATTCAAAACGGCTTCCACACACAGACCTGTGATATTGCTCACAAGCAGCTTTCGGGCGGGTCCTTTGTGATGTCACCTGAGGTCACCGACTGTGACCCCTCCTCCAGATGCGGTCGATCCTCTGCAGTGAACCCGGCACCCAAGCAAGGGCGGACACACACCGGGTTCCCGCTGATCGTACCTTTCCACCCTGTGCGTCTAAGGCTTGGTTCCGCAACTAGCCTTCCAAACGACTCCCGCCGACTTGCGGGCGGGGGGGGGCACTGCTTCCAGGGTCTCGTTACCTCGTGGTGTCATGTGTGTCCTGCCTTAGCGAACCTGTCCCTTTTTATCCCCCTGCTGGGGTATCGCCTGTCCATCATTTCAAACAGTTCAGGGTTCAAAGGGGGAGCCGCTCTAGACAACTCTCTCTCCCGTCCCTTCATTACACATCTCCAAATGCTGCTCCATTGTCTTCCTTATCTCTCTCTCTCCCGAAGACAGGTGGCAGACCAACTGCTGATCACACAGGACAGCTAACATCTATGTGTATTCTTGTCACAAGAGATAGAGATGGAACCGACCCATCTGGCCCGATGAGCAGGTGCCGCCAATTAACCTACTAACCCATATACCTTTGGAATATGGGAGGAAACCAGAGCACCTGGAGGAAACCCGTGTGGAGACAGGGAGAACGTACAAGGTCCTTACAGACAGCAGTGAAATTGAACCCAAGTTGTTGGCACTGTAACAGCATGATGCTGAACTCTTGACACTCAACTTTAGCACTCGCCAAAGTGAACCGATCTGGAGCAGAACTCGACCTCGCTGACCTGCAGCTCAAGGGCTTGTGGGCTTTTAAATTAGATTTTTGGTGACCAAACTAGAAAACCTCGAAAAGAAGGAATCTATGCTAAGACTTCCCCTTATGCTAAGACCCTGGAGAGACTTGTTCTGGAGCTGCTCTGGCCTATGGTCAGGCCACACTTAGATCCCCTCCAGTTCACCTACCAGCCCCGACTAGGAGTTGAGGATGCCATCGTTTACCTGCTGAACCGTGTCTAAGCCCATCTGGACAAGCCAGCGAGCACTGTGAGGGTCATGTTTTTTGACTTCTCCAGTGCGTTCAACACCACCCGCCCTGCTCTGCTGGGGGAGAAGCTGACAGCGATGCAGGTAGATGCTTCCCTGGTGTCATGGATTCTTGATTACCTGACTGGCAGACCACAGTACGTGTGCTTGCAACACTGTGTATCCGACAGAGTGATCAGCAGCACTGGGGCTCTATAGGGGACTGTCTTGTCTCCCTTTCTCTTCACCATTTACACCTCGGACTTCAACTACTGCACAGAGTCTTGTCATCTTCAGAAGTTTTCGGATGACTCTGCCACAGTTGGATGCATCAGCAAGAGAGATGAGGCTGAGTACAGGGCTACGGTAGGAAACTTTGTCACATAGTGTGAACAGAATTATCTGCAGCTTAATGTGAAAAAGACTAAGGAGCTGGTGGTAGACCTGAGGAGAGCTAAGGTACTGGCGACCCCTGTTTCCATCCAGGGGGTCAGTGTGGACATGGTGGAGGATTACAAATACCTGGGGATACGAATTGACAATAAACTGGACTGATCAAAAAACACTGAGGCTGTCTTCAAGAAGGGTCAGAGCCGCCTCTATTTCCTGAGGAGACTGAAGTCCTTTAATATCTGCCGGACGATGCTGAGGATGTTCTACGAGTCTGTGGTGGCCAGTGCTATTATGTTTGCTGTTGTGTGCTGGGGCAGCAGGCTGAGGGTAGCAGACACCAATAGAATCAACAAACTCATTCATAAGGCCAGTGATGTTGTGGGGATGGAACTGGACTCTCTCACGGTGGTGTCTGAAAAGAGGATGCTGTCTAAGTTGCATGCCATCTTGGTCAATGTCTCCCATCCACTACATAATGTACTGGGTGGGCACAGGAGTACATTCAGCCAGAGACTCATTCCACCGAGATGCAGCACAGAGCGTCATAGGAAGTCATTCCTGCCTGTGGCCATCAAACTTTACAACTCCTCCCTTGGAGGGTCAGACACCCTGAGCCAATAGGCTGGTCCTGGACTTATTTCATAACTTACATATTACTATTTAACTATTTATGGTTTTATTACTATTTATTATTTATGTTGCAACTGTAATGAAAACCAATTTCCCCTGGGATCAATAAAGTATGACTATGACTATGACTATGACAATGAAATGTACTGGAGAGCATAATCCTAACAAAAACAAAAGAGAACTATGATTTTTATTGGACATCGGAATAGGCAACAGGTTTAATATAACTGACATATGTCAAGAAATCTGTTGTTTTGTGGCAGCAGTACAGTGCAAGACATAAAAAATTACGATAAGCTACAATAAATTACAAAATGGATTTATTGAGTATACCTGCAAGTAAATGATTCTTGGGGTTGTATATGGTGACATATAAGTACTTAGATACTGAATATACTTTGAAATTTAAAAATGAATAAATAAATATTGCAAAAGAGGAATAATAATAATAATAATAACTTCTTTATAGAGTGCTCGTCATACAAACAATATAGTTTAAAGTGCTTTACAATGGGCAAATAGGAAAACTAAAGCCAAAATGATGTTGGTTAAGAGCAAAGTTAAAGAAATGGGTTTGGAACTGATGTTTAAAAGCGTCAAATGAGTTTTCAGTTTTGAGTTCCACACTTTCGGAGCTTAGTTAAATAAAAAGCCTACCTGCCAATTTTTTTTTATTTTGTGGGAGATTATTTAAACTTAAGAGACTGGCAGGAAGAAGACGAGAGCTGGAACAGGATTATAAAATGAAAGTTATCCGGTAATGTACCCTGATCCCAGATCATTGAGAGCTTTAAAAACAAGTAAGAAAAATTTAAAATTAATTCCTAAAGATAAAGGAAGCCTAGGTAGCTCTAAGGTAGGGACATGTTCAGCACAGCTTTGTGGGCCGAAGGGCCTGTATTGAGCTGTAGGTTTTCTATGTTTCTATGAAGCCAGTGCAGGGTAGTTAGGATAGAAGTGATATGCTCCTTCATCCTAGATTTTGTTAAAAGTTTAACAGCATCATTCTGAATGAATTGAAGTCTGTCAATAGATTGCTTTGGAAGGTCTGTAAAAAAGTGCATTACAGTAATCCAGTCTGATATAAAGACATGAATTAGTTGCTCAGCATTATTATGTGACAGTAATGAAATACCTTTGCAATATTTCTTAAGTACAGAAATGCTGCTCTGTTTACTTTCTTTATGTGGGATTTAAAATTCAAATCTGAATCAAGGATACAACCCAAGCTAGTTACTTCAGGCTTTGCAATGGGAGCCAAGTTTGGAAGTTTATTAAGAAGTTTATTCCTTTTGGCTTTGGAATCAATCAAAAGTATTTCAGTTTTATCTGCATTTCAGTTTCAGGAAATGATTGCTCATCCATTTGTTTGTTGCAGCCATACCAGAAGTCAGAGAAGACAGGTTGTTATCATTGTCAGGCTCAACCAAAATTTACAATTTTGTGTCATCTGCATTTCTTTGGAATTCAAGTTTATGCTCTCTAATGATGTCTCCTAAAGGGATCGTGTATAAGGAGAAGAGTCGGGGACAAAGACAGCTTTCCTGAGCAACACCAAAAGGTACATCATATCTCTTAGAAAAATGGTCTCCAAGACGGTCAAAGTTTTTTCTTTCCCAGATATATGGGCAAAACCAGAGAGGCCAACACAATTCTGAAGGCAAACTAGGAGAATGTTGTGTTGAAGGCAGCACCTCGATATAGGAGAAATGGAAATTAAACCCTATTGATACCAGTGTTGAGCCTAAGGTGGCCTACTATTTTGG
Organism: Mobula hypostoma; assembly: GCF_963921235.1. NCBI lineage: Eukaryota > Metazoa > Chordata > Chondrichthyes > Myliobatiformes > Myliobatidae > Mobula > Mobula hypostoma. Next base: position 16,556,022 of record NC_086105.1, on the reverse strand, counting down.
TAAGGGCCGTCTCCATGCTGAGGTTTGCTCTAAAACCTGACTTGAAATTTTTCAAGAACATTGCTTTCATTTGGAAAGTCACTGAGTTGGTTAAAAATTACTTTCACAAGAATCTTGCCCAAGAAAGGAAGATTTGATATAGACCTGTAGTTAGCTGGTAACTCACTATCAAGGGATAGTAAGGTAATGTCCATGGATTCACGGACAATTCAGAGATCTGATGGCAGAAGAGAAGAAGCTGGTCCTAAAATGAGAGGAGATGAAGCTCCTGAAGCTCCTTCCTGATAGTAGTAATGAGAAGAGGGCATGTCCCAGATGGCAAAGGTCTTTAACCCCATCTTTGAAGATGTCCTCGATGGTGGCGAGTCCTGTAGCCATTATGGATCTAGCAGAGTCTGCAGCTCTCTGCAGCCTCTTGTGATCCTGAAAACTTTAAAAGCAACAGCCCTCTTGTTAACGTGGATCAGAGGGGAAAGAGGTTAATCAGGTAAAGATGCGCCAGCCTTAGGCAACCAGGTGATTCTTCCTGGCCCGAGTTTAAAAGAGTCAGCAACAATGATTCCCATTTTGCAGCCTCATGCAATGAGCACAAGTATGTGCCTTCATGGATTTTTAATATCTGTTGATCTATCATTCTGAGTAACATTGGAAAACCCATGTCTCTTTTAATCACCCATAAGACTAGATAATAATCTGTTTTAAAATATTATGTCAAAATTGAGATCTGCATGGATCATCTTTCTCATTTTGTTCTGAACTTTTGTGCTAATATCTGAGATCAGCCTCATTACAATTCATAGTCAAGAGCCAGAGACATGGAAGATTTCTCTTATTCAGGTCTTACACAGAAAGAGGAAATGAATGGGTAGATTTAAAGACGTACAGCATCCAAAAGAGCACACATTGAGTAAATTTTAAGTGGAAAAGAGGCATGTATCAGAGGAAGAAGTTAAATAGATGAACTTGTAGATGGGGCTAAAGTTCAAAATAAATTTATTATCAAGGTACATATATGTCACCATATACAGCCCTGAGATTCATTTTCTTGTGGACATACTGAATCAATCTATAGAATAATAACCAAAACAGAATCATTGAAAGACCACCCAACCTGATCATTCAATCAGAGTGCAGGATGACAAGCTATACAAGAAGAAAAAGAACAGAATAATAAATATAGATAAATAAATAAATAGATAGATAGATAGATAGATAAGCTATAAATATCAATAACATGAGATGAAGAGTCCTTGAAAGTAAGTCCATAGGTTGTGGGAGCATTTCAATGATGGGGCAAGTGAAGTTGAGTGAGGTTATCCCCTTTGGTTCAAAAGCCTAATGTTTGATGGGTAGTAACTGTTCCCGAACCTGAGGCCCTGAGGCTCCTCTATCTTCTTCCTGATTGCAGTAGTGAGAAGAGAGCATGACCTGGGTGGTGGGGGGGTCCCTAATTATGGATGCTGCTTTCCTGAGACAGTGTTTCATGTAGATGTGCTGAATGGAGGGGAGGGCTCTGCCCATGATGGACTGGGCCGTATCCACTACTTTTTGTTTAAGACATTGGTGTTTCCATACCAGGCTCTGATGCTGCCAGTCAATATACTCTCCACATCTATAGAAGTTAGTTGAAATTCTAGGTGTCATGCAAATCTCCACAAACTCCTAAGGAAGTAGAGGCACTGCTGTGCTTTCTTCATAGTTGGCTAGAGAAAACCTTTAAGATCTGAAACAGGAGATGAGGATTCCTACAACAATAAAAGCTTCAGGTCCCAAAGGGAACATCTATGAAATGTATCGACAGTGTGAATACACCTGAAAGAAATTGAAAATAGCAGTTACCACGACAAAGTCATAAAACTCGCTATATTATTAAACCACTTTCATAGGGGAAAGTGACCTTAATGCACAGTGATTGCAAAGGGCACACAGTTACAAAACTCTATTGGGCACCATGCAGCATATAAGTTTAATATCTAATGTGCTGTGACGTTTGGAACTTCTTGATGTCAGTGTCCATGAGCAAGGTGAACTCAAGGAGTCGGTCTGGGGTTCAAGGGGGACTGTTGATAGAGGGATGATGGCGAGTGGATGGAATGATGAGAATGTAAAGTCTGAGGCAGAACCACATTGAGGAATAAGGGAAAAACTGCACCCAGCCCCCAGCATTGGGATCCAGAGGCCAGGATGCAGTCTGATAACTAACCCCCTCCCCCATCCACCTTCCCCTTTAAAATCTTTTGGAAACAAGCCTCAAATTCGCTGTGAGGGCCTGAATAGCATGTAATAGTGCAGATGGGAGGTGTGTTCCAAAAAGGGATTGCATACCTTGGTTACTGCTGCACATAATCCACTTCAAGCAAAAGCATAGCATACAAAAGATTCAGACCAAAACATGCAGACTTCTGGGTGTCAGTCTTGTATATTGACTATAATTATAATTTCCTCCCTCCCTCTCAAAAGGTGTTAGCAAACTCTACCCAAAAGTAGCTACAGTTCTCACTTATGACCTCTCATTGCTGAGTTGCATTCACCCCCATTGTTTCATAGTACTTCAGTAAATGATTGTTGCTTGTTAGTTTCATCATTCCCACAGAGGAGAGGTCTTTACTGAGTTTTACAACATGTAATTGTGGCAATTGCAACTTCCTTCACTGTCTTGTTAAAGGAGAAGACAACCATGAATGCATGGTTGTCAGTCTCTTTTACCCTGAATAATTTCGAAGAACTGCAGCTTCTTGGAAATTAGTCTATACGGGGGATCATGAATGGGAGAAGGAGCAAGTAAATCACCAGGTTGCAATTTTGTACCAGGTGCTGGAGGGGATTCCATTGCACAGTCATATATCGTGACTACACGCAATGCTCGAGGAGTGGAGAAGCCTGTAAGCTTTGTGAAAGCTTTTGACATAAAATGTAGGATTCTAGATCTTAACGACTCCATCCTAAAACATTCTGAATATCAAGTGTAGGAGCCATGTATCTATTTTCTGTCTGTTTGTGTTGTATTTTGTGTAGCACGTTCATTATGGATAATTTGTCGTGGGTTGGGGCATGGTAGAAGCAAATGAGTATAGTTATGTATTCCTGCTTAGTCAGTTTTAGTCGGGTTAGAGGAGGGGGTAGGTCTGTCATGTTTGTTCCTCATCAAGACAAACAGCGTGGCTAAAAATTCTAGCATATATACTTATTCACAGGACACTCCAGTAATGGCTCCAGCTCAACAGAAACACGTGCAACCAGCTCCCCAGCATCACTTCCGGTTCTGGGAGAACTGCCCACATTGCACACTGGAAACTGAAGTTTTTTATTATGTACACACATAATAACTCAAGGTCGTGGGAATAATATTTTTTGTTAACCATCTAATGCTAATGTTTAAATATGTTTGAATATGCTTAGACTGCTTATTTTGTTATATTGCTAGTTTTACTTTCATTAGTTTTTTATTGTTACTAGACAGCCCATTTTGCTGGTTCCTTAATAAAGGATTGGACATACTTTCTGCAACTCAGAAATCTGTTATTCGTGGAGCATACCATACAGTGTCAAGCACCCATACTTAGTCTCTGAGCAGTTTCGGTTTGTCTTAAAGTAGCTGCTACATCAAACATTAACATAAGTTCTAAGCAGTGCCAAAATAGTCCAGCAAATGGCAGCTGAGGTAAATTAAAGCACTGATCCCAAGAGCAGATCTAAACAGAAATTCTTTTTGCCGAGGAGCCTGTGCGGGTTCAGAAGTATCTGCAAGGTTGCTTCCCATTCCAAAAGCCCAAGGGTTGTTGATGACTTTCTCACTAATGTGTGTCTGCTGAGTTCCAGACCTGGTGAAACCGACACTTCACGTGGTTTCATTAGACTTTGCCGAAATCCTCAGGTAGGAATTCCATTGCTGTTGCACTACTGAGGTGAAATGGTACTTAGCGGAAGGTGTGCAAATGTATTATGAACCAGGGCTGAACGTACCAACACCCTTTTTGTTATAGTACCATTCCATTACTTTTTGACATGGCTACACCTCAAAAGTACCACAATGGCTGTAAAATAGGCCGAGATAGCCTAATGTCCTGATCAGCACTGTACAAGTCCAAGTTCAGCTTCTTACCCCTCCCTTTTTCCAGCAGGACACAAAGAGTTGATTTTAGTTCACTTTCTACCAGATCCAAATATAAACGCCAATTTAATTAACATCAGCTGGATTTAACAACTGCTGACTGGGTAATCAACTTCATACAGATTGAAAATCATCATGCCAATCATATAATAACATTCAAATCTGGAATCATTAACATCAGTTTTCAACTACAACCTCATGCAATGCAATTGAAGGAGAAATTTTTTAAAAAGTGATCTCTTAAAGAGCACTTAGCTCGCTCACTCTGTCAATATGCCGAAATAATTCTCATTTTTGTCTGTGAGTTTTATTAGCACAGACAAGTTATTGCAAAACAAAACTGAACATTTTATACAGCCCTCATTTATTCTTTAGAGAAAGGTCAGTTAGAAGGAGTTGTTTTTACTCTATATTGTTGTTATTTGATCATTATAAAACACACATTGCTGAGTGCTTCCATAAGCATAAAGCATGTATTATAGCTGTGCTGTCACAAGCCAATTGCTTAAAGCTTTGTAGAGTGTTAGTTAAGGTAATTATACATATTTTATCCTCTCAATGCATTCCAATTTTTCTGAAGCATTTGGATATTTGCTGAGCCATTTGCAGATCAAAATATAGATATGCTAAGTCCTCTCGTGTACGGGGACTGCTACTGTAGCAAAGATATGACTGTAAGGCAAGTGCTATCCTCAGCCTCCCCCAGACCCACCCACCCGGCATCCCCACCAAATTTTCTTAACTTGGCTGGATCCACTAAAAATCTAGTAGGAATCATAGAACAGAGAACAGCAGAGCACAAAAACGAGCCTGTTGGCCCATGATTAAATTAGTTCCATTTGAGGCTCCTCTGTCTACTATCTTACTAAGATTAGGACAATTCCAAAGTTTCACAAGGTCAGATTCCCGGATTTTCATTTGAAACAGTCTCTGTTGGTGCCACCTCACTGCCTGAAAACTTATAACTAGTTTAAGTTAAATTCGTTCATAGTTTCCAGTTTTAGGTAACCCTTCCTTTTAGTGCAGGGGTTCCCAAACTTGGGTCCATGGAGCCCTTGCGTAATGGTATTGGTCCATGGTATAAAAAAGGTTGGGAACCCCTGCTCCAGTGGAGTTTCCCTCTCTGACCCTCTCTTTCTGATTCATAGAACCAGAAAAGGGTCCTGTCCATTCATCCATGATGTCCATTTACCTTCATTCCATTTGCCTGCATTGGACCCTCATCCCTGCAGGATTTTCCTATCAAAGTACATGTTCAAATGTCTTTTAAATATTATCATTGTGTCTTCCTCCACCTCCTTTTGCACTACAGTGGCATGGCGGTTAGCATGACACTATTAGAGCCTGAGGCATTCCAGAATCTGGAGTTCAATTCCAGCAAGTCTGTGAGAAGCTTGTACCCTCTCCCCGTGAACCACATGGGTTTCCTCTGCCTGCTCCAGTTTCCTCCCGCAGATCAAAGATGTACCAGTTAGTAGGTTAATTGGTCATTGGCAAGTGGCGAGATGCTCATCACCAGCAGCTGTGTGTTGAACCAAACCGCCAATAGGTACGTTGCTACACTCTGAGGTAGGGAAGCTTTCGGGCCACTGCCTGGGCCACCTGCCACAAAAGATTCCACGGTCTCCTCCCCCACCTCCAAACAACGCTGATCTGTGATTCCATCATCAGTAACATCAAGTCAAAGCTATATGTGACTGTTTGTTTTCCCGGTGCTGAAGTCTCCGATATAATGTACCCTCTGATATAATGCTAACCGATTTAGTTGCCGTGATGTACAATATGGGTGATCATGGTCTTGACCAAGATTGTTCTTGACAAATTTTTCTACAAAAGTGGTTTGTGATTGCTTTCTTCTGGGCTGTGTCTTTACAAGATGGGTGACCCCAGCCATTATCAATACACTTCAGAGACTGTCCATCTGTCGTCGTGGCTATCCCTCGAGGTCGAGGATGACGGTCTTTGTTCTGACGCCTGTGCGTGTATTTGTTTAACGTGTACTTGATGTTGCACTCCAAGAAACATACGATACTTCACAAATCAACCAACTGATTCCAATGGCATGGAAACCACGACGATTGGAGCTGATGGATTTGTTGCAGCCTTCATCCGCCTTCACAGCCGCTGAGTTCAAAGTAACTTTGTCTGCCTGTTCCACCGTTGAGGTCTTGGTTGGATTGTTCTTTGTCAGGGACCTCACCCTCGACCTTACTGCCATGGGTGACCCTACCAGGAGCATAGCTCCAGACGGTATTGCTCTTGGGATCTCAGGACCACACAAGCTTCTCCGCCACGACAAGGTGACAATCCGGGGAGAAGATCCACCTGACTTCAGTGGTTGCAGAACCAGGACTTGTGATATTCCCCTCCTGTTCATACAACCATCCACCACCTGCTCCCATGGACTCACATGACCCTCAGTGGGGTCTACTCAGGTGCTACACCTTGCCCAAGGATGACCTGCAGGCCAGCAGAGGCAGAAGAGCCTTACACCTCCTTTGTTAGAAATGTACCTCCACCCCACCACCCAAGCTAACTGACTACCCCTCTGTAAAAAGTATCATTGTTTGACTTTCTAAAGATCAGTGACAAGGATATTTTTATCTCCAGACCAATTCCTATGCTTGGCCATGGCTCTGGGCATTTCAGCAGGCTCCTCAGTCTGCATAATTGGCTTCAGATACAATGTAGAGTGCCAAACTTTGGCTTCGTTGACAATTTTAATCTACTTTAGGAACATGTCATATTTTTCAAACCTGATGGTCTTCATCCAAACAGTCTGGGCTCACGGATACTGTCTGCAAAAATATTCCACTGCACTCTGCCAAACCCGTGTGTCTGACTATTTCCAATCAATGGTGCATATGATCCATCCCAAACTAATTCTTCCTCACCTTCCACCAGTTCTGTAAATATTACATATCCTACTCAGACCATTGTCACTGGCAGGGCCCCTAGATAGGATGACCCTATTAAAGGCATTAACAGAAATAAACTTCTACTTTTAAAATCTACCTCTCCTGTTGCACCACTGCAAGCTACTCTGTTTAAGCTCTCTCTTCAAAATGTGAGATCCCCTTCAAGTAAGTCTTTCATCTTACTGATTTATTACCTCCACAGACCTTGATCTTTTGTTCTTCGCTGAGATCTGGTAAAAGCCAAATGAATGCAGCCAGTTATCTGAACTGTGCCCCCTGACAATGATATTTTCACATATCAAGGCCTAGTCGAGGAGATGGCAGGCTTGCCACTGTGTTCGAAAAGTATTTCAGGTGCAATCTACTGTCTGTCGCCGGCTGGTGGCGTAGTGGCATCAACGCCGGACTTCAGAGTGAAGGCTCCCGAGTTCGAACCCAGCCAGCTCCCCTGGCACGCTTTCCATCCATGCTGGGTTGAGCGTCGAGCTAGCAGCTCGACTTCGTAAAGAGAAATTGCCAACTACAAAAACATCAACTGCAAAAACTTGATGGAAACTCTCTCATGAGTTTAAAAGGCAATTCCCTTTTCCTTTTTCAAGTTTTTCAAGTTTTGAGGTGCATATGTTTAAAATTTGTGATATGGAGCCTGTGATCGGCGTTATCATTTAACACCCTCCTAAATCCAATTTCTCTTGGAATTCTCAGAATGCTTATCCTCTAGTTTTTGAGCCTGTTTTTCCAAGATTATTACAGAGAATAGTGGCCATTCAAGAATAAACCGACTGTTGAACCCTGCCCCAGCCTATGATTTCCTCATTCAAACATTTGCAACAAAATGTGAGAAATTTGCAATATTTTTCATCATCAAAATTATTTCCACCAGGGGTAGCATAGCTACAATACCAGTAACCTCTACAGCCAACCTCATTAAAAAAAGGCAATAATGTCAAAATGTACAAATATTTCCAATTCATAACTGTATAAGATTGTAAAAAGAGTAAACAATCTACTTCCTGTTGAGACGCTGTTCCTACCACACTTTTGAAGGATTCTTTTAATGTTTTTGATTCTGTTAGGAAAATTATTAACAGTTCTCTTGAAACTGGAGTTTTTGCAGATCCCTTCAAAACTACGGCTGGCAATCTTCTATTTAAAAAGCCAAATCTTGATAGTGAGGTACTAGCTAACTACAGGCCTATATCAGATCTTCTCTTCCCAGGCAAGATTCTTGAGAAAGTCATTTTCAACCAACTCAATAACTTTCTGAATGAGAACAATACTCTGGAAAAGTTTCAGTCAGGTTTTAGAGCAAACCACAGGACAGGGATGTCCCTTACCAAAGTTATCAGTGGTCTTAAGCTCAGCATTGATGTCAATAAGGTCCCAGTTCTAACAATAAAATAAGAGAAAATCTGCAGATGCTGGAAATCTGAGCAACACACACAAAGTGCTGGAGGAACTCAGCAGGCCAGGTAGCATCTAAGAAAAGAGTACAGTCAATGTTTTGGGCCAAACTCCTTCGGCAGGACTGAAGAAAAAAGCTAGGGGATAGATTTAAAATGTGGAGGGAGGGAAGAGAGAAACACAAGGCAATAGATCAAACCTGGAGGGGGAAGGATGAAGTAAAGAGCTGGGAAGTTGATTGGTGAAAGAGACAGAAGGCCATGGAAGAAAGAAAGTGGGGGGGAGCACCAGAGGGAAGCGATGGGTGGGCAAGAAGATAAGGTGAGAAAGGGAAAGGGGGATGGGGAATGGTGAAGGGGGGGGTATGGGGGATTACTGGAAGTTTGAGAAATCGACGTTCAAGCCATCAGGCTGGAGGCTACCAGACGGAATACAAGGTGTTGTTCCTCCAACCTCATCACGACAGTGGAGGAGTCCGTGGATGGACCTATCGGAAAGGGAATGGGGAGTGGAATTCAGCTGGGAGTCGGTCCTTCCAGTCCTTCAAGCCATGCCGCCCCAACCCTGATTGACCCTAATCTAATCAGGAGACAATTTACAGCGAACCAATTAACCTACCTGGTACCTCCTTGGACAGTGTAGGAAACCAGAGCTCCCGGGGAAAACCCACACATTCCATGGGGGTGACATATGGAGTCTCCTTACAGAATAGCATGCGAATTGAACATCCAGATCTATAAAAGCATTGCGCTAATCGCTGCGCCATATTTGTACTTTTATCCCATTGTAAAGCATTTCAACCACATTATCTGTATGAAAAGTGTTCCAGAAGTAAAGTTATTCTTATTATAACTGTAAATTGCCCTGTGATTAGACTAGTGTTAAATTGCTGGGTGGTACTGCTCATTGGGCCTGCTGTATCTTGAAATATATAAATACCTCCACTGGCAGATTGTTCCAGAGAGTCATTGAAAATCTTACCCTTCACACCTCCTTTAATTGGTAGCTGGTAATTGGTTTATTAATGTCGCATGTATGGAGGTGCAGTGAGAAGCTTTGTTTTGTATGCCATCCCAGATCACTTCATCACATCAGTACATCGGGGCAGTTCAAGAGAAAAGCAATTACAACATGCAGAATAGAGCGTACAGTTCTAGAGCAGGCAGACAATATGCAAAGCCAGCTGAGGTAGATTGTGAGGTCAAGCGTCCATTTATCACACGAGAGGTCCATTCAGTAGTCCCATAGCAGCAAGATAAAAGCTGTCCTTGGGTCTGCTGTTAAGTTCTTTCAGGGTTAAAGTCTTTATTCTCACCTCGACCTATGAAAAGGATCCTGACTATCACGGGATGTAATCTGCAGCACACCTCTGTGATAGTGAAGACTGCCTGCAGAAGATACGCTGCTGCTGATAATAAGCTATGGAGTTCAGGTTTTCTACTAACTATTGTCATGAAATTACTGTGATACTTGAGAGGAAAGACAGACTACAGAACTGGCTGCTGTGTTAACTGCGCAGTAACATTGTAATAAAGTCCTGATAGGCTGGGCACATTCCACCCAGGGATACACTCTGATCCGAGGTAGGCCATCATTATCCAATCCTTAGACAGCAAGTTAGAGAGCCTGAGTTATTAATGGTATGGTAGCGTGGGGTGGGGGTGGGGTGGCGTGGTAGCATAGTATAGCACAAAGCTTTATAGTACAGGCAATCCAGATTCAACTTTTGCCATGGACTGTGAGGAGATTTTACATTTTCCCTGCGACTGTGTGGGTTTCCTCTGGGTGACCATCAGGTATAGGAGCAGGATTAGGCCATTTGGCCCATCAAGTCTGCAAAGGGTTGCCAACTGTCCCGCATTAGCCAGGACATCCCGTATATTGGGCTAAATTGGTTTATCCCATACAGGACCGCCCTTGTCCTGTATTTCTCCCGCTAAGGTACAGCCTTCCTATGAAACCGTTCATAAGTCGAAGAAGCAATTACCATTAATTTATATGGGAAACATTTTTGAGCGTTCCCAGATCCAAAAAATAACCTACCAAATCATACCAAATAACACATAAAACCTAAAATAACACTAACATATAGTAAAACCAGGAATGATATGATAAATACATAGCCTGTATAAAGTAGAAAATAATGTATATATAGTGTAGTTTCACCTAACAGAGCAGGAAGATTAAGCCAAAACCGATTTGTAGAAAAAAAATTGGCACGTACACGCATGCGCATGTCATGTATGTTCACGTCACGCATGCGCATATAGGTGGCCACGCAAGGCTTCATTGTCATGGTAGTCTTTTTCAGGGTAAACACAAGTGTCCCATATTTGACTGCTACTTTTGTCCCTTATTTGGGAGTGAGAAAGTTGGCAACCTTAAGTCTGCTCCACTACTGGAGTAAGGTGGAGTGTTTGCTGACATCTTCAACTGCTCCTTGCTTCAGTCTAAGATCCTCTCGTGTTTTAAGAAGGCAACAATAATCCCAGTGCTGAAGAATGACTGTCAACCTGTGGCTCTGACATCAATTGCTATGAAATGCTTCGAGAGATTGGTTATGGCACACATCAACAACAGCCTACCGGTCAAACTCAACACTTTGCAATTCGCCTACCGAAGCAACAGGTCAATGGCAGATGACATCTCTCTGGCCCTACATTCCTCCTTCGAACACCTTGAGAATAAAGATGCATACGTAAGGCTCCATTTCATTGACCACAGCTCTGCCTTTAATACCATCGTTCCAATTAAACTGATTCCTAAGCTCCGGAACCTGGGCCTTAGCACTCAGATCTGCAGCTGGATCTTCAACTTCCTCACAGACAGGACCCAGGCTGTAAAAATAGGGGACAAGCTCTCCTCTACAATCACTCTGAGCACCGGTGCCCCACAAGGCTGTGTACTCAGCCCCCTGCTGTACTCACTGTACTCCCATGATTGTGTAGCCAAGTTTCCATCAAACTCCATATGTAAGTTTGCTGATGACACAACAATTGTAGGCTGTATCTCGGGTAATGCTGAGTTTGAGTACAGAGAGGAAATTAAGAACCTGGTGGCATGGTGTGAAGACAATAACCTATCCCTCAACGTCAGCAAGACGAAGGAATTGGTTGTTGACTTCAGAAGGAGTAGCGGACCACACGACCCAATTTACATTGGTGGTGGGCAAGTGGAACAAGTCAAAAGCTTTAAGTTTCTTGGGGTCAATATCACAAATGACCTGACTTGGTCCAACCAAGCAAAGTTCACTGCCAAGGAGGCCCAACAGTGCCTTTACTTCCTGAGAAAACTAAATAAATTTGGCCTGTCCCCTAAAACCCTCACTAATGTTTATAGATGAACCGTAGAAAGCATTCTTCTAGGGTGCATCACAATCTGGTATGGAAGTTGTCCTGTCCAGGACCGAAAGAAGCTGCAGAAGATCGTGAACATGGTGCAGCACATCACACAAACCAATCTTCCATCCGTGGACTCACTTTACACCGCACGCTGTCGGAACAGTGCTGCCAGGATAATCAAGGACCCGACCCACCCAGCCAACACACTTTTCGTCCCTCTTCCCTCCGGGAGAAGGCTCGGGAGCTTGAAGACTTGTACAGCCAGATTTGGGAACAGCTTCTTTCCAATGGTGATAAGACTGCTGAACGGATCCTGACCCCGATCTGGGCCGTACCCTCCAAATATCCGGACCTGCCTCGGTTTTTTTGCACTACCTTACTTTCCATTTTTCTATTTTCTATTTATGATTTATAATTTAGGTTTTTAATATTTACTAATTTTTACTATTTTTAATATTTAATATTTGTAATCCAGGGAGTGGGAAGCGCAGAATCAAATATCACTATGATGATTGTACGTTCTAGTACCAATTGTTTGGCGACAATAAAGTATAAATTATAAAGTATTTTATCGTGGCTGATCCAATTTTCCTCTCAACCCCAATCTCCTGCCTTCTCCCTATATCCCTTCATGCCCTGACCAATCAATCTATAAACCTCTACCTTAAATATACATAAAGACGTGGCCTCCACAGCTGCCTGTGCCAAAGAATTCCACAGATTCACCACTCTCTAGCTAAAGAAATTCCTCCTCATCTCCATTCTAAAAGGATGTCCCTCTGTTCTGAGGCTGTGTCCTCTGATATTAGAATCTCCCACCATAGAAAATATCCTTTCTATATCCAATCTATCAAGGCCTTTCACCATTCAATATGTTTCAATGAGGTCACCCCTTATTCTTCTAAATTCTAGTGAATACAGTCCCAGAGCCATCAAACACTCTTCAAATGACGAGCCATTCAATCCTGGAATCATTTTCATGAACCTCCTTTGAACCCTCTCCAGTTTTGGCACATTCTTTCTAAGGTAAAGGGCCAAAAACTGCTCACAATATTCCAAGTGAGGCCTCCCCAGTGCTTTATAAAGTCTCTAGATCACATCCTGGCTTTTATATTCTCGTCCTCTTGAAATGAATGCTAACATCACATTTGCCTTCCCCACTACAGACTCAACCTGCAAATTAACCTTCAGGGAATCCAACACAGGACTCCCAAATCCCTCTGTGCCTCAGATTTTTCTATCCATTTAGATATTAATCAACCATTAACCTTTTCTAGCAAAGTGCATGACCATACACTTCCTGACACTATATTCCATCTGCCACTTCTTTGCCCATTCTGCTAATCTGTCTAAGTTCTTCTGTAGCCTCCCTATTTCCTCAAAACTACCTGCCCTCCACCTATTTTCGTATTGTCTGTTAACTTTGCAACAAACCCATCAATTCCATTATCCAAATCACCGACTATAACATAAAAATGATTGGTCCTAACACTGACACCTGTGGAGCACAATTCATCAACAGCAGCCTACCAGGAATGGCTCCCTTTATTCCCACTCTTTGCCTCCTTCCAATCAACCACTGCTTTATCCATGCTGGAATCTTTCCTGTAATACCATGGGCTCATAGTTTGTTAAGCAGCTTCGTGTGTGGTACTTGGTCAAAGACCTTCAGAAAATTCAAGTGCACAACATCAACTGATTCTCCATTGTCTATCCTGCTTGTTATTTCCTCAAAGAATTCTAATGGATTAGCCAGGCAAGATCTTCCCTTGAGGAAACTATACTGACTATGGCCTATTTTATTATGTGCCTCCAAGTATCCTGAGTCCTCATCCTTAATAATCGATTTCAACATCTTCCCAACCACCGATGTCAGACTAATTGGCCTATAGTTTCCTTTATTCTGCCTTTCTCCCTTCTTGAAGAATGGGGTGATATTTTCAATTTTCTAATTTTCTGGAACTATTCCAGAATCTACTTATTCTTGAAAGATCATTAGTAATGCCTCCACTATCTCTTCAGCCATCTCTTTCAGAACCCTGGGTTATACACCAGTTGACTTATCTACCTTCAGTCCTTTCAGTTTCCCAAGAACCTTCGCTCCAGTAATGGAACTTCACACACTTTATCTGGAACTTCCATCAGACTGTTAGTGTCTTCCACAATGAATACTGATGCAAAATACTATTCAGTTTGTCTGCCCCGCCATTACATTGTCCCCCATTGTTACCTCTCCAGCAGTGCTTTTTAGCAATCCAGTATCCACTCTCGCCTCTCTTTTATACTTAAATTACCTGACGAAACCTTTGGTATTCTTTTTAATATTATTGACTAGCTTACTTTTGAATTCAATCTTTACCTTCTTAATGTTTTTCTAGTTGCCTTCTGTTGGTATAGAAAACCTTCCCAAACCTTTAACTTCCCATTAATGTTTGCTGTATTATATGCCCTTTCTTTGGCTTTTATGTTACCTTTGACTTCTTTTCTTATTCACAGTTGTGTCATCTAGCCTTTGGAATGCTTCCTCATCATTAGGATGTATATATCCTGCACCTTCTGAATTACTTCCAGAAAATCCAGCCATTGTTTCTCTGCCATCATCCCTGCCTGTATTCTTTTCCAATCAATTCTGGCCAACTCTTCTCTTATGCCTCTGTAATTTCCCTTACTCCACTGTAAAACTGATACATCTGACTTGAGCTTTTCTTTCTCAAATTTCAGAGTGAATTGGATCATATTATGATCACTTCCCCGAAATGTTATTTTACCTTAAGCTCTTTATTCATTTCCAGTTCATTGTACAACACGCAGTCCAGAATAACTATCTCTGAGTGGGCTCAACCATGAGCTGCTCTAAAAAGCCACCTCAGAGGCATTCATAAACTTTTGCACCAATCTGATTTCCCCAATCATATTGAAAACCCCATGACTATTGTAACATTGCCCTTTCAACATACTTTTTCAATCTCCCGTTGTACCTTGTAGACCACATCCTTACTACTGTCTGGGGTCTGCATATAACTCCCATCAGGATCATTTTACCCTTGCAGTTCCTTAGCTCTATCCACAATGATTCAACACCTTCTGACCCTATGTCACTTCTTCCATTTTTTACCAACAGTGCCACGCCACCCCCTCTGCCTTCCTCTCTGTCCTTTCGATATAATGTGTAGCCTTGGACATTAAGCTCCCAGCTACAATCTTCTTTCAGCCATGATTCAGTGATGCCTGCAACGTCATACATACCAATCTGTAATTGTGCTGCAAGTTCATTGACCTTATTCCACAAACTGCATGCAGTTATATATAACACCTTTTGTCCTGTATTCACCTTTTACAATTCTGTCCACTTTTTACATTGTAACTCATCCTCTTGACTACAATTTTGCCCTATCCTCAGTATCTCCTTGTTAGGAGTCCCAAGGCACATTGCCTCTGTTTGTAAACCAGCTACCTCATCTTCAGCACGATCACTCTGGTTCCCAAACCCCTGCCAGATTAGTTTAAACCCACCCAAATAACTCTACCCAACCTGTGCACATGGATATTGCTTCCCCCTTGGGTTCAGGCGTAACCCATCCTTTTTGTACAGATTATATCTTCCCCAGAAGAGATCCCAATAATCCATAAATCTGAACCCCTGCCTCCTGCCCCTGCACCAGTTTCTGAGCCTCACATTCACGTCAAGTCATCCCAGTCTTACCCTCACAGACATGTGGCACAAGCAGTAATCCAGAGATTATTACTACCCTGGAGGTCCTGCTTCCCACCTAGCTCCCTAAAATCTCTCTTCACGACCTCCTCACTTGTCTACCTATGACATTGGTGCCAATACGTACCAAGACTTCTGGCTGCTCACCCACACCCTTGAGAAGGAATACCTTGAATCCGCCACCTCCAACGGGATCCCACCACTAAGCATATCTTTCCCTCCCCGCCTCTCTCTGCATTCCGCAGGGATCGCTCCCTACACAACTCCCTTGTCCATTCGTCCCCCCCATCCCTCCCCACTGATCTCCCTCCTGGCACTTATCCGTGTAAGCAGAACAAGTGCTACACATGCCCTTACACTTCCTCCCTTACCACCATTCAGGGCCCCAAACAGTCCTTCCAGGTGAGGCATCACTTCACCTGTGAGTCGACTGGGGTGATATACTGCGTCCGGTGCTCCCGATGTGGCCTTTTATATATTGGTGAGACCCGACGCAGACTGGGAGACCGCTTTGCTGAACATCTACGCTCTGTCCGCCAGAGAAAGCAGGATCTCCCAGTGGCCACACATTTTAATTCCACATCCCATTCCCATTCTGACATGTCTATCCACGGCCTCCTCTACTGTAAAGATGAAGCCACACTCAGGTTGGAGGAACAACACCTTATATTCCGTCTGGGTAGCCTCCAACCTGATGGCATGAACATTGACTTCTCTAACTTCCGCTAGGCCCCACCTCCCCCTCGTACCCCATCTGTTACTCTTTTTAATGCACACATTCTTTCTCTCACTCTCCTTTTTCTCCCTCTGTCCCTCTGAATATACCTCTTGCCCATCCTCTGGGTCACCCCCCCCCCGTCTTTCTTCCCGGACCTCCTGTCCCATGATCCTCTCGTATCCCCTTCTGCCTATCACCTGTCCAGCTCTCGGCTCCATCCCTCCCCCTCCTGTCTTCTCCTATCATTTTGCATCTCCCCCTCCCCCTCCAGCTTTCAAATCCCTTACTCACTCTTCCTTCAGTTAGTCCTGACGAAGGGTCTCAGCCTGAAACGTCGACTGCGCCTCTTCCTATAGATGCTGCCTGGCCTGCTGCGTTCACCAGCAACTTTGATGTATATACCTTGAAGAGCTTCGTTTTCCTCCCACAGTCCAAAGACGTACTGGTTGGTAGGTTAATTGATCATTGTAAATTGTCCTGTGTTAGGCTAAGATTAAATCAGAAGATTGTTAGGCGGCATCGTTTGAAGAGCCTGAGGAGCCTATAAATAACTTGCCAATTAGAAATAGATTCTTAAATTCAGACTCTGGAAGAACTTTGAAGTTTCTGATGTTGACTAACTATTTCTTAAGAATTCCCAGCAGTTAAAAGAATGTTCCCTTCCAGATTACACGGTCATTTATTTCAATGCTATTTATGGATCCTTGGTGCGTTAGCATGGCTCGCCTTGTTTCCTTGCATTATGACAGAGACAGCACTTCACTGGCTCTGAGCCATTTTGGAATGTCCTGAGGTTAAAAATAGGATTTAAATGAATGTTGTTTCTTTTATTAAGTTCTTCAATTCAATACTTATTCACAAAACATCCACAAACGTCTTTTAACCTATTCATGATAGCAAATAGTACTCAAATTGTGAATTATTGAAATTCAAGACCACAATTCTGTTCATGGTGCACATATGCATTTTCTAAAATGCTTGCTGTTTAGATATCAGCAAATGAAATTATACCATAAACACCTCTTTTCAAGCTGTTTCATAAAATTTGATTTTAAAACGTAATATGGGATCCTGTGATACTGGCGTACTTCGTGAGTTGTGGACCTGACGTTTAACTAACAAAGCAGCGGATCAGAAAAGCCATGAAGAAATTAAACATGAAAATGTAAAGCATTATCAGATGTCAGTTTGTTCACTTAGACTGTCACTGCCCCACAAGGTGAGCTTGTAAATTGTTAAATCCATTCAACCAAATATTTTTCCCACCATCACACAATCCTGCATAAGACTTAAAAGCACAGACAATACTTGTGATCAAATTGGAGAGGGGTGATGGTTGATTGCATCTCCACCATCATTTAGGCTAGAAACAAGCTGCAGAAGATTAAAGTGCTTGGAACGACACAACCCTCAACTTGGTTACTTTCACACAATTAATGCAAGCCTAACAGCCACAATGGCCCTACGAACAATGGCATGATAGTGTAGGGGTTAGTGTAACACTATTACAGCACCAGTGTGTGTAAATGGCAAGCCCAGACTCATTGGGCTGGAAGGGCCTGTTAGAATCGGAATCAGATTTAATATCACCGTCATATGTTGTAGAATTTGTTGTCTTTGCAGTAGCAGTACAGTGCAATACATAATCATAGAAAAAACTGTGAATTAAATTATATATATTACTTATATTAAATAAGTACTGCAAAAAAAGTAATGAGGCAGTGTTCATGGGTTCAATGTCCATTCTGAAATCGGATGGCAGAGGGAAAGAAGCTGTTCTTGAACCATTGATTGTCCGCCTTCAGGCTCCTGTACCTCCTTCCTGATGATAGCAATGAGAACTGGGCATGCCCTGGGTGGTAGGGGTCCTTAATGATGGATGCCACCTTTCTGAGGCATCGCTCCTTGAGGATGTCCTGGATGCTACAGAGGCTGGTGTCTATGATGGAGCTGACTGAGTTCACAACATTCCGCAGCTTCCTGCTCCAGATAAATAAAATAAAAACTTTCGAATGTCGGTCAATGATACCAATTACAAAATACCCACAGGATATGAAAGTATTCATTTTTCATCATATAGTAACATTAAATTGACAACTTATCCTGAAATAAGGGAAGCAGAATAATGCCAGAAGCTATTGTTGAGATTCAGCATTTATGTTCTGGACTCAATCAATGATGTTTAAACCTGCTGTAACATAACATAGAAAATGTTAGAAAATAAACCAATTACATTTTGTTACTAGATTTAAATAAATATTTCAATCAGAATTTACTTGTATAGGAAAGAGCATACTAACATTGGAGACACAAGAGACCTTTCAGTTCCCCCTTCCCTCCCCTCCTCTCCCCTTCCCCTCCTCGCCCCTTCCATCCCCTCCTCTCCCCATCTCTCCCCTCCTCTCCCCATCCCTCCCCTCCTCTCCCCTTCTCTTCCCTCCTCTCCCCTTCCCTCCCCTCCTCTCCCTTTCCCCTCCTCTCTCCTTCCCCTCCTCTCCCCTTCTCTTCCCTCCTCTCCCCCTCCTCTTCCTTTCTCTCCCCTCCTCTCCCCTTCTCTTCCCTCCTCTCCCCTTCCCTTCCTCTCCCCTTCTCTTCCCTCCTCTCCCCTTCCCTCCCCTCCTCTCCCTTTCCCCTCCTCTCTCCTTCCCCTCCTCTCCCCTTCTCTTCCCTCCTCTCCCCCTCCTCTCCCCTTCTCTCCCCTCCTCTCCCCTTCTCTTCCCTCCTCTCCCCTTCCCTTCCTCTCCCCTTCTCTTCCCTCCTCTCCCCTTCCCTCCCCTCCTCTCCCCTTCCCCTCCTCTCCCCTTCTCTTCCCTCCTCTCCCCTTCCCCTCTTCTCCCCTTCCTTCTCCTCCTCTCCCCTTCTCTCCTCTCTAACCCCCTTCCCTTCTCTCCCCTCCAACCCCCACAGATGCTGTTTGAACCATTGAGTTTGTCCAGCAGATTGCACGTTGCAATACACTAACTTTGTTTAAAGCACAGGAAATAGTATTTATTAGTCAGCATCTCTGAAGGTCTATCCTGGGCGCAACATATTGATGCAATTACAAAGAAGGTACAACAGTGACTATAGTTCATTAGGAGTTTGAGGAGATTTGGTATGTCACCAAAGACTCACAAATTTTTACAGATGTACTGTGGAGAGCATTCTAACAGGCTGCATCACCATCTGGTATGGAGAGGACACTGCACAGGAACGGGTAAAGCTACAGAGTGTTTCAAACTCAGCTAGTTCCATCACCCTCCCCAGCATCGAGGACACCTCCAAAAGGTGATGCTTCAAAAAGGCGGCATCCGTCATTAAGGGCCCCTGTCATCCAGGACATGTTGTGCTACCATCAAGGAGGAGGTACAGGAGCCTGAAGACACACACTCAATTTTTTTTAGAAACAACCTCTTCTGCATCGGCATCAAATTTCTGAATAGACAATGAACCCATGTATGCTACATCACTAATTTTTTTGCTCTCTTTTTGCACTACTTGTTTAATATATATATTTCTTATTGTAATTTACAATTTATTATTATTATGAGGGGTGATTGATAAATTCATGGCCTAAGGTAGAAGGAGTCAATTTTAGAAAACCTAGCACATTTACTTTTCAACATAGTCCCCTCCTACATTTACACACTTAGTCCAGCGGTCGTGGAGTATACGGATCTTGGACCTCCAGAAAGTGTCCACACCCAGGGTGATTGATAAGTTCGTGGCCTAAGGTAGAAGGAGATGAGTTATACAGCTCTCGTTACATGCACATGCAGGTCAACTCTTTGAGTGATTATGCAGAAAGTTTGAAGTTAATAACTCATCAGTTAATAACCCATCAGGGGTGATTGATAAGTTCGTGGCCTCAGAAGGAACTGGGTTATTAACTTCAAACTTTCTGCGTAATGAGTCAGAGTTGAACCGCATGTGCATGTAACGAGAGCTGTATAACTCATCTCCTTCTACCTTAGGCCACAAACTTATCAATCACCCATGCTGCTGACACGTTCTGGAGGTCCAGGATCCGTATGCTCCACGATCGCTGGACTAAGTGTGCAAATGTAGGAGGGGACTATGTTGAAAAATATATGTGCTAGGTTTTCTAAAATTGACTCCTTCTACCGTAGGCCATGAACTTATCAATCACCCCTCGTATATATTGCATGAAGATACTGGTGTAACAAAACAAGATATTTCAGGACATATGCCCATGAGAATAAACCTGATTCAGCTTCAGATTCTGAAACCAATCACAGATTGGGTCATTGCCTATGTTTGGTCTGCAGGGGAAACCCAGAGCTTCCTGTTGTCTGACGTTTTAATTCAACACCCATCCCCAATCCAATTTATATAGCCTCCCAGACAGCTACAGCGAGGCCCAACGGAAATTTGAGGAGCAACAATTCATTCCCTGATTGTGCACATTGTAGTCTTCTGGACTCAATATTGAATTCTACAATTTTAGGTAATTTGATTTCCTGGTCTGTATCAGTCAACCATCCTAATATTAGCTCAATTTGTTTACTTTTTTCCATTCCTTAAAAAAAAGATTTGACACGAGACCAATCTGGACATCAGAAGTTTTGAAAGGAGAGGTCTACTGCCTGAGTGAAAAGGAAGCAGCAGGTTGCTACAGCATAATAAAGCTCTGACCAGCGACTAATCTGTGTTTGGAATTGATCAGATAGAGAAAATTAAAGGAAGTCAGGGCAGGCACAGCAACCATGGTCACAGTGGCCATCGTCGGCAAACTTTGCAACAAAGCTATCAATTCCATTATCCAAACCATTAACATATATTGTAACAAGAATTGGTCCCAACACAGACGCCTGTGGAACTCAACAAGTCATTGACAGCCAACCAGAAAAGGTTCCCTTTATTCACACTCTTTGCCTCCTGCCAAACAGCCACTGCTTTATCCTTGCTAGGATCTTTCCTGTAATACCATGGGCTCATAGCTTGTTAAGCAGCCTCATGTGTGGTACTTGGTCAAAGGCCTTCAGAAAATTCAAGTACACAACATCAACTGATTCTCCTTTGTCTATCCTGCTTGTTATTTCCTCAAAGAATTCCAATGGATTAGCCAGGCAAGATCTTCCCTTGAGGAAACTATACTGACTATGGCCTATTTTATTATGTGCCTCCAAGTACCCTGAGCCCTCATCCTTAATAATTGATTTCAACATCTTTCCAACCACTGAGGTCAGACTAATTGGCCTATAGTTCCCTTTATTCTGCCTCCCTCCCTTCTTGAAGAATGGGGTGACATTTTCAATTTTTCGGTTTTCTGGAAACATTCGAGAATGTACTTATTCTTGAAAGATCATTAGTAATGCCTCCACTATCTCTTCAGCCATCTCTTTCAGAACCCTGGGTTATACACCAGTTGACTTATCTACCTTCAGTCCTTTCAGTTTCCCAAGAACCTTAGCTCCAGTAATGGAACTTCACACACTTCATGACCCCTGATACCTGGAACTTCTATCATACTGTTAGTGTCTTCCACAGTGAAAACTGATGCAAGATACTATTCAGTTTGTCTGCCATTTCTTTGTCCCCCATTGCTACCTCTCCAGCAGTATTTTCTAGCGGTCCGATATCCACTCTCGCCTCTCTTTTATACTTAAATTACCTGAAGAAATTTTTGGTATTCTTTTTAATATTATTGACTAGCTTACTTTTGTATTCAATCTTTACCTTCTTAATGTTTTTTTAGTTGCCTTCTGTTGGTATATAAAACCTTCCCAAACCTTTAATTTCCCATTAATATTTACTGTATTATATGCCCTTTCTTTGGCTTTTATGTTGCCTTTGACTTCTCTTCTTAGTCACAGTTGTGTCATCTAGCCCTTGGAATACTTCCTCCTCATTGGGATGTATATATCATGTGCCTCCTGAATTACTTCCAGAAAATCCAGCCATTGTTTCTCTGCCATCAACCCTGCCTGTATTCTTTTCCAATCAATTCTGGCCAACTCTTCTCTTATGCCTCTGTAATTTCCCTTACTCCATTGTAAAACTGATACATCTGACTTTAGCTTCTCCTTCTCAAATTTTAGGGTGAATTCTATCATATTATGTTCAATTGTCCATAAGGGTTCTTTTACATTATCTCTCCAATCAATTCTGGTTCATTGCACACCCAGTGAAGAATAGCTGATCCCCTAAGTGGGCTCAACTACGAGCAGCTCTACAAAGCCATCTCATAGGCACTCTAGAAAATCTCCCTCTTGGGAATCATTTTCCCAATCTACCTGCATATTGAAATGACTATTGTAGTATTGCCTTTTTGGCATGAATTTTCTATCTCCCATTGTAATTTGTAGACACTGCTGTTTGGGGATCTGTTTACAACTCTAATCAGGGTCTTTTTACCTTTAAGTTCCTCAGCTGTACCCACAATGACTCAACACCTTCCAATCCTATGTCACCTCTTCCTAATTATTTGTTTTCATTTTTTCACCAACAGAGCATCACTACTCCCTCAGCCTTCCTGACTGTCCTTGCAATACAATGTGTATCCCTGGACATTAACATCCCAGCTAAAATCTTCCTTCAGTCATGATTTAGTGATATCTACAACATTGTACCTGCCAGTCTGCAACTGTGCTACAAGTTCACTTACATTATTCTGTATGCTGCACGCATTCAAATATAACAGCTTTTGTCCTGTATTCACTTTTTTCAATTTTGTCCACCTTTTATGTTGCAACTCATCCTGTTGACTGCAATTTTGCCCCATCAACAGCCCCTCCTCACTACACTGCCTCTGTTTTAGTAAATCAGCGACCACATCTTCAGCACTATCATCCACCTTTCCAATGATCCTTGTTACATTGAAATATATGCAGCTCAGGACACTAGTCACTTAACACCTCATAAACTCAGGGTGGAGGAGCAACACCTCATATAAACTCAGGTTGGAGGAACAACACCTCATAGGCTAAACTCAGGTTGGAGGAGCGACACCTCATATACTGTCTAGGTAGTCTCCAGCCCCTTGGTATGAACATAGAATTCTCCAACTTCCAGTAATTCCCTCCCCTTCCCTTCCCCTATCCCTATGTCACTCTGCCCCCTCCCCCTGCTGCCTATCACCTCCCTCATGGTTCCACCTCCTTCTACTACACATTGTGTTTTCCCCTATTCTTTCTTCGCCTTTCCTGCCTATCCCCTCCCTGCTTCCCCTCCCCCACCCCTTTATCTTTCCCCTTACTGGTTTTTCACCTGGAACCCACCAGCCTTCTTCTTCCCACCCTCCCCCCACTTTCTTTATAGGGCCTCTGCCCCTTCCCTCTACAGTCTTGACGAAGAGTTCCGGCCCGAAACGTCGACCGATCTTTTCCACGGATGCTGCCCGACCTGCTGAGTTCCTCCAGCGTGCTGTGAGTGTTGCTTTGACCCCAGCATCTGCAGATTATTTTGTGTTCACGCCATGCTCAACCTTTTGATTCCTAACTTTACCTGAAGTCTTACCAACATCTACCTCCACAACTTCTCCACTAACTGTTCTGGCGCTCTGGTTCCCTTCCCATTTCAACTGTAGTTAAGACCCCACCGTGCAGCATTAACAAACTTTCCGGCTAACATATTAGCCTTCCTTCAGTTCAGGAGCAAACTGTCACTTCTCTCCAGGCCAAAAATTAGTCAATATTTATCCCCAAATCATTACCATTTAAGAACAGATAATTTGGCCACTACCACTTTACTATAAATGGGAAATTGCAGCAGCCAAATTGGCTGCTTCATTTTCTGTATGTACCATATAGCCTACAGTATAATAAGGGACTACTTTATGTTTTAGTAACACGTCGTTGAATGCATAAAGAGAAGAAAGCAGCAGTGAAGGAATTTGAAGATAAAAAGATTGAGTTAGAAGAAAAGAAAAAGATGATTGAGAATGAGAGGCTAACAATGGAACTCACAGGAGATTCTATGGAGGTAAAGCCAATAATGACTAGGAAACTAAGGAGAAGACCGAATGACCTTGTTCCAATTACAGACAGAAGACGAAATCCTGCACCTGCGCAGTTAAATTGCTTGTTAACAGATGAACAGATAATGAAAGACCTGTGAACTCTCAATAAGCTTAAATCTCCAAAAAGACTGGCATCTCCATTTTCTCCTGAGCATCTTCCCAGCGCTCCTGCTGAATCACCAGTACAAAGATGTGAAGCACAAATTGAAGATGGAAAGTTATATTACGATAAGAGTTATATTACAATAAGAGAAGATATCATAAAGGTCAGGCTATCTATTTGGAATCTGAGAATATGAAGATTGGCTGTGTAATTAGCTCAGTTGGAACAAATGAGATATGGGTAAAGAAGACAAGTGATAGCACAAAGATGCGTATATATCTAGGACAGCTGCACAGAGCAGTTTTCATTATACGGAGACGATCTGCTGCCTAGAACTCTTAGCAAGTTGGAGGCACACATCTTCTTAACTCTCTATGCTCAGAGGTCAACTTTTCATGATTTTTATATGGAAATCTGTATTAAAACAAACAAGTTTATTGACAGAAGTTACCCGGAGAGGCAGAGAAGAGCCCCCCAGAGACTTGAGTTATAAATGGGTCTTAGACTAAAAGTAAAAAAAAAGCTTGTTATAATTTGATATTATTAAGTTACTAAGTAAACAAATGGTAGGCGTTTGTATGTTAAGGGTAAAGATATTTGTTTAGCATAGTGCCCCAGTAAAAAAACAGTTGATGCACTATTAAAATAAAAGGGGAGGAGTGTACCGTATAGCCTACAGTATAATAAGGGACTACTTTATGTTTTAGTAACACGTCATTGAATGCACTATTAGGCGCATATTGATCTGGATGTGTGTGCTGAGTTTGGATTATGCCAGTAAAGAACCATGAAACTTAGCTCCCGTCTTCGGCGTTTTTATTAACAGCATTGTTGTGTAACCAGGCCACATACACAACACTGTACAACAAACGTTCAAGAGTACATCATTGGCCATGGTTCTTTGGAAGTTCCTCAGGTGCTTTGTGGCATTTTCAAATTTCCTTTGGATTGTGTTTCAGGTTCTCTTATATTAAAAAAAATAGAAAACTCCAACAAAGAAGATAGTCATTTTTATGATAACTTAGCAGTTAGCACAACGCTATTACAGTTTGGGGCGTCGGAGTTCAGAGTTCAATTCCGGCATTCTCTTTAACCAATTTGCCCTGGGATCAATAAAGTATGACTATGACTATGATAACCTGCAGATTCCAGCAACATCTAGTTACAGCTATATTCATCAAAATCCCAGCAATGTCCAATAAAGGTACAAAAAATAGAATTACAGCACTTGATTAATGCAATGATTTAAGTCACAGAAGAGGACTTCGATCATATCAATATATTTGATGGCGAGGGTGCAGAAAAGATCAGCGAGAATAAGGAACAGACAAGGGTTTAAAGTGCATTTCTGGACATTTTGTAACTACGTTGGCAGAGGTTCTAAATCAAAAAACTGAATAGATGGCTATGACTTCACCAATAGCTCAGTTAAGTTGTTCAATGAACATTATGGGTTAGCTACTTGTTCTATGTTGATATGTGGTAAACATGTCACATTTGATCTTAGTTCCTCGAGGTGTTTGTGAAGTGGGCTCCTTTTCCTGATCAATATTTGTCTATTTGTTGACATACCAAATCTCTTCAAACTCCTAATGAAGTATAGTTGCTGTCTTGCCTTCTTTATAATTGCATCAATATGTTGGGACCAGGTTAGATCCACAGAGATCGTGAAACTGCTAACTCTCTCCATTTCTGATCCCTCTATGAGGATTGGTATGTGTTCCTTCGTCTTACCCTTCCTAAAGTCCACAATCAGCTCTTTCGTCTTACTGATGTTGAGTGCCAGGTTGTTGCTGCGACACCACTCCACTAGTTGGCATATCTCACTCCTGTATGCCCTTTTGTCACCACCTGAAGATTCCACCATCAATGTTGTATTGTCAGCAAATTTATAGATGGTATTTGAGCTATGCCTAGCTACACAGACATGGGTGTAGAGGGTGTAGAGAGAGTAGAGCAGTGGGCTAAACCCACACCCCTGAGGTGTACCAGTGTTGATCGTCAGCAAGGAGGATATGTTACCACCAATAAGCACAGACTGCAGTCTTCCAGTTAGGAAGTCAAGGATCCAATTGCAGAGGGAGATACGGAGGCCCAGACTCTACAATTTCTCAATCAGGATTGTGGGAATGATAGTATTAATTGCTGAGCTATAGTCGATGAACAACATCCTGACATAGGTGTTTGTGTTGTCCAGGTAGTCTAAAGCTATGTGAAGAGTCATTGAGATTGTATCTGCCGTAGACCTATTATGGCAATAGGCAAATTACAATGGGTCCGGGTCCTTGCCGAGGCCGGAGTTCTGTCTAGTCATGACCAACCTCTCAAAGCATTTCATCACTGTCATTCAGGCAGCCCACATTATTCTTCTTTGGCACTGGTATAATTGTTGCCTTTTCGAATCAAGTGAGAAGTTCCACCCGTAGCAGTGAGAGGTTGAAAATGCCCTTGAATACTCCCACCGGTTGATTGGCACAAGTTCTCAGAGCCTTACCAGGTACTCCATCTGGAGCTTCCGCCATGCGAGGGTTCACTCTCTTTAAAGACAGACTAATATCGGCCTCTGAGACAGAGATCACAGGGTCATCAGGTGCAGCAGGGATCTTCACAGCTGTAGTTATATTCTCCCTTTCAAAGTAGAATACCCTCTACTTGTCTGCTGTTGCTTTACCATCAATACTCAAGGCACCATTCCAGAAAAATGCTCCATTTCATTGGTATTGTTTTCTACCCTGAACATTTATTTCCTCTGCCACATTCACCTCAGCTACTTGGCTGGGCTACTTTCATAGGATCTGCCAAGTCTGAAACTTCTACCGCTAAAAACCTGGCTTCAAGCACATTGAACACAACACATCAACACCTCAAAGTCATATATCATTCTGACTTGGGAAAAAATACTTCCATTCCTGTGTCGTAACTAGATCTGAGCCTTCAAACTTCCTTCCAAACGGTTCATCAGGAGTATCTTCACTGGAGGGACTTGTGCAGTTCAGGATTAAATCACATTCTCGAAGTAATTGGGTATAGGCATTAAATGTAGTTTTTCCAGCAATGTTCTCATTTTGAAAAGGAGTGACAAAATTAAAAAAATACTCCACACATAATCTAGACTTCAAGCATTCTGGCCAACATTTGCCCTAAGCCAACATCAAATTAATTTACCATTTATCTGCTTGTGAGAACCTACTGGATACAAATGACATGTTTATCTTAGTTACATGTGATTACACCTCAAAACTCTTTCATTGCAAGGTTGTTTGAGCTGTCCTTAAGCTGTGAAAGCCACCAGATAATAACATCAAATCATATAAATTTAAGGATCTCTGTCAAACCTATAGGCATTCAATAAGGCACAAGAAGACATTGGATTTGACATGATTATTTTTTTAATTATGGAAGTTAGTTGTATTATCACTTTATTTAATCACAGAAATCATAACAATGCATTTTTTACACAGCAATAGCAATTCTGAAAATCTAAAGGGAATTGTCAAGAATGTCATTTGTGATTGCCTAGGATTAAATTTCAATTTAGTTTTGTTCCAAGTTCAGCTAATAAATTTTGACATGTTGCCATTTTGATTCATTATCTTAAATCTCCAGGAGGGAAGGTCAGAAACTGTGATGATAATTAAAAATGTTTTTCATGTTACAGTTGATAACAATTCACAATCAAATTCGAGAATTTTGCACTGCACCAATTCCATCTTTCCGACAAGGCCACAAAGGATAAATCTTTCCTTTATCTTCAGAAGCAAATAATAGTGAATTAGGAACTTTGAAATTAAAATCTGATAAAATAAACATTTGGAATGTGTTTTTGCCTCTATTTGATAGGACACTGCAAGGCAGTGCAGGCAATGTTTCTGATACAATCCACCTTATAACAATTCATGCGCTATTATCTTCCACTCCTCAGAACTACAGTGAAAGTGAGTTATCTTCAGTCCTGGTAAGGAGAAAAAGAATGGGTCAGAGCTAAGATATTGCCAGAGTGAGACCTCTTCAAGCTGATCTACAAAAACAGCCTAATTTCATCCTTTTATTGTCTCTTCTTTCCTCTTCCAGGTGGATGGGACTCTGTGGGAGTCCGTGATCTACAATTGCACTCATACTGCGGTTCTTTACAACAATGGTCCCCACTGCCAGGCTCACTGACCGGCCATTTTATTTTATCCCAAAGATGTGCATCCTCAGGGTGAGGCTCTGCGGCCCTGTGGACAGGCCGATTCCATACCGGTATGCCTGACTGAGGCAGCGAGGGAGGAACGGAACTCTGCAAACAGCGGATCAGCTGTCGGAGGCCTCTGTAATCAGGCAATCACTCTTTCTCTCTCTCTCTCTCTCTTTCTGTTGATGGTGGGGGAGAGTTGGCAGCTGATTCTGGAGTCGGTGAGATGGAATAAAAGGGAAGACAGTAACATCGTAGTTAGTGAGTTGTTTTGTTTTGTTGGTCTTCCCTCCCACTGTGGGAAAGGTGACAGCTTTCTGTCCCTTTATGTCGAACTGTCGGGTGAACATGGTCTCCCTTTGGGGGCTTTGCTAATGCTTGCTTGGTGAGTGCTGGGTGCTGATTCTTCCTGCTGAAATAAGTGGGGAGAGGGGGAAGAGTTGTTGCTTTGCTGCTGCTTGTTCATGGGAGGGGAGAGAGGAGGCTTTGGGATTCTAGCATTTTACTGTCATTAATTCTTTAGAGTACCCTTCTGTTATCATGAATATCTGCGAAAAGCAAGAATTTAAGTTTGCATACAGTATATATTCTCTGATATCAAATGGAACCATTGAACCACTGAAAAAATGCTTTCGAGCGGGACTGTGTGGTTTCATAGATCCAAGGATTTTAGAAGTTAAATGAAGAGCTGATTCTCAAACATATTTACTTCATCAAGCAATCTCTTCACAGTAAGTAAATATTCATAATGTAAGTTTTCACAAATAAAACAGCAGAAGTGTTTAAGTTTAATGGCAACCGTAACAACTCATTTATTGTACTCCAAACACAGAACATAAAGTGCGGTAAAAAAAACTTCACATAGTTACATCATCACATCAGGCCAGTCTCTTAAAGAGAACTCCAACTCAATGTTGGTGGTATTATACATGTTTCCACTCAATATATTGGCCAACAGTAACATTAAACTCAGTAATACTCTAGTTAGGTACCCCAAAAGACTTTGCAATGAGCTCAGTGATTTAAAAAACCTTTATGCAAATGAGCAGCAAAATGACATACTTTGTCTTGACTGATCTTGTCAATTAGTTTATAATCAAGTTTTACTGTTATTTTACTTGTGTTAACTACAGTTTTGTATTTCTGATAGCATGTTATCAATTAAAGTAGCTATTATGAAACTGTATTCTATTATGAAACAAACATCAGCAGCAAAGTAATTAAAATACTAAAACTAGTTGGCAGAAATAATCAGCAGGGAGTTAGTCATTGTGTAATATCCCACTGAGAAAGGCAATGATTATTGCTTGGATTGGCTGGTGCATGTATAATCTGAAGTTAGCAATTTTCTTGCCACTGCCATTAGGTAGTAGGTACAAGAGCCTCAGGACTGTCACCACCAGGTTCAAGAACAGTTACCACCCCTCAACCATCAGGCTCTTGAACAAAAGGGGATAACTTTCCATCTACTTTCCCATCCATTGAGATGTTCCCACAACCAATGATCTCACTTTAAAGAGTCTTTATCTCATTATTTCATGTTCTCGTTGTTTATTGCTATTTATTTATATCTGCATTTGCACAGTTTGTTGTCTTCTGCACTCTGCTGATCTTTCATTGATCCTGTAATACTATTGTATAGATTTGTTGAGTATGCCCACAGGAAAATGAGCCTCAGGTTTGTATATGGTGACATATATGTATTTGATAATAAAATTGACTTTGAACAATGTATTAAGCTAAACAGGTATTGACACTAATCACAAAGTTCATTTCCACAATGGAAAAGAAACTTCTTTCACCTCCCCCCAACCCCCAATGCCCATGTCTGCAAGTTTCATGAATTATGGACCTATCACAATTGTGAAATAATCCAGTTAATTGTTATTATCAGTCCAATATTGTTTTGTGAAAATTATTTCACATGTGACATACGAAGCATATAATTTCAAGAATACAAAAATGATATGGAAGATTCCTTTATAATCTTCTGTTAACCATCATCACAGACTGTCTAAGACTTGACCTGAGTAATCCTCAGAGGAGCAATTATATTATTGTACCTCTTACGATATAAAATGATCAGTTCTTCACTGTGGAAAATTTACCCATTTCAAATGCACCTGAAGTGTCTTGAGAGACTTATGATATTGTTGCCAAGGTGATATTCCATTGCTCTTTGCTACGTTATTAGGGTGTATTTAATATGAGTACGTTTAACATTTTCATGTTTAACTTTTTTCTTCACTGTGCTAGTTTCAAATGTATTAGACTAATTTTCTAGTTGACATACTTCACTAATGGCAAGAACTGAAATTCCAAATAATACTAAATGTAATATTTACAGGATATAATTCTAAAACAGCCTAAGAGACTTAGCAATAACAAATCAGAGGTCTTGGAAACATTTGCATTCCGATCATGACAAATAACACCATCAAGGCTACTCACACTGATAAGGCTGTAATAATAGATCTGAGCAGTTGCAATAGATTTAGGGATAGCCCAGCCATTTACTTCCTCATCTAATAAAGGCAATCACACTGAAGGACAAGTAATATAGATGCACCTAATTATTTGAACATTTCATATAAAAGATATGCTTATTCAAGAATGATTTGGAAATAACCTCTTTATACTGTTCACTGAAATTGTTTTGTTAATACATTGGAAAAGTCTCATTGCATTTCTTCAAAAAATATATAATATTTTATATAAAATATAATATAATATAATATCGATGAAGCCCATGAGTGCAAGTTAACCAAGTACGCAGAACTAAGATCAGAGTGCAGAGACAGAGGGTGGAAGGTCTCATGCTATCCATTCGAAGTAGGCTGCCGTGGGTTTATTGCGTTCACTCTCCAGAAGTGGCTGTGTGACCTTGGTTTCACTAGAAGAGAGATCAAGTCAACCAGCAGGGCTGTAGCTGAGGCAGCAGAGACAGGATCAGCATGGGTGTGGACCAAGTATGTCCAGAGGGGCAGATAGTCAGGCAGTGTATACATATCTTGCAAACCCTTCAGTAGTTGCATAGACACCTGAAGAGCAGACTATCTGTTGGATGGAAGTGACTGATAGAGGCAGATGCCAAGTTTTTAAGCTCACCAGTGGGAGGTGGTGTTTTAGCACTGCTGGCCCACCACCTCGAAGCAGACTCGATGGGCAAAATGGCCTAACTCTGCTCCTATCTCTTATGATGTTAAGTCTTAAGAGAATGGTACAGACAGTAAAGGAGCTGGTTATGAACTACAGGAGGAGCGGAGACAGGCTCAACCCTATTGACATCAATGCATCTGGGGTTGAGAGGGTGAACAGCTTCAAGTTCCTCAGTATATAAATCACAGAGGATCTCACTTGGTCTGTACATACCGACTGTGTGGTGAAAAAGGCACAACAGCGCCTCTTTCACCTCAAACGGTTGAAGAAGTTCAGCATGAGTCCCCAAATCCTAAGGACTTGCTACAGGGGCACAACTGAGAGCATCCTGACTGGCTGCATCACTGTCTGGTATGGGAACTGTACTTTCCTCAATCGCAGGACTCCGCGGAGAGTGGTGAAGACAGTCCAGCGCATCTGTGGATGTGAACTTCCCACTATTCAGGACATCTATAGCAACAGGTGCATAAAAAGAGCCTGAAGGATCATTGGGGACCCGTACCGCAAGGCTCAGTGCTGGGACCCCAGTTGTTTACAACATATATTAATGACTTGGATGAGGGAATTAAATGCAGCATCTCCAAGTTTGCGGATGACACGAAGCTGGGTGGCAGTGTTAGCAGTGAGGAGGATGCTAAGAGGATGCAGGGTGACTTGGATAGGTTGGGTGAGTGGGCAAACTCATGGCAGATGCAATTTAATGTGGATAAATGTGAAGTTATCCACTTTGGTGGCAAAAATAGGAAAACAGATTATTATCTGAATGGTGGCCAATTAGGAAAAGGGGAGGTGCAACGAGACCTGGGTGTCATTATACACCAGTCATTGAAAGTGGGCATGCAGGTACAGCAGGCGGTGAAAAAGGCGAACGGTATGCTGGCATTTATAGCGAGAGGATTCGAGTACAGGAGCAGGGAGGTACTACTGCAGTTGTACAAGGCCTTGGTGAGACCACACCTGGAGTATTGTGTGCAGTTTTGGTCCCCTAATCTGAGGAAAGACATCTTTGCCATAGAGGGAGTACAAAGAAGGTTCACCAGATTGATTCCTGGGATGGCAGGTCTTTCATATGAAGAAAGACTGGATGAACTGGGCTTGTACTCGTTGGAATTTAGAAGATTGAGGGGGGATCTGATTGAAACGTATAAGATCCTAAAGGGATTGGACAGGCTGGATGCGGGAAGATTGTTCCCGATGTTGGGGAGGTCCAGAACGAGGGGTCACAGTTTGAGGATAGAGGGGAAGCCTTTTAGGACCGAGATTAGGAAAAACTTCTTCACACAGAGAGTGGTGAATCTGTGGAATTCTCTGCCACAGCAAACTGTTGAGGCCAGTTCATTAGCTATGTTTAAAAGGAAGTTAGATATGGCCCTTGTGGCTACAGGGGTCAGGGGGTATGGAGGGAAGGCTGGGTTCTGAGTTGGATGATCAGCCATGATCATAATAAATGGCGATGCAGGCTCGAAGGGCCGAATGGCCTACTCCTGCACCTATTTTCTATGTTTCTATGTTTCTATATTCCATCCGGGAAACATTACCATAGTATTAAAGCCAGGATCTACAGGCTCCACGACAGCTTCTTCTACCAGGCCATCAGACTGATTAATGTACTCTGATACTATTGTATTTCTACATTATATTGAATGTCCTGTTGGATATCTTAATGTACATACTATTCATTACAATTTAATTTGCACATTGCACATTCAGCTGGAGACGCATGTGAAAGATGTAAGAAATAAAGTCAATTCAATTCAATTCAATTCAATTTAATTCGATTTAAATTATTGACCTAGAATGAAATTATAAGGTTGTATACAGTGTTATGTTGGTCTCTGGGAGGCCAGAATGTTAACAGGAAGCAATTCGACCATATTTGCTTGAAGCAGAGCAACATGTTGTTGCACACATATGCTAGGAAGACTACCTGAGGTATTGGGAAAATAAATGATTGGAATGCCAGTGGAGATTAATTGATCAAATTATCCACCTTTAGATTTAGGGATATGCACCTACAACCAGAGGACTTGTACAAGGAATGACGTGTTTCAGGAGATGTACCCAAACAGATAATTGCTGAGATGTGCCAAGACATGTAAAGCACAGAAACACTGACAGACTGCAGCTTCAATGAAAGCACAAGGAGTCAATGGTTATCACACAACTATGTAGAACAGTGAGAGACAGTATAACTTGGAAGAAGAGTCCAATGAAGGCAATGACTTTCTCATCTGAATAGGCATGATGATCAGAGTCAGAATCAAGCTTATTATCACAGAACACACATAAAAGTTGCTGGTGAACGCAGCAGGCCAGGCAGCATCTCTAGGAAGAGGTGCTGCCCGGCCGGCTGCGTTCACCAGGAGTCCTGACGAAGGGTCTCGGCCTGAAACGTCGACTGTACCTCTTCCTAGAGATGCTGCCTGGCCTGCTGTGTTCACCAGTAACTTTGATGTGTGTTGCTTGAATTTCCAGCATTTGCAGAATTCCTGTTGTTTGCGTTATTATCACAGATGTATGTTGTGAAACTTGGCAGCAGTTTATAGCAAGATGTAAAAGGTTACCATAAGTTACAGTAATAATAAATAAATATTTAGATAGACAACAAATAAACAGACAAATAAACTAGTGCAAAAGAGGAATAATGACGTAATAACGTTCATGGGTTCCTGGATCATTCAGAAATCTTATGGCAGAGGGAATAAAGCTGTTTCTAAAACATTGAGTGTGTGTCTTCAGGTATCTGTATCTCGTCCCTGATGGTAGTGTGGAAGTTATTGTAAAGCAAAAGTTAAAGGGAATGTCCAGGCAAGAATAGCCTGGGGCAGTTGTAGTGTAGCCAGACCTTTGCAGTGAGAATGTTGGAGCAGATCTTGCTTACTGCAGGCGAGGGTAGGTGGGAATGGCTGTGGCAGTGTACAATCAACACAGATGGACGTGGCCTCCTTTTACACAACTGGCGATGCTGTAGTCAGACAAGATAGAAATCACGGAAGGATGTGAAACACACCCAACAACTAAGGGACAATTGCTTTACTGACTTCAAGATATCATCAGCCGTCAGTTTGTAGTTTCTATTGATTTTAACACCTCTATTGTGAATGGCGAATGATCTTGCAAGGAATTCAAACATATACAATTTAAGCAAATGGCCAATATCTGTAACTGATAAGCCAATTCTTTTTTAAAAAGTGGGTTTTCTGTCCTGGCTTCAGAACAGTGTGGGTGACAGGGGCCACACTGCTCTTCTTCTGCACAAGAAAATTGAGTATGTTTGAGTTGACAGAAGTACTCAGAAAAGGGGATCTCCTGGATGGTCAGACTCCACAATTATCAAGATATGGTTCACAATGCATAAGATGGAGGTTGATGGTGGTCTACCTAAAGAGGAATGTGCGGTTTGGCAAATAGGTCAGCTAAGTTGCTAAACGCAAGACCTTCCTGGGAGGGTGTATACCAGAGGCTGGGTCAATACAGGCAAAGTTTACTTGCCAGGGAGATCAAGAAAGGAATGATACAGAGGCCTACAGTGAAATGATACTGTGCAAAATATTTATCACGGACTTCAATATTATCAACAAAGCGTACACATCCTGTGACATGAAGACATTAAAGCATTATTCAAAAGCCAGGAATGTGCAATGCTAAGCATTTGTGTGTCTGCCAGCAAGGGATGGACATGTGTAACTGAGCGGCAAGTAAAATAAATATCTTATTATGGGGTCAGCAGAATACTATGGGAGAAGTGTCTTTATGATTTCCCACAAGGCTGCAAGTCTAGCCTGTATAAAAGGAGTAAGAAGTGAGCCAGGGAAACAGACTAGCGTGAGATGAGCAACAGGCTAGAATGAGGAATTGGAATACGGAGTGTCACTTGGACAGAGATTTAGGTTAACGGCAGCAATGGAAATATTCACACTCCTCAACAGCAAGGCATTTCAGAGGAAGTCTGTAATCTGAATGGTATGAGAAA
Source organism: Mobula hypostoma (assembly GCF_963921235.1). Taxonomy (NCBI): domain Eukaryota; kingdom Metazoa; phylum Chordata; class Chondrichthyes; order Myliobatiformes; family Myliobatidae; genus Mobula; species Mobula hypostoma. The sequence goes on along the minus strand of NC_086105.1, from coordinate 16,520,449 downwards.
ACTGGTCCTCTGGATTTTGAAGGTGATGGCTGTGTCACCCCAAGAATCCACTGATAAGATTGAAACATAATCAACGTCTCAGCATAAAGTGGTGTAGAAAGGTCATTTCAAATACAACTGGCACCGATGACACCGCTGAAGAAGGTGATACTGTTATGTTATGGGGAAAGGCTCAGAGTCTGTAAGGCTTTTACTGTTACAGAATTCTCAGTGGTTCAAATCAAGCACAGACTGAGCGATATATTTTAATGGATCTCAGAAGTGTCATATGGAAATAGTTCAAAAGTCCAGAGGATCCTTAGACAGATGATCTTAATAGTGTGTTCCCCATACAGTGTAGCTAGAATACAGCACTCTAAACTCAGAATCAGCTTCAACAGAATCAGATCTCCTGTATATGTTGTGAAATTTGTTGTCGTTGTGGCAGCAGTACAATGCAATACATAATAATCTAAAATTGTGAATTACAGTAAATATAAAAAATAGTTAAAATAAAAAAGTAGTGAAGTAGTGTACGTGGGTTCAGTGTCCATGCATAAATCAGATGGCAGAGGGGAAGAAGCTTTTCTTGAATCACTGAGTGTGTGTTTTCGGGCTTCTGTACCTCCTTCCTGATGGTAGCAATGAGAACAAGGCATGACTTGGGTGATAGGGGTCCTTAATAACAGACGTTGCCTTTTTGAGGCACTGCTCCTTGAAGATGTCTTGGATGCTGGGGAGTATGGTGTTAATTGTTGACGTTTAGGAAAGTATTTATAAGTACAAAAATAAACATAAAAATCATAAAAGATGGCACAGAATATGTATTCCAGTGCACAAGGCTTTCCAGAGAAGCGATCAACTAGGTGTGTCAATATTGAACTGGATGCCACTGAAATGTTACGTACAGCTCCTGAGTGAAGGATTATCCACTGAGAAAGTTAAGAAACTGTGATGTGTGTTTGGTTACATTAACAACTCTGTTTAGGTGCCACTATAAATAGTGATTATATATTTTCATAACTATGAATAGTTAATTGTTAGAATGTTTTATGAATATAAACAGTTGATTGATATTACGAGGAAATTATAATTTTAAAAGTAAGTATAGAAGAGAAAGTTCTGCATATATTATGTGGGCTGAGTTTTGATGCTTTGCTGCATCTGCCACTGTCGTTACTTGCGATTTGACTGTCTTCAATAAAAGATGGCTTGTTGATATGCTAGTTATTTACCTAATTAAATTGTTGTGCTGAGGAACTTAAAGGCACTATGTTTTCTGAATCAATGCACACAATGTTTCAGCCCGAAATGTCGACTGTTTATTCCCATCTGTAGATGCTGCCTGACCTGCTGAGTTCCTCCTGCACGTGATTATGTGTATTGCTCTAGATTTCCGGCATTTGCAGTACCTCCTGTGTTTATGTTGCGAATGCTGAGGTTTCCCCTGTGGAGAGTCACAATTGTGGCACTGTGGGGGCTTCACTTGTTATGAGCCCACTGCTCCACTCTCTCTACACCCATGACTGTGTCTCACTTGTTTAAGTGAGAGCAGATTCTATAGTTGGGGGGCAGACGAGCATTGCTGTCGTTACAGATGTGAGGGTGGTACATTGCCTTCTGAGTGCCAGGGTCAAGGAGAGACCAACCTTACTATATTGTTGCAAAAGACTCCAGGGTGGGAAGGGAACACTACGCAATCAAACTCTAAGCACTCCATTCAATATTGAAGTGCAATGATTTGAGCAGTTTATTGTGCAGTCTGTTTTTTACAAAACGTATAGTTCATATAAAATAAATGGAATGGCGGAGCAGACTTGATGGAATGAATGGCCTAATTCAGCTCCAATGTCTTATGGTCTAATAGTGTTGTAGAGCATCTGTGCAACACCTAGTGTCACTGGTTACAGGGTTAAGTTCATGTTAACCCCTTCTGTACCTGATGCAGCGACCCAGATCGACTCGTTTACTATACACCATCAGGGTAGATCTATAGAGTCTCTCAAAAGCAGAGGTGGAGGAGTATGCCTCATGATCAACTCCTCTTGGTGCACAAATATATCTGTGCTGTCCCAATTCATCTCACCAGACCTGGAACATCTTGCAATTAAGTGCCATCTGCTTTACCTACCACAGGAGATTTCTGGGATCATTTTGGTAGCAGTATGCATTCCACCTCAGGTCAATGTTAATCAGGCTTTAGATGACGTTCACGAACCAGCGCATCCTAACGCCTTCACCATCGTTTTGGGAGATTTTAACCAAGCCAGTCTGAAAGAATCACTTAGAAATTACCATCAACATATCACTTGCAATACCAGAGGAAACAACACACTGGACCATTGTTACACCACCATCAAGAATGCTTACCATGCTATTCCATGCCCTCACTCCAGGAAGTCTGATCACCTGGCTGTACTTCTACTCCCTGAGTATAGGCAGAGACTGAAGACTGCAGCACCAGTAGTGAGGACCAAGAAGGTTTGGACAAGGGGAGCACAGGAGTGATTACAGGACTGCTTTGAATCGGTGGACTGGACTGTATTCAGGGATTCATCTTTGAATCTGAAGGAGTATTCTGCAGTTGTTACCGACTTCATTAAAACCTGCGTGGATGAGTGTGTGCCTACAAACGCTTGCTGTACATTCCCAAACCAAAAGTCGTGGATGAACCAGGAGGTACGAGGTCATAAGGCAAGATCTGTGGCATTCAACTCCAGTGACCCAGGTCTGTACTGGTGAAGCACCTTCAATAACTCCAAAAGACTGTAGTTGGGTAAAATACTGAAAGGCTTTTATTCGCTGTACAATACGACCTCTATGGTGAGCGTCTGCCCCCGGACTGAGGGGGAGGGACAAGGCGAAACACCTTTATTCAGGAATCTGTGGGAGGAGCCACAGGAGCGGTCAGCAGAGGGGCATGTCCAGACTGTTAAACCAGTTACAACATATATATGGTTTACCACAACCAGAAAACCAGATATGATTTGCTGAGGGTCATTTCAAGGGCAAAGAGACAACTTTGAATGAGGTTGGAGGCGACATCGGATGTACGAAAACTCTGGCAGGGTTTGCAAGACATAACTTCCTACAAGGGTGAAACCCAATAGCATGAATGGCAGCGATGCTTCACTACCAGATGAACTCAATGCCTTCTATGCCCGATTTGAAAGAGAGAATATAACTACAGCTGTGAAGATCCCTGCTGCACCTGGTGACCCGGTGATCTCTGTCTCAGAGACCGATGTTAGGCTGTCTTTAAAGAGGACGATGGAGAACCAGGTAAGGCTCTGAAAAACTGTGCCGATCAACTAGCGGGAGTATTCAAGGACATTTTCAACCTCTCACTGTTATGGGCAGAAGTTCCCACTTGCTTCAAAAAGGCAACAAATACCAGTGCCTAAGAAGAATAATGTGAGCTGTCTTAATGACTATCGCCCAGTAGCACTCATATCGACAGTGATGAAATGCTTTGAGAGGTTGGTCATGACTAGACTGAACTCCTGTCTCGGCAAGGATCTGGGCCCATTGCAATTTGCCTATCGCCACAATAGGTCAATGGCAGATGCAATCTCAATGGCTCTCCACATGACTTTAGACCACCTGGACAACACAAACACCTATGTCAGGATGCTGTTCATCGACTATAGCTCAGCATTTAATACCATCATTCCCACAATCCTGATTGAGAAGTTACAGAACCTGGGCATCTGTACCTCCCTCTGTAATTGGATCCTTGACTTTCTAACCAGAAGACCACAATCTGTGCGGATTGGTGATAACATCTCCTCCTCTCTGACAATTAACACTGGTGCACCTCAGGGGTGTGTGCTTAGCCCACTGCTCTACTCTCTCTACACCCATGACTGTGTGGCTAGGCATAGCTCAAGTATCATCTATAAATTTGTTGATGATACAACCATTGTTGGTGGAATTTCAGGTGGTGATGAGAGGGCGTACAGGAGCAAGATATGCCAACTAATGGAGTGGTGTCACAGCAACAACCTGGCACTCAACGTCAATAAGACAAAAGAGCTGATTGTGGAGTTCAGGAAGATTAAGATGAAGGAACACATACCAATCCTCATAGAGGGATCAGATGTGGAGAGAGTGAGCAGTTTCAAGTTCCTGGGTGTCAAGATCTCTGAGGTCCTAACCTGGTCCCAACATATCGATGCAGTTATAAAGAAGGCAAGACAGTGACAGTACTTCATTAGGAGTTTGAAGAGATTTGGTATGTCAACAAATACACTCAAAAACTTCTATAGATGTACCGTGGAGAGCATTCTGACAGGCTGCATCACTGACTGGTATGAGGGAGGGGGTGGGGGCTACTGCACAGGACCGAAAGAATCTGCAGAAGGTTGTAAATTTAGTCGGCTCCATCTTGGGTTCCAGCCTACAAAGCACCCAGGACATCTTCAGGGAGCGGTGTCTTAGAAAGGCAGCGTCCATTATTAAGGACCTCCAGCACCCAGGACATGCCCTTTTCTCACTGTTACCATCAGGTAGGAGGTACAGACGCCTAAAGGAACACACTCAGCGATTCAGAAACAGCTTCTTCCCCTCTGCCACCCGATTCCTAAATGGACATTGAACCCATGAATGCTACCTCACTTTTTTAATAATTCTGCTGTTTGCGCAATTTTTAATCTATTCAATATATATATACTGTAATTGATTTACTTATTTTATTTATTATTTGTTTTTCTTCTTCTTCTATATCATGTATTGCATTGAACTGCTGCTGCTAAGTTAATAAATTTCACAACACATGCCGGTGATAATAAACCTGATTCTGATTCTTCTAACATTACCTTAAAGCAGGGACTCCAACCTAAGGTCCACTGACCCCTTCGTTAGTGGAAAGACTCCATGGCATAAAACCGGTTGGGAACCCCTGCCGTAGAGTATATTGTTTATAAATAGCATAAGTTCTTAGGCTAACCTCAATGGAAAATATAGCATGGTTTTGTAGAATGAGTCACAAAGTACAAAGTGATGTTCTTTAATGAACAACAAACTTACTGCAACACATGACAACTCGATTGGAGTGACTGAGAAGCACTTTGTTTTTGCCCTTCCAGAGATATGGTCAGGTGTTCAGAAGACAAGGTGTGAACGCTCTGGAGGAGTCAAGTGACCCGTTGGGTTTGGCTACATAACAGAACATCAACAATGCCTCAGGTGAAGGCAGCCACTTTCTGAACTGACTATTGGTGATATTGACACAGATTGAATGTAGCAGCTGAACAGAGGGTAACCACGTTTAATGCAATCTGTCTCGTACCTGGAGGGCAAGTGCAGTGATGCAGGTCTATTCCCAAAGAATTTCTGTTCAAAGCAAGTGATGCAATGGCCAAATATTCTTGGCATGGATTTCGCATTGTGTTTCTGGAGTGCTTCAACAGTGATCTCAGCTCAGTAACCAGATCCAATCATGCCACGGTTCCGTTCACAATCTGGAAATTAAGTGGATGCAGAATGTAGGAATAACGGGATTTTTAAAAAACTATTTCTTTCAATTGCTCCGTTACCCTGCACAAAGGTTTAAACTCATAATCCTTTTATTTATCTTTTCAGTTACGAGGAACCACTGGGTAAGCTGTTTGTTTTCCTTAGAGTGGAGAAGGCTGATGGGACAGCTGATTGAGCTGTATTACTTTGAACCAGTAACTCACATCCTGGGTAAGCCATGAAGGCAGACGTACTCACAACATTTGAGAAATACCTAAATCAGCACTTAAATCAGTAAGGCAAGTACTGATAAATGGGATTAGTATACATGGTGTTGTTGATGATTACAATGGACATGTTGGGCCGAGCTGTGATATGCGACCTGTAATCCTATGACTCTAAAGAACTGAGACAAGAACAACTATCGTTTTTAAGAACTGGACCATATTTTTGTAGACCTAGATCCACGCAGCATTTATTACTGATGGAGGTTTCAATAACTAAGAAATGGTCCTTATTGGTCTAGAACAGGGTTCCCAACCTGGTGTCCGTGGACCCCTCGGTTAATGGTAGGGGTCCATGGCATAGAAAAGGTTGGGAAACCCTGATGTAGGATTTAAGAGCAAGGAAAGATGGACATTCTTCGCTGATACTTAAGTTAACTGAGAGGGGTAGATTCTTAACCCTACAATATTTGCCAGGCTGTAGGACTTCTGAACAGAAGCACAACAAGACATTTGCTCAGGTGAAGTGAAAAGCTGATTGGTTACGTCTGGGAATCATACTTCATCTAATTGGTGCAAACAGCATGAGCCTAACTATCCAATAAATCGTTGAACTACCAGGGAGTGAAACCAAGCGACAGTCCCATTCTGTTGAAAGAAATGTCCAAATCCTATGGGAAAGGTTTTAATAAATACCCTTTGTGTGACAGAAATAAAGTTTATACGCTGACAGTTAGTGTTTTCAACACCACCCTGAGATATCTGCAAGATAAACCTATGAAACCATGAAAACAATTTCTATTCCCAAGGCCCATCAAAATTTTAGAAACAGCTTCTTTCCCTCTCCCATCAGATCTCTGATTGTTCAATGAACTAATCCATGAACACTACCTCACTATACTTTGGCTCCCTTCTTGCACTCTATATTGATCTATCTATCTATCTATTTGGCTATCTATCGATCGATCTAATTTATTTATTTATTTATAGGGATACGGTATGGAATAGGCCCTTCCAGCCCTTCCAGCCCTTCCAGCCAAGCTGCCCAGCAAACCTCTGATTTAATCCTAGCCTAGTCACGGGACAATTTACAATGACCTATTAACCTATCAACGGGTCTGTCTTTGGACTGTGGGAGGAAACTGGAGCACCTGGAGAAACCCCAAGCAGTCACAGACAGAACGTACAAACTCCTAACAGACAGTGGCGGGAATACTGAATATATTTTTTATTGTAATTTATAGTTTCTTAATGTATTGCACTGTACCGCTGCTGCAAAACAAATTTCACCACATATGTCAGCGATACCGACCCCTACTTCTGATTCTGAAGATGGTGCAGATGGACAGTAGCTAGAATTCCTCCTGTAAAATGACATAGTCTTATATTGCAGATCTGTACTTGTGACTTCCTCCTATAATGATAGAACACCAAAATGCTTCAGACAGGTAGGTATCTGGGACAGCATCTTAGATAATGGAAAATTAGTAGACCCTAACAAGACACGTTGATCCACCAACAGGAATTAATCTGAAGCATTGATAGGGTGTAAATTATAGAAGTCTTAATATCTCACTCTTTTAAATAAAAGAGTGAGACCTAACAAAGAATAAAGACCTAACTTGTTCAACCTTTCTCTCATCTCCTAAGTTACAGAGAAAGGTTGAACAAGTTAGGTCTTTGTTCTTCAGAGCGTAGAAGGTTGAGGGGGGACTTGATAGAGGTATTTAAAATTATGAGGGGGATTGATATTGTTGACATGGATAGGCTTTTTCCATTGAGAGTGGGGGTGATTCAAACAAGAGGACATGAGTTGAGAATTAAAGGGCAAAAGTTTAGGGGTAACATGAGGGGAAACTTCTTTACTCTGTGTGGAACGAGCTTCCAGCAGAAGTGGTTGAAGCAGGTTCGATGTTGTCATTTAAAGTTAAATTGGATAGATATATGGACAGGAAAGGAATGGAGGGTTATGGGCTGAGTGCAGGTCGGTGGGACTAAGTGAGAGTAAGAGTTCGGTACGGACTAGAAGGGCCGAGATGGCCTGATTCCGTGCTGTAATTGTTATATGGTTATAGGGTAAATGCTGCAGTTTTCTCTCTTTGATTTCTTTGATTGTATTAGTCTACACTTTTAATCTTGCTCTGCAAATTAGGTTCCCTGAAGGTTATCATCACTTCCCTGATGGGCCAACAGAAAATATTCCACTTCAAGGAGCAAAATACTCAAATGTTCTTGGAGGGCAAGAAGAGTATTACAGTAGAAACTCCATTTAATGATGTCAGTTGTATTGGTAGTATTTCAAAGATTGGTTTTTGGAGACTGACAGGAACTCATTGGCTAATGGCTGAATTTTACAAAAGTAACTCAAAGGTACTTAAGTATAGTCCTTCAAACACAATTATTATCGTACTGAATAATTAATTAACACAGAGGGCCAGTTTTCAATGCTTGATCTCAGGTGTCTGATAGCAAGTGCACTTTTTCAAAATGAAACAATAATTGTGCTATTAATTATCTTTATATGCTATGATTGGGCATTACCTTAATTACACAATATCCCTTAGGATAATTATTTCTCTTGGACACGTTCATTCTTGATGAAAGCTTGCTCCACTTACAAATGTAATATCATTATATTCAAGTATTTTGTATCATAGAAGACATGTTAAGCACTGAGGTGAAGCAAGGAGGGATTGTTCTTTTATTCACTTTACATCATGTGTTTCTAAGTTTTCTGTGCAGAGTCATTAATTCATTAGACAACATCACTCTTTATTTTTTTTTGTAATTAATATTTTTTGTGAGAAAAGGGCCTAGTTTAAATTTTCTTCGATCTCTTGAAATAAAATGCTTTCTTTTGTACAAGAATGGAAAACTTATATATGCAGAAAGCTCTGGAAAAAATAATGAATAATCAGGTTATTTTACATAATCTACTGCATTTTTCATCAGAGTGGCACCAAGAAGTGTCTAATTCATTCAGGGAGGGAAATATACCAGGTTTGCCCAGTCAGGCCTCCGTGTGACTTCAGACACGTAGTAAAATGGTTGGTTTTTAACTGATCTGTGAAATGGCTTGTCATGTCATTTGATTATAAGAATATAATCAAGCAACATAAGAAAACAGGACAAGAAATTATACATAAACAAGAGAAGGTCTGCAGGTGCTTGAAATCCAAGCAACACACACACAAAGTCCTGGAGGAACTCAGCAGGCCAGGCAGCATCTGTGGAAATAGGTACAGTCAATGTTTTGGGCTGAGACCCTTCAGGAGTAGGCCACTCAGCCCCTCAGTCCTGGTCTTGTCATTCATGGGTGAACATCAGTGATCTGCCCCAGGTCTCATCGAGTCTGTGACAGTTTCCTATCATCTTCCGTTCCTACATATTTAAAATATTTAGCTAATTCCTCTTTAAATACAAATGATAACGGAGCAAGATTGTCAAATTACTATGTTCAAATACCAATGACAAATCCAAAGTCAGAATAGCATTGGTTCTTGAAATATGAAATGGAATAAAAGATCCGTTGATTATCAGCAGATAAGCCAGTATCTGAGGAAAGTCAAATGAAGGGGGCATTCCAATGACTTTTATCTGAAATGGGAAAAGCCAGACATTAAACAAGTTTTAGGATGGAGAGAAATGGAAGAAGGGGGAAGAGAACCTACCAGTGTAAAGCCACAGCAACTAGGCCTCAGGCTGAGTCTGGCTCTGTGGCTCAGAAGGGAAAAAAGGAGAAGAGATCAGTGGTGATAGGGTATTCGATAGTTAGAACAGGAAGGAGATTATGTGGACATAAAAAAAAAATCACAGATGATATGTTTCCTCCCTGGTTCCAGCATCAGAGATGGTTCAGATCCAGTCCATAGCATTCTTAAGAGGGAGGGAGAGCAGCTGGAAGTCGTAGCACTCAATGATACCAATGACACAGCTAGGAAAAAGGATGGGGTCCTGAAGAGAAAATAAAGAGAGCTAGCAGGACCAGAGGGGCAGTGATCTCAGGATTGCTGTCTAAGCCACAAGCCAGTGAGTGAGGGTAATAATAGGGTTATATGGCAAATGAATGCATGGCTGAAAAATTGATGCAGGGGACAGGGTTTAAGATTTGTGGATCATTAGAATCTCTTCTGGGGGAGGTATGACCTGTACAGCTTCTTCTCCCAGGCCGTAAGACTACTGAACTCCCTGCCACTACCCAGTTCTTATTACATACGAAGCACTAATTGCATTCTACTGTTTAGTTTTTAACTTATGTCGTATATGCACCTTTTTGTTTGTTAATTTATTTGCGGTAATATAACTTTATGTGTTATGTGTGTGAGTTATATGTATGGTGTTGTGCACCTTGGTCCAGAAGAGCGTTGCTTCATTTGGTGGTATACAAGTGTACGGTTGAATGACAATAAACTTGAACAACAGGGATAGGTTACACCTGAACTCAAGAGAGACCAATATCCTTGCGGGCAGGTTTTCTAGAGCTTTCGGGGAGGGCTTAAACTAGGTTGGCAGGGTATGGGAACCAAGTTGATAGGTCAGATGATGGAGCAGATAGAGAAAATGTAGATGCAATGTGTGAGGAAGGATTGACAGTGGATAGAGCATAAATTCAGTCATTTGGATGGATTGAAATGTATTTACTTTAATGCAAGAAGAATCGAGAACAAGGGCGATGAACTTAGATCATGGATCAGTACATTAAACTATGACCTTGTTGTCATTTCAAAGGCTTGGTTGTCATAAGTGCAGGAATGGCTGCTGGATGTTCTGGGGTTTAAAAGAGGTGGCAGAGTGGGATTTCTAATCAGGGACAGTATCGCAGTTACAGAAAGGGAGGAATTGTCTGCTGAGTCACTGTGAGTGGATATCAGAAACTGAAAGGGTAATCACTCTGTCAGGAGTATCTTATAGCCCCCCCCACCACCCCAATTGCAACTGGGACTCTGAGGGGCAGAATAAGTAAGCAGGTCTTAGAAAGGCACAAAACTAACAGAATAGTTTTCATGGGTGACTTCAACTTCCCTAGTATTGATTGGCACCTCCTTCATGCAAGGAGTTTAGATGGGGCAGAATTTGTTACGTGTATCCAGGAAGGAGTCCTTACACAATATGCGGACAGGCTGACTAGAGGAGAGGCCATGTTGGATCTTGTACTAAGCAATGAACCAGACTTCTCGGTGGGTGAACATTTTGGAGACAGTGACTACAACCCTCTGTCCTTTACCATAACCTTGGAAAAGGGTAGGAGAAGACTGTATGGGAAAGTATTTAGGAGGGCAAATTATGATGCTATGAGGCAGAAAATTGGATCATAAATCGGGAAGGGATATACTCAGAGATATGCACAGTGGAAATGCGGAGGTTGTTTAGGGAGCACTGGCATGGGGTTCTGGATAGGTTTGTCCTATTGAGGAAGGGAAAGGAAATGGAACATTTAGTCAAGAGGAAGGAAGCAAGCTTAAGATTTAGAAAGCTAAAGCCAGATAGGGCTCTTGGGAGTTATAAAGCAGCCGAGAAGGAACTTAGGAGAGCTTGAAGGGGATGTGAAACCCCAAGATATTCTACACATACATGAAGAGGAAGATGACTGGAGTGCGAGTAGGTCTGCTTGGGGATAAAAGAGGAAACATGTGCCTGGAGATATGAAACGTATCTAACAGGATAGGGTAGGCCCTTAATGAATACCTCGCTTCTGTATTCACCAGAGAGAGGGACATTGACAAATATGAAATCAGCATAGAACAAGTTAATATGCTGGAACTCGTCAAGGTTAATAAAGAGGATAAGTTTAAATTTTTGAACAACATTAGGATAGATAAGTCCCCAGAGCTGGACATGATATACCCCAGGATGTTACAGGGGGTGAGGAAGAGATTGCCGTGCCATTGGCAGTGACCTTTGCATCCTCATTGGCCACAGGAGTAGTACCAGAAGATTGGAAGAATGGCAAATGTTATTCCTTGTTCTAGAAAGGTGAAAGGGATAATCCTGGGGATCATAAACCAGTGAGTTTTACATCAGTGGTGGACAAACTACTGGAGAGGGCTCTTAGAGATAGGGTTTACAAGTATTGGGAGAAGCATAGTCTGATTAAGTAATCAGGCTTTGTGAGGAGATATTTGTGCCTGATTGACTTTTTCAAGAATGTGATAAAACAAACTGATGAAGAAGGTACAGCAGTGGATGTGGCGTATATGGATTTTAGTAAAGTGTTCAACAAGGTTCCACTGGTATGCTCATTTAGAAAGTCAAGAAGGATTGCATCCAGGGAAACTTAGCTGTGTGGATTCAGAATTGCCTGCCCACAGAAGGCAGAGGGTTCTAGTAGATGGAGCATATCCTGCCTGGAGATTGGTGACTGGTGGAGATCCATGGGGATCCATTCTGGGGCCCTGCTCTTTGTGATTTTTATAAATGATTTAGATGAGGAATTGGAAGGGTGAGTTAGTAAGTTTGCAGATGACATGAAGATTGGTACTGTGGTGTATAGTGTGGAAGGTTAATGTACATTACCACAGGATTTTGACAGGATTCAGAGCTGGGCTGAGAAGTGTCAGAGTTCAATCCGGAAATGTGAAGTGACACACTTTGGGAAGTTGAACAAAGTTAGTGGTAGGATTCTTAGCAGTATGGAGGAACAGGGGGATCTTGGGGTCTAAATCCTCAAGGTTGCCGCACAAATTGATAGGTGATTAAGAAGTCATACAGTGTGCGTGCCTTCATTAGTCAGAGGATTGAGGTAATGTTGCAGTTCTATAAGGTTCCGGGTGTTAGATCATAATTGAGGTATTGTGTTCAGTTCTGATCGGTCTACGATAGGAAGGATATGGAAGCTTTGGAGAAGGCACAGAGGAGATTTACTACGATGCTGTCTGGATCAGAGAGCATGTCTAATGTGGAAAGGTTGAGTGGGCTAGGGCTTTTCTCTTTTAGTGAAGGAGGATGGGAGGTGACTTTGATAGAGGGTGATAAGAGGCATAGATAGAGTGGACAGTCAGTGCCTTTTTCCCAGAACGGCAATGACTAATATGAGAGGATATACTATTAAGGTGAATTGAAGGAAGTGTACAGAGGATATCAGTGGTAGAATGTTTACACAGACTGACAAACCAATGTGATATACTGCCAGAGGCAATGGTGGAGACATTTAAGGCACACTTAGATAAGTACGTTTGTACATTAATGAAAGAAAAATGGAGGACTATGTGGGAAGTAAGGATTAGATTGACCTTGGGTAGGCTAAAGGTCAGAACAACATCGTGGCTGAAGGGCCTGTATTGTGCTGTACTGATTTATGTTCTGTGTTCTAGAAGGCAAAAAGAGGTCAGTACTTTTGAGACATCTTGAGCCTGCAACCAGAGGTCTGTCCAATGCAGCAGTAGAAAAGTATTTCATCCCCCTGCCAGGCATGATTCTGCTAATGATAAGTGCAAATGAACATGAATGTAAATATTTTACATGGCAAGAACTGATGTTCAGTTGCTGGTGTTTGCTTTAGTAGGAACGTTCCAGTGTGCTCAGCTCTTATATCAAGGCAATGGCTACTGCCAGCTGCAGGCAATGAGGCAGCTTGTGAAACTCCCCCATTCCTTGACAATATCCATTTGACGTTGCAGATGCTCAAGAGAGTGCATGGGGAACGTAACCTGGCTGTGGCACTGAGACATGCCTATGCCTTCCTAGCCTTAGGTTTGCCTCAGTGTCACAGCCAGGCAGTGACTTCCACCCATGGAGACATGGACAGGGGACCACTCAGGCTCTGGGCTAACTTTCCCAGGCAAAGGAGTCAACACTGATCCACTGGCAGGGTGTGGATGCAGCAGAACCAGAAATAGATTCATTATAATTGACATATGTCATGAAATTTTTTGTTTTGCAGCAGCAGTACTATGGAAAACATTTAAAAAATTACTATAAGTTACATATAACTTACATTGGATTCCAACTAATTGGGATATCAGGGCCAGTATGTTTTGACCCAATTAAGCAGCTGCTCCAGTTAGCTAAAGTTTTATGGAAATAGTTAAAAAGGTATATAAAGAAAACTACCATTGAACTTAGTAATAAATTATGTATTTAAATGAAATACAGAAAAAATTAGAACACTACCAATAGTGTTACCAATAGTACTATGAAACAGTGTATTAGTTATCGACGAAAGAATTCATTCAGTATATGCTGACATGTTCTTTTGATTGACTGTAAATGAACAAAATCTGAGCAGGGACTTTGTACAGATAATGGACTGCCTTCACATAATGCTTTCGAGGATCATATCCTCCAATCTTCATTTCAATTGTAACATTAAAGATTATTGTCAATGTCTTCAAATTCTTTGTAGTTTCTAACTTGTTGATTTAGTGCAAATGTTTCATTTTCACTCCAGGCCTTTTCTGGCATCTCCATGTCTGAATGCTTGAAACTGCAGTGAGTAAAATAATTCATAATTGTCTTTCTGTTTATTATTCACCATCATTAACAAAAATCACTACTTTTTGAACACAAACATGCAAGTGATGGTTATTTAAAAACTGTTGGCTCTAAGCACAGTGTATTGCCTAATGGCCACAGAACGTGCACACTACCAAAGCAAGTTAGAAAATGTTTGGCAACAGGTGCCTGCCTCAACTAAGCAGTGTGGTGTCCCAAATAAATGAAGGGAATCCAGCTGGAATCTCAATTTGTCTTTATTTTTTAAGAATTGTCCCAAATAAGTAGCTGACCTGATTAACCAATGGATCAATTAACCAGAATCCACTGTATATAAAAAAATTAAAATATAGCGCATATTGAGATCAAAGTAGTGGGGTGATTTCATGGACTGTTCAGAAATCCGATGTCAGAGGGGACAAAGTTGTTCCTAAAACACTGAGTGTAAAGTATTGAATAAATATCTAAGGGGAACCTGACGGGGAGCTTCTTCACTCAGAGAGTGGTGCGAGTGTGAAGTGAACTGCCAGTGGAAGTGGTAGATGTAGGTTCGAATGCAACATTTAGAAGAAGTTTGGATGAGTGCATTGATGAAAGTTGTGTGGAGGGCCATGATCCAGGTGTGAGTTGGTGGGACTAGGCAGAATAAAACTTCAGCACAGACCAGATGGGCCAAATTGCCTGGCCCCATGCTGTAGAGCTCTATGACTAAAATATTCCACTAAGCGATACAATTTCCTTACCCACCAGAGACTTACTGCACCCATGAGTACAATAAGCCTCTTTCCAGCAGTAGATACCTCCTCTGAGTGACAGCTTTATGATTCTATTGAATGGGACACATTATCGAACTGGCCAAGATGTCATCCACCAGTGAGACAGATGTTTTGCTCACTAACAAGAAAGGTATTTGGCTCATAGCTGTGGTGGGTCTTCTGCTCCTGAGTGGAATGGGCTTCATACTCACAAGTAAACATGCAACGTTACCTGTCAGTGAAGCAGGCCTCACCATCCTGGAGAAAGGGACACTTAACCAACATTGAGGTAGGGAATATCTGCCCAGCAGAGGGGGTGGACCCTTGTGACAGGTTCCTTGACACTGGTGAATGGGACCTTTTGCTCACCTGAAATGCCTTTGTCCATCAGTTACCATTCAAGGCCTTTGTAGGGGTGGATCAGCACAGGGCACAGTAGTTAAACAATTAGTGCTTCTGCACCAGAGTTCCTGTGACCCTGGTTTGATACTGATCTCAGGTGCAGTCCGTGTGGAGCCTGAACGTGCAACATCTGCCTTAGCGGGTTCATTGGCCACTGGAAACTCGCTAAAACATAGACAAGTGGTGGGACAGTCCGTGTGGAGTTGATGGACATGAGAAAGAAATAAAAGGGTGAATATGGCTGAGCATAATGCTCTGTGAGCTAGCATAGAACTGATAGGCTGAATGGCCTCCTAAGAACGTCACACAGAAATATCAGAAAAATATGGCACAACCATATATCCCAGCCACCTCAAGACCCACTAGATTTAGGGGCCATTAGTTTTCCTTCCATCTCGTACACTCTTTCAACCCAGATATTAGATATCATGCATCATTGCGGATACAACTTCAAAATGAGGTGAGTTTCTCAGTTTGGAGCCTAAAACTTATAAACACTTGCAACTGCCCTGTATTGGCACATACCAGTTCTATATATCTGGAACTACCCACTTCGAACAGTGGTCTTTAATTGCACAGCCCAGATTTAGATTTAAACATCATAGAAGTTTTCAGACCAGGATTACTAATGAACAATGTTGTAGAAGATCCACAAGAATGAATCTATCCTTATGCTCTACTTTGAGCAAAACAATCTTGCTTTGGTGTGCTTAATGAACTGTTGTGTTTTACCAAGGTTAGAGCAAGGCAGGTGCTTTCTTACCATATATGGTTTCAGTAATTTAATGCAGGAATATCATGTTTCTTTTTGTCTGAAGCCACTGCAGACGAAAATAGAAGACATACCATGCTCCACTGGGAGTTTGCTTACGCTGACAGAAAGTGCTTAAGTGTACTGGAACTGAAGCACATCTTGTTGTTTTTCTGGTGAGGATGAGGGTGATGTGCTTTTTCACCATATGTTTTTGGCTTGATGTACTGTACCGTGCAAAAGTCTCAGGCACATGTAAAATAAAATCTGGAAAGCAAAGACGTTTTCAAAAATAATGAAATGAAAAGTTTCTAAATAGCAAAAAATTGACTATAAAGAGCAACAGACAGTAAGAAACTAAATCAACCGAATATTCAATGCGACCACCCTTTGCTTTTAAAACTGCATCAATTCTCTTAGATATACTGTCATGCAGTTCTATTAGAAAATAGACTGGTAGGTTGTTCCAAGAGTTTTGGTAACTTGCCACAGTTCTTCTGGAGACTTTGGCTGTCTTCACTTGCTTATTTGTCAAATACGCCGGGAAGCACTAGATCCTTTTACTCTTGTGTTTGTCTCTCCCGGCAATCCCAGACAGCCTTAATGTTGCGATTAAGGTTCTATGGAGGCCATACCATCTATTGCAGAAATTCTCATTCTCCTTTTGGCTGGAGGTAGTTCTTTATGACCTTGGCCTTGTGTTTGGTGTCATTGTCCTGCTGCAGGATGAAGCTGGGACTGATCAGTCATCTCCCTGATGGTACTGCGTGATGGATAAGAATCTGCTTCTAATTCTCAGCATTGAGAATTCCACTCATTCGGACCAGATCGCCAACTCCATTTGCAGAAACATAGCCCCAAACCACCTGCCGGAACCTCTGCCATGCTTTATTATTGCCTACAGACATTCATCTCCAGTCTTCTGCAGACCAAGTGCCTCCTGTTTGGGCCAAAAATTTCAAATTTTGACTGCTCAGTCCAGAGCACTTGCTGTCGTTGTTCAGCATCCTAGTCTGTGTCTTTTTGTGCATAGGGGAGTCTCTTGGCTTTGTTTCCACTGCAGAGCAGTGGCTTTTTGGCAGCAATTCTTCCATGAAGACCCCTTCTGATCAGGGCTCTGCAGAGGCCACACAACGTGTACCCATATAAAAAATGAAGGGTGCCCAAGACTTTTGCACATCCTTTAAGTTTAGCCAAGGGAAAGGCAATAACAGGGCAGTGATCTGTGTTGTGAACCTGAGCATTTTTGCGATTCTGTAGAAATAACAACATTATGTTTTCAGTACATTACAGCAATGCCCTGCCACAATATTTCTCCCGTTGGAGATGGCATGACACTACAAAAATCCATGCCATGCTCCACAGTGGTTTCATCCAGCAGGCAGTCTCTTTTTTTGGCCAAGTGGGTGGGTGGGGAGGATATGGAAATAGTGGTCAGGAGTTTATACTGAGTTCGTATCAATATTGGTGTAATCGTGCTGGACTTAAGCCTGGCCCCTGGAATTTCACACAGGATCCCTGCACTCCCTCCTTGACTTGTGCTGGACCTAAAGAGTCCGTGCTGCAGATTCCACACCCTTGAATTGTACAGCAAAGCCTCAGTAGGCCAGAAGTGACATAGAACAGAGAACTGACATGCAGGCTTTCGCAAATTACAAAGCTGGGGGGCAGTCTTACCTTCTGTCAAAACAGAGTGTCATTTTAACTGTTATTAAATGTATTACAGTACTTTAAGCTAAATATGTAAAAATGTTACCTGATATTTTTAGTAAAAATATTAAGGTAATTCAAACCACAAAACAACTAGAAATAATTAAAATCATTAAAGGAAAGTAAAGTCATTTAACAAAATACTTATGTTCCCCATGCCTCCTAATCAACAAGCCTAGAATCTGTGGAAAAATCAATGTGATTTCAGATCCTATGTCTGGTCTGACCTTGTGTGAGAGAAGGCAGTGATAGAAACATCACCACACATCTGTCACTGAGCTTGGAGTTTCACACTTAACAGCATACGTACAGAGGTCTAAAACCTACTGGAATTTCAATATATGTCGTCAGTTCCCATTGGCAATTTTGTCTCTAGTCATAGGACTTTTCTCACCATGTCCTAATATTTTATGTCAATTCCTTTAAAGTATTTTCAACTTCTTGTTGTGAAAATAAGCTGATTTTTTTCCCAAACTGTTTCACACATATGAATCATAAAGTTCCTCTGCCAACACATGTCCTCCCTGTCTCAGGTGCAGCTATAGAGTCTTAAAGTCACAGGAAAGTACAGCACAAAAGCAGGCCCTTCAGCCCATCTAGTCCATGCCAAACCATTTAAACTGCCTACTCTCATCAACCTGCACCAGGACCCTAGCCCTCCATACCATTGCCGTCCATGTCCCTATCCAAACTTCTCTAAAACGTTGAAATTGAGCTTGCCTGCACCACTTGCACTGGCACCTCATTCCACACTCTCACCACCCTCAGAGTGATGAGGCTCCCCCTCATATTCCCTGTAAATTTTTCACCCTTAAACCATGACCTCCATTTGTAGTAGAAAAAGCCTGCTTGCATTTACCCTATCTATCTATAATTTTGTATACGTCTATCAAATCTCCTCTCAGTCTTCTACACTCCAAGGAATAAAGTCCTCAACCTTTCCTTATAACTCAGTCCTCCAATCCCGGCAACATTCCTGTGAATTTTCTCTGTACTCCTTCAATCTCACTTACATTTTATAACTCGAATTATGATTAAGTACTCTAATATTTAATCAGTGACTGCATCTCAGGAAATGTTAGAAGTGGAATCATTTTTTTCCTTATAAAGCCAGCCCAGAAGGGAAAACTTTAATCCTATCTATGATGTTAGCACAGTGGTAGAGAGTTAACGAACAGAACATTCATTTTCTTCCAACTAACAGCAGAGTTTGACGATATTTAACTAACAACATGATAAGTTGTGAGTAGATGAAAATTCATTCCAGTCTGTCTATTAATTTGATCCAATTTACATAGAACAACTTGGAAATTACAGCATAGAATCAGGTCCAATTATTCCAGGCTCTTAGATCTTGTTTCCATCACTTAACCTTCAAGATAAGGCTTTCAGTTTCTCAGAGCCCCATGTAACATTGCATCTTGGCCATTTGCCTCAAATACTCCTTGTGGAACCAGGTTGAACATTCTACCCACTCTCTGCATGAGGAAGGTCCTACTGCATCCCCCTCACCTTTTTGGGGGCAAACTCCACATTTTCCATTCAAAGTAAATTTCTTATCAAAGTACGCAGACGTCACCCTATACCACACTGATATTCATTTTCTGTGGGGAGCTGTTGGAGTCAGAAGTAACCCTTCAGCTCTGAAATCCTTCAGGCAGGTGACACATGTCCAAAGTTACCAGCAGGCATATTCAGCAGGGGCTGGGCTTCAGTTCTGAACACAGAGTGACAACAAAAAATGCTCCACAGGTCAGTCTGCACCCATGGGAAGAGCAGCAGAGTTAATATTTAAGGTGGAAGACTATGCATCAGATCTTCATTTCTAACAACAAAAATAATTTGCCTCTGGGAATGTGTTGCATCTATTCTCACATAGGGAGAGGGACTAGGCTGGAAGATGTCATCAGCAAGACATTCAAGAGAAAGCATTCAAAGTCATCAGATGGTGCAGACTATTCAGGTAATTTTAATGCCGCAGCATTGGGTGGTGGGTGGAGATATGTCCTTACTAAAGGAGGTGTAACGAGCTCCTTCCCTCCGATTGCCTCAGGTCACTCTTTGGGCCAGGTGTAACCCCTGCTTAACCCCCACAATCATGATCACGTGAAGGCATGGGAGCAGGTAGTGGGTGGTTGTATGAGCTGCTGGTTCATATCACAAGTCCTGGTTATGCGACCACTGACGCCAGGCAGACAATCTCTGAGGAATATTGATAATGGCTGGGGTCTCCCATCTTGTAAAGATTCAAAGGTTCAAAGGTTTATTTTATTGTCTAAGTATGCATGTGCAATACATCTCTGATATTTGTCTTCTCCAGATAGCCATGAAATACAGAAAGACCATGGGAGTTGCTGAAAGAAAAGACATCAACCACCCCAGCATGAAAAAGAAAAAGAAACAAAATTTACAAACCCCAAAACCTCCCCCACTCCCTCCCTCGCACAAAAAAATTGACAGATCGTGCAGCTGGAACATCAAAAACCCCAAACTCCCAACCCTTCCCTCACAAAAAACAGCAACAATAATGTCAAACCTTCAACCAACTCCCTCCCTTGTAAAAAAACGGTGATATCATCAAATCCCCAACCCCCTTCTTCACAGAAATGAACAACAACGATAGCATCAGTGCTCCCAACCCCCTCTCTAATGCACAAAAAGCTAACAGATTGCCCTCACAGAAAAACACCAAGAACACCAGATCCCAAATCCCCAACTCCTCCCTCGCATAAAAAATAACATATCACCCATCCACCAGTCAGCAACAAGAAAGAAAACACGAAAACTGAAGGAGACCAATATATAGTATAGTCCAATAATTACATAAATCCTAAAATATCGAAAACATCCTTCCATCGGCATTTGAAAAGAGCAGCCTCACAAATTCAATCCTTCTGTGAAGAATGACCGCCACACCGGGTCCGAAAGCCACCGACCTGGCTACCAACCACTGATCTCTTCCGCATTTGCCTTGGTGCGTCAATCTTCCTCAACGCTTCGAAATGGAGTTGTTCATGACCCTCACCCTGTCTCTGGTCTTCTCCATGAGGCAGCTGTCGTTGTTAGTCCTCTCAGCACGCAGCAGAGTGCTAGATCTTTCTATCGAAGCCCGAACTGCATGTCATAGGCTCCAACAGTTTCCGTAACACAATCAAAACAAAAAGAACAGGCAGAAGACTTAGAGAAAGTGAAACAATGGAAGAGATTGGCTATCTGAAAGATGTCGCCCGAGGAATCGTCATCCTCTGGCGCCATCTTGACTGGAAGTCTTGTAAAAGCACTGCCTATAAGTAGGCAATGGCAAACAACTTCTGTAGAAAAATTTCCAGGAACATTCATGGTCATGGATAAACCAGGTTCGCCTACATCGTTTGACACGGCACATAATGAGGATGATGACAGTATTCAGGGAAGAGAAACAACCAGAGCAACTGTGAACAGAATCAATTGACAGGTGACTTTATGGAAATAGGTAGGCATACATATGATTTAATTGGAACACTACTTGGGTATATATCCAGAATGTAATGAAGGGGCTCTAGAGTTAAAACGTTGAAGGACAAATTTTAAGGCACATTTCATCAAAATAACAATGAAGAAATTGAATGGTCTTTCAGTAAAGACTATTCATCGTGTGGTGAGGAAAAATAAGTCTCCTTATGCCTGAAGAGTACTTAAAATGGATTAAGTCATTTTCCTCACCAGTATCATATTGTGATGTGAGGTTTTCAATTTGAAGTGTGAAGAAGACAAATAACATCATTAAATATTAAAAGTAGACCCACAAATAAACATATTACTGAGTACAACATGTATATTGTTACAGTCTAATATAACAACTTCTCTACAGCTCCATGTATCTTGGTCTAATATCAGATTAGACAGTGATAGTGAGGAGATTTTCAATTAAAAAATACAAAATAAAGATAACACAATTTTGAAGAAAACGTTTATAACTTTCTGTTTTATTACAACTTTTATTTAGTGCATTACAACTTTTCCATAGGACTGAAAATCTTCTGTGTCCAAAAAATAAACTTTTGTTCCATATTTATTTTGGCAAATGGGCTGCAATAAGGGGAGTACTACTCTGTGATTTATGACAAGGCACACTGCCATTAGTAGATTCCTAATGCAATTTGCCTTGAACTTATTTCAGGATTAAGCAATTGCATCTAAATTTACGAACACATTTTGTCACATTTGACACAATGGAAGAAAAATCCAAGTGATGTCTAATCTAAAAAAGTAGGGATGCTTGCCTGAAAATGCACTGTCTTATAAATAGCTGTGTGCAGTAGAGCATATAAAACTTCAAAAAGCAAAGCTGGCAGATTGTCATTATTGGTTGCTAGCAGCCAGGCATAAATCTTTGCTCTTCAGAAAACAATATTTACAAGCAATATGTGTGGATAATGAAATGAGATGTCATTGCAGCTGCACCAAAAAAAAGTCACCTAACGTTATTTTAGCAGAAGCACCTATCACAGAAAATTGCAGCCTTTGCTCACTTTCTGTGCATATACATCCTGCCAGGTATCTAAAGCAATCACTTGGAGTTGTTTGTCGTCTTTAATCTACATATATGTCAGGGAGGCAGGTGCTCCTTGGTGTAAAATGTGCTCACGTGCTCTAATTAACCAGCTCCTTCAGTTTGCTGACAGTATCCCTGGTGAACACCAAATAATTACTCAACATCAGGCTTTCCTTTCTACCTTTGTCTACTTCGGCTCTGCATGTTTGCCTGATAGGTGAGTGCTGGGGCATCACTGAAATGATGACCAGATTCACAACTTTTCTGTCATATTGGCACTCAAATGACCACTGGACCATTTCCCTGCACCATCATTACGACTGTCTGTTTGCACTTTGGTGACATAACCTAGCTTTTGCCCCCAATCATTTGCTGCTGAGTCCCACATCCATAATCTTGTTCATCTAGACTTGACCCCTTCAATGTTTTCTTGGCTCAGAAACATGTATCATCCAAAATTCTAGTCTTTACTTTCAATGTACTATTATTCCATCTTTCCCGTGTTTGCTGACTTTAAGCAGTTCCTAGTGAAGAGGGTTTTCAACTTATAAATTCTTACCTTTATAAATTTCACTGTTTTTATCATCTCCACCATTCCTGTAAAGGTCAAAGATATTTGTAGCACAGACGAGATAATCTGCAGATGTTGGAAATCCAAGTAACACTCGCAAAATGCTGGAAGAACTCAGCAAGTCAGGCAGCTGAGACGTCTCGGACTGAAACTCCTCTCCATAGAGGCTGCTGACTGGCTGAGCTCCCCCAGCATTTTGTGTGTTTCAATATATTTGTACTCTACAAAACCAACCATTTTGAAATTGCCCCATATTTAGTTGCCATACCATCAGCAGCTTTGCCGTCAGCTATCACAGAGTAGGCACTGAAATCCTTTTTCAAAACTTCCCCACCTACATAAAGCCAATATCATTGACCAAACATTCAGTCAACAGTACTGATATTCTTGCTATTCCATCGACTGTCTGCTCAAAGTATGGTGGAAGCAGAAAATCGCAACATATTTAACAAGTATGGTACACAGATACGTACAGGAAGAGCCATCATTTACAAGAGAAGTGGAATGAAACAAAATGGCTCCATATTTAGATGGAATGAAAGCAAAGGGCCAAATGGCCTCCTTTCCCATCCATAAACATATGATTCCATGATCAAATGCAGAACAGGCTGTTTTTCATTTCTCTTTTGCTCATAATTAACGAGAGAAAATTTCTGCACGGTTCTCCTGTAAACTTGTCATATCTTCAGCAGCGCGACGCAAAAGCCCCACAAGAGAACGATACAATACCGCAAAGTGGGACAAACTTCAGAAGTTGGAGCACTGCAACTTGCTAATTGAATAAAAAAAAGAAAATGATGTAAACACTCATTTATTAACCATTTCAGATGACAGCAGAAAGATGTGAAATGAGCTGCCGGCACGTGGTGCATGCGAGTTTGATTTCAATGTTGAAGAGAAGTTTGGATAGGTACATGGATGGTGGGAGCATTGACGTCTACGGTCCCGGTGCAAGTCGATGGGAGTAGGCAGTTTAAATGGTGTTGGCATGGACTAGATGAGCCGAAGGGCCTGATCCTGTGCTGTACTTTTCTATGACTCTACGTGTGAAATGACTCTGCAACCAATTTTAAGGAAATCACATTCAATCATTGCAAAATAGAAGTGTGACAATCTAATTTTGTTGGACATCTGGTTTTTTTGGACACATCTTCCCTGAAGCCCAATCTTTAACTGATTAGTTCTGATGCTTGATGACTGATTGACTTGCCTTGTTGTTTAGCAACAGCTGATCATGCAGACATTGTCCATTACGTTCTGATAATTGTGTTTGAACATAGAACCTGAAATACTTGTTGTTAATCACCAACACCCAACTTTTTATCTGATTCAATAAACATCGGATGTTGGAAGTTGACGTTTAACAAACCCAGGAACTTAATGGTTGGAAGTACAATATTTATATAGAAACATAGAAAATAGGTGCAGGAGTAGACCATTCAGCCCTTTGAGCCTGCACCGCCATTCAGTATGATCATGGCTGATCATCCAACTCAGAACCCTGTACCTGCCTTCTCTCCTTCCCCCCTGATCCCTTTAAACACAAGGGCCATATCTAACTCCCTCTTAAATATAGCCAATGAATTGACCTCAACTGTTACCTGTGCCAGAAAATTCCAGAGATTCACCACTCCCTGTGTGAAGAAATTTTTCTTCATCTCGGTCCTAAAAGGCTTCCCCTTAATCCTCAAACTGTGACCCCTTGTTCTGGACTTCCCCAACATCGGGAACAATCTTCCTGCATCTAGCCTGTCCAATCCCTTTAGAATTTTATACATTTCAATAAGATCCCCCCTCAATCTTCTAAATTCCAGCGAGTATAAGCCTAGTCGATCCAGTCTTTCATCATAAGAAAGTCCTGCCAAGTCTGATGGACTTAAGGGAAACGGAACAACTCCGGAGGAAGGAAAGAAGTATCTGCTAATATGTGGTTGAATGAAGGTCAGTTGCCTATGAGCCATCAGCACGATAGACCCCTATAGAGGACCCAATAGACCATCAACACTATCACAGCTAAATGGTTTCTTTTTTATGAGACTTTTCCAATGACTGCAATAGGTCACCTACCACCCTCTATCTCACCCCTCCCACTAATGTATCAACTAGCAATCTTCCATCGACACTTTTAGTCCTGATGCATGGTAATGGCCTGAAACACTGACTATCCCTTTCCCCTCACAGATGATGCTTGATCTGGTGGGTTCTTCCATCACTTTTTGCTCCAGATTCCAGCATCTGCAGCTTTTGTGTCTTGGTTCTATAAGAAGTTTGCCATTGTTACTCTTTCCACAGACGCTGCCTGACCTGCTGAGTGTTTCCAACATTTCCTGCTTTATTTAATTAACAAATCGCAGTGCTTCAGCTGCTGTAGAGCTCCTCTCACTCGGTCATTTTTTATTGTTCTTGTGGGGCTTTTGTGTTGCGAATTGATGTGAATGGGAGAACCCGTGTGGAAGTTTTCTCTTAATAATCACAAGCAAAAGAGAGGGAAAACACTGTGGAGAAGGAGTTTTCAACCTGGGGTCCCTCTCGTTTAATGGTATTGGTCCATGGTATAAAAAGGTTGGGAACCCTTGCTGTAGAGAACCCCTTCAGCATATGATTAGAGAAAAATAGAAATTTGCAAATTGGAAAGGAATCCAATTGGCTCTTTGCCTCTATGCTGGCCAAATATGAAGCTATTTTGTTTCATTCCACTTCTCAGTTCTCAGACTGTACTCTTGTAAAAGATGGGTTCTTCCTGGCTGTGCACTTGTTAAATATGTTGAAGTTTTCTCGTTCTATTCCCCTCTGAGCAGAAGGCTTCAGATCCCCACTGTTCTCAAAGCAGTTAAAAAATACCGGAATGATCTTTTGAAGATCTGCAGCCTACAAGGCTATACACCAAGAGCTGAGGTGTTGACAATGAATAAATTGCTTTTTATCATACCAGAATCAATAAAAAAAGGTTTCAATACCATTGTCCTTTGTCATTATTATTAATGATTCTACTCTCGAAGACGTGCTCTGTTGACATGCAATCTCAGATGAAGAAAGTAATCTTTTAACCACTATTCGCACAATTCCTTTCAAGTTGCATACCATCCTGTGTTAAAATAACATCTTTCTTCATTATCATTGGGTCTACCTAGAAACTCACTCCTGGACAGCACTGTGGAAAGCCCTTTTCCAGGAAGGCTGCTCACAAACAAGAGAGAAGAGAAACACTGTAGAGAAAGGAAAATTAGTCTCTTGTACATGTTAAGGACATACACTATATGAGGCCATAAGACCATAAAACATAGGAGCAGAATTAGACCATCTGGACCATGGCTGATCCTTCTTTCTATCTCCTCCTCAACCCCAGTTTCCAGCCTTCTCCCCATATCCTTTGATGCCATGTCCAATCAAGAACCTATCAATCTCTGCCTTAAATACACCCAATGATCTGGCCTCCACAGCTGCGTCTGGCAACAAATTCCACAAATTCACCACCCTTTGGCTGAAGAAATTGCTCCACATCTCTGTTTTAAAAAGGCGCCCCTCTATCTTGAGGTTACGCCCTCTTGTCCTAGACTCTTCCATCATGGGAAGCATCCTTTCCACATCTAGTCTATCTAGGCCTTTCAACATTCGAAAGGTTTCAATGAGATTCCCCTTCATCCTTCTGAATTCCAGCAATTACAGACCCAGAGCCATCAAATGTTCCTCGTATGATAACCCTTTCATTCCTGGAATCTCTTTGTGAACCTTCTCTGGACTGCCTCCAATGCCAGAACACCTTTTCTAATATGAGGGGACCAAAACTGTTCACAATACTCAATGTGAGGCCTCACCAGTGGCTTATAAAGTCTCAGGAATACATCCTTGCACATATTCTAGACTTCAAAAAGGAATTCTAACATGGCATTTGCCTTCCTCACCACCAACTCAACTTGCAAGTTAACCTTCAGGGTGTTCTGCACAATGACTCCCAAGTCCTTCGGCATCTTGGAGTCCTGAATTTTCTCCCCGTTTAGAAAATTGTCCACACATTTATTTCTACTACCAAAGTGCACGACCATGCATTTTCCAACATTGTATTTCATTTTCCACTTTCTTGCCCATTCTCCTAATCTGTCTAAGTCCTTCTGCAGCCTACCTATTTCCTCAACAATACCTGCCCCTCCACCAATCTTCGTATCATCTGCAAACTTGGCAACAAACCCACCTATTCCATCATTAAATCATTTATATACAGCATAAAAAGAAGTGGTCACAACACCGACCCCTGCAGGAACACCACTAGTCACTGACAGCCAACCAGAAAAGGATATTTTTATCCTCACTTGCTGCCTCCTACCAATCAGCCAACGCTCTAACCATGTTAGTGACTTTCCTGTAATACCATGGGCTCTTAAGTTGGTAAGTAGCCTCATGTATGGCACCTTGTCAAAGGCCTGCTGAAAGTCCAAATTTTCAACATCTACTGCATCCCCTTTATCTATCCAACTTGTAATCTCCTCAAAGAATTCTAACAGGTTCGTCAGGCAGGATTTTCCCTGAAGGAAACCATGTATAGTTAAGATGCCTAAGACTTTTACACGGAAATGTAGTAATTTTATGTGTTGCTCTATACTGCTGCCACAGAAAAAAGCAAATTTCATGACATATGTGAGTGCTGATAAACCTGATTCTGATATGGGTCCCTGTTGTGGACTGAGAGTGGAAAGGGGAGCTGGGAGAGGGGAATCATGGCTGGGAAAAGAGGAAGGGAGAGGAGAGGGAGTGGGAAGAACCACAGATACTTTCTGTCATGATCAATAAACCAATTGTTTGGAATGCTTCTCCGTGGATTGTCACCTTGTCGCGGTGGAGAGGCTTGTGTGGTCCTGAGATCCCGAGAGTGATGCCGTCTGGAGCTGTGCTCCTGGTAGGGTCACCCGTGGTGGTAAGGTCGAAGGTGAGGTCCCTGACAAAGAACAATCCAACCAAGACCTCAGCGGTGGAACAGGTGGACGAAATTACTTCGAACTCAACAGCTGTGAAGGCGGATGAAGGCTGCAACAAATCCATCAGCTCCAATCATCTTGGTTTCCATGCCATTAGAATCAGTTGGTTGATTTGTGAAGTATCGTGTGCTTCTTGGAATGCAACATCAAGTACACGTTAAACAAATACACGCACAGGCATCTTCACTCTGTGGGCCACTTCTTCAAGTCTTTCAGCGATTGGGGGAGGGCGACGGGAGCAGGCAATGTGATGGTTGGAAACTCCTAGTCAAGAACCAGCACGAAAGTGGTGAATACTTGATTCAGTGGCTCAACTTTTGGACAGAAGCAGGAAAGTTGTTCGGCAGCAGTATTCACATCTGAGCAACCCTATTTAAGATCCACTCTGCTCACCCTGAACTGGGAAGGGGCTAGAAAAGGTGCCCTAAAAGTAGTCTGCTTCACCCCATCGTGTCTGGAAAGCTGCGTCCAGAGGGATCACCATCATGCGGTCGAAAAACATTGAGAAGTGAAACTATGAAATTTGGAACCTGGAATATACGAACTCTGATGGATAACCTAAACTCAGACCGACCAAAGAGGAGAACTGCCTTTGTTGCCCAGGAACTCCAAAAATTCAACTTTGACATTGTTGCTCTGAGTGAGACCCGCAGAGCTGGAGATGGGCAACTAAAGGAAGAGCAAGGTCAATACACCTTTTTCTGGAAAGGACTTGATCCTGAACAACCAAGGATCCATGGAGAAGGTCTTGCCATCCGAAACAGCCTACATCAGAAGTTGACAGAGCAACCACTGGGAATCAACGAACGTCTCATGACTCTGCGAATCCAACTTGTCAAGAACCAACATGCTACCATCATCAGCGCCTATGCTCCAACTCTGGATGCTGAAGATGAAGTAAGAATGAACTTCTACACCCAACTTGACCATGTCCTTTCCTCTGTTCCCAACAATGACAAGATCATTCTCTTGGGAGACTTCAATGCCAGAGTCGGGAAAGGTCATGGGCTCTGGACTGGAATAATAAGCAAGGAAAGAGTTGGCAAGGTCAACACCAATGGAACACTCCTCCTCACCAAATGTGCTGAACACAACCTGGTGATTACAAACATCCTATTTCGCCAGAAAAACAGGCACAAGGTCTCCTGGCAGCATCCACGCTCCAAACACTGGCACCTCATCGACTACATCATCATACGATCTCCGGACCAACAAGATGTACTTATAGCAAGAGCTGTTACTGGTGCTGACGTGTGCTGGACAGACCATCGACTCATCTTGTTCACCATGAGAATGAGGATTCGGCCCAAAAGGAAACACCAAAATCAGAACACTATTAAGAAATTTAATGTTGACTTCCTTCAAGACATCAGCTATGTACAGAAGTTCCAACAAAGTCTTCAAGAACAACTGCTTCAACAAATCCCACCATCTGTAGAAGAACACTGGAATCAATTGAAGAATGCTATCATCACATCCTGCAAAGAAACAATTGGGTTCAAGACGAAAAAACATCAGGATTGGTTTGATGATAACGACAAACTGCTCCAATAACTCATTGACGAAAAGAGAAAAGCTTTCATCACCTTACAAAATGATCAACAATCGGCTACCAAAAGGAAACACTATCAGGAATGCAAGGCTGCAGTCCAGAAGAGCACCTGAAACCTGGAAAACCAATGGTGGAGGAAGAAAGCTCAGGAAATCCAACAACTAGCAGATGCCAATGACACTCGAGGCTTTTTCAACACAACTAAAGCTATTTTTGGCCAATCCACGCACAGTCAAGCCCCTCTCAAAAGCAAAGATGGTTCAACCATCCTGAAGAGCAATGCTGACATCAATTCTAGATGGAGGGAGCACTTTGAAGATCTTCTAAATTAAACTGTCTCATTTGACAGGAATGTGATTAACAACATTCCAAAACAGCCCGTTGATGACTCCCTAAGCAAAGTACCAACCCTTGAAGAAGTCAAGGAAGCCATCAAAACCTTGAAAAATAATAAGGCCGCTGGACTCGATGGAATACCAGCCGAGGTCTACAAAATTGGAGGTAACCCACTTCATTACCAACTGCATCAACTTCTCATCAAGATCTGGATAAATGAAGACATACCAGCAGACTTTAGAGACTCAGAAATCGTTACCATCTATAAAAGGAAAGGCGACCGATCCGAGTGCAGAAATTATCGTGGAATTTCCCTGTTAGCTACAGCAGGAAAGATCCTCACCGGCATCATGAACAACCGGCTCAAGACTTTAACTGAGAAGATCCTTCTGGAGACACAAGCCAGTTTTAGACCATCACATGGAGCAATCGACATGATCTTCACAATGCGACAACTACAAGAAAAATGTCATGAACAACTTCTTTGTACATGGCATTCATTGACCTCACCAAAGCCTTTGACTCAGTATCAAGGGAACTCCTATGGGATGTCCTATCCACCTATGGATGCCCTGAAAAGTACATTTGAATCTTGAAACTCCCTCACGATGGCATACTTGCCACACTCATGGTCAGCAACAGTAACTGTGAGTCTTTTCAAGTTAGATCAGGAGTAAAATAGGGATGCGTGATTGCCCCAACTTTGTTCACCATCTTCATTGCGACAATCATCCACATTATCAAGGATGACCTACCCGCAGGAATCGAAATTGTCTACAGAACAGATGGCAGACTTTTCAGTCTTGCCCGTTTCAAATCCAAAACGAAGACATCCACGAGTTCCCTCATCGAGTTCCAATACGCAGATAACAACGGTGTTGCAGCTCTTTCAGAAAACCACCTACAACAGATTCTGACGGCCTTCAACCGTGCATACACGAAACTTGGACTTACCATCAATTCCAAGAAGACTCAGATCATCTATCAACCATCACCAATTGAAACAAATCGGATGGAATCATCATTTCAACTTGGTGAAACAACCCTGGAAAACATGGACCACTTTCCGTATCTTGGAAGTCACCTCTCCTCCAATGTCGACCTTAATGACGATATCCAACATCGTCTTAAATGCGCTGGAACAGCTTTCGGACGTCTCCAAACAAGAGTTTGTCATGATCGTGACATCCGAAAAGACACCAAAATGTTAGGGTACAAAGCAGTGGTAATCCCAATGCTCCTGTATGCATCTGAAACCTGGACAACATACCGACGACATTAGAAGACACTTGAAAAGTTCCATCAATGCTGTCTTCAAACATCTTAAATATCAGCTGGGAAGATAGAAGAACCAACGTCAGTGTGCCAAATGAAGCAAAAACAACCAGCATTGAAGCCTACGTCATCAAGAACCAACTAAGATGGAGCGGTCATGTTGTTCGGATGAAAGACGAACGTCTGCCGAAACAAATCTTCTACTCCCAGCTTAAAGAAGGCAAACGTAAAAGAGGCGGACAACAGAAGAGATTCAAAGACATCTTAAATCCAACATGAAGAAATGTAACATCGACATCAACAGTTGGGAAACCAATGCCAAGGACAGGAAACTCTGGTAAGCCATCATCTGAGAAGGAACAGCAACTTTCGAAGCCAACAGATGTGCAGAATTAGAAGAAAAGAGAAGAAAATGGAAAGAGAGGCAGCAACAACCAAAGCCCAATCTGCCATCTGGAACTACCTGTCCTGAATGTGGAAGAACTTTCAAAGCCAAGATTGGACTCATAAGCCACTTGAGAGCCCATAAGCAGATCAACAGAACGACCATCATCCTAGACCTCGAGGGGTAGCCACGACGACGATGTTTGGAATGAAATGACCTTGCCTTGTGCACAGGGTTGTGTTTGTCTGTGCACTTGCCAACGCCCGCTTCTGGTACTCCTCTGCCACCTGTCCCATACCCCTCCTGCGGTGCTCCGCCCTTGCCATTCCCAAAGTCCTTTGCTCCCACAAGATTTACCAACTCGTTCTCCCCACCACATTGACAAATACAGCACCATGCAAGAGTCTTAGGCATCCTAGTCATATATATGTGGCTTTTCAATCTTCTGTATATATGCTCAGTGGCCACTTAAGTGCTTCCTTAAGGTTATTATAGCTGGGGTGACAGTGGGGATAGGCTCCCACTACCTATTAAATGCTCCCAATGGTGTGCACCTCAAATAGCCTCAGACAACCAAACCCAGCTACATGTGGCTTAATAACTAAGCCCGGGGAAACCATTTCTACTGATAGGAGAAGGGGGAAAGGCAGGTTACTGGCACCTTAAAACAAGTCATTCCAGGCAGATGAGGCTTACCGACCATGGTTGACAGCTCATCTAGGAGAAGAAAAACTCTGATGTCAAACCTCCGCTGCCTTGCAGCTATACCCACTCATAGGGAAGGCTTCAGGAGTAAACCCCCAGGGAAAAATCCAGAGCTGGATTCGCCAAGGCAGGTCTATGTTGAGTTCAATGCTGACTGACAGCTCCTGCAATGCTGCTGGTGCCACACAGTATCGGTCTCTGCCATTCCTTTGGATTCATCAAATGCATGGAGTTGGGGAGCTTGCTACATGGGCAAGAGCTTGCTCTCCATATTGTACTGCCCTGGCTTGCATAACTAAACAGCCAGGATGCAACATCCCTTGCGGACTCTGATCAAGAGAGGCTTCAGAGTGTACCTAATAAATTGGCCACAGGAGTGGAACCCATTGTGATCGTCCGCTGCTGTTACCCATCCACTTCAAGGTTCAACATGTTGTGCATTCCGAAATACTGTTCTGCACACCACCATTGTAATCAATTGTTATTTGAGTTACAGTCTTCTTACTGTCAGCTTGAACCACTCTGACCATTCTCCTCCAACTCTCTCATTAACAAGGCATTTTCACCCACAGAACTGCCTTTGGATTTTTTTTACATCATTCTCTGTAAACTCTAGATACTGTTGTGCGTGAAAATCCTAGGTGATCATCAGTTTCTGAGATACTCCAACCACCCCATCTGACACCAACAATCATTCCAAGGTTAAAGTCACTTAGGTCACATTTCATTCCTATTCTGATGTTGGTCTGAACAATAACTGAACCTCTTGACCATGTCTACATGCTTTTATGCTTTGAGCTGTTGCCACGTGATTGGCTGATTAGATATTTGCATTAATAAGCAGGTGTACAGGTGTACTTGATAAAGTGGCCACTTGTGTATACACATAACAAGAACATCCATTTTAACACTTGGCCATTCCACTGATAGATTACATGTAATTTGTTCTGCTTTTCTCTTTCTCTCCTTGAATCTCTCAAGACATGAATTGTTGAATAGGCCTCTCTTTGAGAAGAGAAATTGCTGAGATTTCTCTTTGTATCGCAAAGGTATTTGAGTCAAGGCTGTACATTTAATGACACAAATATCGTTACATGCTTTCCACAAAGAGGATGAGAAAATTATTGTATTCATAATAAGGTGCAACTGAAAATTCAGTTGGTGAAGCCAATTTTTCCCATTATTAATCACATGCACACTTGGCAAGGAAATGATTAGTGGTATTCTGTTTAGAATTTAATTGTGAACTGCAAAAATCTATGGAGATGATAACATATAATATGGTTCTTGCCAAGAGTCAGCATTTATAATTCCATAATATCTTAGTGCATATAAATGATCCAGATAAATAAAAAGTTCCACTTCATTGTCTTAATCACTCTGAAAAATAAATGAAATGTCTTTATTACTGTAGGATTGATGAGACTGAGTGATCCAGATAAATGAAATGCACGTAACTACAGCAAGTAATTGGGAAGACTAATTGAACGCTGGTTTTTATTTCAAGCTGGTTGGGGTGTAAAAGCAGGACTCTACAGGTATAAGTGAGAGCATGTTTAGAGTATTTTGTACAGATTTGGTCTTCTTATTTAAGGGAAGATAAATTAGTTTGGGATGATGCGGGTGGAGATACATCTCTACCAAAGGAGGTGTAAAATGCTCCTTCCCTGTGCTAACCTGCAGGTCACCCTTGGGCAAGGTGTAACACCTGCCTAGCCCCCCGATCTGGGTCACATGAAGCCACTGGAGCAGGTGGTGGATGGTTCTTTGAGCAGCTGGTGCATATCATAAGTCCTGGTTATGTGACAACCGACACCAGGCAGACAATTTCTGAAGAGTATTGGTAATGGCTGGGGTCACCCATCTTATAAAGACACTGCCCAGAAAAAGGCAACGGCAAACCATTTCTGTAGAAAAATTTGCCAAGAATAATCACAGTCACAGAAAGATCATGATCACCCACGTTATACAACACGGCACATAATGGGTCACCATGTTCGGATATGGCCCAAGTGCGGAGCGGGAGACACTGAAGCAGGTCGATAGTTCACAGTCTTTTATGTGAACGGAGTTAGAGGGAAAAGAAAACAATAAATGCTGGGCCAAACAGGGCCGTTAACTAAAGCTCTCAAATGGAAAACAAAGACTATACTGCAACTGAAAGGAATGACTAAATATAACACAAATACTGCTCGTCTTCAGAGTCAGTTCACTCGACTGCCCAATTTCTCAGGCAAGGCCGAACGCAAGCA
Organism: Mobula hypostoma; assembly: GCF_963921235.1. Lineage (NCBI taxonomy): Eukaryota > Metazoa > Chordata > Chondrichthyes > Myliobatiformes > Myliobatidae > Mobula > Mobula hypostoma. The sequence continues at coordinate 16,486,161 of NC_086105.1, read as the reverse complement.
GACAGCAAAACATTGCTGTGCTTTGCTCAAGTCCCAACAAGTGCTATGACAAAAATAATGGAGTTAAATACCATCACACTGAAATAACAATTAGCTGACACGTGCATATTCACAAGTGCCATTGCTGTATCCACTGCGCTGCCGAATCTATGGTTGTGACATAGTGATGACGATGATGAAATTAGTTCAGGGAAGGCAGATGAGAATGATCTCCAAGTACAACGAGAATAGCTTATGTGGGAAAGTTGGATAAATTGGGTTGGATTCATTGGATTTTAGAAGAATTGGAACATATAAGATTCTTCAGTCTTGACCAAGTAAATGCTGGGAGGATGTTTCCTCTTATGTAAGAGTCAAGAACCAGTGCTCATGTCCCAGAATAAAGGGGTGCCTATTTCATATTGACAAGACAAAAAATACTTCTTTCAAAGTGTTGTAAGTGCTTGGAATTTCTTGCCCAGATCGCAGTGGAAACTGTATCCTTGAAGGTACTCAAAGCTGAGTGAGGAAGAATTTTAATTAGGGAGGAGATTCAACAGTTATGGTGAGACAGTGAAAATATGAACTTGAAGAAAATTGATTCAGTTAACAAATGACTGAACTGTCCCAAGGAACTAAATTGTTTATTCTAGTTTTTATTTCTTATGGTTTAAGACAATCTGCAAGTGTTACTTAGTATTGTATCATACATGGGTTCAGAAAATGGAGTCAGATTTGATCAAGCCTAGTACTCTGGGAAAGATGGTTTGCACAGAGCCCTGTGCCAATGCGGTGCTCCGCCGGTGAGGGTGTGATCTATGGGAACCTTCCCGATGTCCCACACATTTCACTGTGGAATGTTGGCCTTCGCCAGTAGCATTGCCCACCGAAGTCCAATTGTGGAGACCTCTGCAATAACCAGAAAAGTGAACTTGTCTACATACACAATCTTTTTACTGGCTCCATTCATTGGCTTGCTCAGATTCCCTCACTGTACTATATTACCATGTGATGTTGATATCTAAGCTTGTAAGCATGAATGGCTCCTTAAGGTTGTCATAGCCAGGGGTGGTAATGTGGACGAGCTCCCACTACCTATTAAATGCTCCCAATGGCGTGCGTCTCACTCACCTCTGACAACCAGTTTCCAGCTCCTGGCTTTCATGTGCGGCTTAGCTACTAAGCCAAGTGGAACCGTTTCCCCTGACAGGTGAAGGGGCAAAGGCGGGCTACTGGCGCCTTAAAACCAGTTGCTTCGGGCATACGGGGCTCGTCCGCCATGGTTGGCAGTTCATAGAGGAGAAGATTAGATTAGGTCAGATTAGATTCAACTTTATTATCATTGTACCGAGTACAGATACAAAGCCAATGAAATGCAGTTAGCATCCGACCAGAAATGCAAAGATTAGATTAGATTAGATTATGACACACAGTCCTCTTTTATTGTCATTTAGTAATGCATGCATTAAGAAATGATACAATTTGTTCCTCCAGAATGATATCACAGAAACACAAGACAAACTAAGACTAAAAGAAAACTGACAAAAAACACATAATTATAACATATAGTTACAACAGTGCAAAGCAATACCGTAATTTGATAAAGAACAGACCATGGGCACGGTAAAAAAAAGTCTCAAATTCTCTCGAAAGTCCCATCATCTCACGCAGATGGTTGAAGGGAGAAACTCCCCCTACCATGAGCTTCCAGCGCCGCAAACTTGCCGATGCAGCACCCTGGAAGCACCCGACCACAGTTCGACTCTGAGTCCGGCCAAAAACTTTGAGCCTCCGACCAACCCTCTGACACCGAGCACCATCTCTGCCGACACTGTCCCGGCAACAGGCAATAGGCAAAGACGAGGATTTGCGGCCTTCCCCTCCGGAGATTCTCGATCGCACAGTAGCAGCGGCAGTGAAGCAGGCATTTTAGAAGTTTTTCCAGATGTTTCTCCGTGCTTCTCACGTCCATCTCCATCAAATCAGGATTGTGCACGGCCCCTATTTAACAAATACGATATCAATTCGAAGCGGCCGCGCGCTGCGTCGCGCCGCCATCTTCTCCTCCCCTCCAATAGTGTTACTTACAAAATAACTGCGAATAAAAAGTAAGTGCTACAGCACACAAATATAAAAGTACTGAGACAGTACAATATGGGTGCAATACTGCTTAGCGCTGTGATGTGAGGTTTAGCAGGGTCACAGCCTCAGGGAAGAAGCTCTTCCTGTGCCTGCTGGTGCGGGAGCAGATGGGAGGAGAGTAAAAAGTCCATGGTTAGGGTGAGATGCATCCTTGATAAAGCTTTTCATCCTTCCCAGGCAGCGTTTATGGTAGATGTTCTTAGTGGGGCAATTGGGTGCCGATAATCCGCTGGACAGTTTTGCTGGAACGCTTTGCAGTCCGATACCGGACAATTGCCATACCAGACTAAGATGCAATTGGTGAGTATGCTCTCAATGGTACAGCGGTAAAAGTCCGTCAGTATCCTGGGACAGAGGTGAGCTTTCTTGATGCTCCGCAGGAAATAAAGGTGCTGTTGCGCCTTTTTGATCAGGATGGAGGAGTTCAGGGACCAGGTGAGATCCTCAGAAATGTGGACACCAAGGAGTTTGAAGCTTGATACACGCTCCACTACAGCTCAGTTGATGTAGATGGGGACATGAGTGTGGCTCCTAGCATGCCTGAAGTCCACAATGATCTCCTTGGTCTTCTGGGTGCTAAGGGCCAGATTGTTGTCGGCACACCACGCGGCCAGGTGCTGGACCTCATCCCTGTAGGCCGTCTCGTCATCCCCTCTGATCAGGCCAACTACCATGGTTGCATCTGCGAACTTGATAATGGAGTTAGAACCATATACAGGAACGCAGTCATAGGTGAAAAGGGAGAACAGAACAGGGCTCAGCACACAGCCTTGAGGCACACCAGTGTTCAGGGTGAGAGTGGAGGAGGAGAGGTTGTCTAACTTAACTGATTGGGGTCTGTTAGTCAGAAAGTCCAAGGTCCAATTGCAGAGGGATGAGCTGATACCAGGCTGGCGAAGTTTGGTGATCAGCTTAGAGGGGATCACAGTATTGAATGCCGAACTAAAGTCAATGAACAGCATTCTGACGTAAGAGTTGGGGTTGTCCAGCAGGGTCAGGGCAGAGTGAAGTGCCGTGGAGAAGGTGTCCTCTGTTGACTCATTGGTGCGATAGGCAAATTGACGGGGGTCCAGGGTAGTGGGCAGACAGGATTTCAGATGTGATAGAACCAGTCTCTCAAAGCACTGTGCAATGATGGGGGTGAGTGCAACTGAGCAGAAGTCATTCAGGCCCATGGCAGTGGAATGCTTCGGCACTGGCACGATGGTGGAGATCTTGAAGCTTGTGGGGACAACTGCCTGGGCCAGGGACAGATTAAAAATGTCCGTGAAGACCCCAGCCAACTGCCCTGCACAGACTCTGAGCACACGGCCAGGTATTCCATCCGGACCAGCTGCCTTCCGTACATTCACCCTGTTCAGGGCAGTGCCAACATCGAAGGTGGAAAGTGAGAGAGGCAGTTCACCAGGTGGGAGATCCACTTTGAGGGTGACCTCCTTGTTCTCTCGGTCAAAGCGAGTGAGGAAAACTCTAGTCTCAAACCTTTGCTCCTTTGCGGCTGTACCTGCTCATGGGGAAGGCTCCGAGAGAAAATTCCGGAACTGGAGTCCCTGAGGCAGTCCTACATTGAGTTCAATGCTAACTGGCAACTCCTGTGACGCTGCTGGTACCGAAATGTATCGGTCTCTGACACTCCTTCAGATTCATCAGATGCATGAAGGAGGGAAGCTTGATACATATGCAACAGCTTGTTCTCCATATCGTACTGGCCAGTCCTGTGTATCTAGACAGCTAGATCAAAATATCCATGGTCAACGCTGACCGACGGAGGCCTCAGACTCAGACCATGAACGTGACATTGAAGGACAGTGATCCAGAAAGTCTAACATACAATGCAGTTATGTTATGCACAACAACATAAAATTGTGGGCACATGCGTGGCTGCCAAAGATATTCAATGTACATTTGGAAGTCCTTTGAATGTTGGGTCATGAATAGTGCAGGCAGTAGTTTCACATTATGTATGCTAGGCCAGCTCCTGTGGAAGCGCAAGTGGCTTTTCCGTTTCCACCTGCAAATAAGTTCACATTTAGATTTTATCCTTTGCAACTAGCCAACCACGCAGGCCCTCACTTCTGCTCTTTTTCGGGCTCACCACCATCATCCTGGGCCCATTCCTGCTCTTGGCCCTCCTGTCAGCCAGTTGCAGTCCCCATATGCCACAAGCTGATTGTCAACATCTCGGTCTCTCCTACAACTCCACAAAGTGCTCGAATGCATACCTTTGTCCACCTCCCCTCCCCAGGGTGGTCCACAGATCACGAGCCAATAACCCCAAAGTTGCTTCACCACCTGCACTATTTTGAAGCTGGAGAGGAACGACCATTTTTGCATTTGGTTATGCAAGATTCAAAGTTCAAAGTAAATTTATGTGAGCAAAGTACATATGATGGCCTCCATTGGTCAGGTCGACCGTGGATGGTGTGTCCTAGCTGTTGAAGTCGATACACAAGCCGGGGCTGTATGAGATGGAAAACAAGTTGCTGCTCATGCAGCAACCTCCTCCTTTCCACACAGCACATGAATCCGAAGCAATGGCAAAGGCCGATACAGTTTGGCACCAGGAGCATCGCGGGGTTTGCAGGTCAGCTTTGAACCCAATGTAGGACTGCTCAGGGACTAGTGAGATTCACTTCCTTGCAGGCTTTCACAGTAAAATAAAGAAATACAATAGAATCAATGGAAAAACTCCAAACAAGCGAAGACTGAGAAATAACCAACGTGCAAAAGACAAACTGTGCAAACACAAAAATGCAACAAATAATAAATAAAGGAGGGAGGAGAAGATGGCGGCGTGACGCAGCACACGCAGCCGTTCCGAATTGATATCGTACCTATGAAATAGGACTCCGTGCGCAATCCTGATTTGATTGAGACGGACGTGAAGAAGCACGGAGGAACATCTGGAGAAACTTCCGAAATGCCTGCTTCGCTGCTGCTGCTACTGTGCGATCGAGAATCTCCGGAGGGGAAGGCCCCAAATCCTTGGCCTTGCCTGTTGCCTGTTGCCGGGGCTGGGGTCGAAGTGCTCGGCGGAGATGGTGCTCGGTGCATCGGAGTTTTCGGACAGACTCGGAGTCGGACTGTGATCGGGTACTTCCAGGATGCTGCATCGGCAAGTTTGCAGCGCTGGAGGTTTACCGTCTGCGTGAGGTGATGGGACTGTACCGTGCCCATGGTCTGTTCTTATCAAATTACCGTATTGCTTTGCACTGTTGTAACTATATGTTATAATTATGTGGTTTTTGTCAGTTTTTCAGTCTTGGTTTGTCATGTGTTTCTGTGATATCATTCTGGAAAAGCATTGTATCATTTCTTAATGCATGCATTACTAAATGACAATAAAAGAGGACTGCATGTCTTCATAATCTAATCTAAATAAATAATGCTGACAACATGGGTTGTAGAGTCCTTGAAAGTGAGTCCATAGGTTATGGAATCAGTTTAGAGTTGAGGTAAATGAAGTTATCTACACTGGCGGTTAAAGGGTAATAACTGTTCCTGAATCTGGTGGCGTGGGATCTAAGGATCTTGTACAGCCTCCTCAATGGAAGCAGTGAGAAGGGAGCATTCCTGTAAGTTACAGACCTTAGGTCCTAACCTCGGGTAGTGGGGAATCCAATCAGAACTGTGGACAATAGTCAGCATTTATGGCCAATGAAATATTGTTATCAGCCTTCATATCCCATTCAAGTGAAAACATAATCCTGAAATGATTTTCAAATGATATAGATCATGATCATTATGGCAAAAAATTTAAATAATCATAACACAACAGTCCTCAGCAGGACCTCACTACCACCACACATGTCAAGAAAGACCTCTGTGGAAACGAGCAGCAGCCATAGATAAGACTCCGTGCTGAAATCAGAACATTTACCCTAATTATATTGTTTGTTCATTATGTGCCATGTTGTATGACGTAGACAATCGTGGTTGTTCCATGACCGTGAATGTTCTTGGTAAATTTTTCTACAGAAGTGGTTTGCCATTGCCATTTTCTGAACAGTGTCTTTACCAGACGGGTGACCCCAGCCATTATCAATACTTTATACTTTATTGTCGCCAAACAATTGATACTAGAACGTATAATCATCACAGCGATATTTGATTCTGCACTTCCCGCTCCCTGGATTACAAGTATTAAATATAAATATATTAAAAATTGTAAAAATTAGTAAATACTAAAAATTTAAATTATAAATCATAAATAGAAAATAGAAAAATGGAAAGTATGGTGGTGCAAAAAAACCGAGAGGCAGGTCCGGATATTTGGAGGGTACGGCCCAGATCCGGGTCAGGATCCGTTCAGCAGTCTTATCACAGTTGGAAAGAAGCTGTTCCCAAATCTGGCCGTACGAGTCTTCAAGCTCCTGAGCCTTCTCCCGGAGGGAAGAGGGATGAAAAGTGTGTTGGCTGGGTGGGTCGTGTCCTTGATTATCCTGGCAGCACTGCTCCGACAGCATGCGGTGTAAAGTGAGTCCAAGGACGGAAGATTGGTTTGTGTGATGTGCTGCGCCGTGTTCACGATCTTCTGCAGCTTCTTTCAGTCTTGGACAGGACAACTTCCATACCAGGTTGTGATGCACCCTAGAAGAATGCTTTCTATGGTGTATCTATAAAAATTAGTGAGGGTTTTAGGGGACAGGGCAAATTTATTTAGTTTCCTCAGGTGGGCCTTCTTGGCAATGGACTCTGCTTAGTTGGACCAAGTCAGGTCATTTGTGATATTGACCCTGAGGAACTTAGAGCTTTTGACCTGTTCCACTTGCGCACCACCGATGTAAATTGCATCATGCGGTCCGCTACTCCTTCTGAAGTCAACAACCAATTTCTTCGTCTTGCTGACGTTGAGGGATAGGTAATTGTCTTCGCACCATGCCACCAGGTTCTTAATTTCCTCTCTGTACTCAAGCTCACCATTACCCGAGATACGGCCTACAACTGTTTTGTCATCAGCAAACCTATATATTGAGTTTGATGGAAACTTGGCTACACAATCATGGGAGTACAGTGAGTACAGCAGCGGGCTGAGTACACAACCTTGTGGGGAACTAGTGCTCAGAGTGATTGTACAGGAGAGCTTGTCCCCTATTTTTACAGCCTGGGTCCTGTCTGTGAGGAAGTTGAAGATCCAGCTGCAGATCTGAGTGCTAAGGCCCAGGTTCCGGAGCTTAGGAATCAGTTTATTTGGAATGATGGTATTAAAGGCAGAGCTATAGTCAATGAAAAGGAGCCTTACGTATGCGTCTTTATTCTCCAGGTGTTCTAAGGAGGAATGTAGGGCCAGAGAGATGGCATCTGCCGTTGACCTGTTGCTCCGGTAGGTGAATTGCAAAGCGTCGAGATTGACCAGTAGGCTGTGGTTGATGTGTGCCATAACCAATCTCTCGAAGCACTTCATAGCAATTGATGTCAGAGCCACAGGTTGATAGTCATTCAGGCATGCCACCTTGCTCTTCTTCGACACTGGGATTATCGTTGCCTTCTTAAAACACGAGGGAATCTTAGACTGAAGCAAGGAGCAGTTGAAGATGTCAGCAAACACTCCAGCTAACTCGCTTGCACAGGCCCGGAGAACCCGTCCCGGGACGCCATCTGGGCCCGTCGCCTTCCTTGGATTTATCTTCAGGAAGGCCCTTCTAACGTCCTCCTCGGTGACAATGAATCTCAATGCCACCAGGTCCAGTTCATCCGGAGGGAGCGGGATGCTCCTCTTCTGTTTGAATCTTGTGTAGAATACGTTAAGTTCGTCAGGAACAGAAGCGCCACAGTTATTGATATTCCCAATACTCTTCAGCGGTTGCCCACCTGGTGTCATTGTTCGCATGACCAGGACTTGTGATATGCACCAACTGCTCATACGACCATCCACCACCTGTTCCCAAGGCTTCACGTGACCCTGATTGGGGATTTGGGGGGGCTATGTAGGTGTCACACCTTGCCCAACGGTGACCTGCCGGCTAACAGAGGGAAGAAGCGCCTTACAGTAGAGACTTACCTCCACCCGACCACCCACCTAGTTCGTCGTGGCTATCCTTCGAGGTCGAGGATGAGGGTCTTCGTTCTGCTATATATGGGCCCGAAAACCAGTGGATACTGGCTTGCCTGCTGAACCTTAGTTGGAGAATAGGCAAGTGTTCCAGAAATACATATTTCTCACTCCATCTGCTGAGGTGTCCAGAGCCACATGGAATAATAATTAAAACTATACTTTATTTCAAGTGCAGAGCACTAAAATCTGATGTAGTTAATTTTCACCTTCATGCTTATTTTTAAGCCTGAAAATAAGAGTGAATGAACACTTCCCCATTAGGTGTCCATTGTATGTCCAGCTGTTACACTTTCTCCTCTAGTCAAAAGGTCAGGATATTCTTGGCCATTGCCTTTGGCAGTGCTCCACTGTAGTCAACTGACTGGGTACAAGCGGTAGTCACAGCCAGTTTATCCTTGCACGCCCTTCACCAAGGCTAGTGGTTGAATGTTCTGCTGTTCCCCATCACTCAGCCAAAGCTTGCTAAAATTAACACCAAGCTTATCTGTTCTCAGTGCAATCTGGAGAACCCAGCCCTAGAAATTCAATAGTTTCACACAAGTCTTTTTTTGCGTGTTGTGCAATAACATTTCTAGAAGAGATGATCATTTGATAAAAGGTAGATTTACAAAATGCAATGCAAATTCTGTTTTGTTTCCTTCTGGCCCTCTCTGTGTCTGATGCACTGTTGCAAGGATGTGCTTGGATCTGGATTCTAATTCTTTAGTATCCAACTAAGGATAGAGCTGTCTTGGACAATTAAGCACCAACAGGACGTGTACCATGATGCAGGAAACTACATCATGCTCCAAATTAAGTATTTCCCTCCTCAGATAGCTGTCCCTCACTCTCCCACAACTCCCTAACCCTTTGCAGTTCCAATAACTCTACAATCCAATCGCAAGCCACCAATCACTGCCCTAACCTGTTCACGACCGGGCGTTCATCCCTTCCTCCATCATCTTGCAGCTAATCATACTGACCCTCCCTTCCCAAGGCCCATCCTGACATCTGAGCTGCAAAAACAGGAAAATCTACTCCTGGAATGAATTTAACTTATCTAAGCAGCAGAGATATTGATTTGCCTCTGACAACAAACAGATAAAGCAAAGTCTTAGAATATTTTAAGGCAGAGGTAGTTGGATTCTGGATCAGCAAGGGGTTAAAAGGATTCTCAGGCTACACAAGAAGGTAGAGTTGAGTTTACTATCAGTTCAGTGATGATTAAATGATGGAACAGGCACAAAGTCAGAGTGGCTAACCCTTCCTCCTATTTCATCAAAAATACTTTTTAAAGAAACAGAAATATGATGTCTAATATTGAAATTAAAAACTTTAATAATGAACTAATTTCAGGCTGGTTCCTTGAGGTTGTCAAAGCCATAGAAGATAGTGGGGATAAGCTCCCACTACTTGTTAAATGCTCCCAAAAGTGTGCACCTCAAATAGCCTCTCTAGCTCCTAGCCTTCACGTGGGCTTAGCTACTAAGCCCAGCAGAACTAATTCTACTGGCAAGAGAAGGGGCAAAGATGGGGCTCGACAGCCATGATTGGAGCTGATCTAGGAGAAGGGAAACTCTGATCTCAAACCTCCACTGCGTTGCAGCTACACCCACTCATGGTGAAGGCTTTGGGAGTAAATCCCAGGGGAAAATCTGGAGCTGGAGTCCCTAAGGCTGCCCTACACTGAGTTCAATGCTGACTGGCAACTCCTGCGACGCTGCTGGTTCCAAACTCTATCTGCTTCTGCTGTTCCTCTGGGTTCATCAGATGTGCAAAGAGGGAGATCTTGCTGCATGGGCAACAGCTTACTCTCCACATCGTACTGCCCTGGCTTTGCGTACCTGGACAGCAAGGATGCAACTTTCATAGTTGACCCTGGCCAACAGAGGCCTCAGAATGTCAGGTTCATCTAAGAGTCACGTGGGAACTATTGGAGCCAAGCATGGAAGCTAATTATTGTATGCACTTTCAAATACTTGCCCAAATTACTTCACTTCATCATTGTCGTTGTAGAGATTGTTAATTAGTATGAACTTTTTATTAGTGTATGATAGTATTATTATAGGCATCCATTAGTCTCGTGAGACCATGGATTCGCGCCTTGGAAGGCTTTCCAGGGCGCAGGCCTGGGCAAGGTTGTATGGAAAACCGGCAGTTGCCCATGTTGCAAGTCTCCCCTCTCCACGCCACCGATGTTGTCCAAGGGAAGGGCACTAGGACCCATATAGCTTGGCACCGGTGTCATTGCAGAGCAATGTGTGGTTAAGTGCCTTGCTGAGGGACACAACACACTGCCTCAGCCAAGGCTCGAACTAGTGACCTTCAGATCACTAGACGAACACCTTAACCACTTGGCCACGCCCTAGTAACAGATTATTTAAATATAGTATTCATAAAATCTATTATATTTCTTTATTTTCCTGCAAATAGCTGCAATAAAATGAATCTCCAGGCTGCATATGGGGAACATATAAATACTTGGTTAATAAATTTGCTTTGGCTTTGTCAGATGGAATGCACTCCACTGTGATACATTGTACTGAGCTGGAAGTTCAAATTTAGATCAACAGTAATTGATTTAAAATAAAGAAAATGCTAATTTTAAGCTTTAAACAATCTAATAATTTAGCAAAGTTGGTTACTGAATGTTTCTGAAGGGACGCAGCATTAAGCAGACCTGTCAAGAGTATTTTTGAAGCCCGGACCATCAATCCATAACCCAATTTCTCTCTGTATGGTTGGCAATTGGCAGCTGTTTATTAAGAATGAAATCATTCCCGTGCGTTCAGCTCTTCCAGTTTCTGTTGATGGACTGACAGTTAGCTTCAGATCAGTGGCGCTATCATTCATAGATCAGCTGTCCCATCTAGATTCAGTACCCAGTGACAGGCTGGGCGACAGTAACTATAAGTGTTCAGTATTATTCAGTAGGAGCCAGGCATGCAATTAAATCAGCCATTTCTAAAAGGAGATGATGGGAATGTAGAAGTGTAGAATAGCTATTAGAATCCAGTCCCAACAGCTAACTCAAAAAAACCATTTTTAGAAGCCTTAGATTTAAACATGGCTAAAGCTTAGACACAAATGGGCAAGCAGACTTCAATGGTTCAATTTAATAGCAGAGAATGTATAGAGTATACAACTTGAAATTCTTACTCTTTGCAGACATGCACAAAACAGAAAAAAATCTGAAAGAATGAATGACAGAAATATCTGAACCCCAAAGCCCCCCCCATGTACAACCAGCAGAAAAAGCATTGACCCTCGCCCTCCCCCATTTGCCCCAGCAAAAGCACTGACAACCCCTCCCACCACCATGCAAGCAATAACAAAACTCCCAAAGAGACTTTGATCTAGAGTCCAAAAAAACTACAGACCAAAACCCAGTCCTTCCATATCTCAGTCAGGCTCTCTCTCATTAGCAAGGGAGAGAGAGATCACTTCCGCAACACCTTATACTGGAGAGCAATCTCCTACCTGTTAATGCCTGGAACATTAACATAGTCGCAGTAGAAGACATTGACATTACTGGAGAGTGCAGGAAACTGCACAAAAGTCAGCTTAAAGGGAACAGGACAATGAGCCAATGAGATCACAATGGGTGAAAGATTTTTTTTCATGTGGCTGCGGTGGAGGTGAACTGTCAGGTGAGAGCCAATTGAAAGGAAATCCCTGTGAGTCAGCAAGAGTTTACAAGTGACAACCCAGCCCAGGATCTGACACACAAACAAAAACTGTTGCAGACACTCAGCAAGTCAACCAGCCCAAGTGTCAGCGAATTGAAAATAGTTTTAAAATGTGGATACTGGTATTAAAAAGAGAAACTACCTGACAGGTCAGGCAACATCTGTGGAAAGAGAAACAGAGTTCATCAGCTCTGACTCCATGTCTGATAACTGTTCTCAGCCTCTCTTCACCATAGGGCCACTTATGAAATCTACCTAGACAGCCATCTACTCTAATTTCTCTTGACGTGGCTCTATACCTATTTTTGGTTGTAAATCCGACTGAATACATGATTATTCATTTATTGATTTCAATTATTGAGATACAGCACAGAATAGATGCCAACCAGTAATCCCCTGATTTAACCCTAGCCTAATCACGGGAATTTGGTGTTTTTGTTAACATAAGGTTTTCATGACAAGATACAGACGTAGATACACAGATACTGCTACTGTCCAGGATGGGACCCGGCTGGATTTGAACTCAGGACCATCTGCCTTGAAGCCCAGTGCTGATGCCACTACACCACCATCCGGCTCACAAGAATATGACCAATTAACCTACCAACCGGTATGTCTTTGGGCTGTGGGAGGACACCAGAGCACTCACCTTTATCTTACCTTTATAAGGTAAATGTTCACTTTATATGGCACATGTACATTGAAACATACAGTGAAATGTGTCATTTACGTCAACAACCAACACGGTCCAACCCGAAAATGTGTCACCATGTTTCCAGCATTAATTGTAATTGAAACCTATCGAACGTGGAAAGGCCTCGATAGAGTAGATGTGGAGAGGATGTTTCCTATGGTGGTGGAGTCTAAGACCGGAGGACATAACCTCAGAATAGAGGGAAGTCCATTCAGAATGGAGAGAAGGAGGAATTTCTTTAGCCAGGGAGTGGTGAACATGTGGAATTTGTTGCCACAGTTGGCTGTGGAGGCCAAGTCATTAGGTATATTTAAGGCAGAGGTTGATAGATTCTTGATTAGTCAGGGCATGAAGGGATACAGGAAGACGGCAGGAGGTTGGGGTTGAGGGGGAAATGGATCAGCCAAGATGAAATGGTGGAGCAGACTCGATGGGCTAAATGGCCTAATCCTAAATATTTAATATAATTCTTCTGAATCTAATGGCCTTATGGTCTGCAGTCATATGCAGATCTACATTTTTGGAGTAACATATGAAATGGTTGTGAACAGAAGACTACTGTCTGTCAATCTGATGGAAATGCAACAAATTTACCCGGGGGTGGGGGGGGAAGCCTGGCAGGCTGGGTGTGGAGTTGGTGTTTCTCTTCACTGGAATAACTAGAATTGGGGTCACAGAGTCAAAATAAGTGATCAGTTCAGTCAGGACCGAGAGAGGAAGACATTTCTTCTCAAAGAGGTTGTAAATATTTGGAATTGTTATCTGAGAGGTTGTAGAAGCTTAATTGCTGAAAATATCCAGAAGAGAAATGGATGCATCACAGCCTGGTATGGAAACACCAATCACTTTGAATGGAAAATCCTATAAAAAGTAATGGATACGGCCCAATCCATCACAGGAAAAGGCCTCCCCACCACTGAGCACATCCACATGAAATGCTGTCACAGGAAAACAGCATCCATCATCGGAGATCCCCACCACCCAGGACATAACTTCTCGCTGCTGCCATCAGAAAGAAGACACAGCAATGCCACAACTCACAACAACAGGTTCAGGAACAGTTATTGCCCCTCGACCATCAGGCTCTTGAACCAGAGGGGATAACTTCATTCAACTTCACTCGCCCCATCATTGAAATGTTCCCACAACCAATGGACTCATTTTCAAGGACTCTTCACCTCACGTTCACAATATTTATTGTTTATTTATTATTTCTTTCTTTTTGTATTTGGACAGTTTGTTGTGTTTTTGCAGGTTGGTTGGAAGGCCAAGTCGGAACAGTCTTTCATTGATTCAGTTCTGTTTATTATGCTAGAGATTTATTGAGTATGCCTGCAAGAAAATAGATCTCAGGGTTGTATATGGTGACATATATATAAATTTACTTTGAACTTTGATAGAATATTAAACGAGTTGAGTGCAGGGAAATGGTGCTGAGGTAAAAGATCAGCCGTGAAAATATTGAACGGCAAAGCGAGCACAAGGCCCGTATGACGTACTCCTCCTTGTTTCTCTCATTGCCAGTGAGGATTAATAATTCATTGCAACAGGGTCTGCAGGTGATGTGTATTAACTATTGATTATTGTGTCACATATTTTCTTATAATGAGCCATGTAAAATAATAGTCTCCTAAGGTTAAGCTTTTGCAACTTAAGCAACACCTGGGATTTCCAATTTATCACTAAATTGCAACCATTTCTGATGGTTTAATTTCTTCTCTGTGGGTCAGTATGCAACATGTTATCCCATGTGACTTGGCACATGGAATAGCAACTGCTCTGGGTGAATACTTTCATATAAATTAATTGCTAAGTTTATAAGTCAAGGTTGACTGAAGGAATTTGCAATATTTGCTGCACTAATCTACAGATCTTTAAGATGAGAAGGCTCATTGGTGTGGTTGGAGAGAGGGAGAAAAATTAAGGATAATTTTTAAACCTTGAGTATTTGAAAGAAAAAGACAGTTGTTTTGAAAATAGAATCCTGGTCCAGTTTGTAAGTATTCCTGTATGTAATTGAATGTGATTGTTAAGCTTAAGAGTTAATATATTCTTGAACTAAAACTATAATTTTCTACAGTTGCTGAGAGCATATGTGCAGATTAAAAAGTTTATTATGTTCTGTTGCGTTGGCTGAGTTAAGTTTAGCACTGAGGGTCAAGTTTCCACAGCCAGCATTGGGCTCTTCACTCTGTTGTGCTGACCTCTTTCATAGCAACAAGGTTAGCTCTGCCATACTGTACCGAATCAGCAGGATCAGGCACTATGTCTGTCGGCCTACCAGCAGCTAGGAACCGTTTCCCAGAAAGTCACACTCAGCAGTTCCATTAACAGACAGGAAGAAGAAAAACGAGATCTGTTCTCCAAATGGCAACCTTGATTTAACCTATCAGATGTCCAGATTTCCTCTTGCTAACTGGAGAGTTCTTTCTTTGGTAATGGTTTAAGAACAGAGTTCTAAAAGTGTAACTTTTTCTTTGCAAGTTATCTAAAAATAAAGAGACTGCACTTTCCTCAAACTGGTATTTATGATTACCACCAGCATTGATTTTCTTCTGGAACAGACACAAGCAAATAATATCCACTGAGAAAGCTTTCAAAAGTTAGTGTTTAATATGCAAAATGCCATGACCTGATTTATATTGCTAATCAACGACTCAGGAACAGCTTCTTCCCCTCTGCCATCTGATTCTGATTGGAAATTGAACCCATGAACACTATCTCACAATTTTTTTATTTCTATTTTTGCACTACTTATTTAATTTAACTATTATATATATATATATACAGTGGCATGCAAAAGTTTGGGTACCCCCTGTCAAAATTTCTTTTACTGTGAGTAGCTAAGCGAGTAAAAGATGAACAGCTAAAAGTCTTTCAGTTCTTGTTTGGGGGATTTTCGCCCATTCCTCCTTGCAAAAGGCTTCTAGTTCTGTGAGATTCTTGGCCCATCTTGCATGCACTGCTCTTTTGAGGTCTATCCACAGATTCTCAATGATGTTTAGGTCAGAGGACTGTGAGGCCCATGGCAAAACCTTCAGCATATTTCACAACATATGGCAGTGATATTAAATCTGATTCGATTCTGAATTGCTCACCATGGTTTCTGAATGGACAGGATAGCATTGCAGAGCTTTTCTGATCTGGCGACTGTGGGATCACCTAGTTTTGCCATCAGCATACTATCTCAGTGCTTTATCATGCATGCATAATGTGTTATAATTTTACCAGGCTCGTCTTCATTTCCACTTACAGATACTGAATCAGGGTTGACACCATAGTTTGATTATAATGGTATAGGGAGGGATTGGTTGTGCCAAGTGCTTACAGGTTATGGTGAAATATACTATATTCTTTTGTGACATTGTGTAAAGCCTTGTTGCCCAGTTGTGAGCTGCAAAGTTATTCTGACTTAGCACAGTGGCAGTGCAATTCAATATAATGGAAGGGATACCCAGTGCGAAGGTTCAAAGTACATTTATTGTCAACCTTGAGATTTGTGTCCTTACAGGCAGCCACAAAACAAGAAACCAGAAAGAACCTGCCAAAAAAAACACAAACACCCGATGCGCCTCAGCCTCAGTCCATCGCACAGCGGATTAAAATGTCGTGCAGCTCACAGGCGCAAAGCCTGGAGCCGCTGGAGCAGGCCCACAGCCTTTGCTGATATTTAGCCAATCAAATACTGGAGTGGTCACTGTGCAGTGAACTTTACGCACTTGGCACGGACCAGTAATATTGAGGCTTCTTGCTCAGTGCCTGCTGCACACTAAAACTGGTCTCCATGACTGCCACGCCTCAGATATCTCAGTCAGTAGTGACGTAGCTAAGTTACATTGTGTTGGACTATGTAATCCTTCATCCAAAGGAGCACACTCCATGTCTTTGTTACTATTAATTCTTCTTCCAAAGTGCTATTTAACATTTTGAAATAATACCATGTCTTGACTACCAAACCAAGCATAGAGATTTAATTTGCGATCAATCTTAAGTGCTGCCTAATCAATAATGCTATTACTACTACTACTACGTTGACTCAGGCCTAGGGGGCCGTGTCGGGCACGATGACGGACTCTCCACTTCTCCCTCTCCCTCATCAGTGTGTTCAGTTCATCTACATTAGCCACGCCGCTGTCTTCTAGGAGCGTGTTAACCATAGTCTTGGGAGGGCACCCAGGGTTCATCCTCCCGTGCTTGGGCTCCTGTATGATGACTAGGCCGGCAGGTAGCTCGGGGTGGCGTAGACAGTGCCCCACTAGTTGCAGTCTTCTCGCCCCGATTTTAGTGGAGAGCATCGGTAGGCTGTTATAGAGCTCGATGTTCGTCATGTGCTGTTGCCAACTCACATCAAGAGCCATCAAGAGCCATCATTTGTGTATAGCAACCATCTAGAGACTTTCATAGTCATAGTCATAGTCATACTTTATTAATCACGGGGGAAATTGGTTAAATTCGCATAATCTTGGTGAGTGTCCACATCTCGCATCCGTACGTGAGAATGGACCCTATGACTGCTATGAAGATCCCCTGTGGACATACGAAAACAGAGCCTCCACCTACAGGAAACATCTCGACTACATCCTCGTAAGAACAAAATGGCGTAATTGTATGATCAACACAGAAGCACCCTCAACTCAATCAATAATGCACTGATCAAATAAGTTTTTTAAAAATCTGAAAAAGATATAATTGGTAATTAAGTTATATGGATAATATCGTAATTTTTCTGAAAATATTCTAAAAGACTGTAAAATCTTCAGATACAGCAAAACAATTGCAACTTCAAAAGTGAAGTACCGCCACCTAGTGGTCATGTTGTGAGCTGAATGTGATGGACAATATATAATTAATGCCTGAATGCCCATCTGTTGGGCTGTGTATGGGTATTTCGTAAGTGGGATTGAATGCATTCATTCAAACGAGAGCCAGGCAGATCTGCCGTTGTATAGCACCTTGTGCTAGGTTAATGAAACCATAGACATGGATGCCAGAAGCTGGCCAAATAGATTAAGATATTTTGGACTAGAAATTCTATGAAACAAGTTACCAAGGTCCGTGGAATTACTTTTCCATTGAAAAACATTTCTTAAACCGGAGGCCATGGGTTAAGAGTGAAAGATGAAAAGTTTAAGGGGAACAGGAGGGGAAACTTCTTTGCTCAGAGGTCGTGAGAATGTGGAATGAGCTGTCAGCGCAAGTGGTGCATACAAGCTCGATTTCAACATTTAAGGGAAGTTTGGATAGGGGCTTTTTAATGGACTCTAGATCGTGATCTCTTCGGGGACTTTGCTATTGCTTGCATTACTGGTGATGGGGAACTGATGCTTTTGCTGAGGCAGATGGGGGGATGGGAGGGTTGATGCTTTGCTGCAGCTTGTGCATGGGGGGAGGGCTTTGGGGTTCTAATGTTTTCCTGTCATTCATTCTTTGGGGCTTTTCTTCAGTTTTGAGGATGTCTGTGAAGAGTAAGAATTTCAGGGTGTATGCTGTACTCATTCTCTTATATTAAATGGAGCCATTGAACGGGCCCTTCATATGTTGTAACATGGTCTGGATTGTTTACGTGGTAGAAGGCAAGGTCACCAGACATGACTGAACACCCCACTCCCACCAAGCCCAACTGCAAGCTTGGAATTTTTGCCCAGTCCCCTTCCAGCCCAAAACCACACCCACCCTCCAAAAACTTTGCTTCCCCAACCATCTCCCTCCTGCAATATTCTCCTCTCAACACAGTGACCAGGAACCGAAGATGAAACAATCCAATAATTAATTTAATTGTGACAAAATGCTATTAAGTAATCAAACCACACCCGTTGTTTTCATAAGACTTTATTAATTTGTAAAATACTTATTTCACAAACATAATATATATACGTCTTTTATTTTTCATTGATCACCAGAATGAATAAATTGTTACACAACATCCCCTCAAAATTTTTGGTGAGCAAAGAATTACTATCAAGAGCAACACACACGAAATGCTGGAGGAATGCAGCAGGTCAGAATGCAAGTATGGAAATGTATAAACAGTTTCGAGCCAAGACCCTGCTTTGGGACTGAGAAGGAAGGAGAAGAAGCCTGAATTAAAAGGTGGGGGGGGAGGGGAAAGAGGCTAGCTGGAAGGTGAAAGGTGAAAGGTGAAGCCAGGTGGGTGAGAAAGGTCACAGGCAGGAGAAGAAAGAATCTGATAGGAGAAGAAAGTGGATAATAGGAGAAAAGGAAGGGTGAGGGGACCCGGGGGAAGAAATAGGCAGGTGAGAAGAAGTACAAGGACAGAGTGGGGAAGAGAGGAAGGGGGAAATTTTGTTCACCAGCAGGAGAAATCAATATTCTTACCATCAGGTTGGAAGGTACCCAGATGGAATATAAGGTACTGCTCCTTCACCCTGAGGGTGGCCTCATCTTGGCACAACAGGTGACCATGGATCAGCATGTCAGAGCAGGAATAGGAACCGGAATTAAAATGCTACCAGGAAGTCCCACTGGTAGCAGATGGTGCGGAGATGCTCGATGAAGCCGACCGCAATTTACGACGGGCCTCACCAACGTAGAGGAGGCCGCATCAGGAGGGTTGGACACAATATATTCGCAAGTGAAGTGTTGCTTCACCTGGAAGGACTATTTGGGGCTTTGAATGGAGGTTACTATCAGTAGTTTGTGATAAAGATTTTCAGCCCTGCTTTGGCTACTGCAACGAAGCTTTAGCCAGGAACATAGGAAAAATTGAAAATGTGCAATTGGTCCTTTTTAAATTTTTGATGACTAGATAGTGGTGGTTATGTTAAAAGGTCTTTAGCACGATGGGCTGGATTGGCTGGCCTGCTCTACTTGCAGAGTCTCTGGACTCCATCCCTTCTGTTCTCACAGTTTTTGATCTCCCACTCACCTGCTCTCAGGACCTTGACCGCAAGTCTTGGTCATTCCAGGGCTCCAAGTCAGCTTCTCCCAGGGTAGTTATAAATTTAATATTTCAGACATTGCCAGTGTGTCCCAATATTGTCAGGGATTGGGAAGAGCCGAAGATCTATTGGAATTTAACTGCAATTGGCAACCATTATGTTTCCTCTTGCATCACAAGTTTTACAGCTTAAAAATTAGCTAAGCTTTCGTGTTGTTCATGCTTAACCAAAATATTTCTAATATGAGAGGGAACATTAAATAACAGAGATCTGAATAACTTCTTGAAAATTAATAAGGAAGGTCTTTCTTCTAGAAGACTTGTTTCCATTTGAAAGGAAATCCAAGGCTGAATTTCCCAGCCTTCTTGACAGGCCCCATCAGGAGGACAGAAGCCGTGATAACAGGAATGACAGAAACTATTACTGAGGCTATAATTTTGTACAATAATGTACACAAACTTCCACAAATTAAAGTTTGCTCAAAATCTTCCAATAATTGCAGCCTCTGAATTTCAGGGGAAAAATTGCCTGTGAGAGAAATAAAGCATGTGTGTACTCTTAAATGACTTGTAAGAAAAATAAACAGTTCATTCACTGCAAAATAATCCTTTTATTTTCCAATTATTAATAAATAAACCACAATGATATCATCCCACACAGGCATCTACACTATTCTCGTGTGCTACTGCTTGGATTTTGGGTGTTAATTAATACAAGTAAATGTCAGACTTTGATGAAATAATGAATCAGTCTCCAGTTTCTTTCAAAGCTCTTTGGAAGTGTCACAGGGAAACTTAAATCCTCACTCAATATGGAGATGGAGTCTTCAAAGGCTGTTGAGGCAAAGTTTATCAGCTGGAAAATTCTGCAATTTGCACATACTCAGAATGCACAAGCATCAAGAATTCTGAGACAAATAGTTATTGATAAACAAAATAGAATGAGCACACAAAATACTAACCAATTAAATGTATTGGGTATAACGAAGTCACTGGGTTTATTTAAAGCGGAGGTCAATAGGTTGTAATCAGTCAGGATGCTAAATGCTACAGATGGAAGCCAGGAGAATGGGATTGAGAGGGATAGTAAATCAGCTTTGATGGAATGGCAGACCAGCCTTGATGGGCTGAACAACCCAATTCTGCACCGGTGTCTTATGGCATAAATGCTATTACATGATATTTTTATCGTTTTTAATTGCCAGCAAATTTTGTATTGAATGGTTTATTGGTTTATCAGCAAAAAGTGCAGCTAATTATTTGCAGAGGAGATTTTCATCAGAAATATTTACAATGACTTTGTCCATCCAAAATAAAAGAGAACGCTGAGAGTTATTAGGAGGTCAGGCAGCACCTGTGGAGAATTTCTGAAGGAAGTTATTTGAGACGGTCTCAGCCTGAGCACACACCCCTCAGCATCAGCGGCTCCACAGTAGAGAGAGTGGAAAACATCAAGTTCGTTGGGGTGCAGATCTCGGACAATCTCACCTGGTCCAGGAACACCACTGGGATTGTGAAACGGGCCCAGCAGAGATTGCACTTTCTGAGGAAGCTTAAACAAGCATCTTAACTACATTCTACAGAGGCATGGTTGAGAGTGTGCTGACCTTTTGCATCACAACCTGGTACTCCAGCGGCAGTGCTGTCGACAAAAAAGCCTTGCAGAGGGTGGTTAGGGGAGCAGAGAAGATTATTGGGGTCTCCCTACCTTCTGTCCAAGACCTCTTTCAGAGTCGATGCCTCCAGAAGACACGGTACATCATTAAAGACCCCTCACACCCTCTCCATGAACTATTTGTTCTTCTGCCATCAGGCAAACGTTACAGGAGCATCAAAACTAAAACCACAAGGCTACTAAACAGCTTCCTCCCACAGGCAGTCAGACTGCTAAATAGCTGCTCCACCTGACTCTGCTTTGGACACGTTTAACTTGCACTGGACACTTATAACTTGATTTTAACTGACATGTGGCTGTTGTGTTTTACTATTTATTGTTATGTTTATTATTTAGTGTTGCGTTTGTTATGTTATGATTGCACTGCTCCTGGGAAACGCTGTCTCATTCTGCCCTGCAGAGCTGATGTACAGTTAGAATGACAATAAAGTTTTTTTTTGAATCTCTGCATATCTGCAACATAGGAAGTTCTATTTTCTTTCGGGTTAGAAAAGATGATGCCAGAGGATTTTGTAAACCTAGGTGACTTCTTCTAGTTCATCAGCAAAACAGCTTATTCTTCTTTTGTCTTCCTTTTCCTTTCAAGGTGGCTGGGGTCCTGTCAGAGTCCGTGATCTACAGCTTCAGCTCATACTGCAGTTCTTCACTGGGTTCTCAGACTCAGCGTGCGACCGAACGGCCTGGAAGACGTGTGCCTTCAGGGAGTGGTCTTGCGGACAACCTCGCCAACGTTGTCGACTGAAATGTCGCAGGAGAGTGAAACATCGAGACAGCAGGTGGGGTGAACTTGAGTGATTCTCTCTCTTCCCCCCCCCCCTTTCTCTTTGATGGTGAGTGAGAGCCTGTTGGTCCCTGAGTTGGGGGGGGGGCGCGCGCGGGGGCTTGGAGAATTATTGAGATTTATTATTTCTCCAGCATTTTCTGCTTTTATTTCAATAATCCATCACCTGTAGCATATTTTGAATATGGATATCATTAACAGAATGCCAAAAACAGGAAGATTAGTTTGCAGGTACTAATTAAAACAAGGAGCTAGTTTAGTAAGTTATCAATGAGGCTGCATAATTCCACTCACAAAATGCGGGTGATCACCACTTTATCAGTCTTGTACTGTTCAACGACAAAGAGAAGCAGGACGTTCTCAATATTGCCATTTACAGTAGCTTATACATCAGTGTTCAACCTGAATTTCACTGGGCCCACCCAGATCCATCCAAACATGGAAAAATGGACTGAATGCCAGATACGAGGTAAGAGCTGTTGATGTTTTAATGATGCTGGTTATGGTGAAGGACCCCTAGCAAAATTGAAACAAATATTGATCAAAACAAAAACACAGGAGTGGTGCGACTATGATCTGTTGTAATGTGTTTTAGTAGTTGAAGACAATCCCATGTGGTGGTTGTCCAACTTGTGCAGCCTCAACAATGACTTCCCATTAGAAGAGATTGAAGTCAGAGTCACGCATCACAAAAATGGGCCCTTCGGCCCACTATCTCCATGCTGACCTTTTTAACCATTTGGACGCACCCCTCTATTCCTTGTCTATTTAAGAACCTATCCAAATGCCTCTTAAACAGTCATTATATCTGAAATCAATCACCTCCCCCTGGCTTATCATCCATTACCTGTACAAAAAAATTTCTCTCAAAGTTCAAAGTAAATTTTATTATCAAAGTACATATATGTTACCATATTCAATTCTGAGATTAATTTTCCTGTGGGCATACTCAGGAAATCTATAGAATAGTAGCTATAACAGGATCAACAAAACATCAACCAGTGCAGAAGACAACAAACTGTGTAAATGCAAACAAATAGCAATAAATAATGAGAACATGAGATAATGTGATAGAGTCCTTAAACTGAGAAATTTGGTTCGAGGTTTGAGGAACATTTCAATGATGGGGCAAGTGAATGTAGTTATCCTCTTTTATTCAAGAGCCTGATGGTTGAGGGGTAGTAACTGCTCTTAGAAACATAGAAACATAGAAAACCTACAGCACAATACAGGCCCTTCAGCCCACAAAGCTGTGCTGAACATGTCCTTACCTTAGAACTACCTAGGCTTACCTATAGCCCTCTATTTCTCTAAGCTCCATGTATCCACCCAGGACTCTCTTAAAAGACCCGATCATTTGCACCTCCACCATCACCGCCGGCAGCCCATTCCACACACTCACCACTCTCTGCATAAAAAACTTACCCCTGACATTTCCTGTGTACCTTCTTCCAAGCACCTTAAAACTATGCCCTCTCGTGCTAGCCATTTCAGCCCTGGGAAAAAGCCTCTGACTATCCACATGATCAATGCCTCTCATTACCTTGTACACCTCTGTCAGGTCACCTCTCATCCTCCGTCACTCCAAGGAGAAAAGGCCAAGTTCACTCAACCTATTCTCATAAGGCATGCTCCCAAATCCAGGCATCATCCTTGTAAATCTCCCCTGCACCCTTTCTATGGTTTCCACATCCTTCCTGTAGTGAGGCGACCAAAATTGAGCACAGTACTCCAAGTGGGGTCTGATCAGGATCTTATATAGCTGCAACATTACCTCTCGGCTCTTAAACTCAATCCCATGATTGTTGAAGGCCAATGCACTGTATGCCTTCTTAACCACAGAGTCAACTTGCATAGCAGCTTTGAGTGTCCTGTGGACTCGGACCCCAAGATCCCTCTGATCCTCCACACGGCCAAGAGTCTTGCCATCAATGCTATGTTCTGCCATCATATTTCACCTACCAAAATGAACAACCTCACACTTATCTGGATTGAACTCCATCTGCCACTTCTCAGCCCAGTTTTGCATCCTATCAGTGTCCCGTTGTAACCTCTGACAGCCCTCCACACTATCCACAACACCCCCAACCTTTGTTTCATCATCAAATTTACTAACCCATCCCTCCATTTCCTCATCCAGGTCATTTATAAAAATCTCAAAGAGTAGGGGTCCCAGAACAGATCCCTCAGGCACACCACTGGTCACCAGCCTCCATGCAAAAAATGGCCCGTCTACAACCACTCTTTGCCTTCTGTGGGCAATCCAGTTCTGGATCCACAAAGCAACGTCCCCTGGATCCCATGCCTCCTTACTTTCTCAATATGCCTTGCATGGGATACCTTGTCAAATTCCTTGCTGAAATCCATATACACTACATCTACAGCTCTACCTTCATCAATGTGTTTAGTCACATCCTCAAAAAAAACCTGGTGGTTTTTGAACCTGGTGGTGTGAGTGCACTTTAAAATTTCTTTCCATCACCCTACATCTCTTGTTTTTGATACCCCTGACATGGGGATAAGATCCTGACTAACTAACTGAGCCTCTCAAATTTTTATTTCATACTGTGTATAATTTCTATATTATATACAGTATATAGTTACCTCTCAGTGCCCTTCATCCAGGGAAACAAGCTCAACCTTTCCCCATAACTTACCGACTCTGTTCTCCACATCCTTATCCATCCCTGCAGTACATCACTGGTCAAAGACTTGCAATCAGAAAAGCAAAATGGGGCATCTGGGTTGGTATGGACCAGCTGGGCCAAAGGCGTCTTGCCGTGTTGTATTACTCCATGAACTCCAGGCATTGTTCTATCACTACCCTCTTCCTCCTAACACCTAACACCAACCCAATTGGCCAGCTCACCTTGGATTCCCCTTCAAGACCAGCCTACCACTCAACACTTCAAATGTCTTACAAATGTCTATTATTGATCACTTAATTTAGTGTAGATTACTGCCTCATGCATTAATAAATAGCAAATAAGCCTACAAGAGGCAAGAACTCAATAAAGGTCAGACATGCACTAATAAGTGGCATATTGTATTTGTGCTACATATTGACACCAGCAACATGAGGACAGGATTCCCTGCAATCAACTTTCAGAGCTGGAGAGAAAGCTAAAAAATAGAACTTCATGAATTAATTTCTAGATTAATCCCAGTACAATGTACTGGCAAGAAAACAAATGGGAAGATCATTATCTAACTGAATACTGGATATATGAGATTCATATCAGTTGGCATCTCAACTGGAATCAGGTGAGATCTGTTCAAGGAGGACAGGTTGAACAGGTAGCATATCTGAGGAATAATGTACTGGCATTGGACAGGGTCCAGAGGAGGCTCACAAGAATGATTCCAGGAATAAAGGGGTTAACAACTGGGCCTGTTCTCACTGGAAGTTTAGAAGATGAGGGGGATCTCATTGAAACCTGTCAAATATTGAAAGGCCTAGATAGAGTGAATGTGGAGAAGGTTTTTCTAATGGTGGCAGAGTCCAGGACTAGGGGGCACAGCTTCAGAGTACAAGCCATCCCTTTAGAACAGAGATGAGGTCAGTGGCGGATCTGTGGAATTCACTGCTGCAGACGGCTGTGCATGCCAAGTCATTGGGTGTATTTAAAGCAGAGGTTGATCGGTTCTTGATTCAAAGGTTACGGAGAGAAGGCAAGGGAATGGGGCTGAGAGGGATAATAAATCAGCCAGGATGGAATAACAGAGAAGACTCGATGGGCTGACTGGCCTAATTCTGCTTCTAAATCCTATGATCTTATTTTAGGGGACTGGAACCAATGTTTGACCAGAGGGATTCAAGAATGAAGCTGGGAAAAGTTTGAATTTAATTGACACAGATGTCAGCATGTAGCAACATGAGGGGCATAAAATGGGAGTGCTGGTTAGGAAAAGAGAAGGAAATGGTAAAGTGTTTGAAGGGAGAGAGTGAGAGATGCAATAGAATTAAAATGCATGTAAATACATGAAATATAGTGAATAAAATTGATGGTCCGTAAGCTTAAGTAAGTAGGATTACGATGTGGTGGTGAAAATTTTAAACAGGGCTCTTCAAGGATAAGATTGGGCACTTAACTGCAGGTTATAAGCTGGTCTAAAAGTATAGGGAAGGATAAAAAGGAGACAGAGTTAGTAAGCACTAAGGTGGTTGCTATGGAGAATGGCCTTGTGAAAGTACATACTTGGTTAGTGTTGAGAAGAAGGAGGGAACTATCAGATATGAAATATATTCGGTGGTCTACCAAGCCATATAAGAGGTTTCTAGGAGTAAATCAGGGAGATTATACAAATGTGTAAAAGCTGTAGCGCTTATCAGTGATTTCAATAGCTCTATTATTGTATGGAACATTGAAATAAAATGGTAAGGGTTAGTGGGTGGTCGTTCTGAAACATGGTCAAGGGAACTTGATCAATATGTTTCAAACCTAACAAGGAACTGGGCTTCATTGAATTTATTTCACAGGGATGATTTGGGATATGTGAATCAGTTATTAATAGGAGAACAATTAGGAAGCAGATATCATCAGATCAGAAGGCTTAGATCTTAAGGAAGATGCAAGGAGAAATAGAATATAAAAGCAAGGATGTAATGCTGAGTCTTTAAGGCATTGGTCAGACCACCCTTGGAGTAATGTGAGCTATTTTTAGGGCTTCTTATCTAAAAATAGTTCTGCTGACGTTGGAGAGGGTCCAGAGGAGATTCACGAGAATGGTCCCAGGAATTAAAGGGTTAATGTATGAGGAGCATTTGATGGCTCTGGGCTTGTACTTACCAGAGTTTAGAAGAAGGAAGAGGGATCTCATTGAAACCTATCGAGTATTGAAAGGCCTAGATAGAGTGGATGTGGAGAGGATGCTT
The DNA here is from genome assembly GCF_963921235.1 of Mobula hypostoma. NCBI lineage: Eukaryota > Metazoa > Chordata > Chondrichthyes > Myliobatiformes > Myliobatidae > Mobula > Mobula hypostoma. The sequence continues at coordinate 16,459,393 of NC_086105.1, read as the reverse complement.
CCTATTGTGGGGAACAGCCTCAGAATACAGAAAAGAGATGAGGAGGAATTTCTATAGCCAGAGGATGCTGAGTCGATGGAATTCATTGACACACACAGCTGTGGAGGACTAATTGGGTGTATTTAAAGCAGAGGTTGACAAGTTGACGATTAGTCAGGGTGCCAAAGGTTACAGGGACAAGGCAGGAGAATGGGTTGAGAGGGATAATAAATCAGCCATGATGGAATGGTGGAGCAGATTTGACAGACAAATGGCCTTACCCTGCTCCTGTGTCTAATGGTCTAAATCCAAAGGTGAACTTTTAAATAGGACGAGGGTTGGAATTGATGTGGACACGGCCAGCACGAAGTAGAATCAAATCTTAGGAGGCAAAATTGTAACTGTATGATGGGTGACCTCTGGAGGGCAAATGCTTCAGGAAAAGCAGAGAAGACAAAAGAGATACACAGTGATGAAAGAAAATTTCGTGTAGAACTCCAGTGAGAATCAGGCTGAATGAGAGCAGGGACAGAAAGGAGAATAAAATGAGAAAGAGCACGAGCTGGAAGACAAAAGCAGGTATCGGAAGGAGAGTCAAATATCTTTTGTAGTTACATAGATAAGAAACTGGTAGGATCAGGAAGTGTGGAGATGATTAGGAATAATAAATGAATATCTTTTATCAGTCTAATTAGGGCGCTCCATGGAATCCTAGGTTGTTTAATGGATGGAAGTTAGTCATTGTCATACAGCACTGAACAGGCCCTTTGGTTGAACTCACCCAATGCCAGCCATGCTGTCCACTCGATCCAGTCCCATTTCCTTACATTTGGCCCCAATCTTCAAAACCATTCCTGTCCCTCTAAACCAGGGGTTCCCAACCTTTGTTTATGCCATGGAGCCTTACCATTAATCAAAGGGTCCATGGAGCCCAGGTTGGGAATCCCAGCTCTAAAGTTTTAAACCTTTCCCGTCCGTGCACCAGTCCAAAGAGCTTTAAAACACTGTAATTCTACCCACCTCTACTACTTCCTGTCAGGTCACCCTCTATGCGGGGAAAAATGCCCCTCAAATCCTCTTTTAAATATTTCCCCTCTCACCTTAAACCTGTGCTGTCAAGTTTTGACTCCCCAACCCTGGGGGGGAAAAAAAAACTATGACCATTCACCTCATCTATGCCCCTCATGCTTTTGTAAACCTCTAGAGGCAGATAGATGCTGATCAGAAACTGATATGAAGATTTATCAAAGCAATTAAATGTCTGTGATTTTCCTACATAGACTATTTTGCAGCTGTGAATATATATTTTATATAGTTGAATACCTACAATTTCCATACAGCAATGTGGGTGTAGAAATATGCAGCTCAGCAGATTTTAAAGTTTCAAAGTGCATTTATTATCAAAGTATGTATAAATTATACAACCTTGAGATTTGTTTGATTACAGGCAGTCGCAAAGCAAGAAACCCAAAAGAACCAAATTTAAAAAATAAGAACACCCGGTGCCCACGGAGAAAGAGAAAAAAAAACAAAATAAATCATATGAGCAATAGAAGCAAGCAACAACAACATTTCAATCCCGTTTGAGTCCTCGATCCAAATTCCTGGAGCAGCCTGGAGTGAGGCCCAAAGCCTCAGTACTCAGTTCATCATATTAGCGGTGCAAATTGCGGCAAAGTTCACAGGCACGAAGCACGGCAGCCCGGGGCCTTCTCACAGCCTTAGCGTTGCGGAGAGAAGCCCACAGGCCATCAGGGCTAGCGTTTAAGTTGTCTAAACCTCGCACTAGGACCCAGCCCTGCCACCGGCGAAGTGCTCCGGGTCTAAATCTCACTGCTGAAGGAGCCATTCTTGACCTCTCCAAATCCACTCGGCGCCAGTTTGTAGTAGATTTGTGAGTAAATTTTCCTGCACTTTACTGTGTTCAAATAATTGGCATAATATCTTTATGATCTATATATAGTTGTATGTTCATACAACTATACAATTAGAATTGTGCATTGCTCAGTGTGTGAGTTTTCTTTGTATAGAAATGTCTGTGATCTAGGTGTATAGTTCAATGTATTCATTTAACTATAAATTGTTATGTTTGGACTTGTCCACAAGTTAAAAGCAGAGTCCAGAATGTGTATATTTGTATACACTGTTGCGTGTCTAGATTTGTGTCTATTTGTATAAATTCTGGATTAGATTAACTGTATTGGTCTGAAGGAAGTCTCCCATAATCTTCTAATGCTTTCTAGACACGAATGAATTGACTGAAAAAGAGCAGATGTAACAACTTGTTCAAAAACAGTTGTAAGGATACAAAGAATTAGAGAGTCATAAATGACAAAAACTATCTCTTTAGTTAAATCCATTCAAATCATCAAGCACCCATTTACACCACTCCCTTTTTCTTCTCTGCACATTCCCATTAATATTCTACCAGGCAATAGAAACTACTTACAGATGCCAATGTGTTCTTGGATTTTCAGAAGGCCTTGACAAGGTGCACACACGAGACTGCATAACAAGTTAAAAGCCTATGGTATTACAGGTATGATATTAGCATGGATAGAGCATTGGCTAATTGGCAGGAGACAATGAATGGGAATAATGGGAGCTTTTTTTGCCTGACTACTACTGACTAGTGCTGTTCCACAGGGGTCTGTGTTGGGACCATTTCCTTTTATGTTATATGTCAATGATTTGGATGATGGAATTGAAGGCTTTGCAGCCAAGTTTACAGACGATAGAAAGCTAGGTGGAGGAGCAGGTAGTTTTAAGGGAGGAGAGAGGCTACAGAAAGACTTAGACAAATTAGAAGTGGCAGATGGAACACACTGTCGGGACATGTATGGTCATGCTCTTTGGTAGAAGAAATAAAAGCATAGACTATTTTATAAATGGAGAGAAAACTCAAAATTCTGAGTAGCAAAGGGACTTGTAAGTCCTCATGCAGGATTCACTAAAGGTCCATTTGAGTCTGTGGTGAGGAAAGCAAATGCAATGTTAGCATTCGTTTCAAGAGAACTAGAATATAAAAGTAAGGATGTAATGCTGAGGCTTTATAAAGCACTGGCGAGGCCTCACTTGTACTTGTGAGCAGTTTTGGGCCCCTTATCTAAGAAAGGATGTGCTGACACTGCAGAGGAGGTTCACGAAAATGATTCTAGGAATGAACAACTTGCCAAATGAGGAGTGTTTGATGTCTCTGGATCTCTACTCACTGGAATTCAGAAGAATGAGTGATGATCTCATCGAAACCTACAAATATTGAAAGGCCTTGATAGATTGGATGTGAAGAGGATGCTTCCTATAGTGGGAGAGTCTAAAACAAGAGGACACAGCCTCAGAATAGAGGGGGTCCTTTTAGAACGAAGATGAAGAGTAATTTCTTTAGCCAGAGGGTGTTGAATCTGTGAAATTCATTGCCACAGGCGGCTGTGGAGGCCTAGCCATTGGCTATATTTAAGGCAGAGGTTGATAGATTCTTGGAATACGGGGAGAAGGCAGGAGGTTGGGGCTGAGAGGGAAAATGGCTCAGTCGTGTTGAAACGGCCGAGCAGAATCGACAGGCCAATTGGCCTAATTCTGTTCCCTCATCTTATGGTCTTATTGATCAAATGACCTGCACACCTTTAGGAAATGAAGCAAACCAGATCCCCGAGTGAAAGGGAGAACACACACACACCTTACACAGACAGTATCTGAGATTGGGGTCACACTGGAACTGTGAGGGAGCACCAATGTACCACCCAATAAACCAAGTGTAACTGGATATACCAGATAATAACAAGCCTTTTGTGGCAGAAATTAATATGTCAGCCACTCTTGTTTGTGCAAAAATTTTTTTAAAAATGACACCAGACAGCCGACAGCAGTCCCTTTGGGGAACATGGTTATGCTTTACAAATCCTGATAAAATTAAGCAGATTATTCATATGGTAGCCTCCGCCTACGAGTTTTACAAATTTCATACCAATGCCCCTGCAATCAGTCTAAAACCCAATATGAATATTTATGGTGACCAGCTCCAGTTTAGTTAGTTGCACAGCAACAAAAAGCTATCATAGTCAATGTGGCATTATTGTACTTCAGGGAGCATTCTGGTGTGACAAATCACAATGTAAAACTCTAGGCCTAATGCCAATTTTATGGAAGTAGTTGAAATTTACCTCTATAACATTCTGTTGATTCAAAATTAATTTTACCATTGCTTAAAGCTCCTTTTCGTTCGTTAGTTTTGTTCACTTGCTTAAAGCAAGTTTTAGTCTAGAGCCCTTGTGAATCTGGCCCGGTTTACAAGTATTTAAGGAATGTGCCACAGCAGGTTGATAGAAGACTGCAGGAGGTCGATGTTAGCACTGATGCTTGCAAATGCAAAGACCATAGCACAGAATCCCAACTAATTGCCTCTCTGCTGGGTAGTCTTAATAAATGTTTCAAACACGAGTCAACAACATTGTCAAAAGAGCAATTTATCAGTTGAAGACATACAAATTAACTATTCTATTAAATATTCTGAGAATTCCCTTGATTCACTTTGTCTACAATATATGGATGAGAAAACATGAAAATATAGAAAAAGGAACCTCGAGCTTTTGTTTCTTTTTAAGTGCTTTAAATTATCATATACATTTCTCTTTGAAGTCAAAGTTTAGCTCTGAGGTGAAATATTTATGTCAAATGCTATATACACTCCAGGGTTCCAAGCTAGTGAATTGCACCTGTCTACCCAGTCATTACAACATTTATTTCAAATGGAAGACAACTGTACTATTGAAATGAATGTACTAGGGAGGAAAAAATGGACTTTTTGTCCAACTGTGCTTTGTTTTTTGTACAGTCACCAAATTTATTTATTTTCTGGTCTTCTGCCCACCATTAACACTGCATGTTCTTGTAAAAAAGCTAAAACATATGCCATTGCACAATGTAATTAGAATAAATAAGCAAATATTCCTTACCGAGAGAGTTAAAGAGAATAGTCTGCCTAATTATATTTTCAAACATTTTCAAAGTTAGTTACACCTTGTGCACTATTATTAACTAACTTATCAGGCAAAATAGGACATCAAAATACTGTAGATAATAGAAAACTAAAAGAAAAAAAGTCTGAAAGTGCTGGAGATACTTAGCAAGTCAGATCAAATCTATAGAGAAACAAACTGGAGCTTCCATTGAACCACTGAGGGGTTAGTATTTCAGTTAAACTTCAGGATTGTTACAACAACAGACACTAAAGAATGAACACCTATAATTCTGACTAATCTGCTCAACCTGCTGTCCCACATAATGAAGTGCTGGGAAACTCAGTAGTGAAGTAGCATCTGTGAAAAGAGAAAGGGTGTTAATAATTCAACTCAAAGATCCATCGTCACTTGTCCTTTAATCTCACTCCACTCTAACCCATCCATCTGTAGCCACTGGCAAAGTTATACTGAGACCCAATGTAAGCTTGAGGAACAGTATATCACGTCTCTGTGCAGTGTCCTGGACTTGTTTTAAATTCACAGTTCAGGTAACCCTGCGTTTCTGCTTGTACTAAGACTGGCCAATTGTACCAGAGAGTATCCATCTGTAATATGCCTCAGCTTTAAAGCTTTTCATAAGCATGGCCTGATCTCCTTAGGTTTTTCACAATTTTGTATTTTACACCTTTTCAATTCCTGTCTGTTTTTTTTCTCTCCAACCCTGCCCAGGTCATATTTTTTAATGTTTGTTCAAGCTATTTCTCTCTAAATTCTCTCATTAACTCACCAACCAGATTACTTCATCAACATCTGACCCTCTATGGCAGGCATTCCCAACCTGCTTAATCGTGGGAGTCGGTGGCATTAAAAAAGTTGGGAACCCCTACTCTATGGCAACCTTGGCCTCACTCTGTCAGAGATAGTCATTTTATCTTTTCAATTCCCTCCCCCTCCGCAACAACTTTTCAACCTGATGGCATGAACATTGACTTCTCTCACTTCCGTTAATGCCCCACCTCTCCCTCATACCCCATCCGTTATTTATATTTATTATCATATATTTTTTTCTCTCTCTCCTTTTTCTCCCTCTGTCCCTCTCACTATACTCCTTGCCCATCCTCTGGGCTTCCCCCTCTCCCTTTCTTTCTCCCTAGGCCTCCCGTCCCATGATCCCCTCATATCCCTTTTGCCAATCAACTTTCCAGCTCTTAGCTCCATCCCTCCCCCCTCCTGTCTTCTCTTATCATTTTGGATCCCTCCCCCTCCCCCTCCCACTTTCAAATCTCTTACTATCTCTTCTTTCAGATAGTCCTGACAAAGGGTCTCGGCCCAAAACGTCGACTGTACCACTTCCCATAGATGCTGCCTGGCCTGCTGCGTTCACCAGCAATTTCTATGTGTGTTGCTTGAAATTCCAGCATCTGCAGATTTCCTCGTGTTCTTGTTTTGTTTTCCTCTCTTTCCCCGTTCTGATGAAGAGTGTTGGACTTGAAGTGTAATGTCTGCTTCTCTTTCCACAGCTGCTGCCTGACCTGCTGAGTGTTTCCAGCACATTGTGTTTATATTTTACACTTCTAGAATCTAGTTTTCTGAAATTCCTTCCCGTTCACTGTAGACCTGATCTATTTTTCTTGCAACTTTCAAAAATAGAAATTCCAATTGAATTCCCTCATGATAGATGATTTTTTTAAAAACTTAATATTTTTGTGTCTGATTTCCAAGTGTCCATTCGAATGTAATTGATTACTGTGCGATTCAGTTTCACTAAAAGAATGATTGCCTTTGGGACTTATGAAGGGGGAAAATGGTATTTGGCGAACAGTCAGAAACCATACACTACACGGAGAAATGTGATGATGTATTGTGACACCAAATTTGTGCGTATATGAGCTAAATTGAAAGCAAAATTTACAGACCTACCTTTAGGAAGGAGTATAAACCCTGAAACATTTAATGGAAAATATCAACTAGTGAACAGAAAGGCTTCTCTAATAAAAAGCTCAGTAATTTTCCCCAAACAACTGTGCAGTCAACCAGAATTTCCAGCTGCTGTCAGCTTACTTATGGCATGGTGGTGGCAGAGCTACTGCAGCTGACTTCAGTGTGCTGGATGAAAAAGTGAACGTCAATCACCATCACAAGAAAGGATAAGAGCTGAGGATAAAATCCGACATTACTGATAACCATTGTAACATTCAGGGGAAAAGCTCGTACTTTATGCCACATTGTCAGCACGTGTTAAACAAGCAAGAGTCAATCCCTCCTGCTGGGTGTATTCAGTTTATATAGTAGAAGAAAAACCAAAGGTTCACCTGAGTTGTAACCAGTCAATTAAAGGAAAATACATTCTTCCATGAGATAATGCAGTATGTGCAGCACACAGTTACAGAAATAGAAAACTGGAAACAATGCCACACAGGAGTCATTGGAAATGAAGTTAAAAGTTTTCATTTTTAACACATACAGCTAAATTTTATATAAAGATAGTAATTGCTCAAAAATAACCAGAAGTATCTACAGAAGCTGCTAATTAGGATTCATTATGCACAGTGACATTTCCGTTGCTAGCTGTTATTTTTTTTTCCCCCTTCTTGGTTAATAAAATCACATATGTTCCTGAATTCTAACACTCATTGACTTCTCTCAGGAACTTTGCCACACAATATTCCACAAGTAGCTACGCTGACTGAGACCTAAGACGAAGAAATGATTAAATGTTTACAAGTGGCAAAACCCCACCACAGCTGAAAATGATTCGGAACAGTTGCCTGGAGAAATCAAAAGAGGCTGCGGACGCTGGAATCTGGAGTAAAAAAAAACCGAATTGCTGGAAGAACTCAGCAGGTCAGGCAGCACCTATGGATACAAGCAGACAGTTGACATTTTGGGCTGAGACCCTTCACTTGGATGCTACCTGGTTCACTGTGTTCCTCAAATGGTTTATGCTTTTTTTTTAAAGTTGTGGTATGATGGTACTGTTATTTCTTCTAAATTTTCTGAATTTTTAATCTTTTCAATTTCTGTTTTTACACTACTTATCTTAACTATATTATATATATATACTTAATGTGTGGGCACGTGGCCAAGTGGTTAAGGCATTGGACTAGCTACCTGAAGGTCGTGAGTTCCAGCCCCAGCCGTGGGAACGTGTTGTGTCCTTGAGCAAGGCACTTAACTACACATTGCTCTGCGACAACACTAGTGCCAAGCTGTATGGGTCCTAATGCCCTTTCCTCGGACAACATTGGTGTCGTGAAGAGGGGAGACTTGCAGCATGGGCAACTGCTGGTCTTCCATACAACCTTGTCCAGGCCTGCACCCTGGAGAGTGAAGACTTTCCAGGCGCAGATCCATGGTCTCGCAAGACTAACGGATGCCTTTACTTAATGTAATTCAGTTTTTTTCTCTATATTGTACTGCTGAGGCAAAGTTAACAAATTTCATGACATGTGCTGGTGATATTAAACCTGATTCTGATTCTTTTTTTAATGCTTTGGCTTTGCTGCTAAATTTGACCTTGAAACCCTGGCACTAAAAAGATAGTAACAATATATCACACTGATTTACAATTTGCTTAAAATGTAGTGATGTTATCACAACTATCACAATGGCCCTCTTTACATCTGACATTGAATTGAATCAATATTGGGCATATTCCAATGGAGCGGCAGAGGTTGAGGGGAGATCTGATGGAGGTTTATAAGATTATGACGGGTATAAATAGAGTAGACAGGGAGTATCGGTTTCCCAGGGTTCCACAGGGCATGCATTGAAGGTGAGAAGGGTAAGTTCAAGGGGGATGTGAGGAGTCAGTTTTTTTTACTCGGAGTGGTGAATGCACTGCCTGGTATAGCTGTCGAGGCAAATACATTAGAGGCTTTTGAGAGATGTTTACATAGGCACATGGATGTGAGGAAGATGGAGGGATAGGAATATTATGTAGGTAGGAGGGATGAGTGCTTAGGTGTTTTTGATTTGCTTTTTATCTGGCTCAACACAACACTGTGGGCCGGCAAGTCTGTTCCTGCACTCTACTGTTCAATGTTCTATGTAAATACAAACACAGGAGTAAAAAGGTTGCAAAATACAAACTCAATATCTGAAGGTAAATATGCATCAGAATTCTAGGGCAAGCACCCAAATATAAATGTCAGATACATCAAGGATACTTTGAAGCAAACTCATCAATTGGATTCTGAGCTGGAGGATAAATACAATCTTTCAGATCATTCACTTGGCTCAGGGCTCTCCATATCTCATCCGTCAAGGATGGCCAGACAGAGCTGGTGATGTTCTTTCTGAACCCCATCGTGTAGAGTTTGACCCGTAGTGGCAGGATGTAGGTGAGGTACCAGCAGGAAACAACAGCTGGTTTCACACAAGTACAACCCATCTCTGGAGTGGATCAGGGCCAGAAAACAAGCATGAAAATGTCTGAGACCTGAACTGCTTTAATACCCATCCTCTTCAATCACAAGGAGCCCTGCAGCAAGAGCCAGAAGATATTCCTAGTAATCTTAGCTCCAAATCACTGCAGCACCAGATCACTCTGTCTCTAAAAGAAGCAGAACCAATCAAAACCCTCTAAAAGAATTCTTAGTACACTTACTTTACTTTACTGTCGCCAAACAATTGATACTAGAACATACAATCATCACAGCGATATTTGATTCTGTGCTTCCCTCTCCCTGGATTACAAATATTAAATATTAAAAATAGTAAAAATTAGTCAATATTAAAAATTTAAATTATAAATCATAAATAGAAAATAGAAAAATGGAAAGTAAGGTAGTGCAAAAAAACGAGAGGCAGGTCCGGATATTTGGAGGGTACGGCCCAGACCCGGGTCAGGATCCATTCAGCAGTCTTATCACAGTTGGAAAGAAGCTGTTCCCAAGTCTGGCTGTACGAGTCTTCAAGCTCCTGAGCCTTCTCCCGGAGGGGGAAGATATTCGTGCAGGAAATGCCAGGTATATATGCATCCCAGCTTTATAAGTTCAGAATGAACCAATGCATTATATGCAAGTATTATAAAATAAAGAATGTAATAGGTCATTTCAAAAGGGATAGGATCACAACTGCAACCTCAAAACCATACAAACAGTTATGTCAGTCAATATGGATACCCATAATCATTGTATTACTGCCAATTAAGCAGATTTAGAACTTCAGCAATGATATAAATGCTTTAAAATGATCTTTATCCAGGATAAAACAGCCAAACATTTGAAAATTTTATTTAAGTAGTTGTTATAATGCCTGAAATAATGACACAGAAGCACAAAATACATTCATATAACCTACGAATTCAGGTTGGCTCGATAGATGTAGAATTTCAAAAACCGGTTCCTTGCCAAGTTGGTATCTGCCAAAATGTATATGTTAGTCAGGCATTTCAACTTGATACAGCACTTTCCTTGTAAAATTTATTTTACATGGTTACCATGAACTAGCAGTTAAATATCAGCATTCTAAATAAATCACAGAAGAAAAAGAATTTCAGTACGTATATTGTATACGTTTCCCTGACGTTATATGTACCTATTGAAACCTATTGAGAAATATTTACATACTGCCTTACGTGTGAAAGATATGTTTGAGTCATTTTGTGCCTAAATCAACAAATCATCTGTACAGAAGGTGCAGCAAAGGTGATTTCATTCAAATATGTCAAATGCAATATAAAATACTGAATTATTGGGAAATTTGTTCCAAACTAAGAATTTAACATTTTTAACATTTTTTAACAATTCCATTGTCTTATGTTTATATTTGAAAAAATGTTAACATGTTAATGTTAAAAAATGTTAAATTTTTTGTGTGGAATACCAACATTCACAGTCACACAACTTATGCTTAAAGAACTTTAAACTTTGCTTCAGACTGGAAGCATTCATTACAATTTATTCAAATCCAGTTGTACTTGAAATTAATTTTTTAATGAAATCTTGCAACCTGGTGCTCTAGTTTCATCACACACCCCTTTAAATGGCCACTGTAAATTGCCCTTGCTGTGTAGATGAGTGGTAGAAACTTGGGAGAGTTGATGTGAATGTGGGGAGAATAGAGTGTGTGATATCACAGACTTAGTGGGATGACCGGCCTGTTTCTATGCTCAATGATTCTTAAGGCCTGTCTAATAAGAAATGAGATTCTATTTCATGAACTATGAAGGCTGAGTTAGTTCTTGCACCAATTAAAAACAAATTTTTGGACAGGCAGTTTTGGGATGCCTCTTGAATGGGAAGAAAGCACCTCCAGCCGGTGGCTTTGCTCCTGACCTCAAAAATGCATTGAGGTCAGTAGTACTTACACTGCAGATGAACAGCTGAAGGAAATTTCCTTTTGGAGACTCTCCAGAAATTGGGCCTGTGATCATTTGACAGTTTTAAAAACTGCCCAGTTTCCAGAATGTAATTGATTTAAGTGTTATTCAGCTGAGCTCCCACCACAGTCAAGCATCATATTGATGCCAAGGATCTATTTGCCTGTCTCGCATGGCCAAAATTAGGACGGTTGTTTTGCACATTATGAAACACCTCACCACATTTGGATGGACAAATCGTGTGCCCATCAGATTAGCCCTCCCATTACAAATGTATTATTAAGAATAAAATTTTTAAGAATGATTAAAGTGGGGAATGGCCCAAGCATGGTCCCACATAACTTCTATCACAAGCATGAAGAATGTAGCATTTCTCAGCCTCAAGAATTGAGAGACCATTATGTTCAAAATCAGAGCAAAACTGTGTGTTAACTTGGACCAACGGATCATGGCTTAAAAGGGAAGTTCTCAGCTAAATGAAAAGCTACATATTCATTGAAACTTTCCGGTCTTCCACCTTTCTGACAGTCTCTTGGGATTAAGATTGATTTGCTTCCACAATGGCTCTGTGTGGATAAGTCCTTTGTATGATTCACAGTCCCTGCTACTGAAAGGACAGATGCATTTTGACAGGACAGTCAAGTGGACTGGCCAAATTCTTGCTCACTCTTATGGCTGCTTGTCCTCAACTTCCATGACTTCCCATTGTAAGGCACTTCTTAGGATGTATTACTAGGCTAACAGTACAGAGCAGGGGAAGCATGTTTAGGACTGCCTGTTCAGGTGAATGTTATGGGAATTGTCTATAAAACAATTCTCAAATTTTTATATAGGAATCTTTCTTTTTATAAAGACAAAGTGCATTAAATTTATTGTTTAGAACGTTATAGAGTAAACACTGTCTTTGGAGAGGATTTCCACATGTTTTGATTTTTTTAATTTGTATTTATTTATATATTTATTGAGATCAGCATGAAATAGGCCCTTCTGGGCCTTCGAGCTGCAACTCCCAGCAATCCACTGATTCAACCCTAATCATGGGACAATTTACAATGACAAATTAACCTAGCAACTGACAAGTCTTTGGACTGTGGAAGGAAACTAGAGCACCGGGGAGAATGTACGCACTTTGTACAGGCAGTGGTGGGAATTGAACCTAGGTCACCTGTACCGTAAAGCGTTGTGCTAACCACTACACTACCGTGCCACTCCTACCTTTCGACTGGAAAGTGACTTCCATAGGGTGTAGCTTGGAGTCGGAGAATAAACAGGGAAAGGACAATGAACACTAGCATCTCTTCATCAGTTCCTCGTCACTGTACCTTTTGCAGTCTCCCCTCCCAATCCCATCTTTGTTAAATAAACTCTCCTGCAGTTACCTGCCAATGTACAGACATCAGCTGAAAAACTGACAAACTTCTAGATTGCCTCTCGCTAAGATGGCGTTCTGCATGGGATTGGAGTAGGACACGTCATGGTTATTTTCGGAACTTCGTCACCATGAGAACTACATAGTTCAACCGTACGTTTTGCTGAGGGACTTTTACACCATATTAAATCTCGCGGCTGAGGGAATTGTAAATGCTGTGGTTCATCGTTGGGCTGAAATGTGTGGTTTTCCCTCTGACAAAATTGATTAGAATGCGTATTTGCATTTGCATTCATGTCCCTATCCCTGCCGAATCCTTGCTCCACTGTGCCATAGTAACATAATCGCTCCAATCTCTGCTGTGTTGCAGTCTGCAATTCCAGATTGCAGACATTTCGACGACAATGATTAGAAGGTTGATGGCAATGTTGTCTTAGCTTCCTGTACTGCTTCTGATCACAGAACTTTGTACAAAACTCTGTGGATTCCTCGGGGACTGAGCATACAAAATCTTGTGCGGTTTGGTTTAATGATCGATGGAGTGGTTCAAGTCTAGTTCGTAAACAAGCTTTCATGCTTCTGTCTAAAGTTTGATTTACACAAGAAGCACTCCACTGCTCTCCAGTCTTGGGGAGATGTACAGTTGTTGTTTGAGAATGAGCACGCCAGTCAAGTGACTTCTTCAGCGAAGACTTTAGAGGTTGCTTCTGATTATGGTGTCCCACACCACACTTCAAGAGCACTCGAGTGTTGGCACATATGCTGGCCCCCCTCTCTTGCAAAATCTGATTCAGGTCAAAAGTGTGCTCTTCACTTCCACCATCTTCACTCGCACCAGAACTAACTTTGGAATCTTTATCAGAGTATTTGCTGACTGCACTGCAGCAAGCTGTTTTCCCAGATATTTTGTTTGAACGTGACTTCACAGATGATTTGCTTAAACTGGTTACTACAGAGGAGCTTGCTTTAATCTGTTGATGTTTACTGACAGGCTCTTTAATTACTTGTTTCATTTTTCCTTCATAGCTCTCACAATTTGGAGTCACAGGAAAGAAATTGTGACCGTCTGGGTTCTGGAAAGTCGTTTTAGATATTAACTCTGCAGCTGGATCATCTCCTTTCTCCCCATTGACATTTTCTAAATTGTGAACACAGTTATCATCAAAGCACAACATGTCCGAGCCCGTAGGTACATTACAGTTTGCAGCCGGACTTACAGGTCTGTGCTTGAGCTCCAAATCCAAGGTAAATCCATTTGCACAGCAGTCTTGTTCCAGTTCAGTCCTTCAAAATGTAAAAACACTTTAAGGATACATTTTAAATATTTACAAGAAGTATTATTTAAACTGGAGATGATTTTACATTTTGCTTTCTCCATATAAAATAGTGAACACTTTGTTTTCAATCTATTCATTCATGGAACAGCATTTATTAACCTTCATGTGTCAGGCAAGTCTGAATTAACCAGGCTGGCATGTGGCTAGAGCAGGAGTTCCCAACATGGGCTCCATAGATCCCTCAATTACTGGCAAGGCTCCATGATATAAAAAAGGTTGGGAGCCCTTGGTCTAGAGTTACATATAGGTCAAATGAAAAAAGGGAATAATTAGTGGTCCAGATTCCAATCTAGTAGCTTATTGGCTGCCATTACTTAAATTAGTCGTTTCACTTCAGATTTATTTAATTAATTTATTTTAAAATCACCTGTTTGCAATCCCCAGGACCAAGTCATGACTCCCTGACAATAGGTATGCCTGCCCTGTAATCACTGTGTAGGGCTCTCAGTATACTAGGTGGACTGTTAACTGTTAATCGCTTATTACCAAAATGGCTTCTCTGAAGTGTTATATTAAAATGACTTCTTGTACTGTTAACTGCTGAGCAAGGGGTTCTCTGTAACTGCAATGTTTGGGTTATACAGGGAGATAATGGAAACTGTATTCATTTGTTAGCCAATGGAAGTCACGTTCTGTTATCTTGTATATGTGTGCTGAGTTGAGGAGCACGGGCTTTGTCGGGAGGCGAGCTGAGAGGACGGACGTGTGAGGAACGGATGGCAGTTCCAGGGCAGCAGACACTGGACCTTGGGGGTTCAGAGGGCGGCCGGAGTCTCGGAAGGACGTTGTGAATGGAATCGGAGGCATGAGCTCCAACATATTAAAATATTATGTGCACAAGACTGATAAATTACTTATGTGGCGCCTTTTCTTGTAGTTGTTTCTACTAACCCAACACCAAAAATTTGCTATAAAGTATAATTTTTTACTTGCACTTTGTATATTGTTTCATATTTGTGTCGTGGCTGATCATTGGGCGACTAACACCTTATCCGCACCAAAGCAATTGCATTGTTTGGCAGGGTTGACGGTTATTCACCCTAGGCAATGGGGAGGGGGTCAGTGGGGCAAAGACCCTTACAACTGCACCCGTCAACCTCTTCGGTAATCAGCACACAAACAGCCATTTTAGATGCTGATTTTCCCCCTGCACTTCTTTGTGTATCTTTTTCTCTTAGTGAAAGAATAAAAACATTTCAGGTATCAGAAAGTGCTGGAAATACTTAGCACGGCAGGCGGTATCTATGGAGAAAGAAACGATCAATGTTGCAGGTTAGGAATCCTTTGTCAGAACAGAAGCGGGGACAAAGGAAGCCTGAGGAAGGAGATCCGACATTTTCTGTTATTTTAAATATTTCCTGCACTCGCAGATGTTTAAAATTCTCAATGAAGTATTCAATAGTGGGAAGCTGAGGCGGATGGCAAACTGTCCCCAAGATGGCAAGGTTGATAGGTCATCACCAGAAAAATTTGGACTGCAGAGGGAGAGATTTATTTGGTCCCCACACTTCATAATGAAGATTGTAAGAACAATGTAGGAAAGGAAATGAGGGAAGGTCGATTATACAGACAGGCTTTTAAAATCAAAATCAGGCTTGAACTGCAGAAAAGTTAAAACATGGAAGAGCGTTTACAAAATAATTAAGCTGGCCCCATTTTATGGTGAATTCTTTCCTTTCAGGTATTGATCCAGCTCCCCAGTGATTGTCACAGTTGGGTCTGTCCCCACCACTAACCCTAACAGTGCACTCCAAGTCCTAACCACGTGCTGTGTAAAGACAAATACTTTTCTGTGACTTGACTCCTTCACTCTGTTCTTTTGTTTTTAACTCTTCTACCATTGGAACAAGCTTCTCCACATTTATTCAGTTTTGACCTTCATGATTTGGAGAAATGTAGATATTTCAGAGGGTGATAATGGGGCAGAAAACAGAGATTGTATTAAATGTTTATTTTTAAAATGAGATATTGCTTAACAGAGAGTCAAAGTAGTCATACTGGCTTAGTGTAATGAGTGAACAAAATTTGATACACGCAGCACAATTTTGGATCATCTCCAGATTCTTCATCATCATATATGCCATGTCGTATGATGTAGACAACCATGGTCCTATGGCAATTTTTTTTGCAGAATTGGTTTGCCATTGCATTCTTCTGGGCAGTGTCTTTATAAGATGGGTGACCTGGCGTCAGTAGTCGCATAACCAGGACTTGTGATATACACCGACTGCTCATACAACCATCCACCACCCGCTCCCATGGCTTCAAGTGACCCTGATTGGAGGATGAACAGGTGTTACACCTTGCCCACGGGTGACTGGCAGGCTAGCGGAGTGAAGGAGCGCCTTACACCTCCTTTGGTAGAGATGTATCTCCACTCCACCACCTATCTCCAGTTTAAGGATGCTGAAATGAGGAATACCAACCAGGTGTGCACTGGAACAACCAAAAATTAAACTCCTCTTCCTGTCCCATGATCCTCTCATATCCCTTTTGCCAATCACCTGTCTAGCTCTTGGCTCCATCCCTCCCCCTCCTGTCTTCTCCTATCATTTTGGATCTCCCTCTCCCCCTCCCACTTTCAAATCTCTTACTAGCTCTTCTTTCAGTTAGTCCTGACAAAGGGTCTCGGCCTGAAACGTCGACTGTACCTCTTCCTGGAGATGCTGCCTGGCCTGCAGCGTTCACCAGCAACTTTGATGTGTGTTGCAAGAATTAAGCTAGCAGTGGTATTATAAGAACTTTGGCAGAGCCAAAGTGAGGGGAATCGAAGTATGGGGAGGATCTGGAAATGAGTAGTTTAACAGAGATGTGTGTGTGTGGATCCTGAGAAGCTCCCTCCGGATACGCTGTGACATCAAGACAGTCAGCCTCAGGCATTTGCCAAGGAGAATCATGGAGCTGATGACAAGGTTTATGCAGGAC